>NC_092072.1:12470584-13108501 GCF_039877785.1 Chaetodon trifascialis | reverse complement strand
AAACGCTCTGTGATGTGTTTACTGCATGTGTGCATATGTGTGTGTCACGTTCCTCGCACACAAACACCAGCAGGCAGAGAGGAACATGCAGAGGAGCACACTTTGCATGCATCTCTCTGACACACACATACAGAGTGTAAGAGAAAGATGTTTTTTCTCTTTTTGTGGCATGACGAGTCGTCTGAATTCCACGGCTCTCTAAGTAGGTCATGCAGCCTTTCAGAGTTCCACTCCTCCCCACGCTGCATCAAAAATGCATAAATCCCGGCACATTCTCCCTGCTAGCAGCTTCCCGGGCCAGCTAAAGCACATCTTTAGTGATTCTAATCCCATCAAAGGTGGTTCTGCTGTATGTAAACACAACATGGGATAAAAAATGCCTTCTCTGGCAGTTACATTCATGACGGCTCCTCTTTTTTTTCTTTTTTTCTTTTTTTTTGGGGGGGGGGGCAATCCACTTGGCAAATAGGTATCCAGTGTCTATATCAGGGGCGCGGTGCACGGAGAACTCAGAGCTGTGTTTGGCTCAAGTTTGGTGGAAATAAAAGCAAGCTGAGCGTTTTGTTCCCAGCAGCACAAGCTGCTTGGCGATGCTATCTCCAAAGACACACTCCACTGTCAGATGAGTCGAACGGGGGGAGGTACAAAGTGAACGCAGGTCAGATAAGCGCTGGAATGCCTCTGGACAATGGAGGAGCAATCACGAGATGGTACCTTTACACAGTGTGCAAATGTTACCGCTGACGTTCACGGGCCCTTTTGTAGTCATGTAGTATCTTTTCACGCTAAATAGACTTAAACGCATAGTGTGCAGGAAAACAATGTGCAGATTCAAACACAACTGAATCACCTGCCCTCTGCCGAGAGTTTATTATTTTCTTCTTCTTTCGCTGTGGTTGGGACATTTCAAGGCAACAACATTTGGGCAGTGGGTATGTAGCCCCCAGCCAATGACAATGCACAGGTGAGGCCGGGACTTTATAAAGAGGACACGACCAGGTGTCACACTGTAGGCTAAGCAACAGAGCTCTGAAAACTGGTTGTTTACAAATAATAACTGACAATTCCTGCATAGTTTACCTTAAGATGTAATGCATCATAAATAAGATGCCTTCATTACCCTTAAACCAATGGCATTAAAAACTACTTCACCAAATGAGCTATGAATCATCTGCTCCTTTAATTTATGAGAGAGTCACATTAAACTATGGGTAGACACTGTATCTGTGCTTGGGCATATGACAGCTATGCTTCATGTCAGCACAAAGTTCTCCCTCTCTCTCGCCCTGGGTATTGAGTTCTTTCATAGATGAATAATTGAGTAGATCACAATAATAGTCTTCCTCTGTTACATCCCAATCTCTGACCACTGAGCCACCCATGGGACCACAAGTGACAGTCATCACCAGTGACTCTTCGCGACTGCATCACCAATCACGGTGCTCCTGTGTGTGTGTGTGTGCGTGTAGGAGCTCTGTGTGCCTGTGCATGTGTGCCTGAATAATTTAAAAGACAGCAAAGTACCCATTCTAAATTACATGTAAGAAAACCACATCAAGGAAGGCTCTGAAGGCACGACTGAATGAGCATTACATAATATTAATCAATTTATCCAGTCTATTTATAATTCTCTTCAACACTCGCCATCTCTTCCGCCATCTGAAATGTTACACTCTTACCTCAAAGCCATTCTAATTTCCTGCAATATCATTTATTACACAATGACCCTCATTGATTTTTTGGATTTTTTTTTGAGGTGCAGGTTGAGGTGCAGCAATAGAGGGGATGTATATCCCAAATAAATAAAAGCTCATGGTAAACACTCACCAAACCAGTTCAGTTCTGATGCATGCACTCAGGACACACACATCCATAAAGAAAAAGCAAAGATGAAACTGTAATCTTTGCTCCACACACTGATCAGCTTGGCCTCTCAAACATGCATTCTTTTAAACTGCAGCAGAGAACCTCAAATCCCTGGCTTCATGTCAAAGTTAGGATGAAAGTAGCGAGGATGTTTTGGTGAAGAAGAAAACTTTATTTTGCTGCTGTCCTCTGGGAATGCGTGTCTGTCAGAATGTCACAATCTAATATTAATGAAGACCACAAATGCAGTCAATAAGAATGGACTATAAGAGGCGAGCCTTACAGACAGCCCTAAATCCAATATTGAACCCCACCTTATAAATAAATCAACCAGTGTTAGCCACCTTCAGTTTCTCAACTAAGACAGTCTTCAGGGCTGTATAATGGGGAGACAGAAAGGATGCTGGTGTGAGTGTGTATGTGAGAAGAAGAGAGGAAGCATACTCATACATATTCTTCCCTGGTGTGTCACTGATGGACGGTCAATTCAACTGTGGGAAATCTAGAAAGCCCAACATATTTAAATGTCTCAGGTCACAATGTCCGGTGCAAATGATTTGAAAATACTCCAGCTCGACACTCTTTTGTCCCCCACTGCTTCTCTGATGTCCGCCCTCTCTCTTACTCCTCTCTCAGCTTGTCAATGAAGAATTTATTTAGAGCAAACCAGAGTTGGTGGTGATTGATGGAACAGTGGAAGATGTTTAAATGAAGTGTGCTTTACGATGATAAAATCAGGGTTTCTGTAAATGTTTGGTCACTTTGGTGAGAGTGATGTAATCATAATGTTCTCAGGCGCACATTGCATTGCAGGCGGTTTTGTGGCTGAAGGATAAACGATTCATTACGAGTGTGATACAGATGTCACACAGCAGCATCTGAACCAATCCAATGCGAGTTACAATGAAAACAGCTGCATTTAGAAATGACATGTTTGATTGCTGGTAGAAATAGTAAAAATAATTGTAATAGTAGTAAGAATAGTACTTATATAAATTACGTTTTCATAATGTGGTGATATAATGTAAATCACCAGCAAAACATCCTCAAGACCACACAGCAAGTGCAACTGCCTTTGAGTGGGATTATCCAGGGCAGAGGACATTCACAGGTACAGTGGTTATATCAAAGAAACATTTTCATGACGCAAGGAAGGTTAACATTTTATTTTACCTCTTCCACATTGCAGCATTGCAGCGCATCAGCCTGAAAAAACGGCCACAGACCAGTTTTGTGCCTCCCAAAGCCAGGCCACAGTGGAGGCAAATCAAAACTTATTTCCATCTCAGGAGGAAGCCAGGGAGATATAGTCTAATTCAGAGGTTGTTTTGGCCTGCAGGGGGAGGGATAGGAGTCTTCTTCAGTTTGAGTCTCCCAAACTTTTACAGCACAGGCAGCAGAGCTTAATGAGTGTTGCTGAGCTCCGGTAAGCATGGGCTACCAGGCAGTTACAGAACCCCACGCTCTTTCTCCTCCTTTACCTTCGCTCTTGACTCTACAATGCCCAATGGCTTCTTTTCTTTCCCAGCAAACCAACAGACTCTCACACGCAGCGTGTCATACAAAGACCGAGAAGCAACATCGAAATAACTACACCTCCAGGGCCTGAACACAGCGCTCTGCTGGCCCTTTGTGCTTCCTACCTTTGACTCTGTGTGTTTCACTTTGTCTAGACATGTGTATTTGAAATGTGCCGTTTACTTAAATGGGGAAAAATCCGGAAATCCTCAACAGCAACTGCCCAAGGGTTCACTCCTAATTGCCCTCACCACCAACTGGGCTGAAGCAGTTCATCTCAAATTGACAAAACAAAAGACAAACACAAAGCAGAAGCACACCATCGCCGGCAGCCAGGGTTCTCGTATCTCCATTTAATCCTCAGAAGACTTCAGAGCGACTATTTAAAGATGTGCCTCAGGCAACTGTAATGAGCATAAGTGACATGTCATAAAAATAGCAGACGTATAAAACAGATAAATAAGAATAACCATTATGAGACGAAAATAACAAACAAATAAATAAGAGGTCAAGAGAAAAAGAAAGACGGTAAGATGTGTGTGCTTCTGTCTACCTGCCTCCCTGATTGCCTGTGTGTATGCGTGCCTACACTGTATTCGGCACATGTGTCTGTTCCCCTCTCCGACAGGCAGTAATGAATAAAATAACAGTGGAGGAAGATGAACTACTTCCTCTGTGAACTCATCAGGCAGACACTGGCATGCACCGCTGCCTCCAAGATGGCTGCATCTGTGCCCCCCTCCTTGTAGATGTCTGCTACAGCTGGCAGTGGGAAAGCACACTGCAGGTGACAGTATGGTAGAGTATGTTATGGAGCACAGGAGATATCTGTATGAACTTGCTGTGTGGTCAAAATGGAAATGTATTGTTTAGTTCCTTGAAACTATTCCTGCATTTTTGTGTCTAAAAGCAGCAAATCAATTAAAGAAAAAAACAGAAGAATCACAGGAAATAACTACCGTATCATAATATCATGATAACCATGGACTGCTGCCACGGAGGCAAAGGAGCGTGATTTTGGAGGTTATTCTTTCATGTGTTTGATGTGTTTCCTGGAGGATGGCAATGCCCCAGGGGAGCAGGCCAGGCCAGAAGGCCTTTGATGAGGCACCTCCACTGGCTGTGATCGGATAAAACTGCTCCCCTCTCATTCACCTGCCCCTGGAGATGATGCTCAAACTCTGATGGTGGAATGGATCTGTTGAATAATACAGGGATTCGGTGCCATTGTATCGAAGCCTGAGCTCACTGAGTCCCAGGAATATTTATAAAGGCAGAGATTCTGCAGTTGCAGATGAATTAAAAGCATGGCTTTCTTCCACTGGCACAGTCACAACTCAATCTCCAGTTCCTTCTAATCTTAAATCAAATTTACCAAGGAGTACTTTACTAGATAAACATAAGGACTCTTTGACGATATTATAATGACAGTGAAAACTCTTAAAACCTTGCATGCGGTCTCCAGAGTTTGGAGGCACATGGCTGATACACACACACACACACACACACACACACACACACACACAGAGGCAGAGAAATTATTTAAAACGTGCTCTCCATCAGAAAAGACAGCACGAGGGTGGGATGTAGGGACAGAAACAAAGAATTTTAAAAAATGGCAGAAAGAAAATGGTAAAGTTCAGGAATGACAAATGAAGAATGTGCGAGAGGGAGCCACAAATTGCAGAAGGAAGCGTGACGGATAGACAAGGGGGAGAGAGCGTGTGACTGGGAGGGAGAAAAGGAGCAGAGAGTGAGAAAACGAGCAAAAAAGGGAGGAGGTAGAAAAGTTCCATCACTGCTGCGATGATGTGGGTGGAAGGCAGCGCGTGGGCAGATTCATGGGAGAGAAGAATGCAGAGGGAACTGGCTCATGACTCTCTCTCTCTCTGACTCTCCTCGCATCAGCTCATCCACGGAGATGCAGAATGAGCATGAGACTGTTCTCTTTTCATGTCTCCACCTTCCCGCACACAGCCACAAACCGCTGGTAGATAATGAGGGCCGCAGTCATTAGGGGGAACAAGGGGAACGACGCCTGTGTTTGTGTGGATGTGCACGTGTGTGTGTGTGTGTGTGTGTGTTGTGTGTGTGTGTGTGTGTGTGTGTGAGCGAGTCAAGTGCTTTGACAGAACAAAGAGTCCTGTCAATCACCGGGGAGCAATCCCGCCCATAACTTACAGTCTGTTTCATCATTGGTGGGAATGATGAGATGCAGAGCTGGGTGGCAAGTGCACTGATGAGATCGTGGCACATAAATACACATCAGCTCATTCACTTTCTGCACACGCACATGCAAACCATTTGATGTTTCTGCGTGTCTCCACTGGTCGCCAAGGAAATGGGTTTTTCACTCACATCCCGCTCGGTCAGCCTGCAGCCTGGATGTTGCTATGGCAACAGAAAACCTGTTGAAGGGGTTAACTGTCTCACCGGTGTTTGGAGGAAAGGTTTTCTAGTGGCGGTGTTGGCAGATTTGAACTGGTCCAGCGCCAAAAATTTGTGTGCCTGTACATGTGTTAAGTGTGTGTATCGTCTTCGTCTGACGCAGCGTGCGGTGACGTGTGTCTGCTTCTTTTCTTATCTGCATGTTTGTTCGTGTGTGTGCATGTGTGTGAGAGAAAGACAAGGCTGACGGGGGGTAAAGGGAGAATATGAGCGAGGATGAATGAGAGCAAACTCACTGAACGCTACAGTATTTTCTCCACGGTTGCAGAAGTTCAGTGTATTTTTAAACAAACCAATTCATCATAAATCTGAGCTGAATGTGTGTCACACACTCTCCCACTGTGCTTGTTGCAAATAACTAGAAAGGTTTCGAACGCTTGGAGGCACTGCAATTAGATGCATGACTGTCATTATGCAGCCCACTCCACTCCACACACACGTTCTAACACACAAACATATGCATACACACAGATCAATAAAGTGCCTTTCTGTGCATGAAAATGAAACTGAATGTCGCTCAATATAACAATTTGTATCTGTATACCTGAATCAGTACTTGAGATGATGGATTGCAAAGAGAGAACTTAACAGAGAAGACTTTGATGTGTGATGTCATTTCTCTGAAGTAAAATCAAGTTGGGAAGAACTGCATGTTTATGATATTATATTTTCTACTTGTAAATAAGCAACAATAAAAACTTGCCAAAAGACTAAAACTCACTAATCCAGACATAGCTCCCTGTGTAGTTGCAAAATGAACAATCTGCACATAATATTAGATACATTAGGAACAGGGTTAGATTAGGATTTACAGAAAATATGTGGAAAATCTCCAAGGGAATTTGGGGAAATTTGAAATTTTTGCACAATTTCATTTCAGTAAAATTACAACTCTGTGCATGTGCAGTCTGAGCCAAAGGACTACATGCTTTCAAGCTTTGATTATATTACTGGAGTGAATATTTCATAATTTTTTATTACATTTCAGTTAACCAGCAGATAGCAGCCTAAAGCAAAGTACACAGTTTATTCTTGTTAATATCTCCAGCTAGTTTCTGCTAGCTAGCAGCGGGATGTAGCTTGATTGAGCAGGCTATTTGGGGACTTTTAATTAATTAATTTCCATCCATTCTTGGTAAATGAGTCAACTCATTTAATTAAAGTTCAAGTCAACTAAATTGCTGATTTTCCCATTTCTATTAAAAGGGCTTTCAATTATGTCTGCTTATGATATGGTTAATGGTTTACTTGTATCCCCGTATGACATGGTTAATACAGCTTGAGAAAACAAGCCCTATAGTTCCGTTTTATCCTCATTATTTCCTGTCATTTCCCATGAATTCCCATCTCATTTGCATTAAAGACTAAAGGTAAAGCAGCCCTCCATTTTAAAGGTACTGTTATGACCAGCTCGCAAGCCACAACAAAGCAGATAATAATAATAATAAATGCAATGAGGTGTGAAATTCAGTATCACTGATGTATGAAGGTGTTTGAATACAATGGCTAATATGAGGTGTGTGTTGTCAGTGTAAAACTAAAAAGGACAAACAATCAGAGCTTGGTGAAGATATCAGCACGCCGGTGTCTGAGCTGGCAGGCTTAAATAACTCTGGCCAGGTATTCCCAGTTACTGCAGAGGCAACCACACACACACTAGGCCGGTCACAGCATCGGGTTATCAGCTGACGTCATGAAAAGACAAAGTGACCAATCTGTTTGGCATGACTGAGCTCTGTATTGATTTATTATTATTTGCAAATATACATTCAGAAAATTAACTGCATTTTCACAAAAATCAGTCCAAGCTGTTTGTCTGTCATGTCCACACAGTGAACTTGTCCCAGCGTTCAAACAATCCTAGCTCACTACCTTCCAAGCCCCAGCGACTGCAGCACAGAACGCTGGCCAACAAAACTTGTAAACACACTGTTCCAACTAACTCCCGTTTGCTAACCAGCCAGAAGGGAAAGATTATAGCTGTTCCAGCTGACTGAGCTAAATACTTTTTAGAACCCTGAACAAACATCAATACATCTGTTTTGAAACAGCTAATTCGTATAAAGCATCGCTGTATCTACCCATAAATTAACATGTTTGAGCCGTGGGTTCCCCAAACACATTTTTTATGCTTTTGTTTCCAAAGTGGCAATTTCTAAAAAACATACTGTATGTTCACACACATCCTGCTCTTGTAAGAGCAGCTGAAAACACCACAGGAATTACGTAATTTAAAGTTTTAGAATAATTCTTTCTACACCACGCTTCAGACACGGCAGCGTGTCTTAACAATGCAATACGTTATGGCATTTTCTGTGCGGTCACTCTTTTTTGTTGCAGGGCAAAAGTGCTGAAAAATGCTGATAGCACAATTTGTTGCTCTGAAATAATATTAGTCACACACAGAGAAGTTGCTGGTCTTCAGGGGTCAACTACCAGCATTTCTTTGGGACTACTCCTGACATTCTGCACTGTCAAGTGATAACACACGTTTAGAGATCTTTTTTCTGATTTTGTGGTTACCTCCACATTGACTAGTTTGGATTACTAGAATGACAGCCCTACATGGCTGCTCTAATTGTACAAAGGCCACTCACTTTGCCTCCCGTTTTGGACAATGCTGCAGTGATGGGTGTATAATCATTAATGTGTAACCTACAGTAACTTCATTTTGTCCATATGATAAGCTTCATAGGGAGCCTTTGGGTACTGGTGAAATTTGACCAAAAAAAAAAAAGATGCTTCTGCAGCTTGCTAGAGCAAACATTAGCGTGTTAGCGCTGCAGAAATGACAGTGAAATAAATATAATTATTTTACCAACTGCTCAGAGACAGATTTGAGTCAGTGCTTTTAATTGTAGGGCCCTATGAATTCAGTTTTACCAGATTCTGTTTCCTGTTTTAATTGTTTTATGATTTTAGCGCTTACGCCATGCGGTGGATGAACACAATACCAACAATTCAACAAGAAAACATTCTAAAGTTAATGAATATCAGTGAATTTTAACACAAAACTGCACTATTTTTGATCAAATGGATCCTCTGCAGGACAGCCTCCATATGCAGCTTGAACACACCGTGTAAGTGGGCCTGACTGAGGCTACTTCATGTTCGTCTTGTTGTTTATGATGCTTGACCAGAAATGTAGTCTTTTCAATTTTTCCACCAGAATATATGACTCAGCGCATAAAGCCACAAAGTCTTCAACAAACTCCCATCTTGCATCTGCCGATGAGGTTGCACTTCTGAGAGTTTGCTGAAGTGATGAGTTCTTGCCAGCCTGCCACCTCTCTCTCTCTCTGAGAGAGGACGTCTTCAACATGACTGTGTGTGTGTGTGTGTGTGTGTGTGTGTGTGTGTGTGTGTGTGTGTGTGTGTGTGTGTGTGTGTGTGTGTGTTTTTTTCTGTTCACTCGGCTTGGGCGCTGTGAAAAAATGTTCATAACAGCAGAGAAAACCCTCATTTTTATAAATTGCATCCACGTTTTACAATTAGCATTTCTCATCAAAATCTGTCATTCTGTCCATTTTCTGCATTGTGGAAATCATAGGCCGCTGCATTGGACAGCAAGCATTTTTACTCCTAAATGATACTATTTGCATTATAATCATTGAAGTAATAACAAACTCAAAGTCTGGGGATACTTCTGACTGAGAATTTGTGTGTATGTGCTTCAATGCCTGCTGTTTGCTATGTTAATGTGATTCAGTACATTAGCATTAGACAATCAGACAACTGCTAACACAGCACACAAGCTCCACTTCTGGTTCACTGAGTATTTGTATTTTCTAGGCTCCTACAATGCTCTATAGTGTCACAGAGGCTGATCCCAGCGAAGATCAAAGACAGCCTCAGGCACCTCCATACAGCATATCTGAAGAAACCATGCACATCAAGTGAGGATACTGGTGGAGGCTGTCTAAAACAGGATGTAACTAATCTGGCTGATAAAGCTGATGAGCTTGGGGAGGCTTGATGAGGAGCGTTTAGACACTGGGCCCATTGCTTCCAGGCTGCAGATCATGGTGGCAAGAACAGCATGCAGCAGCTCTATGACATGAAACCAGCATGCTGGTCTAGCATTGAATGAGATCGACTTCAAAACGGACACACACCTTGTTTGTGCGTCAGATGTGACTACTGTACACTGAACTGAACAGAACGGTCCCAAAAGGGAAACTATAATTAGATGCATGACTCAATATGCAAGGCCACACACACGCATGCACGCACACAGAGGCATTTCGAAGGATCAATAACAATCTTCTCTTTCACAGGTCATCTCATATACAAATATTTCAAATGAGTGCGTTTGTCTATAAGCACGTGTACCTACAGAAAACATCCCTCTAGGTCTCCCATTACACAACACGCCAAAAAACCTCAACGTCTGCAGCAGGTGTGTTTGCTTTCCTTTATTTTCATCTTGTCATCACTGAAACATTCCAGCATGATTGATGTCCCCTGTCACTTCTGTTTCCTCATGGTTATGACATCCAAATCTCAACATTAGGGGAATAACATAGCAGAAAATAGACTGAAGACGCTGAGTTACAGCACAGGCAGTTGATTCATGGTCTATAATCCAGATGTTACTTGTAAATATAGCAGAATGGCTTTAGCATTTTCCCAGTAGGAAAATACACAAGAAAAGTCTAAAAAGAAAAATGACGCTGGTGTCGACAGATGCATCAAACTTCAACTGCAGTGAAGATGGAATGCCATCCACATGTAAGTGCCTATAAGTCTTCAATGCCCTCACACGCGTTGTGGAAGAGACACAGAAAAGAAATGAACCAATTACAGTGAATGACAGTGAAAAACTGTGATCCATCTCCAATTTAGGCTCGTCCTCTCCTTTCAGAGAAGGACGGAGATGAAGCTCTGACAGTGATGTGTCCTGACAACCCCAAACGTAACCTGTGTCTGTCTGCATGTGCACATCTGTGTGTGCGTGTCAGCTCGCATGCGTCTTTGTGCGTACACATGGATGTGTGTGTGCCTGTGGTTTATTCATTTGGTGGTGAATCACTCAGCTCTGGGGGTCCCGGCTGACTTCCTTTCACCATGCCAACTCCCACTGATCTTTGCCTCCACACACACTCCCTCTCAATCCCTCGCTTCCTGCCCTCCATCTCTCTGCTGTCACGTGAAAACACACTGAATTCTACAAAAACATTCAACACTTCAGGAACTGGAAAAAGGGCGAGCCGGGTATATGTCAAAGCATTTTCTGATATTTTTGTATGAGCCTTAAAATCATGACAATGAGAGCAGATGCACAGGGATGGACAACGAAACCTGTTAAGCTAAATGTTTTTTGCCACAGCGGAGATACAATTAATTCGGTTTTGACTGCTGCAACTGCAGTAATGAGTGCCGTGCCTTGTTTGGGAGGGGTACTGTAGGTCAGCCATTCTGTAAACCTAACAATCTGCACAGAAAACATTTCCCCACCCCTCTGGAGCCCCTTTGGAGCAGCCTTTTTGTGGCTTCGTCACAACCAACTGACTGCTCCATTCCGACATTGCTGGTGAAACAGGATGTTTTATCAGGCAGGGCCAGCGGGGACTTGTACTGTCTGCCCTCTGATCTGTGTTCCCATCAGTTGGGCCAAGCTGCTGGACTAATGGGCATCTGGGCAGATATTAGAGTGTTGTGCTCTACAGTTCCCTGCTAACTTAATGAGAAAACACTAGTTCCCCATCCTCCTCCAGACAGAGGAGGCATGGGGGGGAACGAGAAGGGGGGTGAGGAGAAACGAAGGAGCGTTAATTAGAGGAGGGAAAATTAGAAAATGTAGAAAGGAGCTGGAATGTGAGGGTGATGGAGAAGACGGTGTAGCTCAGATCAGAAGGACTAAGACCAAATAAGTCACGAGAGTGGATGCGAGCGCAAACAAATCAACCAAGACTTGATACTAGCTTATTTATATGCAATCAAGGCGATCTGACATTGTCTACCCCCTCTAACTATACCATGACAAAGCAATGATGTGTGTGCACCCAGCAGCCATAACTAGAATAACAAACACCACTGAAACCTAATATATATCTCTCTCTCTCTCTCTCTCTCTCTCTCTCTCTCTCTCTCTCTCTCTCTCTCTCTCTCTCTCTCTCTCTCTCTCTCTCTCTCTCTCTCTCTCTCTCTCTCATCAAATCTGACTATCCTCTTCCAGCTAAGTTGGTCAGGCCTGATGAATAAACCAGTGCTGTGACTCGAAGCCCGGGAGAGGGCCATGCATTACTGCTATTAAATGTTAAATGCCTTGCAGAAGGAGCCTGGACTATAAAAGCAACGGCAGCAGCAGCGGCACTTGGACGAGGAATAGAGAGGAGAGAGGAGGGAGGGGGAGCTGGCTGCGTTTGCTCTTCCTCTCCTCGGCACAAGTGTCAGCTGCACTCCCCGTCTTTTTAGCCACTGGTGTGGAACGGGGCCCTGCTTGTTGGGTGTTTGAGCAGCATGGGAGGGAATGTGTGTGTGTGCGTGTGTGTGTAGGTGGGAAGGATTTGAGGCATGTGTGTGCTACAACTACAGCCTCAGCTGCCAGAAAAGGGCCCCTCTGGCTGGGTTCAGGTGCGTGTACCATCTTACAAACTCTTCCTCTGTCTTTATTTTTACTTTTTCTCTCCCTTTTGTCCTTCTCTCTCTCCCTCTCGCTGTGTCTTCTCTCTCCCTCTACGTGGCTCTGGGATACTGACTGAGTTAATGAAACTTGGGACTAAAGCTTGGTAGAAACACATGTTTTAGCACTGCAGGAGACATCTTCTACTGTCTTCCAAAACACACACACAAATACACACACAAATACACGCACACACACACAGGGAGACGAAACAGGCACATGCACACCAAGATACACAACAACACACACACAGTCAATTTGCGGGCACACACACAAAAATACACACTTTAGTAGCAATCCCAGCTCATTAGAGCTTTCCTCTCTCTTACCCCTGCAGGTTAAAAACACTTCATATTAGCCATGCTTCAAACAGCCTTGCTGGAGAGGGATAGGGGAGAAAACTTACACACTTCCATTATTCATGCTTTTACGCATGCTGCAATTTGCACATCCGGCATATTGCATGGAGGGAGAACATACGTTGTATGTTCTTTAAACACACTCATGGGTTTTGATGAAAGAGGAAGTCAAGTTAAGGCACAAGGAGCCATTGACATTATGTGTATATAAGGTATTGGTTGACAGGAAAAGAAAGCCCAATTAGACTTCAGTGCTGCTACAGGGTATGCATGAGAACTGAGTGTGCGTATGTGCACAGATGTGCAGTTTACGTGCGCACACTATTCACACATTCAAGTGTGCCTTTTACAGTGTCAGGGGTAAAGCAAAGAAAGAGAATTAAGAGATGATGTAAAGCGGCGAGGGAAACAGAAGAGATGCTATATTTACACTGTACTGCACGCAAGCACTGCTAGCCAGCCTGAAGAATGAGCTTTGAATCTGAGCTATAAATAAACTGTACCACTACTGTACTTATGGCAGCTGAGAGCCAAATGAATAGGCTTGACCAGGCAAGACAAATAGGGCTGTCAGATGAGGAGGGGGAAGACCTTTGACTGGAGGTTCTTACAGCTACAGATCCCCAGGGATAGAAAATCCCGGGAATATCCTTTCATGTTATTTTTGTGTAAGGAAATTCCCTCTGATGGCCCATGAAAAACAGAGCTGCTCATCACTCCGTGTGGATTTCAAAGAGTGGAAGAGGTGAGTGAACTTAAGCTGTTCAGCCTACGTGGGATAAGTGATGAAATAGGAAGAACTGAAGTTGTAATCAAAGACCCTCAACTCTGTTCAGATATCAAAAGTGAAATCCATCACCGGTCGCAGGTCGTAATAATTACTGTTATGAAGATAAATCAGTTACTGGCTTTGCTATTCAAGATGAAAACAGGAGTGCAAGTACTTGTCATACAATGGACTGCGACACTGGTTTCAAGAGTGGTACAATAAAATGAAAGCAGAGAAGAAAAACATTTAAAATATGCCACTTTCTATCAACCTTCACTACTAAGAGCAGCAGCACTGCACTCCTCTAATGTTCAAGACAGGGTGGTGAGATTAATCAAATTTTATTTTCAATTATGATTTTGGCTTCTAACTATTATGAAAAGAAGATAATCAAGATAAAACAATTATTGTGCCTTTTGCAATGATGCTCTCATTTTACGGTACCAGTGCTTGGAGCAGCCAAAAAGCATGAGAGAATGCTTTCTCACATTTTATATGCCGAATAAAAACGACATGTAATACACGTCATACAATAAATAAGTCTTTATATTTATAATATTACATATCACATCATTATATTATTATTATTATGATGAGACATTTATTTTTTATTTGTTTTTCCAAATGTTTCCATCAGTGAGTAATCATGTAAATAATAATGATCGTGATCTCAGTAATGACCAAAATAACCGAGATTATGATTTTTGCCATAATCAAGCAACCCTAGTGCAAGATGTTACGACAATATAAGCCGAGTGACAGTTTCAGGTGGGAGAATTAAGTCATGTCTCAGCTGTGTGGAGGGGAACTGTGAGTAAGTGTGTTGTCAACAGCTTCATTAAATGAGAGCAGGACATTGTGACCTCCACTAACGCACCATCTCGTCCATCATTAGCTAAACCACGCCTCAAACGGCTCTCAACGAACACGCACAACCTGCTGGGTTTTACCTGGCAATCAAGACAGAACGAGCCTTTTCTTCCTTGTGTTTTGCTGCATTTTCTTTATCTCAATGCTTCTGCACAATTCGCTCTTCGCTCTCCTCTAATCAACTCGGCTTTGCTCCCTCCTCCCCCTCTGCCTTCTTGTCTCTTTCCACCCCTCTCCGTCATCTCATCTCTTCAGCTATTCTCTCTTTCATTCTAAACCATAGCCCTTAATCTCGCCAAGAGCCAAATCAGCAGATTAGATAGAGAGTGACTCTCGCTCAGACTTTTCCTAGCAGTTTAATGCTCCGTTCAGAGAAAGTTAGAAGCAGATTAAATCCAAGAAATCTCTTTTTCTCCTCCCTTTTCAATCCTGGCACAGGAGTGCAGACATGCAACAAGCAACAACAAATCTCCCTCAGTGCCTGCTTGCTGATTAACATATCACATTCTAAAATATCTTGGATGTAGTGTAATTTTTCAGTGAACAAACATACTCTATCTTTAATCTGTATTCAGCATTTTTAATCTGATATTTGTTGACTCTGGAAGTTAGACTCTGTTTGCTACAAATGCATTATGATTCACATTCATGTGATGCACTGAAGTAAAGGAACATTTTGGTAATTTGTTCACCTGAATTTGTATTTAAAACAATTTACTGAGTCTTCAGGCAAAAACAGAGGCCCTCACAGATCCGTGTGTGTGTATGTGTGTGTGTTAACAATAAACTCTAATAATTGTGGGAAAAGGTTTAGAATATTCATTGATATTAGCTTTGCAACTTGCATGTATTCCTTAGCTTAAACAATGCTTTCCATACATATTGTAGCATTTATTGCTCAATGAATAATGCACAGTTTACAGGAATTCCTCACAGTCCACTTGTCACCACATACAAACTTATAGCGGAAGAGCTATTAATGCTGTCAGCCCTTCCAGCTATGACACATGTGAGCAAAAGAAGCATTACCTTAAAGGCATTGATTTTGTGGGTGCGTTAATCAATGGCGCAACAAGTTTAATGCATAGTGGAGCGAGAGAGAGACAAAAATTTACAAAGTGACACCCCAGAGAGTGGTGGCAGCCTGCCACCATGATGAAAAGTGTTGCTTCCACTCGAGGGTTAATCAATCTGTTATACAATAATCAGGGGACATGACAGCACCAGGGTCTCTGGCTTAAACACAAGCGTCCTTGGGCGAATAATGATGATGCGTGACAGAATATTTCCTCCAGGCTTCCGTACGCTGAGCACAGAAGACATCCATCACAACCAAGCGGAGGGTAGAGGTGGTGGGGACGCGGAGAAAGAGTGATGGGGAGGAAGAAATTAAAGAGGGAACAAGGGATGTTGTAATACAAGTGTGGAGGTGTGGATTGCTGGCTGCCTTGAGGATCAAACAGCAGGCATGAAGGGTGATGGGGAAGAGGTGGTCTCAAAGACATGTGGGCTGTGTGCCAAGTCTGCATGTTTATGGGTAAAAAAAAGCAGGCGATCCCATGGGAAACCTGTTTCTGTATGTAGCTGCATGCACTGAGCACACTGACATTACATTACACTGAAGGGAACATGAACACACACAAACAGGCGCGTTTCCTCTGGAGATGAGAAGAAATGCTTCCTGTATTCTTAATTTTCTCCTCCTTTGTGTCTCTCCGCTGCGCTCTCTCTCTCTCTTGCTTTATATTTATCATTCATCTTTAGATATTTCTCTACTGAATCTGAAATGCAGAGACAATTCATTTACATACTGAATGTATTCCCCCTTCGCTGTGACGCTGAGCCTACTGTAGATGTTTCTTGTTTCCTTTGATCTGACTTGAGACGTCTCTTGATCTGAATGAGACTGGACATCATTTAGGAAGAACCACACCGGTTAAAACGGTCCCACTGTTAACAGCGAATTTCAAAGCAGGAAAACGTTCTCATCCAATAGCAATACATATCCCACCATGACAAATGAAGGGAAAACGGTTCAATGAATTGTGTTCCACTGTAATGATTTACATTCAAAGATTCATGCATAAAAATGAGAAACTGTTCATTATTTCACTTTTTAATAACAGCTTGTTTGAAATCATTAATTCAAACAAAACTGTGTTAAAGTGAGAAAACAATATGATCATAGTGTCACAATATGACTCCTGAAAGATGATTACTGAATTCTCACCCAGCCCTTCTGTGGACAACTGATGCAGGGAAGGGTGAATATTAATTGCTGTACCATTACTGGTGTTTTTTATTTATATATATATTTCTTACTGTCAACTGAACCCATGAAAAGACCACAACCAATTCATCAGTCTCTCGACACTTCTGTCTGTGGCGGTCAGTTCCAAGCTCATTTGTTCATGTAAATCTTAAAAAAAACAGGTCGCAAATATATTGTTTCAGTTGTTTAGAAAGGCAAAGTAATTACCTAAAACATCATCACTCAAACAGGAGTAAACAGTGTCTCCCTTTCAGCTGCAGATTAATGGACATTTCATTATAGTTGCGTCACCCCGTGCAGCGGCGTGGCTATTTTACTTTAATAATTTTAAGACAATAATGAGGGTATATGACAGAGATCAATAAGCCATTTCAGGCTTTGGATACACAGGCAATGCTTGTTTCTATCAATTAATTGTTTGTTTTGGTCTCCTCATAGCATTTGCTGACAATAAGAAAAACAAATATAGAATATCACCAGTCCTATCCTTACAAAGTCCCCAAACGGCTGAATTCCTGTGCAAAGTAATATCTGGAAGCACTAACATGTGGAGCTACCAGTCCAGCCAACCTCAGCAGCTAACCAGCTTGGACAGGGAAGTGACTGAGAATCTAATGAGCAGTATAACAGTGTCAGAATTCCTCTGCAGAGATGGGATAACCTGCCAGAAGAACATCCACGTTTGCAGTGCTCCATTCACTCCACCTCTTCTGTACAGTAGCTAAAAAGAAGCTATCGGGTTTTAATGGTACAGGAAAAGTCTGTGGCCTTAAGAGCCAAAAACTGAACTGTGGTTTGAATGCTAAATGCGACACAGTGCTCATGAACTGGGTAATAATGAACCATTCCTACAGTGAAGCATGGTTATGGCAGCTTCATCCTATGTGGAGGATTTTTAGAAGCAGTGAGTCAGGACTGGGTCTTAATTGAGTGATGGAGCTAAATGCAAAATGAGTCCTTGACACAAAGCTGCTCAACCTCTGAATTACAATAACCTGCTGTACCAGTCAGTACCAACCAAAGCATTCAGTGGCTTCAGGACGTTCATTCACTCGCTCAGCTTGAGAGGAAGGACTGTAAACCCAAAAGGCTGGAGCCCAGGTCCAGCTGTGACCTCAGTGATGTTATTTCAACACAAACCTGAAATCAGTCTGAGTGCATTTACAAAGCGCCCAATAAAATGTCCTGTTTCTGAATTATTTTAATACATTTGAGGAAGAAGTTTCAGAGGTGTTGTCACTATAAGTCAGTGAATTCTCAATTTCAGTCCTCAGCCCCCCTGCAATGCATGTTTTAGATGTTTCCTGCTCCAACACACCTGATTCAAATGAGTGGCTCGTTATCAGGCCACTGTGGAGCTTGATGACGAGCTGATCATTTGAATCAGGTGTGGTGGAGGAGTGAAGCGTCTAAAGGGCAGGGGTCGCTGAGGACCGGAATTGAGAAACACTGCTATAGGTGATTGTGTACATAATGTCCATACAGCACGAACTCAATGTAGGCAATGTTTGCATCTTTCTCTCTCTCAGTGGAGTGCGTGCACACACACACACACACACACACACACACACACACACACACACACACACACACACACACACACACACACACACACACACACACACACAGAGTGTGCTACTACTCTGATTGTTGGTGGCAGATCTATCTCTCCGTGTTTTATTTTTTTCCCTTTGATAAAGCCTGGGGAAGAAGCGCCAGCTCCACCGCCATCCTGCTCACCCAGCCCCCACAACCACAGTTCGCGATGGGTGGTGTTTTCCTCGCCCGCCTGCCACTCGCCCACTACCGTGCCAAGCGCGACATGTGACAGTAGCAGCACATGGCCTCCCAGCACTCCAACCCTCGCCCCCCTCCACCCCAATCCTCTGCAGGCTTGTTCCCCCCCCCAACCGTCTGAGAACACCCTACAACACACTTGTCATGTTCCTTCTCGCTTCCCAGCCAGCAACCCCAAATGACTATCTTGGAGGCATGCACATGCACACAACCGCACATACAATACGCAGAGATGCATGAGAGCAATTCAACTCACATAATGAGACACACACACACACACACACACACACACAGATCCAGAAATGGAGGTACATGAACATAAAGCCACGTGCATGAGAGGTGGAAGAGGAACAAACTGTTCACAGATACAGAAATACTGCGCCTCTGTCTGACTTCCATCGCACACACCTTTTTCCAGCACATCATTAGAGGGGGGGTAAACATGGTTTCAGGTTGTGTTTGCACCAGTCAGATCCAGCTGTCGCCTGGCTGTGCTTCCCTCCTCCCTTTCCCAAAATCCTCTTTTTCTCTACACCTTGTTCACATGGTATATTTTCCTCTCTCCTCTCCTCTCCTCTCCTCTCCTCTCCTCTCCTCTCCTCTCCTCTCCTCTCCTCTCCTCTCCTCTCCAGTTTTTCCTGCTTATTGATCCACCATGTTGTTCATTTCCTCCTTTTTCTCCCCCTCTTCATGTTTGTCTTTTCACCACAATGTCATTCTCTTATTCAGCCTCTGAATTATTCAGGCGTGCTCACATTAAGAACACATCAGATCTCATTGACTACCGGGAATTTACACACAGAACAAATACGTATATCATTAACTCATCAAAAGATTCTTCGCAAGTCCACCATATTAAAAAACATGTGCAGGGAACTTCCATTGAACAGGGGGATGATGATGTGAGGGACAGAATCTATGTGTAAATAAAACAGAACTTCCTTGGTGAGTTGAGCGGGATTTGAGCATTGAAGACATTCAGTCTCCAGTGTCTAACCAGCTGCGTTAATATTTCAATTACCCTCATGAATAAATCAAGTAAGTATGCGCTAACATTGTTCTTGGTCTGTCTTTGTTGTGGTGGGAGGGAGCTGTGACATGACACTTCTGCCAAAGCTTTCCTCTTTGATATGTTCAGACTGGCGAGCTGTAGTTCCTCTGTGATTTGAGAGATATGGATGGGAATATTCTTCTCCAGATTTGCAATTCCCTTTTTTCATTGTGTTTACAGAACAAATCCAGACTTCCGTAAACCCATGATGAGCCCAAGAAATCCATGATGTAACGGATGATAAATTGCTGTTGTTTCAGAATCTATGATCATCAAAATATATATAT
The DNA here is from genome assembly GCF_039877785.1 of Chaetodon trifascialis. NCBI lineage: Eukaryota > Metazoa > Chordata > Actinopteri > Chaetodontiformes > Chaetodontidae > Chaetodon > Chaetodon trifascialis. The sequence goes on along the minus strand of NC_092072.1, from coordinate 13,088,639 downwards.
TTTTTTTTGTATTTCATTGATTCTTTATCGCAGATATCAACATTTTAGCACTATCAAGGGTCATACATGTGAACTCAGGCTTTTAGGGGAAACCATGACTGATCAATAGTGTTCAGTCAATAGAAAATTTGCATAGAAATCAATGGCAAACACAGCATTCAGAAAATAGGAGCAGGGTAGATTTACAGGATTTTTTCTTTATTTAAAATGTTGATGATCTTTGGTGAAATATTCTAAATTTGAATATGACATCCACAGTTTCTCTGGTAGTAATACTGCTGCAATAATAAAATTAGCTGATCAACACAAATTCAACACAAGTATTACTACGGGATTCCTCATTTTTTTCTTCTTCTAGTATTACTTCTCTTCCTCTCAGCTTCGCCTCCATAAATTGTAGCTTGCAATGCTTTTTCCATCTGTCACAGCTTATTCTGTGTAACATCAGAGACTAGAAGACCTTTCTTTTTCAGACGTCGCTGACATTTACATTTGCCCTCTATCAAAGAAAGAAGAATGGTCGTGACCCTGCGGTCCCCTCGCCATCGTTGTCACACAATCTGCCTTGAGGAACAACCAAGCTAACACCGATTCCCCCGCCGATGCCACTGACAGCACGAGTGGGAGACGAGAACATGCAGACAACATAATTTAATACAGCGAGATTTTAAACGTTTTAGTGCTAATGTTTTCAGAAGCATTTTTTCCTGTCATTTTGCTACTTTGCTCATTCATGATAAGTGCCATGTATAGGGAATAAGAACACATGCACAAAATAAATTTATTTAGTGTATATTATTATGACAATGTTCATTTGGTATTTTCTATTCTTTTCTATTTGTTCATCTTGTCAAATTGAATTAAATTTGCTCTAAATAAAATAACTAAATTGTAATTAGTAATTCCTAAAATTGAAAAATATTAAAACAAGGCAGGGAACAAAGGGAAATAGCTGAATACTTTAAGGAACACACAGATCAGGGAAAATGGGATGCTCCACGCATCAAGGGATGGAAGGCCCAATCCTGAAATTGTGATTCCAGTGAGCTGAAGAAGTCAGCATGAAGGCCTTCTAGAAATCAATAGAAGCTCCCCTGTGTGTGAGGACAAGTCAACAGCGCAGAGCAGTACAGAGTCAGGGCATACAGATAATATTTATATAGAGGGAGGCTTCCGAAAACCGCCAGGGACCATGTATAATTCTGATTCATACATCTTGAAAGCAGTGATCTAGTAAATATGAGGCATGTTCATTTATTCAATAAGAATACATCCAGCAACAGGTCAGTGCTGGAGAATTGTTTAGCATGCCATCTTTAAATATTCATGCACACATCCCCAGGATTGGGTGTCTTGTGTTTTTCTAAGTTCAGAGGATTGCTCTGAATACCCGAAAGCACACACTCATCCATTCACATCTGCATACTTTCGTATGTGGAAGTGTGTGGGTCCGTGATCACAGCTACGACATTACGTTCGCAGATCACGACTGTCCATGTTGCTAGTTGTGTTTACATTAATCCCGCCAATAACAACCACAATGGACGTCTCTGGTACATACAATTAGCAGGTTTATCACCCTCATGAATAAATGCACGGCATGTGCACACCGGGAACTCTAATTGATGTCCCCTTTCCACACAATTTACATACATTAGAAAGCACTGCATAGCCAAAGGACTCTTTACACATTTGTCAAGACCAAAAGGTGGAAGCACAATTGCACTAAAACAGCCATGTAAAAATGGCTCAAAACATGCATTTTAGGATCATTTCTGTTTTTCTTTTCTATTTCCTCCCACAGGAGAGCCTTCTGGTTTTAATGGATATGCTAATTGCTAATGGTCCACTAGAATACTAATAAGGGTAGTAATTAGTGAAGCATGGTCTGTAGCTCACTGTGGACAAGAGTTGGTTTTCCCTTTTGAAGAGCCTGTAAAATAGAACTGAAACCCATGCCAGGAAGTGGACATTTAAAATTAGCATTTGAGTTGAAACTTTACGCTTTTAACTTCTGCAACATCAAGAACTTCACAGGTGGTGGAGCTTTTATTGGTGTCCTTTCCATCACATCGAAAACTGCTAGCCTAACACCGTGCTGACCAATAGACAGCTTGTTTACAATTACATCTGCACAGGCTTGTGATAGCTCTGTCTATGTGAATATAAATGTTGATATGAATACGCCCCAGGAGTAATGTCCTCCATCCATCCAGATAGCCCTTGGAATTATCTGCTATACGTGGGATAATGAAATTTCACTCACTATCCAACTGCTTTCTATTGAATTAACATGATAGGCATCGTTCCTTCTCACAGCTTGGGGTGTCATCAGTCCAACCAGCGCTCCCCATTCATTGGGCACATCAATCAAAGACGACCAAGGCAATAAAAGCTTGCGAAAGGCCAATAACCATCACAGTACGAAAAGAAGGAATGATACATGGCAAGGATGTTCTTGCTATACTATAAAATGAGGTTTCCCCCTAAACACAGGTTGTTTTTAAGACAAACTGCCCATCACTCTCTTATCACTGCAATAGCTCAACATACTGTATACATTACTTTGGTGATTTAATTGCTTTATCTATCTTATGTAGTGTGCTAAAGTGGCTTAATATGGCTGGTGACATTCATTCCCCTGGCCGTCTTTTACCTTGGAATTTCCAATGAAAAGGTTTAATAAATGATGGCAAGCAGAGGAAGTGGCGGCCAGTATCTTTGGCAGCAGTGGTGAAAACCCCAAGAGTGCATTCCTCAAGCATCCCATCGTGGCCATGAAACATCACATTATGGAAAAATCAAGAGAAACTATAATTCAAGTGATGGTCTGTAAGTGATGAAATTCAGGTGCAGTTGGATCCACACTGTCAACAAGCTGCCCATTTTTAAGAAAAGGGTGGCATCAATTGTTCTTGGATGTTTCCCAAAAAGGAAGAATTAAACAGGCATTCTGCCATCACCCTGTTTTTAGCCATGAAATCAATACACACAGTTGGGCTACATGAACAGAGGAGCTGCTTTCTGGCAAAGACTGTCGTGCATTTGGACAGAGGCAAGAAATCAGCATGAAAGTAAGAGCATCTAATCATGTAAATAGTGTTATCCCAAGATAAGACCGTCTGAGATGAGGATTATTAGATTATACTAAATATATCCCCTCAGTCTCTATTCAACATGTCAATTATGATCCAAGATTTCCAGATTGAACGTTTTAAGAATTCTTTAGAAATCAATGCAGTGGAAATGGCTGTCAATGCGCTGTGTTTTGATCTGCAAAAGTCAGATAAAACTTTCAAAATGTCATGTTTCAAATAGTTACTGTTCTCTTGAGGTGAGGAGCGAAAAGTCTGGACAATGAGTCAGAACGCGTTTATGTCCCAGAGTGACATTTGTCCCCAAAATTCAAAGTATGAGGGGTTTTTTTTTCCAACTTTTGGGAGAAGAAGGAGAACACACACTCTTAGTCAGAAAGTACAACAAATCTACAACATGTGATCTGATGAGGAATGAATTTCTAAATAAAGACTGCCTCCTTCAGTGTGGGATACTGCTATGTCTTGAGATTGTAATTTATTTGTGACATGTCAAAAAGAGTTATTGCATATCACAAATATCATATCGCATGCTGCAAGTTTGATGAAATGGGCCCAAGTGCCCGTGCTGATGGTGCCTTAATGGTGCGGTTTGAGACTGCTGATGGATGTGAAACCCAGGTGGCAATAAAGGGAACACGGTATCACCTGTGCTTTGTGGCGGGAGCGTACAGGAGAGCTGGAGAGTACAGAGAAAGTGGAGCTCCTATCCCCGGATTAATGTTCAAATGCTATTTGCCTGCTATTCTGTTCAAACGCCAACAACTGGACAGCTTTGCCCCTTTTTTTTTAGCTGCACCATGCAGATTTGATCAAAAGTACATTGAAGCATTTGGCATGAAATTAAATACATCTGTAGCGTTCAGCCTCACTACTAGAAATCTCTTTTTTCCATTCTTGTACATTACTGAGCATGCTGCTACAGCACAACACCCAATCACCTGCATTCTGTTAACCAGACAAGGCCCAATGTCAATGAAAATCAAACTTCAATGAACACTTGATTTATAGGGCCCTGCATCTCATGGGAACTGTACCTACAATGTTAGTTTTGAACACACCATTTAGCAACAAGGCTGCTCCAGCAGTTTCTTGTCCGGTCATCAGATCAGCTGCCTCCGGCTTGTTGACCAATCGACCCCGTATCAAGCCTTTTGCGAATAACCATGAGGGATTACACTCCTTCAGGGAAAACCAGGCGCTGTGTATGCATGTGTTTGTATGTACACATGTGTTGACGTGTGTGTGTGTGTGTGTGTACATAGCAAGAGATTGACTAGTAAAAGGAGAGAGCAGGTCAAGTCATAAGTGTACACTCTTCTCCCCATAAAGAAGGCAATAAAAGACTTGTGCCTTTCGGTACCAGCTCATTAGCAGGACCCCATCCCATCTATCAGCCACAGTCTGACGCAGGCACAGTAACACCAACTACTCTTAAGAGCCACAGCTGCTGCTCTGTAGCCCATAACATGGTTTCTTTACTGATATATTAACAAAGAGAAATCACTTCATTACAACATGTAGAGCAGTTGAGAGGAACATTTACAGCCTTGCTACTTCTGTATGATGGATTAAGTGGGGTTGGGTGGATATATGGTTGTGTGTGTGTGTTTGGGGCTGTGTGGATTAGGATTTGTTTGCCAAATGGAGTTGGGACGGTTTAAAAAAAAAGGGGGGGGGGAGCAACACACTCCTGGGTGTTATCAGGTTTTTTGGGGTTTTTTTACTGAAAAAAAACAAAACAATTCCACTGACAACATAAGAAAGCACAATTTAATCTGTTCTGCCATCCCTTATCCAACTATCTGTTCATGAAAACACACACTTGCGCGCGTGCGTGCACACACACACACAGACACAGACATATATACAAGCACAAAAGATTAGGACTGAGCCACAGCAGATAGAGCTTGGTTGCAAATGATCTCTTATCATCATTGCACAGCCTTTTGTGATCGCATGTGGCATGATTGCCAGCTTTGGATGGGCATGACAGATGTGTACCACTGCTACCGTGCACTGGCACTTAGAGAGTGTGGCAGGGAGTGTGTGTGTGTACGTGTGTAGTTTACATCTGCGATTCTACTGTCTGTTGTTATCGCTCTTGGCACACAATGGGCTTACCAACTGCTTTCCGCTAACAGTCCCCAGCAATCACGGATGGGGAAGTGGTAGTCACTACGAGCGGGCGGCAAATGGACAAAGGTCTGATGTATATCAGAGGCTGCTGGAGCAGAGAGCTGCAGCGTGCCCCATGGACGCATGCTGGGGCCCACTACCAGCAACAAATCACAATAGTTACAATTTCAGACAATCACTGTACATACAGTCAGTGTGCAGTCAGTTAAACCAGGAAAATACTGGAAAGCACGCAGAGGATTACAGTGTTTGATGACCACAAAATGTAAATGGCACATGCCCCAGAAGAGGACAAGCAAAACACGGGCTGACAGATTGTATCCCCATAGCTGGATGAGCACAAAAAGCATGAGAAATTGCTCAAGGAAGCTTTAATGTATTAAGTCCAACAGTCTATTTCTGTAAAATAATAACTGTGACGGCTGGGCTTCCGACAGGTGCTTCATGAAGGTCCTTATCAGTGTGACTGAAACTGAATAATCACTCCTTCAGTTGAGCATCTCCTCCTAGAGAAGGAAAGAGTAACAGCACTGTTCTGATGTCCCGAAAAGCAAACCTACGTGTTAGACAAAAGATGAGGAAGTGGAAGTGTGTGATAATTGGAATTGCTTTGAGTGTACCAATCATGACAGTTTGTATGAGCTGATGAAATAAAGGTCTTATTTTTGATGCAGACAGTTCAGTTTTCAACTTATTGCCTGATAGTTTAATGGCATTCTTTAATTGCTTTCTAACAGCGGGAAAGCCTCGATTACAGGGCCCACTGCTGTGCCTACCGCTGGAACATTTCACCTTGCAGGCCAGAGGCTCTGCTGAGGCTGTAGGTGGAATTTCCTGCAGAATTTCTTGCATGAATGTGTGCTGTATTTGTCTAGAACACACCTGCAGTATATTAAACCGACAGTAGTGAGTGGAAATGAGTGTCTAAATAAGCTACATTATAACACCATTTGAGGAAAAAAAAACGATTTTGAAGAACACCATCTGTTTTATTTTTATTGGAACAAAGAGAGATGTGCAGTCTGAAGTAGATGAAATGAGTAAATTCTCCTCCATAATTTGACAAAACGTTAGGCAGGGCAGAGTTGCGCCCTGGTGCCTTCTGTTGAGCAGTCACAACAGGGATGCATGTTTGTTTGCATTAAGGTTGGGGCTATGTGTGTGTGTGTGTGTGTGTGTGTGTGTGTGTGTGTGTGTGTGTGTGTGTGTGTGTGTGTGTGTGTGTGTGTGTGGGGAGTGAGGGTATGTGTGAAATTGAAAAACTGCTGAAAAAAACAATTGTACAGATGTAGGTCTACAGTATGTCATTGCAAGACTGAGACAAAACAAGAAAGGCCATTATTCTTCTGTGGCACCTGCTTGCCTCTCCACGCATCCCCCCAGCTGCGGCCATGACAACCGACCTGCCCTCCGGGAGCAAGTGTTAAGTGCCATCCACCCCTGGGAGCAGGATGCACGCATGCTACAATCATACACATTGCATGCTGCCGCAATCATGCTAAGGCACACACAACACACACACACACACACACACACACACACACACACACACACACACACCAAGTCACTGGCACTCAGACTCAAACTGTGTGTGTGTGGACACAAGCAAGCACCAGCATAAAGTCACTTTCTCTTACAAGTGAGCACACTCATGCACACCCCATACACATGTGTACCCACGTGCGCGCACACACACGTCCCTGTCCCTTTCCACGAAGCAGACGATGGTTGGCTTGTCTTTTTTTTTTGGGCCAAGAATTACATGAGCTTTAATGTAATTACAGGACTGACAAGGACAGACTCTCTCTGCTTATTGCTCTGTGCTGGGCCCCCTTGAGAGCGACAGACACGAGCATGCACAGAGTACTTGTCCAATCTCTAATGACAACGGCACACCCTTTCCACGATAATCCTTTCATTTCTGTCCACTCACAGGAGAGGGACAGGGAGGCAGAGAGGTGAACGTGGTGTCTGTGTGTGTGTGTGAGGGGGTGGAGGAGTGATGAGCAGTGAAAGGAGCAGACAGTGATGGAGTGAGTGGGGACGGGAAAATTTTAAGGATTATGGTGTAATAATGGCTGACAAAGGCGATACTGAGTAGAAAACAAGTCGTCCTTTGAAAAGGTCATCTGCTGTAGCAGGGATGTGGTCAGAATCTGCTTTCTTGAAAGGTGAAAGGTCACACAACATTAGATGAAGAGCAATATTCAACATTTGAAACCCAACTCACACATACAACCTCTCACTCTCTCACATATGCGCAGCTTTTTAGTGATGGAAATTCTCCAGACATGCAACAGCAGGGCACCTCTCTTGGGGTTAGCAACCATAAGTACACAAACACATATTCTCCAGGACCTGGTCTGGAGAGAAGTGAGTCCAGTAAACATCAACAACCTCATGAATCTCTTCAGAAACGATTTACTGACCAGAACAAAAATACTTAAAGAATTCTCATGCTCATGCCACATTAGGGAGTTAGAAAGAGTGATTTCTCAGTGGTTTGCAGCGAACAAGCTATAGCAGCGGATAAACATTCACTGTGTTAATTGTCTGTGCAAACGGCTTGGCTGGGGATCAATGGCATCTTTATAGATGCACCAGCAGTCGCAGCCAGACGGACAGACTTAGTGTTGCACTCAACATGGCAGCAGCCATCTTGTCAGTATTTTCAGCAGCACTGAGTAAAGATGGGAGATCTTCGTGCTCATCCCAGCTCTTGTCTGTCGCTACTTTAACGTGGCATTTTCAGTGTTTTTTGCTCTAGTTTATCTGCCTCATATTCCATCTCTCCACTCTGCACCGTCTTCTATCTGGTCCTCCTAAAGTCCTCATTTTCTGCCTCCCCCACCTCTTCATCCATCCTCCCCAACCCGTTTGTGTCTCCTGGGTGATTTCCCAGTGGGTGTCTGTCCCCCAGCACCACAGTACAGCCATGTGAATCAGAGAGTAACTGTTTGTTTAATGTTAATGGAAGCCAGATGCCCATTTGGAGTCACTGTGCATCTCGCTGACAGTAGAGTCTTAGAGAAAAGAAAGAAAAAGATGAGGAGGGGGCATGCCAACAGATGTCTCATCATAGCATCTGCTGGGAAAACACAATAGGACCACGAAACGAAAGGAAGATTAAAATTTGACAATGACAAATTCATTTGAAACCTAATTGATTATCACAAACTGAATTCATTAAAGCTTTTGCTACATGACCGTGTCGTCTGGTTGTAATTAAGATGCAATGAATTCAGGGCAAACATATGCAGAGTTTTAGTTACTATATTAATCTTTTCAGGTGAGGCACAATGCTAGAATGTGCTGAAGTATTGGGGCGTACTTTAATTAGTTTTTTTTTTTTAATGAGTTTTCTGCTAGTTTGTCATTCATTTAACACTACCTAAGTGATGGTCTTGGCCATTGCACAGTCCACTGACCACACCACGAATGAGTCTCAGCTGACAATAGGGACAATAGGACAGTATATTATTTTCTTCAATGAGCCTACAAAGAGCTAAATTAGACTCCAGCCTGTTGCACTGAGGCCGATTTACCAACGCAGAAAAAGCACATCGACAGGCAGATAGTGAAAATGATGTGCAGTAATAACAGTGAGACCCTTAACAACAGCATTCTGCTGTGTTGAATTTAAGCAAGAGGCTCCAGTGATTTTTTGACAATATTAGTGTGGGGTGACTGGGTCCATCTTGAAGAATCACATTCACCAGCCACTGAAATATTCACATACTAAGTACCTCTGCCCACACATCCAGGGTACAGACTCTTTCACATGCCTCCCCATCCTCCAGCAGCACCCAAGCACAAACGCACATTTGGACTGTTTTGCAAGCAAGCAACGGCACTTGCTTAAGGTGCTTTTGAAATTGAATTCAGCTGCTGCCTCTCTCATGCAATTAGCCCTTGACTTGGTCTGCACATCGGGCCCTGCAGGGTGACTGCACAGACGAGAGATAATACCAAACAGTCTCTCTTGCTCCATCAAATTAGCAACATACAAGAGATTCTGTAAAACGTACTATAATCTACTCCAGGAAAATGCAAGGTGCAGGAAGCTAAAAGGCTAATTTGTTTTTCTGCCACTTGAACTCATCTATTGAATTTTAGTTGATGGAACACCAATATTATATCAAATAAAGCATTGTGTTAATACCACATTAGCAAAAAGATGTTGCCCTGTGGTCAGTGTGGAGTAATGTAGCAGAGGAAAGCAGCAGTCAAACTTGACTTATTTCTCTATTTAAGCTTCAGGACAAACCCCAGGGATAAACAGGAAAGAGTGGCTACGAGGTCAGGCCTATTGTGGTTAAAGCATTGAGTGGAGAGGAGAGGGGCAAAAGGAACTACTAGTATTGAATCCGGCACTGGTGAGAAATCCCAGGAGGTCTACTGTGTCTCATTTTATTAAAAAAAATAAAACAAAATAAAATAATAAGATACAATAAAACAACAACTTGGGTGATTTTCTACCATTATGTTACTTTTGATGCAGACTTTGCATCTCCAATTTACAACTTCTCATTCTGAACATTAGATTTATTTTGAATTCATTGATCAAATCAAATTAAGCAAACAACCACGAGCGACGAAGGCGAGAGTCACAGAGCACAAGAAAAGATATAAAGAATGAGAATGTTTGAGCAAATACAAAATCAAAATTCACAGCACAAAGAGAAACAGACTTTTTGCCGTGTTGCACCGGTTTTAAATGATTGATGAAAATTGTTTTAAGTGAGGTGGGGTTTTGACTATTCCAGAGGATGGATGAAGGCGCTGATGTTGTACAAAGCAATCTGATGAGGCTGTGAGTCCATTTTTATTGGAACCGAACAACACTTCATGTCTAATGGCTCAACTGACCACAATGTCCTGACCTCAGGCAGTGCTGCAGGGGTACCAATTGAAAACAGCCATGACCATATGTGGGAGTGTACGTGCTGTGTGTGTGTGTGTGTGTGTGCGCGTGCGTGCGTGCGTGAGTGAGTGAGTGAGTGAGTGCGTGCTTGCGTGCAGTGGTGTGAGTGTATGAAAACATACAGTATGTGTATGAGCACACTTCCATGCATTTGTATGCTGTATTGTGTGTGTGCTTGTGTGTCACAGTATCTGTTATAAAGCCAGCTTCAGGGCATGTAAGAGCCTCTTTTATCAGCAAAGTTCACGTTTATGGTTGTCTTGCTCGAGCCCTCAAGGCCACTGGCAACATGACTCAGACAAAGGTCAGCAATTAGTGCTCAAATTTAGTAACTCCATTAAATGGTGACCCTTGTTTCTCTAATTTTGCACGAATCACTGAAGAAAAAACATCAAAGTTCGATAAAAACAACACTTTCATGAATGTGGAAAATGACACCATTGACACAACAACATAAGATATTGGGAGCCCTTAACTGATCCAACGTGCATACCTCATTGCATGCAGTAATTGCTTTTTTTCCACATAGCCATTAAACTATGTAGCCTCAGAGGAAAAACGTAAATGGCATTACATTATGATCCAATAAGAATTAAGAGGATGGCCATTTCCTCTTCCTGCACAGAAGATGATATAATCCTATTTCGGGATCTCCATCTCATAGCTCTGCACGTCTCTTTCTCTCTCGCCTCGCCCTCCGATCCTCCCCTGAGATCCTGTTCGTTCTATGAGAAGGGCTGCTGCACATTGATCCCCACTATCTGTGTCGGGTCAGTGGATACAGCCACACTCAGCACTTTCTGTATGCCTCGAGAGTACCCAGGCTGTCACGGGCTGCTTTTCCCTACTATGCCTGAATATTCACCCTCTCCTAGGAACAGTGACAAGCAATCTTTGTTGACCCCTCTGGGTCACCGCCTGCGCGCTGAATAGTTGTCAGATATTTGGATAATATGTGGTGTGTAATATGAGACCCTGACATATAAGACGTCCAAAGGCACTGCTTCATTTGGCCTATGTCAGATGGTTTTACGCAAACGCTCAAAGGTGGGTTACAGTGTAAAAGACACTTTCTGAATAAATATATCAAGGACTTACACTATGAACAAATTCTCTTCAATGCTAAAAAACCCCGAACAAGCTCGCTTTGACAAAAGACCTATGCTTAGCAGCACCATGACCTCCATTATGCTAAAACCATTTTGCCACAAACCTAACTCCTTCTGACAAAATGACAGAATGCCTTTTAAGTGCTCAGGGGGGTGGTTCTTCCTCCTGTGAACAAGTGCACTGTATGGCGGTTTCAGGCTTGCTAACATGTGCACAAATGTGACATGTTGCATCTAGCCCTCAGAGGAGAACAGGAGAAGCAGTTCATATCTGTGTGCAATATCTCTGAACAAAGGTCACTGCTAACATAGTCTCAGGAGGCCCATAATATTGCATGGATGGACAGTCATACACTATAAATATCCATCTGCATACTGTAATCTGGTGCACTGAAATGGGCAAGATCACCATCTCCAACTGCAGACTCTGTGTCTTTGTGGTTGTATTGATTTGCCTTTAAAAAATACATGTGTTCACTCTTCTCTGACTGCTAGAAACAAGATAACAAGGGAGCATATTCCCTGGAACAAATCTGATTTCTTTCAAAAAGTGCGGACTGATCATCTTAAAGTGATCACAGCAAAGAAGATTCTGAGAGTTGATATCAGATTTCTTGTCACCTTAGATGAGACTATTCACCTCTCATCACCACAAATAACAATTCCCATTCCACAACTGACAACAAAAGGTGCTGGATCACTGCAGATGCATGGTGGTAGGAGCCGTCATTTTGCATTCGATACTCAAACAACCATCTCAACGTAGGAAAACGACTGCTGAATTCCAAACCCGCAGTAAGTGACCGTGTCTTCCAGCTTGGTTAAAGCTGAGCTTTAGACTGTGGCCGCATGCCACATTTTCATAATGAAAGTAAAATGTTTTCACATTTCTCATAATCACATAATACCTCTCTAATGTTGAGTTTGTCAGATCAGATTGATGCAATGCACTTTAAAATGTACAAGATTTTCTTCCCAGATGGTCTGAGGGCCACCAACTGCAGTCTCACAAAGGCCTGTGGGAAACACTGAACATTCCCACAACAACAAATGTGAAGTCATCTGTTAGCTTGTTACTCAAGAGAGGCAACTGACGCACTGCTAATCAATGCTAACACATCAATAATTCAACGTATTTTTTTCGATGAGAGCTTTGAGGGTTTGCTTTTAAATTAATTTGAACAAATTACGTGTTAGTTCTCATTAGCTGGGACTTGATTATTCTGAAAAATTGACAGCCTTAATATGTGAAATTCATTCCCATCCCTGTTTCACAAATGTACCTCCACAGAGTCTGACTAATACTGTGCTACACTAACAGTACATGGGACTAGCAAACTGTTATGGAGTGAGGATTATTCATAAATTCATTCGCTTTCACTGATATCCTAGTTCACATGTTTTCACACAATGGCATTTAACAGCTGTTAAAATATTGCATCTGTATTGTCCATACCTGGCATACCACATCAATGAGTACAAAACTACCACTGTTCAAAACACATTGTTAACTATTCGCCTAAAAAGTGATCTTTCCCTGAGAGGCTCCTCTCAAGGGCCTGTCACACATCCCATAAGCCGTTGAACTAGCGTAGCTTAGCCTAGAGCGTTCTCACTGCCCAAAGTCTCCCTTCCATCCGCTTCCAGTGCTTCCTGTCCTCTCCAAAGCTTTGATCAGCTAAGCCTGCAGAGTTACAGTATCAGTCCTCGGTTACACTAAAACCCACACTCACACATCTAGAGCTGCCGTGGAGGCTCCAACTCCTGCTCCAGCACTAAGCCTCCCAGTTGATATAATCCATCCCGCTTCTTTTGTACCTGCAATGCTGTGGTTTTAAAGCAAAGTGTGTAGTGTATTCTCATCTGCAACTGTCTCAGCCTGCTACAGCGCCTATATGATGGAAGCATCTTAGGAGTCTAGCTTTGGCCTGATCAAACCAGTTCCACACCAGCCTGCTTTAGACCTCGTCTCCAGGCATTCCATGTCAGGACATCTGCTCTACTTCAACTAACTGCTTCTCCAATCCTCCAATAGCCAACTACTTCTGGCAGCACAGTCTCAGCTCTCAGCATTTTACTGCGGGACAGCCCCCCCAGTGCCTCTCCATCCCCATCATCAGCACCACCACCAACCAGCTCCACACCACCAGGGGATGGACTGGGCCTGCCCTGTCAACCCATGGCTCCACCGAAAGGGGATAAAGGGATAAAGAGCCTCTGCTCAGGGACTGATTACTTACATCTGCCAGGCTAAATCCCAGTGCTCACACATACACACACACGTACAGACACCACACTGGTGCACACTTGGCCTGCTGCTCGTTGCAGCAAGTGCACTGATGCATGTATTGTTTTCTGACATAAGCATGTGGTATGTGAGGAAGCTGTGTGAATGTGTGTGTGTTCAGGACTTTTATTCGTGAGTAAAAGATTATGGGTCAATAAATGTATAATGAACACACGTATGGTAAATTGTTTAAAGCACAGCCATCACCAACTTCATATTATTGCTACTATAAACATGTCAGAGGCTCCAAAAGCAATATAGTCAATACTACAGCAATAGCCCTGTCTTGGGCAAAGGTCTGATCCACCTGTAAGTGTGAGGACACACTTCAGCCCGCTTCATCTGATATGAACAAACAATAATAGTTTCTCATATCTTAAGATGTTATTGAAATCATGTTTCTCCCACTAAAGTCTCAGACTGTCTCCTTATTATTCCGTGTAAATATATAATCACAATATTCTGTTGCAGTAATGTTTTGCCCTTTGCACTTCACACTGCTCTCTGTTGTCCCCTGTTGACTTTAACCATGCAGCCTGTGCTAGATGATTTTCAATAGCTTGTAAATATACTCTGAGTTGTTGGCAGGGTGTTTTTTTTCTTAGTTATTAAAGCCAGAGCTAACAGGTTAGCACTGGGCAATGTTCTTCATGAATACAATCCATCCAGTACAGTTAGAAATATATGTCTGAGTTCTGCCACAAAAAGAACAAAAAAGGATGAGTGTTGACTATAAAATACATAAAGCAAAGATCTGCGCACTGAGCAAAACCAAGTGTTTGCTATTGAGGGTTTAAGTGTAACATTTCCCAAAACATGATCAGAGCCTGGACTCTCAGCTGGCCTGTATACAAAACAAATGTCAAATACTGCGGGATTGGCAGTGCCACAGTGTAACAGGGTTTAGCCTTTGACCACAAAGTCATCAAATAACACGGTTCTCATGAGGTCCCATTGATTGCCAGTATTAGAAAGCTGGCATCACTATCAGACATTCCCAGTGAGTGGATGTCAGGCTGGCCCACTGACCTCTTGCTTCCAGCTCATCTTTCTCTCGCGGGGAATAGATGGGGGAAAATCATAACTCTCATAAGAGCACATTAATCCCATGGTCTGAGTGCATGCCGCCAGTGAGGGCTTACCTCTGTCAACAGAGATGTGTGTGCTCTTTCACACTGACACACCTGTGCATATCCAGTAAGTGCTAGGCAGGGAAACCAAAAGAACTAGGCTGCTGTGTGAGCCGCAACGGGAAAAGTTACCATGAAATGTGCTTTTATAAGGCACATTTGGATCAACCTAAATCATGTCCAAAATACAGTTTTTTTTTATTTAGGCATCAATGTCATCTTATGCAATGGATGCATCTTGTTGTTGAATTGTCAAACAGACCTGTCAACATCTTTACATGTTGGCATGGAAACTGTGGGATGCAGCAGCTTTAAATTGCACCGTGTCCTCTGAAGCACGTAAATCACTAAAAGCCCAAAAAGATGCTAGAAGTACTGTTGACTGAACTCATTCAAATGTCGACAAATTATGGAGACCACGCCTCCATTGTCAAAGCCTGCAAAGACTTCACGATGACTAAACTTCAAGAGGACTTCCACTGGACTGGTGTATTATTGATGTTATTGTTATCAAATAAACAGATGTTAGTTCGGAGTTTGGACGACGCGAGATGCAGCTCCTCTCAGGGGTGTAAGGAGTCAGAAGAAATCGTACATCCAATTACCGCCATCTTCAGGAACGATGAGAAGCAGCCCTCGAATCGCTGACAGACCCTAATTCGTGACTAAAAATCGTTATAACGCAAAGCCAGTTTAAGTCTGACACACATATTAGTTATAAAGTGACTATATAAAACAGATCGTTTTAATCAAATTAAATTGTGAGCTCGATGAATGACATTTGTGTCGCCGGACAGCGTCATTCCGTTTCATCCTGAGATTGCGGTAACCATTAAAACGTCCAGCATGGGGAGAGCAAGAGAACGTGCCTTTGGAGCACCCGGGCAATGCAGTGCCTTATGATGCCAGGTTACATATAAACGCACCATCAACGACAGGCGACATGGGCGAAGATGGGAAATACCGTGTTGGTATTTAGGGTTGGGGAGGGGGTGACAGTCATTGACTTTTGCGCAAGGAAAACACGCTCGCCAACAGCAGCGAGGCTGCACATAGCAAACATAACAGAAGACAGCGTTTCCCCTCGGACGCACAACGTGTGGAGCGCTGCGGGGCAATGCGCGCGCCACGGACGTGCGCGCGCGCATACACATACACATACACATACACACAGACACACACAAGCAATATACAGCACTTTTAAACACGCACGAGACACCCATCAGCAGCTCAGTGGAGGGATTTATTCTGCATGTTTACCTCGGTGTCGTAGATTTTGGTAATGAGCGAGAACGAGTACTTCCTGGACTCCCGTATGTGCTGGATGGCCAGCTGGACCGCCGGCTCGATCCCCTGGCTGATGCTGCTCATCAGGGCCGACTCGTTCATGGGCATAAGAACCATGATGGGCAAGTTTTCCCCGTCCCTGGCGAACCAGCTGTTGTCCTGTCCGTGTTTGGTGCGGTCGTTGCAGACCTTGGCCAGGGCAGGGTGAAATAGCAAAACAGAGAGGAGCAGGCATCCCGTCGGGAGGAACATCTCCCAGCTGCTGCAGTCCCTCCGGGCTGGAGCCATGCGACCGTGCAGGGTGACCAAATGAGATCCCACCGTACCCTCACTGTTTGGGCATTGCAAAATTCGGGCTCGTCCGGGATGCTCAGACGCCCGCCAGTCAAGGAAATCGTATTTCAAAACAGAGCAGACACGAAAGCCGCAGCAGCCCCTGCAGTGGGCAAACTGGTCGTATGGATGATGACTGCAAACTGAGGAAAATATTTCTACTGTAGAACAGTGCCTCTGTGAGAATATTCCAAGGGCGCAGAGATTCGCGTTGCAGACGGAGAGCTATTGCCTGTCGGTGTCCGTCATCCAAACGATCTCCTGTCAAAACAGCCCTCAAAATCAACCCCCCTTTTCACCTTTAATTTGTTTCGATCACTTATCTTAGAAGCACAAGAATGTCCTGAAGGAAGATGCCCCGAAAAAGAGGAGAAGACCCTCGTGAGTGCAAACAGAAATCAATCACTTTCGTTGACAGTTGTTGCGGATACAAAAATTATCTCCGAAGTAAATTCCCAGCCAAGAGATGGCAACTGTGGGCATCCCAGCCAAACGCAACACCGAGTCTGACAAATCACGGGACAGCGAGTGCGATACGGAAAGCAGACTAAGAACAAATATTGCTGATGGTGAAAGCTTGACCGCGGTGGTCCGATGGGGAGATGTGGAGAGAGTCTGCCTTGACAGCCTGTGGGACCGGGATGCTCATCTCTCCGACGGTGCGTCAGAGAAGCGCTGAAACCGTTGCTGCTGCTCACCGTGCGCGCAAGAGGGAGCACTGAATGTGGAGGAGGAGAGGAAACGAGGGGGGAGGAGGAGGAGGAGGAGGAGAGGGATACGAGAGCCTGGTGGAAAGGCTGCATAGGCTTTATGCAGGGCAGACTCATCAGCGGCTTGACAGCCAAGGGTGATTTACTAGACTTTTATGTTACAAACGAGGCAGACGACGTTTCAGACAAGCACGGAGCACGCTAGTTAAAATATATTGGGCTGTATACACGTGTATTGCTCTGTTAAGTTGCGCGTCATACAACACATCAAATCCCATCAAACAGCCTCCTTACAGCTATATTTTTAGTGACTCGTTTTAAATGCTTATTCTAACGGATGGTGAGCTTCTTCCCGCAGGTAGCTGGGCTTTGATCCCCTGTGTAGCCGAACCTGCCGACGTGTCCTTGAGCAAAATACATAGCAGGCTGTGCGCATCTCAAGGCGGGGATGAAAAGAGAATTTCCGCTTTACGGTCAATAAAGAATATATTAATAAATACATGCACGATACAATAAACAGTGCGACCTGTTTGAAGAGGTCCCAGGAAAACTCAATCCAGGCTTTGGGACTGAGAATGTATACAAATGCCTCTTGTGATTATTGGTTAAACTTTCTCCACTGTAAAATCCTAAAATGCTCGGGAAACACTGGATTCTGATAGACGAAATCAGTAGAAGTTCAGCACCACGGATAGCGCATTGTCCATGCAGGGAGGCCTGTGCGCTGTCCGTGGTGCTGTAGTGTGCTCTGAGCCGGCGCTCTGCAGCAGCGCAGATCAACTTGTTCTCTGCCCCTGTTGAAACGTGTGCATTAGCCCATTACCTGTACTTCCCCAGAGGCAGGGTCCACACATATTGTATTCATGTCTGTAAGTACAAGGATTGCATTCTCCTGCGGCCCCCGAGGTAAAAAAAATAGGTAGTTATTGCAACAGTTTGCAACACAATTCGTGGTATTGTTAAACAGGCGTGGGAAGTTAGCAGAATAGGCTGCCAGGGGGTAACTCCACATGTGGGAAAAATATGAAAGCCTTTCAAGTTATCAGCTGCATCTGTATTTCAATAAGGCACATACAGTTTGACCCAAACAATTACATCACATGCAAAATTATAATCAGCGTCAAGGGGGCTCTTTTTAAAAGGGCCTGAATGAGAGCACAAAAAGTGTTTTTCCAGTTCAGGAGAGGATGCAACAACTTCCCCTAAAGTTGTGAGACACTCCAGTCCAAAGTGCAAGACGGGTGACAGGATGCAGGTTTTCGTTTTCAAAAATGATGATGACAACTGTAAGAATTTTTAATACTGTTACAAAATATCCTGACTGTTGTTTGCATTTTGCCCTGAAGGGTAGGCTTGCTATCAGAAAATAGCCATGATGAATTAAATTTTGCATAACAAATACTCCTAATCACAATATGATTTCCAGATCTGTGAAGTCAAAAATATCTGGTTCCTAATTTATGTGACAAGAATAACTGGCTGACAAAAGCAGGCAAGGAAGGTCTGCTGTGTGTGGCAGCATGGAAGTACAGTAAGCAAAGTGCTGAAATCAAATCAAAAATAAGCTCTACGTTGCTTCTCTACTCAGCAGTCATCCTTCTTTTCCATTCAGAGTGGTCCAGATGAAGAAGTAGGTCAAGTTGTCATCCCATCTGTTTGTTTCACATAAGACAACATCCTTCCCTGCTCAAAACATTCGCCCAAACAGCAGAGAATATGTCATAGAGTATAAATGGCGTGGAGTAGAACACACCGTCACTCAGCAAATGAAACTCAAGGTGAGGAAATTATAATTGCCAATGAAAACCTCTGAATATGTTCCTTAACTAGCTCATAGTATGCCCTATATCACAACAGTACAGACATTTACAGGTACAATCAATCAACGCCTTGAAATTGAAACCTTTTTTTTTCTAGTGTAGAAATGCTACGTGTCCAGCTAATGACTGTCGCAGATGCCCAAATGAAAATGTCCATTTCATTTCAGATTATGAATCATTCATTAAGCTTTCAATCATGGCTCTGCAATCTGCCCGTCCTCACTAAACGAGATGTCAAGCCAATATATCACCACTAATTGGAACATCCTTGTGTGTTATGAAGGGCACACAGTGAAAATAATTATGCAGATGTTGGTACTTGAGCAATCAGAGATGAAATTTTATATCATGATTGTAGATTCAGTGACCATGTTCAGTGGCGCAGCAACTTAGACAGCAGCTTTCAGGTAGCTTGTTTATTTGACTGTCTCCAAGTCTTTTGCTTGGTCTTGGAAATCAAATCAGAAGCAAACTGAAGACTGATCAAGTTTTAAGCAACTATGCTGCCAAACACCTGACGCTGGATGCTGAAGAGACTCACAGATGCAGCATAATCTACACACACATGCACACAGAGCTCGCTGACATGTCCCCATTTAATAGAGATTAATGGGGTGGCCTGAGGACATCCCTCACCAAAACTCTGACAATGCGCCACAAGATGCTCTATGAATTTTAAATTCAAGGCATTCAGAACAGGATGAATGAAAAACGATATTTCCAGTGCTCTCATATTTCATAGCTCAGATGGCTGTTCTCGCCGATGGAGCATCCACGTGCATCTTTTGTGGCTTGTTTACAAAACGAGCAGGTAACTGAACAGTCTGATGGATAATTAATCAACATCATGTTAATGGAAACTCACTCTGTGACTGTATTTTATTATTTTTTTTCTTATACCTGCATTTGATCGCACCACTCTGCCATTTTGATTAATATTTCTGGAGTGTGTGTGGACGAGATGGAAAGGTTAGACCATTAATCCATCCATCCCATCACTGATTCATTATTTAGCTGCAATGGGACGTCATTTTGAGTTCTGTTTATATCTATAAGTCATCGGGGCTGGGTTTGATTTGGTACCACCTTCCACATCCCTGTTGCTTTGACCTTCTTAGCACACAGACACATAGTTAATATGAAATGTGCAATACCTTAGTTCAGAGTTATCTCACACATGACTGATGTTAAAACTCCAACCCAAGGACATCAGACTCTATCTTGAAATAGCGCAGACAAGTAACTCCACTATACAGCAGGGAACATTTTATTATGAATCTCTGAGATGCTTCTTTCCCTTGTTCTCGACACGCTTGCCCTGCCAGTTACAGTGGCAGATATTTGAATAATTGGTTTCAGAATCCAGAGTCACAGTCCTGCGAATTCCATGCATACCAACAAGTTGAGGAGCGATTCTTCAACAGGGCGTGTTCCATGCATGGCGGTGGCGAATGCATGTTTTATGAGCTTGGAAAACATGAAAACACTGCAGACTGTCAACTAGGAAATTTTCCCTTGTGATAAGGGAGAGGGATGACTCGGTTGGCCTTTGGTGGGGTGCTTGACACTGAATCTTCCTAATGAGAATTTTTTAAGTTGTGACAAGTTTGTGCAACTCCTTTAATGAGATATGCTGTGTGACACACACCATGGACAAAACTGGGCAGAAGTTCGCTAGTCAAACTTGTCTAAACTGTTCTGCAGCATCAGTGGGATATTATGCTTCAATGCTTATCTCATTTGGATGTTTTATTTAACTGCAGTTGGAGGTCATAGCATTGCTTTGGAATGAGTTGTTTTTGTTGTTTTTTTTACAACTAAATATTACACATTTTCAGACTCATGGCATGCAGACTTTTTAACAGCTAAAAGAACATATTCACTAAAAAGGGACTCACCTTGAAATGCCCAAGAAGATGGGTAACATCCTCACATCTCGATCAATCCGCCCTTCACTGGCTATCTACAAATAGAAGACCAACTGAATTTAACCACTCAACACATCACAGTGATTAGATCACAACACACGACTGGAAAAACAGCCACACACAGCCTTCTTAGGGCTCCGGAGGATGTTGGGATGAAAAGGACCCAGGCTAACGAGTAGGGAGTGAGAAGAATGATGGCACAATTTTTGCAATATTGAACAAATTCATGTTTTAGTTTAACAGTACAAGAATCCCACCTTATTATTTTTTTCTGTTCTACCTCATTCTTGAGGAGATTATAAGTTAGTCCTCTTTAAAAAGTTAAGGCAGTAACAGGTCGTTTTAAGACAGCTCACACCCACACAGGTGTTTGGAGCTACTGACTGATTGGACGTGTGCTACAGTTGTGTGAGGGTTACCAAAAACAACAAGCTTGTAAAGCATGCCCATAACATCCTGAGGAGATGTCTAATTAGGGCAATTATGTATGGGCCTTTTACATATATACAAACGTACGTTACATTCAAGCCCTTATCAAGCGAGTTCACACAAATGCTAACTAAGCATCACTGCCAGGTAAATATCTCTGTCTATTACAGTTGTGGCCAGCTTGATAACATTAATAAAAGGTTCATACAAATGCTTGGCTAAAACTGTAAAGGACCAGGTAACATAATATTAACTACAAAGCATGCTGAGTTAGTTATTAAACCTAACAGGTACAGCTAACTTAAAGTTACAGTACCTTATTCCTTATGCTGCTAATATAGTTAGCTAAAGTTTGTACCTATATGTAGCTAATCAGCAAACGTTAGGCTGTCGACCATAAATCCAAGCAAAACTTACCACCTCTCTTTATAAGACTTCTCCAGACTTGTCAAAGTTTCTCCATCCAGCTGGAATGAAAATTAGTCCGTGGGCTGAACAATAAATAATATCTTTACCACATAAATAAAGTTGCTTTTGTGCTCCTTGACAAACATGGTTGCCGGAAGTGACTGTCACGTTGTAGCAGCAGTGGGATGCGCCGTTGCGTCGTTACTCACTCGCTTTGCTAGCTAACAGGAGGTAGCATAGGAGCTAATCGCTAGCATCTATTTGTTAGCATGCTACACCTTACAACAGCTTGAATGCAGCAACCTGAAGACACTGCTGCACTAATCATTACTGACGTGTTCAAATTTGACAGGTTTCTCATATTATAATCAGCTTCATTCAGCTCTATATTAATGTGAAAAGCTTTTGTTTTTTATATTAACTGTTATATTAACTTTTCATTTTTACACATACTTCCCTGTTAGAAAGCATGGAAATGACGCTGGTCTATGCTGGTTTACGCTGGATTGATGCTGGTTTAGCTGGTGAGTCAACATAGCTATGCTGGTACACCAGCATGTTGTTGCTAGTGAGGCTGGTGAACCAGCACCAAAACACAACATACTGTATGCTGGTATAACCAGCATACCCCATGCTGGTTTTGCTAGCAATGCTGGTGTACCAGCATAGCTATGTTGACTCACCAGCTAAACCAGCATCAATCCAGCATAGACCAGCATGGAAATGATGCTGGTCTATGCTGGTTTTTCTAACAGGGTTTATGACACTGCACTGCATCAGGAAGTGTCACTTCAGGCTTTTCTTTGGTTTAAGAAACAGAGTCACAACTTGGGAATCAAGTGACATTTTCTTTAATGTTCCGGAAATATATAGCTATTATACATTCAAGCCAGATAAAGGAGTCTTTGAGGAATCTGGAAAGGTCTTCAAAAGCAGCAGTAAGTGCTGTCTATGACCTACAGGGGTTTTCAGAGTGTGGCTGCTGTTTATCTTTAGGAAAAACAGATGCTCGGCCCTGTGACTCGAATGTAATCATCACTGCAAATGCGTCACATGCAGAAACATGAAACTGTGGCTGGTTTGCTAACAGACAATCATCAACCATAGCACATAAAATGAGCTATCTGGACTGACAGCAACACAGCAGGGTGTACCCAGGAATCCCGGGGCCCACTGTTGTGCCAGAATGGACAGAAAACGTTCACTGCACATTTCTGATTTAAAGGATGTCCTCTGCTGTGCACCCTAGAGAGATAATCTTGAATGGGCATGCTGCATTTGTCCTGGTCAGAAGAGGTTATCATAGCCTTTCTTTATTCCATTCTGAAATTAAATCAAGAATATGAGAAGAGACTGTGTAAAGTAGGCCACTGCCTTCAGAAGCACTTCAGCTGCGGCTGTGCTGTGGGAGGACACTATTTTGATTACTGTCAAGTCTTAGTAATAGCAAGAACTATGTCTTACATAATCACACTTACAATGAATGTTTCCAACGTCATCCACAGCATAGCTGCTCTGTGGCAAGGCAGATCATTTTAGCAGTAATTCCACATGCCTGCAGGTTGAATATAACAGGATTAAAACAGAATAAGGTTCAGAAGAAAATATACTGATAGACGTAGATAAATATTTTCCACAAAATATTTAGCGTGCTGTCGTGGTGTACAAATGATTCGCAAGAAATATTTAAGTACAGTATGTCCTACATGCGTGTGTGATGCATGCAAGGATTTGTGTCTTGAGATGAAAGAGAAGTATTTGCTCTCTGACTTGGAGCACAGGCAGAAGATAGATGGCACAAACTGGCATGCTTTTGATCTGCGAATGTTAAAATTCCTCATACACCAGAAAGAACTGCTGTGTCTGAATCATGCTCACTGTGTACTTGATCCCACCTACTATAACAGCATGTGTGAAAAATATCAACACACCACAGTTTAAGTGGGATTAATGATACATACTGAAAGTCAGCCACTGTCTGCTGTCATGTTATTGTTTTATCAGATTGATTGATCACGCTTGACGTGCATATTCAGCATGCATAATCTGACATGGGGAAATCTGGAATCTATGAATTACATGCACACTTCAGAGATGTTATTTCAAAGCATTTTTAGATTTAAGACAATGCAGCTGTAGAATCAGGGCAGGTTGCAGTTTTTAGACTTGCTGAGAGGTAGAGACAGAAGATGGAACAAGTCTGTGGAATAATGTATAACCTGAGGTTTAGAGAGGTTTAGTCCTAAGTCAGAAGTGACAATATGTCAATGTGTCGTCTCTGTTTTAGTGGTCGGATGTCAGATCGTCAACTCGATAATTAGGGCCCAGGGTGGCGAGAGAGCAGGGTAAACGAGCTAGTAGGAAAGCTGGAGTCACGCTATCACACATTAGCCCCAAACTATTAATAAAAACTGTCACTCCAATTAGTGAGTATGAAGAGATACATACACACAAAAGCAAGCACAAGTGACTTACACACACAATCGTTCTCATAGGCGCCCACACACACACACACACACACACTGGGCCAGAGCTCTCAGATGCAGACTCTCACACTCATCACATGCATGGCCATTCTTCCGTGCCCAAAACCTTGTCTAAACTGTCACTCAAAGTGATAATACAGACACTTTCAGGAGAGTGTAAGGAAGGGCAGACAGAGCAAAGAGTTCAAAGGGGGAATTGAGGGGAAATTAGATTAGAGCGATGAGGAATAAGCTGCACACAGAAAAAAAAAAGGAGGCGCTGAAAAAGAATCTCCAGGCATTTCTCTGGATCAAGTTAATGACAGACGTTTGATGCATGTGCACGTGCCGCCCCACAGCGCACGTGCCCAGAGATGGAAGGGGTGGACGGCAGCTTTCCAAGACCTCCCACCTCAGCTCACCCCAGCAGCATTAATTATACAAAACCCTTTTCCACGCACCAAGACAAAGACGTGCTCACTGTTAAGAGGTTCAAAGCCATTGGATGATTTATATATATGTGAGCAGGTTGGTGTGGCCTTCCGTGATAAAGATGGTTCCACGGGTCGAGCGAAGAGCACTTGGTGATATAGTTTCTATTTCTCTACACCGGTGATTCTACTAATGGACACAGGAGATGCCAGAATCTCTGAGCTCCGACGTGTGTATTGATCAGCGTTTGCTTGTGGAATGCTGACATCCTAATGGCTCAGCAATGTGAACTATGGAGTGCAGTGTCAAGTCCATGTGCACTTGTGCAGAAATACAGCTCAGTCTCAGTATTCTTGTATGTTTTTTGTTTTTTTTTCCAAATCCAAGACAGCCCCTATCATCTGAACAGGCACAGATTTTCCTCAAAGTACTCATATCTGGGTTATCATCATGAAGCCAAACCCATGAATTGTTCCTAGACATCGGGTGGGAGGCTTTTCAGGAGTATTTTTTTCAAGCTTTGTTTTTTAGCAGTGTTAGTTGCTCAGTAACACAAAATGATAGATTTTTCTGTGAGGACTCTCCTTTTGATGCTCGTTTAGTCACCTTAAACATCATTCCCAGTTCATCTTTTAGGGAGAAGCTCAGGGCTGGCGTGTTTTTGGCTATAGGGCCATGAGTGTATATGCAAACATGTTCAAATATAGAATGGATGTAAAATGCATGTATTCTGATACCCTTTCATTTATGCATGGAAAATGATTAAAATGCATGTATGCAAACACACATGCAAGTCCACACACAACTGGCACATGGGCTTACACATGAACTCACACACACCCAGACACACACCCAGACACACACACACACACACACACACACACACACACACACACACACACACACACACACACACAGATGAATAGGAAATTGTGCATTCACACTCCCCAACACAGCCTTGCTTTATATATTACGCAGTCTCAATCATGATATCATATAAACCATGAAATGAAAGAAAATTTCTAATATCAATTGTGATTATAAAGTCCCATTCATACAAATATGTTAACAAAATCCCCTCCAAACAATAATGCTCACACAAGCCAGAACGTTATGTTCAGTTTCATAATAGACCGACTGCTGCTGCTGCTGTTGCTGCTTGAGCACATTATTCTCAATAGTAAGGGAACATGCAAAATATTTTTGCAGGCAAATGGCTTAACAAATTAAAGCCATTAAAGATAGATGAGGAAGTCAGTGCTTTATTCATATTTGATAGCTGGTCTTAAGATGCATTACCCAACCAACACAACACACCACAAGCTGACAGTCCAGAAATAATGAGCTTGAAGCAGCATCTGTGATGGCAGAGGTGTGTGTGTGTGTGTGTGTGTGTGTGTGTGTGTGAGTAGATTATGCTGGACAGTGGCTTAGAAATGCTGGGGTACAGTGTGACAGGAGGACAGCTGTTGTCTCTTCTGCCTCGTCTTTTCATGTGTCCCAAAAGATGTGAAAGAGGTTCAACATTAAGGACAGCTGACTCACACCTATATATATTCACCCACTCAAGAGCATGCATCTCGAATTGTATGCGTAAGTACTCTCTGCCACCTCATTAAGTCACAAACTACTCTCCTCTGTATTTCCTCCAACACCCTCTCAAAGCAAACATTACCATTCCCATGCATGCAAACACACACCTGTTGAGCACAAGGTTTCCATCCTCTGGGTGTGTGTGCCCCAGGTGCCCATTAAGGCCCCCCTTAGTCTGCCAGTCAGGCAGGCATCAGATCAGCTGATGTGGCTAGATCGATAAGCAGGCAGGCAGACTCTCTTCATTAGGAGTCCCTGGGGCCAGGCCACCTGCCACTCACTCACCGGCTCCTCTCTGGCAGGAGCTTCATAGTCGGCCCCCGGCTTCCTCCGCTCAATAGATTTTGTGTCTCCATGTTTTTTCTTGCATCTTTTATGTGTTTGCTTCATGAAAGCGTGTTAGCACCAAAAGAAAACTACATATTGTACCTGTCCCAGTGCCGACACCCATCAAGACTGTTATTCCGGCATGCAGTGGAGGATCAGCACCAGAGATGGATATGATGAGGTGCTCTGAATCTGTGCAAGAAACAATTTGCCATAACCACGCAACTCAGGTTCAGAAATCAGGAGGCGTAAAGAAGCAGTAGAGAATGAGAAAAAAAAAGAATACAATGGAGAGACAACTGAGGACAGGAGTTGTGACTTTACTGTGAAAGCATCCACAGATGGTGAGTTACTTAATCCATTCAAAGAGAAATGGAAATGTGTGTGACCTGTGTCTTTCTCTGCCAGTGATTCGTGTGTGTGACTTCCACTTGCTTGTACAATATATTAGTTAGAAAAGATGAGCAGCCTTTTACCACTATAATACTGAAAAAAAATACAGTTTAGAGATTCAGGTTACAAATATTTATGGTGGGTGAAAATCACTCATCATGTGATTTGGTTCAAAATGACTGAAATACATCAGTTCAGTAGCCTGTAAATTGGATTGTCTATGTAACTTCCCGTCATTTGATGGATTTTTGAGGCAAAGTATTAGAGGAACAATGAAAGTAAAAGGTATCACATTTATTTATGCACTATGTTTAAGAAATCAAAATGCTTAAGGCCAACCATAATTTTAAGTAGTAATCAAAGAGCTGCTGTGGGAAGCAGCTTGGAAGTAACCAAGCCAACCGTGCTGGCACAGTCAGCTTCCCCCCTTCAACATTGCACAAAGGTCTAATAGCTGTGGCACTTGAGTTTGATGAAAGCAGGGCGATGAAAGCAGAGTTAGGCAGTAAGAGGAGTTGGCCCTGCTCACTGCCACTCCTCCACATGTCTGCAGGCTCAGAACCAGCAAGCAGGCTAAATGAGCACAGACCCACATGCACCATTTCCATACCACTACCCGCTGAGCCTTGCTCACCTGTCACTTTTGGGCACTATTATTCAAAGAAGTGGGTATTTAAACCGAACAGTGTGGGCACTTGCAGTTTAGCTTTCCAGGGTGAAACGAGGGCTGTCAAATGCATTTTTTGTGCATTTAGCAGATGTTCCTATCCAGGGAAGCTTGTGTTTTGTGCTCCTTTTCATTTATCATATCTCATAGGGGAGCAAGGGCATCCAAAACACGTACTATTTATGCTACACTATTCATCAACCCTGTAAAACAGATGTCCACCACATTGAATACAGTGTTTAAACAAGGCTTATTTGACCCAGTATTATAATAGGTAAATCAAACTGCGTTTACACATACTATGGACGTATGGGATTTTGTGTATGTTTGTATGCCACCTTATGTGACCCAGCAGATATACAGCGACCTGCACCATGGCCCCCAATGATGTCTGGATCCACACTCCACAGAGGGGCCCAGAGATGGGGGGGCTGGATCATACCACTGAGATCAACCCAGCAGGGGTAGGTGAGGTTAGCAACCACAAGCAATTAGTGCATCATCTGACAGTGTGAGTCTTCTGCTTCTTGTCTCTCTGCTGAGAGATTTCCGGAGCCCTGCGATGTTGAGCCTTATTGATCGGCACACTGGAAAGGTCAGTGAGTTGGCTCACTGCCAAAACCCCTCCTTACCCCCTCCATGTTCTGGCATTCACTGGATCTCTGCACCCACAATGCTCTGCTGCCCAACCAGGCTGGCACCATGTGCCAGAAGTGGCAGCATGTGTAGCAGAGGAATATCCTGCTGCTTGCATAGGGCAACAAATACCTAACCATTCAATCATCACCAGGTGTTATTCAGTGAACCTTAGGCAACATGGGGCCTTGAAGACTGTGGTCTTCATTATAATAACACTATTATCTCTTAGAGCACCCTCCATAATCCAACAGTACACTAAAGCTTGAGCTTGAAGGTTAACTCTTGAAGGAATAGTTTATTTTGGGAAATGCACTTATTTGCTTTCTTGCTGAGAGTTGGATGAGAAGATCATGAACCTTGGTATAACCTATCTTACTCTTGGCACACAAAAAAGCAAAAAAGCATATTTCCCAAAATGTCAAACTAATCCTTTAACCTTGAAAACAGCTGCTTGACAGGAGAAAAATCTCAACACCATCATTTTACATTTAAGAACATCTACTGGAGTTCAGCAGCTTCACCTCTCTCACCTCAACTCCAAAGGACATGAGATTCTGCTGCATTAGTACTCATTTTAGAACGTAAAGCTCTGTTCGGGAGTTTAACCACATCGAGAGATGTCCCCTGATGAGTGTGTTTTGTCAACACTGGCTTAAGCATCAGCTCAATGATTTAGATGATTAATACAATGTGCATGCTGCATCAATCTAAGTTAAATTTCCATCGCCAGGGTAGCTGGTTGTCTGTCTGACCGAGCACATCATCATCACATAGGTAATGAATTATGCAGAGGCAGGGATAGGTTGTTTTTTTTTTCTCCGAGACTTGGCGACTGCTAAAGAACTCTAAGTGCTGCCTCTCTCTTAAAAGAACATTAGCCAGTTCTCAGATGCTTGAGCTTGGAGAGTGACTGCTTCCTGCTACTTTTCCTCACCAGTTTCTTATCCACTGCCTCTGCACCAACAGATAAGATTAATGGACTACAGTAATTAATTCTCTGGCAGGAAAATGATATTTAAAAAAACATTTTCATTCAGGAGAAGCTCAGAATATGATAACGTGGCATCTCAAATACACTGCTGAGTAAAATAAAGCGTGCACAATAGACCGCCCAGATTGGCGGGTCAGGTTGCATTTGGTATACAGATTCATGCATGCTCATGTGTATATTGTGAATGTGGAAGACCATCACAATTATCTTACACAGCTGACGGTGCTTCGGCAGAGTGATGAGGCATTTAATTCACACGTGAATACACCCAGACAGCAAGGGATCTGTTCATCTGACCTGCATCACTACCCCCCTTAAGTGAAAAAACCCTCAAGAGAAGGCAGAATTCAATTTAATCATACACTGTGAAAAGCAAGGTCAATGTCTTTAGCGCTCCAAATCAGGAGCACATCAAGGTGTAGGACTTTCAGTCTCCTGGGAGAGTGATGAGAAAACAGCATCAGCAGCGAGATCTCACTCAGCAAAAATGAAGTCTCCACTGTGCTAAAGAGCACATACTGAACGCACGTGATGTATCTGAAGACGTTTACAGTAGTGAGCTCAATATGGTTTTCACCTTTCATGATCTGGCTCAGAGAAGGACAACCACGTTCCTTTGATTGAGGTGGGCCTGGTCTGAGATGTTGGGATAAAGAATGTGGTAGTTTGATTTTTGGGAAATGAGCACAATTTGTTTTCTGCAAGATGAGGAGAGCCAAACTCTAACCTGTCTCTTAAATATGAAGCTGGAGCCAGGAGCCGGTTAGCTTAGCTTAGCTTAGCTTAGCTTAGCTTAGCTTAGCGTAAAGACTGGAAACAGGGAGAAACAGCTGGCTTGGTTCTGTCCACAGGTAACAAAGTGTGCCTCACAGGATCTCTAAGGCTCCCCAATTAACAAAATAAGCTTCATTTGTTTAATCTGCACAAAAAAGCAAGCGTAAAATTGAAAGTTTGTGGTTGTTCGTCAGGGGTCAGACTCTTTGTTAGCTGGGAGCAGTGATTTCCTCACATCTTGGTGTTGTCATGAGGCAGTGGATTGACCTTCTTATCTAACTTCTTTGTTCATTCCTTTAACGCGTGTGCTGTATGTGAGGCTGGCAGCCTGTACAGAGCTGACGGTCAGTTTGTGATCAGAGCCCAAATGGAGGAAGAAATCTGCAAAATTGGAACAGAGACTCAGTTTAATTCAGTCTACATAATTTAGAAACTACCACTGATACTTTCCCAATTTCACTATTCACGACCTGAAACTCAAAAACACCTCTAGGCCACTCTGTAGACCTGAATATAAAATATGTGTTGGAAAGGATTAATAATATCGCAAAACCTGAGGTACACTTGACTGAACTGAACCAAGGCTGATCAAATGTCTAAAAACACAGTGTGCAAGGAAAAAATAAATCAACCATGTCTCATTTTGTCCAAAGGAAATACATACAGCGTATTTCCCTCGGGGGGAGAGGCAGTCCATTTAGCAAGCAATCAACTAATCTGATGAAGTGAAATGAATGGGAGTGGGGTGGAATGGTTAATCGCCTGTGGAAGCATTTTATCTCGTAGGAACACATTAAAGAGGTATTCTGTCAATGTAGGCTATGTTGGGGGAGGCTGTGAAAAATCACAGTCTGCCAGGGTGTGAATCAATGTGACTCTTGTGTTCTCTTTAGCAAAGAACAGAATATCTGCCAAACATGACTTGCTCTAAGACAGGTTTCAACACCGCATCCAACATGGAAGGAAAATAAAGTATGATGGAATCGCAGTGGAACATCATCAGAATCTGAAGAGGAAAATGTCAACATATAGGAAAATGTGCCCAGAATAAAGAAGCATGGTAAAGAGTCTTGTCTTGATTCCTATTTATATCCTAACCCATGTCACCTACATTAGAAATAACACAAGCTCGTATGTCCAGGCTCTGCCATGTTTATTAGCTGTGGGAGAGCAAAGAGTGACAGACTCCAGTTTTTAGCAGACAAGTGTGATATGTGCTGTGACTGTTCTCCGTGGAAATGCTGCTCATAACTAAATACATCGGCAGCGTCGCCATAAATATCACACAAGCTCTGCGTTCTGCTATTCTGGTGCATTACAACAGCAAAACCAAAAACAAAAGGTCTTGAAACACACTTCAAAATGTTGCTATTTAGAGTAAAATGTGTCACATGCAACAGCAGTTTTTTTAGTCTGGAGTTTGTCATAAAAGCCTAATTGAAGGTCTTAAAATAGATGATACATTGTTCAACAAGCTAGCGAGTCAGTCGATCAAATTACTGAAGAAAACAACAGAAACTGCTCCAGTGGGATTGAAGAGCAGTATCTCAGACTTCTCCTCTGTTTCACATCATGCAGAGAACCATGATTACAAAAACCTCCAGCACAGCAAAGAAAATGCTCCTGAGCTCATTTTTATTGTAATTACTTGCCCAGGTTTAAAAATAATCAATTTGACCCACATTTGGTGAGTCACTAATGAAAAATGTGCTGTAATCTGATGGTAGAGAATCAGAACCATGCTAGCGTCTCCCTGACACTGTCCTGAGCTAAATGCTAAGGCTAGCATGGCAGCATGTTCACAACGACAATGCTAATACGCTGATGTTTTGCACGTACAATGTTTAACATCTTCTCCGTCTTAGTTTGCATATTAGCAACATGCTAATAAGTGCTAAACACAAAGTACAGCTGAGGATGATACCTGTAATTTTCCAGGTATTTGGTCATAAACCAAAGACATATTGAAAATCTGATACATCTCAAGGAAAAGTTAAAGGTCCATTTATGTGGCCATAATGTGGAAGATGTGGATCACCAAAGCCATCAAGATCCATCCTCTGGATTTCACGCCAATCCCTCAAATAGTTGTTAGATATTTCAGACTATATCTGTGCACCATTGCCATCCAGAGAGCCATGCCGCTAATGTGGATAAAAACTAAGCTAATTATGCTAATCTGAACATATCTCATCTGTGTGAGTTTGATGGTTAAAAAAAAAAAACGTGTACATCAAGAAAATAAGCATTATGGCTGATCAAAAACCACCTGTTGTATTCCTTGGCCTGCAACAGAGCACCTGTGATCACAACCATGTGTGAAGCAAGTCTGAGAAAGTGACCAACGACTCATGTGAAAGAACCAGCCCACTGATGTCATTAACAAAGCTATGGCCTACTAATTTACAGCCACACTCTGACAGTAATAGAAACTAAAAAGGGTGACATAATCACCTCCATAATCGAAGTCAAATAGCCTCATCGTCTTGTTTAAATGATTCACTCTTATGTCCGAACTGCTCAGACTGAGAATGGGATCATAAGATTTTTTTTAATGAGAAAATGAAAGGCTGGCAAATTATCAATTAACGATGCTTCAGCTGTGAGTGTGAATTTTGGATCCAAATCACTGCATTCAAAGGGTGAAAAGGTGAAAAGAACATTCTTTCTTGTGATCAGTGAGCTTCTAAGATGAATCATATTTTGGAAAGCCTGACAGTTTTCACTGGGGAGGTTCAACAGGGAAAAAAAACAGAGGTGGTAATTCAAGGGAAATAAGCAAAAAGCGCGCTGCCTTTGATGCTGTAGTGGCTGGTTTCACAGACATGGATTAGATAAGCCTGATCCTACGCTGAAGCAGGCTTTCAGCCCAAAAAGGCTTTACGTCGAAGCTGTGAATCTGGCCCCTTAAGTATTTGGAGAAAGCGTGAGTGCACCATTTGTATCATCATTTGTATTCTTTCCATTCTGACTGTGCTCAAGTGTTACTGTGATATTTGTGTGGGACCAGAAACCTTAAATTCACATCTAACTTTGACACTTTGTTTGTTGCCATCTTTCTCTTGGTTTTCTCCACAACAGAATGCATTAGATGCTGCCTGTCTTTTCACAGTTGCACTCACAACACTGAATGTCTGCACTGCTACTGGCAAGGTTAATTGCCAGTACTATGCCAGCAGAGTTCTATGAGACTGAAGAGTTCTGTCAAATGGAACAGACACACAAGATCTGCCAAATAAATAAAACTGTAATATTGCTCAGACGCAGCTGATGAACTACAGCATAGTTGGTTATGGTTATTTTAACTAGTTTACCCAGCGGCTTTCTTCACTACATGATCAAATGCAGGGCAGTGGTGGAGCATAGGAAATGCAATGCTATCTCTGTATCTAGGCCTCACATGTTTACTGCACCGTCTGGAGTCCCTTCTGAAAGTGAAAGTGTGTCATCTAATGTATGCAGCCAACAGCCACTGCTCCTGAGCTGCTCTGGGTATTGGAGATTACATAAACTAAACAGACATGCGGTGTGGAAATGGCCTCCTGTCGGCGTGTGCGTGTGCGCTGCTCCTCCTATGGTTCCTCTCGCTCCCTGACAACTGAAGCCTGAGCATCTCCAAAGAGTCGCACCGCGGGGAGCCTTGTTTTGCATTATCATTAAAGACGCATATGGGGTGTGGGGGACAGCGTGTGTGCCACGCTGGATCAAAAAACTGGGCCTACACTGCGTGCAGAGATTACAACAACACACAGCCTTCCTGTGCATGCATTTGCTGAATTTCAAGATATTTTATAGCGTGATTTTGTGCTGCGCATCTCACAGGGAAGCACCCAAAAGACCAGGATGAGACGATGCAAGAGACAGCGGCGTCACAGCCTTCTGCAGAGCTTCTCATTTTCCGAGGAAGCAACCGAGTGTTGTCTAGGCAGCATTTGTCAGAAAGCGAAGACTTCTGGTGAGTTTTCCATCAGAGCGTGTCATCCTGTGCGAGAGAGAGAAAGCAGCACAAATGTTCCATGCTGTTATTATCACCAGTGGGGCATGCATAGCTCAAATTAAAAGATGCAGTAGTGGAATATCATATTTTTCCATATAATAAAAATGCATCTGGTGTTTTATTTGCATTTTCACTACTTATTATACAAAAAAAGCCTGTATGTGTTTATCTTTTATCCACCATGCTGTTGTAACAAAGACATGGCCCACACACACTCAGGATCCCATGAAACACACCGCAGAGCATCATCAGTGAATAATTGAGAGAGACTGCAGGGCAGAGCATCAACACCAGGGGGAACAAGGCGACTTGGCGCGGGCACGACGTTTCGCCATCTCACTCAGCAGCTGGTGATCAAACCAATCAGATATGGTTGGAAAACTCACCCCCCCCGCCCCCCCTTTTCTGTTTCTCATTTTCCTTCTCTCATTACCCTCCGAGCATCTTGATTCACGTCTCCATCACAGTTAAATGTGGGGTTTTTTTCCATTGTGAATGCCGATGAGTCACAGTTAGAGGGATACGCAATGGTGTGCGGAGATCAAAAGTTGCACATTTCATGAGACATAATGAGCAGGAACAGGCAAAAACACAAGTCCAATATTACATTTGTGTTTACTTACTTTGACATTCAGTTGACAGTTAAACGGGTACACTGACATCAAATTTGGTCCGACAAATACAAAAATATGAATCATATTCTTCACTTTCCTTTTAACAATGTAAGGCCACTGTTATTACCGACATTAGACAAGGTATTAAATTCCAGCATTACCAATATGTGCATTGCTTACCATTTAAACCACTGAAACATCTCCACTGGGAATGGTTTATCACTGTACGCAGATGGTGTGTGCATGCATGATCCATTAGGGTTGGGTGACAGTACGATGAGCAGGTTCAAGTGCTCCAACAGATCCTGGAATATCACTAGTGTTTACGACCCAGGTTTGGTTGATATAAAACCCTTTATGACATGCCAGAGAGATCTGATCCCCGACTGGCGAATATTAGTTTTATAGCAGCTGCGTGCACCATATCGCAATAGCATACACCAGCGTAAAAATGTTTTACTATGACACTAGGACATGTCTGGAATAAGAGATGGCTAATGGGGACAACGAATAACCCCCTTTAATAAGAGACTAGAATATTTACAGTGCACTCACAAAGGAAAGACAAAGTGATGGAAATGGAAAAGCTGTCACTTCGTAAGTCTTCGATACCTAAAGCATGAGCGCTGCATTAAAAGGGCAATTTGACCTGTTGCTGGTGAATTTCTTGTGGATGATACTGAGTGAAGCATCTTTTCTTAAGTCTTAAATCAGAGCAGGGAAACTCAACCAGAATAAGACTGCCAGACACCACGCATGCTTAAAAAACGACCTCTTCCCAAACTTTTCTTCAGCATCTGACCCATTCCACCAAGACCAGGATCAAGCATCATCACCGTACATAATCAGCCTTTTTTTTTTTTTTTTTAGCTTTATCAGCCAAAAACATTTGCACAATCCCGAGACAGCTGCCCCCCTGCCCCTCCCTGCACAGAGCCGACCGTAATCTTCCTGCTGGTCATTTGGTCCATTCCACTTATCACCAAACACTATCCGCACAATCATGTCATGTAACACTCATAATGCCTGCAAGAGCCTTCACAGACTACTGGGAACTCCAATATAATATGTACATATTCCAATACACTTCATGTTGTGCCTTCATCCCACATTGCACAGCTATCCTGTGATGCTATTTTCCAATGCAATGTTGATATATCTTGGTGGAAAGTGAAGCACATCTTACCCATACCATCCCTTCAGGCTTGTACTATATGAGCTCACAGGCACAGGTGCACCATCTTCCTGCAACATCACCTTTACACATAACTGTACATTCATTATATCTGGCAAATGAAGGGATTCTGGTTCTCCTGCGCTGTGATACTGGCAAAACAATCTTTCCCATCTCCGATTTATCTCATTGTAAGAAGTAAACATTCTGAGTTCAATAGCAAAAAATCTATTTCAGGCCAATTGCCCCCCCCCCCAACATCAATTCCAAACAGAGCTCCTGTGAGGCCAATGGGCCAACAGCCTGTGAAGGTTAATGGTGAGGAAGAGGTCACAAAGTGCTTCATTCAGTCTCCTCCATTATCCGCCTCTGCTGTCAAAAAGTGTACTCTTGATGACTTCCGTTCATAAATCAAACCTCAAGCGCACGAGTAACAAGTGCTCAGCTGAGGAGGGTTTGTCCAAAAAACCTCTGACACCGAGAGGGAGAGGTGGGAATAAAGGACTGGGAGAGGACCAGAAAATCAATCAGGAAGCCATCTGGCACCCCAGCGCTCTGGAGACACCAACAACTGTCTACGCCTCGGCCGTGCTTCCCTCGGTCCGTCTGCATAGCCTGAGGGAGCAGCCACACAAGTCACAACAGCTCCGAACAGAGGGGTCTATAGTCGTCTGATTCTGATGAATGGAAACGGAGGCAGTGTGCACAAATTAGTCCAGGCCACCAGAGTAAAGCAGTTACACTCCAGGGAGCG
This sequence comes from Chaetodon trifascialis, assembly GCF_039877785.1. NCBI lineage: Eukaryota > Metazoa > Chordata > Actinopteri > Chaetodontiformes > Chaetodontidae > Chaetodon > Chaetodon trifascialis. The sequence goes on along the minus strand of NC_092072.1, from coordinate 13,052,220 downwards.
CCTTCTTTCCTGTGCATACTGTACTCTCAGCAGGGGAGCATATATATTGTAAGCGTGCAGACACTTTGTCACAACTCTAAGTATGGTTTCCTTCCAATCTCGTGTTTTTGTGCGACAAAATATACATTCAGTACAGCATCTCCCACATGTTCTGAACCTGAAGGGATAACTTAAAAATCTGACTTTTTTTCTTTTTTTTGTTTTTACATCAGGCACTTTCTATGAGCTCCAAGTGGAAGAGTCAGTGTTGATGCCTTTGTACTCAGCATTAAATGAATAAAATCCCATACGTCTGCAGTGAAGCTATGAAATGACACAGCAATTTAGTCACTTTGAGAAAACACATCATTTAAAATAAAACAGTTGACACCGCATGAAGCAAATCCATCAAATATGGCTATGATTTAGTCATCTGAAGCTGCAAATCATTCAAAGAGCACGAAACGGAGGCAAAGCGCTACGCTGGAAAACAACTGTTACAAAAATCACTACAAAACTGGCAAAAATGAGCCATGTCCTTTCACCTCAGTTAAATCAACAATGCAAAATGACTCCAGTCGAAGCAGAATGGAATAAGAGTTTCTCCTGTTATCAGTAGTTAGGTGATTAAGTTGAAGAGGTACTACGTACTTGCATAATGCCTGTGATATGAGGCTTTTTTCGAAGCCACTGGTACGTTAGAGTAGCAAGCACTAAAAATGTCCTGAAAAAGTTCGCAAAATACCTGAAGATTTGTCCCACTTCCTCTGGACAAACAGGGAACACAGTGAAAGAGAGGAGCATGCAGAGACTGGAGCGCTGGCCCCCTCTACAGGAGAAGACGCGAAACATTTCAAAATGCCTCCTGATGCGGCTCTGGGAAACACTGTGATGTCAGCCACCAGCTCGTCTGTTGACAGAGGTTTTCAATCAGACGGGTGCGCACGTGTTTCAGTGCTTGTCCATGTGTGTAAAAAGCAAGTGTGCTAAATTGATTTCAGTCTCAAAGAGCGCACCAGGACAGGAGTGCGTGAATGAAAAACAAGAAAAAGACAGCGCATAGGATCGTGAGGGTTATCACTAATTCTCAAGCATCTCTAAAGACAATACATATTCCAGTAGGCTCCTGTCTCCCAGCAACAGCATCCAAAATATTCCCATATATACATTTACATTGTACTTAATTAGTATAACCATCAATATAATTTCCTATTGGTCCATTAAATCCAGCTGGCACAGAAAAGTGCAAAGGGTTGAAGTTTGGGGGGGAGCACAGAAGCTTCCTTCTCTGGGCTCCTCTTAAGGCAACATGATGAAAAGACATTTTGCAATTCACTCCACCTAAATCCTTCCTCAGTACTTTGGTCCTGAATAAAAAACATATTTTCCGTTGATACCATCATATTCTCTCCTCAAAGAACCACTTTTGGTGGGAGCTGTCGGAACAGGGTTGGAGTGAGGGGGCTGGTGTCCCGTTGTCCGTCTTGTCCACCGCCTGAACACACTTCTGGCTCATGACATGGTACAGGCTCCCGTCCTGTCAACAGCCACATACCGAACACGCATTATCAAGAAGTATTGGAATATTAAAGCACAAGAGTCAGACGCTGGTAAATCAGTCAAAAGGCCAACAGTAGCTATCCAAAGTGACAGAACAGCTGCTCAGTGAAGTGCTATTCTCTATCATTTTCACTTCATGATTTATCCTCAACATTGTTTTGCTAGCACCAAAGCTTCCTGCTGAAACACACATATTCTGCCCTGATTTATCTTCCCATTCAGTTCCCTTTTTGCAGGTTTGCTCGCTCTCTTCTCCCTCTACTGTCCAATTCTCCACTCCTCTGCTTCTCGCACCCCTTGTTACATCCATTCTGTCCTTCTGGGGTCCATTTACATTTAGATAGCATGTTCTAGCGACCGCCATCGGCGTGCCGTGACTACACTGAACACATGCTAAACAACTCGCCGCATTGTGCGGCGAATACCCAGCCTGCTGCTACTCTGTGATTTACAGCTTAGTATCAGCAACACTGGTGCTAAACACCTGTGGAGTAACTCAGCTGTGTTTGCGCTTGACATGACTTTGACTGGGAAACACAAATTAGATTTTGGTCCTGGCTGGCGGGGACCTCATGATTCAATTCTCTCAGTTTCAATCCAGTGCTGACACTTAAAGGATTTACATTATTACAGCCTGAATTTTAAAGGGAGTCTTTCTGATGATGGCACAGTGCTTTCTAACAAGTAAGAGAATTATCTAGAATGCCAAAAGCCTATTTGGAAAACAAATATCACCAAATTTATATGTCACCCTGCCCTCGTCAGGAGCAAAAGAAACAGAGAGCAGACACATTTGCACCTGTGAGTAGAGGGTCTTTGTCACCACCTGCCTCATTACTCCTTCACCACCATCTGACCACACTGCCTCTGCGGTTGGCTCTGGATTTAACAGATACAGGCACTTGAAACTGACATGTGCACCTTACCTTTCGGAGGACAAATTTCTGGTCTGCTGGTACAGTTTGCCCTCGTTTTCTACACAGCTGGACAGTCAGGTAGGTGCTGATGCTGTCACCCACGATGCATCCAGCTGGCTCCCTCGTGTTATAGCGGATCTCACCGTCCGTGGAGTATTCAAAGAACTGCAGGAGGAGATGAAGCAGCTGGGTTTTCGATCACTTTTGGAGACATTGCACAGACTTAAGATTATTTCCTGGAGGCCTAACCTAATCATAACCAGAACCTCTGCTTACCTTACCCTATCCCCTTTCCCTAACCTTAACCCAAGTCTTCACCCTAAAACCTTACAATTTATGTTACGAGGACTTGCATTTTGTCCCCGTAAGGAAAGTCAGTTCCCACAATGTGACAGTGTAAACAGATTTATGTCCCCACAAAGTGAATAATACATGCACACCTGCAAAAACACACCCGTGTCATACTGGTGTGTGCACAGACTATGAATAAAAGTGTGGAATGAATATGACTGTGTAACATGCAGAGCGCTCTCATGAGGCACACACAAGCACCGTTGAATCCACCTCCCACTGAGACAACAGCACAGTGTGTCCACAGAGGGCTGCTGGAATAACAATGGTAACTTTAACAGTGCTTCCTGGACTGCTGTCAAACACAGAGTATGAAGGTGTTGGGAAACACACTCTCCTTTGTGTCAACAAGGCCTTCATACCATTTTTCAACCTGGGATGGAAGAATAAGTCGACTGCTCTCACATTTGTAAGACTGCAACAACAAACCTTTGTGGTTTACTGTGAAATACGGGGACTGTATGAGGGAGTCTCAGCAGCTATTGGTGATCACGATGACTGCTGTCTTAGGACAGGAGGGAGAGGGATGCATAAAAAACAGTTTATGGCTTATGGCCTGACTGACTGACATCCAGTACCTGGTTCTGACCCATGCCGTGACACGGGTAGAGGATGACCCTTTGGCCCACCACCATGTGTTCATCTGCAGGGTTATAGTCGAAACAGTAGTTGGTCTTGCCCCGGTTCTTCAGCTGTGAAGAGCAAAAAGCAGTCACATCAACAGATCTTTACAGGTATTGATGAAGTATATGCTCATACATGGCTTTGGAAATGAATGCCAAAGTTCATCTTATTCTGAGGACATATATCACACTTTCATCTTTTTTAAAAGAGTCTCTCCTCTGCACTGCACAGCTTGAATAAATTCAGTCAAACTGGTGAGAACTGGCAAATTCATACTCATAGTTTACACCTGACAATCAGCCACTCAGATGTGTTCTCACCATTCCGAACATGCCCGGCTTATCCTCTGGGACATGAATGTCGGGGTAAACATTATCCAGGTACCACCTGAAGTTCTTGCAGCCCAGCTTGTCTCTGAGCTGCCTCCGCTCTGTCACGTCCCCAAACGCCTCCTAGAAACAAAGACCAGAAATGATAGTTCCACCATTGTGTTATTTTAGCTCCACCTGTCTGCCTTAATACCCTGAGAGTCAAAACAATATTCGGGAAGAAAAGAACTGCTGTAGTGTGGATATTACATGTCGTATCAATGGCATCTCGTAAAGACTGCGTGTGTGTATGCTCTTAATGCAGTCAGGGTCAGACAGCTGGAGCGACACAGGATGTGCTCATGACAACAGCACCATCTATAGTTGTTCTATAACTCTGCATAATTGCATCTCTAATGGTAAGACATCCTTGAACGAACAGAGCTCCTAACAGAAAACAATATTCTACTCAAACAAAAGCAATTGTCTGTGTGTGTGTGTGTGTGTGTGTGTTAGTAAATGCTAACAGTATGTGTGTTCTTGTGTAAATACCTTTATGCATACATAGTTGCACACACATACATGCCACAGTGCTCATGACTAGTGAGTTACAGTACAGGGAAGAACACCGTCTTCACTTTTATTTGCTGGTGAGCATTTGCTCACCAGTCGTTCCCTGCTAAAGAAGGCCTGAGCAGCACTGCAGGATGATGGATGCTGGTGCTTTGCCCTGAACACAGCTTTAATTGGCCCTTAATCAATTTATTTGGTCAAGAGGGTGATTCTCAAAGGAGGGAGTCTGTCGTCAATGGGAGCATCTAGGAACTACCATCAGAGGACAATGACATACTACAGCGTAAGAGGCCAACAAGGTCAAAATTAAACGTCAGTACAGGTGCTACTTACACCAATGGATGGCAAGTGTAAGAGACAATGACAGTCCAGAGTGAGGATCAGTAACAGGTCACAGGAAAAACTTAAGGAGCACCTAGAGGCCAATCTGATGCACACAAGAGGCCAGGGAGGTGCCAATTAGGGGAGAGTGAAGAGGCAGCGGGAAAACAACAAAAACATGGCTGCAGATTCACTCTCCTGTCTGACACATCCCTGGAAATGACACACCGTTGCATACTGAAGCTGGTTTATTTAGGTTTCACACTGCCTTATTTCTTATTAACCAAGAGTTGTAAACATAACTCAGATGGACTGACGCGTCAACATGAGAGGTTCAGTGATGCTGTCACGCTCTGCAATCCCAGTAAAATGTTTTTGCTGTGGGGAGGATAACAAGGTAATCACCTACTGGAAATATTCAAAGTAGCCATCAATATATGTATTAGACTGACTCAGTTTACAGAGATTGTGGGCTTGGAACCAAATCAGGACTAAAGATGGAGACGTAGTTTAGTCATACCAAACCTCAAAGCACTAATTTACACAAATACAGCGGCTGATAATCTCTTTGTAAGGCTCAACAAAATCTGCAAGTGGTTATCTGAAATTCACACAACTGTGGGAAACACCTGAAAAACAACACAACAACAGCAGCGGTGCTCGTTTGGAGGTTTTGGTGTATTGGGTTTGTTGCACCGCTGTGAGGTTGGCAAGGCTACCTCCTCTCAGGGAGATGAGCGCCACCTGATCTGTGTTTAGAGAGCTTCTCCTCTTAACTACACTGTCACACACTGCTCTGGCCCCTCCCATGCATGCACACGCACAAAGGCAGGACACCCCATGGGTAAGCGCCGCTCTCACCCTGTCAAGGACGGGTGGGTGACACCCGTTGGCAGCGAGTGACACGGAAAGGTGGTAATCACACACCGGAACGCCCTGACACCACTGTCACCTTGGGTGTCTACCGCTCATGTATCCCCAGCGTCACTTAATCAGGGAAGCTTTTACACCACAGCAGGAGTGCGGCGTGTTAACGTGCGTGCGTTGTTTGTCAGAGCAGAGAGTGCATGTTATTTTGTGCATGTGTGTGTGGGACTGAGAGTGTGTACAATGGTGAAATCCAGTGATTAATCAGGCTAAAGGTGTGATGACTGCAGCAACGGAAAAACATCACAACACTCCATAAAGGAAACAGATTATTTAAAATGCTTGCTTAAAAAATAGCTTAAGATATGTTTCATACTACGAGCGCGCGCACACACACACCATCTGTGCAGACTCACCAGTCGTGCGTGGGGGTTCCGGTGGTAGTACAGCTCTTTGTATTCATCCATCCAGACCTCAGCGGCTCTCACGCTGTTTGCCAGAGCTTTGCTCCGTGAGTAAGGGGCCTTTTTAGGGAACACATGACCCACATGGGAGCACGGGTGGATCTCCAGGCTGCCTCCACACTGCCAAATCTAAGAGACATCGACAACAACAGCACCGCCGCCGCCACCACGTGGATTTCGTTAGGCCCTCAGCCGCAATCATTCAATCAGGCGACACAAAGCACTGCCTTGTTATTAGACGAGTTTGGAAACAGAGAAGCTGTTTTGTTGCTGAAGGGAAATATTTTTGGTTCCTTCCCTTTGGGAAACTGTGGTTACCAGACAGAAGGGCTGTTCAAATTCTTCACTACAATTATAGAATTAGAGTGTTTGGCCTGTTTTCACTGGTCCGCTAGTTTTAATTCCTTCAGGGTGGTTTTCACAGGGGATGAGGAGCCGTCACATGGTGCAGCTCTTGGTAAATGTAAACCAGATATGACTCGCCTTTTTAGTGCTGTGTGTTGTGGTGCCTAAACTGTGCATATTTCATGTGGAGACAGTAAATGAATCGTGCCTATTTAGCATGAAGCTGGAGCCTTATGTATTCAGATTACACACACAGACACATCATTTCTTACCCTGAAGGAGAATTCCAGGTTCTCTCCTCCCCACACCTCCATCCCTGTGTCATACGTCCCCAGGTAATGGAAGTACTGCTTGCTCACAGCAAACAGACCACCTGCCATGGTGGGAGACCTGAGGAGAAGAAGAAATATAAACTTGTAAATGATGACTCATCTGGATGAGACAGCAGGGCGTTTAGCACCAGCTGACAGTAATGTGTTCACATGCTTTTTTTTCCCGCCACAACAGGTCACACACCTGATGACATCAGTGGGCGAGCGACGGCGTCTCTGTTCGTACTCTGGGACAGCGTGCCAGGTGAACACTAACCGCCAATCAAAGCCCCCGATTTGAGGTTCACCAGAATTCCCTAAATACTGGAAGGTGTTCCAGTCGATCACATCAATGACAGGACACACCACAGCCGATGGCTCCTCTCTGATCCTGGAGGGGAGAGGAGAGAGAGGCTGCTGACAGGGAGAATCAGTGCTACAAAGCAAGAAAACTGTTCATTTCAAATGTCAATGTTTTGCGCTGCCCTTGCTCTAGAGAGAGCCCGGTTACTGAGTACACTGAGTCGGAGTCAGACGCACAACGGCACTCCTTTATCTGGCTGCTAGAGGTTCAGTGCTTCACTCTGTGACACTTGAGTTTGGCAAAAAGACAGCTTTTCTAAGCACAAGGCCACACTTTGACAAAACGCTCAGAGAAAGAGGCTTTCAATTCTCCCGCTGAGGGTTTCCTTACCTGTGAAGCAGGGGCTCTAACCAGCCTTCATGACACTCGCAGTGACAGTCCAGGAAGGTCAGCACATCACCCGTGGTAATGGACGCCCCGAGCAACCGGGCCCGCACCAAGCCCTCCCTCTTGGTGGCCCGGATCAGACGCACCTTCCTCAAACCTGAGATGTACCTCTCCAACGGCTCCTTCAGATGCTCTTCAGGACGTAAGACAAATAAACAAATAAGCCGCACAACAACACCACGCGTGTTGTTTTCTATGCATGCGCATGAAGGCCATGTTTGTACCGAGAGCAGTTTCTCAAAATCACTTCAGATGTTAAATGAATAAATGGAACAAGGACAACACAGCAATTACAATCTGCTGCCAGCTTTCAGCAGCAGCTGGTAAAGCTGATTAGGAAAGAAAGGGAAATGGTGTTTAAGAGGGTTTCATACACAATGATCATCCATCAGGGGCCTTGCTGCTAAAACGCTAACTTGGACAGGTGTCAATAATAAAATGGGCTTCATTAAGAGGAGTCTGTGGCTCTGAAACAGGCACTGAACACACCCCTAGATGCTGATTTATGGGACAGAACACAAACATCTGGACTTCATAAATCTGCCACAACAGTACTTAAGTTTTCATTTTGAATGCTGAACAGTTTTCACTCTCTCCACCTCCTCCTGAAATGCATCAAATGAAACGAGGTGAAAAAAGGAGCGACTTCGGTTTACTTGTTCGGCACCGTGTGTGTGTGTGTGTGTGTGTGTGTTGGTGAAGTGAGGGCAGAGGGAGGGGCACGCGTTGCTTCATTTATTGGGTCATGAGCCAAAAAGTTTTTGAACCACTCCCTTGAAGCGCCTCAGCTCATCACAGCCTGGTCAAAGAAGACAAAACAATGAACGGCTTTGAGGACAAACGCCTCTTTAGTCGATTCAGCCACGGGATGTTGCGTTCTTAATTTTTTCCTGTTAGAAATATGACAAAGGATACAAACAAACTGTGTACTAAAGGCCCAGACGTGTGAGTTCACCACCTGTCACTATCTGTCTGTTTGACTTTCCTAACTGCTTACGTGTCCGTCTCTCCTCCTCCCCTGTTTCTGTGTGACGGGCTGTCAGACCTGGAAGCACCTGTCCATCTGCCTTCTCATGTGTCCCTGCCTCTCGACAATCCTTTCTGACTGCCTGTCTGCCCACAGCCCCTGTGCCCGTCCTCCGGCCTGTCTGTCAGCGCGTCCCTCCATCACACCTCTGTCGCTGTAGTCGTCCACCAGCACCACCTCCTTCAGCAGGATGTCCGGCGACGTCTCCAGCACGCTGTGGACTGTCCTCAACAGGGTGGACCAGGCCTCGTTGTAGAAGGCGATGACCACGGAGGTTGTCGGCAGGGACCGGTAGTCATACTTCAGCTCTCTGCAACTGCAATGTGAGGAAGGGATTCACTTGTCAGGAGCCGGCCTTGCAGGGAGGTGGGTGAGGCTGGGTGAGGTAAGTCTGCACACAGCTTTGTTGTCTTAGTAAATAATCATGTTTAATAACTGCAAGCAGCAGTTACTCAACAGCAAATGCTCACTAATGCTCATTTGAAGGACTACAATAGCTGTTTTAGCTTATCTTGGTATCCACAGTGTATAAAATCCACTTTATCACAGTGTTAACAGCATGACGCTGGTGACTTACAGTGGGTTCCATCTCTCTGGCAGCGTGCGGTGCAGCGACACTTTATCACTGACATAAGTGTTAATCTGATGCACTTTGATGCTCTCCTCCTCCTTTCTTTTCTCCTCTCCGTTCAGATTCAGCTTGACGGCTCTCCCCAGCTCACCCAGGGCATTTAAATCCAAGGGGGGCCTCTCGACGACGGGTCTCTTCAGCTCCGCATTGACCAGCTCCTCTCGCTCCCCGGGGGCCTCCCGTCGATTTGCGGCGCTCATGTCGCCGTGGTTGTGTCTGAAAAATATGAGATAGCCCACTAACGTGACGCCGAAGAGGCAGAGGAGGACCCTGGGTCGGCTCCTTCTTCCGCAGAGCGCCATCGCGTCGCTTCCGTCCTCAGTGCGCGCTCGGGTTGAGGTTTCATGCCCCGTGGAGCCGCTGCTGCTCTCCGCTGGCACCTACCGCCGCTGAAGGGGCCCTTTCAGTGTCACCAACCTCGCCACGTTTCCGCTGGTCGACTTCGAGTTTACTCCGCATACTTTGAGGCGTTAAGGAGAGTTAAGTCCTCATGGTGTCGAAGAAACGTCCAACTGCCGAACTCTTGAGTTTTGGTCACTTGTTGAGCGGAGCGTTGGCTGCTTATCTTGACGGGCGTTGGAATGGGACACTCCTCCTTCTCAACGGTGTCCTAAGAGAAGTGTGAAAGGATTAACAAACACGGATTAGTTGACGTTATCTCCTCGGATTAGCTGGTTAAAACTACCTAACCTGTAGGCTGCCACTGGAAACAAAACAAATCTAGGTCAAATCAAAAGCCCCGTCCGCTGCTTCCTGTAGTGTTCAGCGAGAAAGTTCAATGTTACAGTTAAATGGAGACAAATTAGTTCGTCCTCAGGATTACAGCGTGTTCACAGCGATTATGTCGACAAACCGTTTGTCATAGTGGTGCCTGCAGCGGTGGAAACAGCCAGAAGTTTGCCTCCCGGCCACTTGAACTTGAATGGAAGTTTAGTCAGCTGTCAAGGTAGCCGAGTTAGCAACTGCGTTTCCGGTGTGCAAACTTCAAAGTAAAGTTCTGCAGCGAGTAGAACTCGAATAAAATGTACAGAATGGCATGTTATCTGTTACACGAACCACAAATCCAACCTAAACGTCACTGTCCATGCAGTTTTGTTGTTTTGTGGCTGTGATCATAGACTTTGTTTCAATATAGGTTGCTAGTTCATGATTATAGTTTGAATTAGAAGAAATAAAGTGCGGTAGTTTTTTTTTAATCTATATGCTCTGTTCCTGCGATTTACTCCACTAATTTACCAAGAGTTGGATTTTAATGCGCGTCTTATTCCAACGTATTTTATTGTGAAAATTTCCGCGTTTTTAAGCGTACTAGTTAAACCGGAAGTTCAATGTATTAGTGCTGGTGAAACTTGACTCAGGTGAAGTTGAAGTTTAACGCCAGTGCATGCACAGGTAAATCTTTTACAGTAGAAAGGGCAAATATTGTGGCCTTAGATGTTTAATCACCAACAGACCTTTTGAGTTGAGTAAGTGTTTTGAGTTAATTTATAAGCTTTTTCCGGGTTCGTAACTGCGCAGAGGACCGTGATAACCAAATTTTGTATCCTGTGTAACAGCGCCTTTATTGACCCGGGGAGAAACCCAGTCTCCAAACTGGGAAATCATTTACCTTGGCGGTGTCACTTAATTTGCAGTCAGCTGTCACTCATATGAAACTGATATGAAAACTCTTGACACCAAAGATGAAATCTGACACAAAATGTATGTTTAAGCAAATTAAAATACTAAATAATTAAGGCGATCATTCAGGGCGAGAAGGTAATTTGAGTGGCTTAGTGTTTGATCGAGTACCCATATTGTGAAAACTACAAAGAGTCACGGGAAGGCAACAAGTCAGCCGGAGTGTTGTAATATGCCACGGTAGACTGGGCTCGTCGTGTCTGTCAGAGACACAATATTAATGTTAATGCATGAGGGCGTTTTCATTTAGCAGCGGATGATGGATGACATTTTCCATGCAACAGATATTTGGTGCAAATGTATTCACGGTAAAAAGAAAACAAGGGTGAGCTGCAGATGCACCTTTGGGCTGAGTTATTATCCTTCCTGTTGACAATCCAGCACAGGCAAAGCAAAAAAAGCCCTGTTTATTATATATATATTATATAGTTTTCTTAATGTCAAAGTATACATTTTATTTTAATTGTTTTTACTTCTTATATACCAAGACAAGGAGGCATTTTCAAAGAATTTATTGGACCAGTGACATTGCACTCAGTTGCTCTTTAATTGAACCAAGTTGTTCATCAACCTTTCTCTGACACAATCGGTTGATCCTGTCACTCCTCCTGTCAGATTGTTTGTGTGAGATGCTTAATGACTGAATGTGTGCTTCCCTCAAACAGGGAGATGATGGTTACACACCCAAAGACTGACTGTCACGCTGGAAAAATGGACAGACCACCACACCCGCCCCTGTGGAGCACAAACAGCGCAGCCTAAAGGGCACGAGGTTTAAAGCTGTCGAAGCAGTAAATCTGCCCTGAAAAGGAACCAGGCTGCTGTGAAGCAACCAAAGGAAGCAAGGAAATGTGAATGACACGAGGTGCTTTTCCATTAGAGGGACGTTTGTTTGAAAGCACATCAGCCAGTGTCTTAACGGGCAGATGAAGCAACAGCTGTTATCGAGGGATAGTTGGAGAACATGAACCTCGTGCAGCAGGTCTCACAGGGAGAGCCACAGCAGCATTAAGAGGATACAGCAGTCACCACACGAGCTATTTATAGCATAAATACAAATCTGCATAATGTGATTCAGGCTTCTGACAATTGAACCTCTGGAAAGACAAATGCTAATACTGCTGACTACTTTTACGTCTCTTTTGTTTGAGTTTTGTGCCTCGTCACTTCTAAGTGACTTCTAAGCTTCCTGTTCTTGCCCCATCTTCCTCTCTTGATGCCGCCTCACCCATCAGGTTGTTAAAAAACACCACCACTCACACCTCTCACCTCCATCCACAGATTATGAGGACACAGATTCATGATTTACAGAGCAATTACCATTTTTGATTAGTAAAAAACTATGAAAATAACAAATCATTTGAAACTAGATTAAAGCGAAATATGATCTGTCCTCACGTACTTCGGGATCTGTGATATTATCACAATATATACAGATGAATCAAATTCAAGACAGTGTCATATGACAAACTCTTCATCCCACATCTCTCAATGTTAGGCCCCCACAGTAAAGACTTTTCCCTGCAGTCTTTCAGATGTCTGCATCTTCCCAGATACAAGAGGCCATTTACAGATCCAACAATTTTATGTCTTAAAATAACTTGATTAGTAATATTTACTTCATTAAATGTTGATCAAGGACAGAGCAAATTAACCGTATGCCTTTGATGTGTGATTAATCATTCTCTGAGCCCACAGACATTCAGAAAACAATGGAAAACATACAGGTTAGCTAAAACATTCATGTAATCTCACACCATCAACAATTTAAATTCCTCTCCTGACCTGTGGCCAGTTTGTGGTGAGATGACCTTCCATGAATTGTGTTATTTGTTGTCCTACCAGTAGGTGGTGCCAAATGACAGTGAATACCACAACCCCTGTCTGAAGGGAATGAGGAGTGGGATGCTGCAGCAGCAGGTCAGTAGATGCCACAGCCTTTAATAAACTCACATATCTGTCAGGCAGTAAACAGGTACAACTTAACAGTGTGCAGAACTGAGACAGAAACAAAGAAAGTGGCAATGTGCAACAACGGTTAGTTTTTATTCTTCCAATCATCCCAACAGCTTTAATCAACAGTGAAACATCCATCTCATTTCAGTCACCCTCTCCTTCATATCAAGTATTCATCATCCCTTTTGCATTATCAGTAGTTTTAGAGGTGCTTTACAATACCACTGTCCCACTCTGGTCCCTTAAACCAAACATTATTTACATAAAAAAGTTAACACATAACAGGAAGTCCCCTTCTTGTTTACCCACTGTACGCACTGACTAGTATGAATATCTTATATTCACAAAGTCAGAGGACCGCAGATGCCAAACACTGCTCAGCGAGAAGCAGCCTTCAGCAAATACAGCTGCTTTTCAGCAAACATTTCAACTACAGTTGCACTGCGTCTCTTGGTCCTCGAATCTCAGTAGGAACACCCACAGGGTCTTCGGTGGGAAAAAAAATAACAACACAGGAGTATTTCTGATACCGTTTCAAGTACAGTTTACACACACAGGAGTCTTAACAAAACAGTCTGGCACAGCCAAATTGAAAGATTAAATTAAACAGGCGCTACCCTTAAGGCTCTTTGTGTCTAAATAAAATCAAGTGCATCAAGCCAGTGTTGCTGTTAACATTTTAAATGCTCTAAACACATTTGACATCCACTGGCACGTTTCATTTCGGCACAAACAATGTTCTTTTGGGGTGACAACCTTTTCTAAGGCACAGTGACGGATGACTTTAGAAGGTGTTCTTAATTTTACAAAACAGGGAAGAATAGACTACAACATTCCTGTCTACTCGCTAAGCCCTCTGGGGCAAATTGCACTTAGTACAAATGCTTAATGAATGCTTCAAGTCTTGTTCAGGCAGCATTCTACCATGAAACAGGCTCCTCAGGCAAGAGATAGAATTGAGGAGCAGTCTAGTATGACCGCAGCGCTCTCTCCCCGTTTCCCTCTCACATGATGGAGCATGTTAGGAAGTAGCTGGTTTGGGGCAGAAATGCTGCTGACCTTACATTCCTGGCGTGTCTTCTTTCAGCAGCCCGTCTTGAAATTGATCTTTTTTTTTTTTGACGACTAAAAACAAACAAGCGTCAGGATTCAACGAAAAGAATTCATATTAATTGCACATCGAGGTTAACGTTACATAATGCAGCATGATTTTGCATGTAGCTTGGATAGGAAATGCTTTGAAGGGCACTTCTTTCATGTGCTGGACAGTTTGCTTTCAAGTTGTTGCATTAGAGGAAGGAACGCATGACCATTTAAGACACTCGAGATGTGCGCTGGACTCTGTTTTGGTTGCAGAGGCACTTGGATGAAAGCAACGTGAAAAGTCTCTAGTTCAGCTGGTCTGCTTAAAAGGACCAAATAAACCTCTTCTTGCAATTCTCATTCACTCTACCGCAAAATGCACTTATTCAGTCATTCACATGGGTATAAAAGCGCTGAATTGGGTGAATCACTGGCTTAAAGTGACCTTTTCGCCACCGTTTATTTGCTCTCCATTCCCATTCAAATGGAGTGCCGACTTGGAGAGCAAGAGAATTGGGAGCAGCGAAGAAGACATCCACTGTAGTAATTGCACTATGGTAAAACAAGGTCACTTGAGGTTCCCTGCTACTTTCTCTCATCCTCCTCCTACCACTCAAACTTCCACTGCTGGCTTTTGTCTCCCGGGATACAGCGCCTTATCTGGGCATCCGTGCGGCCCTCTGCTGTGCGGTAGGCTGTCACGCACATGTCTGAGTGAGGGTGGTAGATGGTTCCGTCCTGAAAGGGTTTAAGGAGAAAGGTTAGATCAGAGGTAGGATAAGAACGTGTGCGCAAGATGGTCCTGTGGAATCATGGGTACTTGTGCGTGAACCCCTACCTTCCTGAACTCCCAGATGATACTGGGGGGTTTGAGCTCCGCATCGCTCGGGCAGTGCCTCATCCCGATGGAGGTCTGTCCCTCCAGCACCTCAGCACACAGCTCTGTCACCGAGTTGAAACGGATCTCTTTTTGAGATGTGTACTCAAAGTACTGCAGCAGAAGAGAGGCCGGGTTATTCGCGTGAAGATGCGGTTCTTTACCATGAAATGGAAATTCCGATAGAAAGAAACCCAACTGGAAAACCCAACAGTCGCTGGGACTAAAACACTGCTCTGCCTCTTTTTGTTTTAGTATTTGTCTCTCTCCACCTTAATCTCTTGGCTTTATTAAGCCTTTCAACAAGCACAATAGAGCAGTTTGGCATGTTTTTTTCTGCCAGGATTAGAGGATGTTTTCCTCGTTACTCTGCTGTGGGATCAAGCCCTGGCTAAGCCACCATTGCATGGCGTGTCGGCGTGTGTCGAGGGATCTCATCAGTAAAGACTTGGTCCTCTCAATCAACCAGTCGTGAACACAAACCCAACTATCCGGGCCCAAGGGGACAAGACTCCCTTGGCTACCCGTTAAACAGAGGGTCAGGTAATCAATCTTCATACTACCCCATCCTTCTCTTCACATCTCATACATCTTTCAGGTGCATCGGGGCCCATAATGGTTGTTTCTAATAAAGGACTCACTCGGGGCCCCCATGTCTGGCTTCAAACTTATTTACCCAGGCTGTGCCATTCATTCTGCCAGCGAGGCTCATGTATCTTTTAAATGGAACGTGGGTTCTTATGTGGGCCAGGGAAGGGGGGGTAGGAGGGAGGCGGTGGAGGGCCCTCAGGTTTTTGTTTCAGCAGGGAGCCATTCAAACATTGATTTTCAGTCACACATGGTGCTTTTTGTGACTGTGGACACCCGATGCGCTGCATCAGTGGGGTAATCAGAGATATCAAGCAGGTTGGAGATTCACAGAAAGGAGCTCTGCCTATTGTCTGACTGCAACATTAAATATACATCCACACTGACAAATAATCTGCCGGTTGCTTAAACCATCCATCACTGGAGCTGGCAGGCATTCAGTTTAAAAGTACCAGTGATTCAATTGCACGATATTTTTGGGTGTATGTGGACACAATGCCAAACGTACTATTTCCCTTCATTACATTCAAGTCATGCAGGACGCACCAGCAGCAAGCAATTTTCTGGTGTGAATCAACTGTGGCAGCTCGTTTCAGGGGTTAGCAGAGAGCGCTGACATTTCAAGATACATCTCCCACCGGGCCAAGAGAGGTTGGGAGACTGTGACAGGAGAGAACACGCGAGAAAGTTAGAGTAAAACTGTGAAATGCCTAATGTACCTGGTTGCCTCCCTGGCCGTGGCAGCCAAACAGAGAGAGGTGGGCACCTGTGGGACTGTGCTCCGGGGCGTTGTAGTCCAGACACTCTGAGTGGATCCCTGAGCTCCGCACCTGGCGGGTGAAGAACAATAAAATATCAATAATAACTTAAATGCTGTATTTTATTGATTCGTGTGAGGCAGGCCAGCACCATAGACACTGCTGGATTCAGTCCTCTCTGAAATATCACTCTGAAACCAAAACAGACTCTCGCCTGTCTTGCTTATTTTCCACATCAACACACACGCATTAAGCAATCAATACGCAACTTAAACCAATTTTTAGTTTCACATGCTTTCAAATCAAAATGCCAATATTTGTACCTGTGAGAAAATGCCATATTTACAGAACATTGGTGCTGCTGGCATGTATAGAAATTTTAGATAATAATACTACTTCAGAATTTTGGACAACGCCATCATTCCATCTAGCATGTGACGTCACTGCTGTGAAGGCGAAACAAGTGGCAACAAGGCAACGCAGTGGATGTTCAGGCCTAAGAAATCCTTCAGGGATTTTTTGGTTTTTCTTCAGACAATGCTGACAACAAGGTGGCTGAAATTTCATCATTTTAAAACTCAACACTGAGCCAACCAAGAATCGTGTGCAAAGCATTTAGCAATGGAAGACTCCACCAGGTGTCTGGACTATAATGGTCTTGATCCCAGTCCAAATGGGTTTCAAAGCCTTTGTTTGTCTTAGCCCAGCCTCCTCGCTTTCAGTGGGATTTTCCCGTATCATGCCTCTTCCTAACACCTTTCAGGCTCCAAAAAGATGGATTTAAGAAAGGAAGACAACGGCAATGCCATTTCTTTTTCACTTCAGTAACGAGGCTGGTGCAAACAAGCACGAAATATGCAATTAGTGTAGATATGGATAGCAGACGCTCACAGCCCCATGCCAGCCCTCTCGGTCCTCGGGTACGTGTAGATCGGGGTAGATATGCTTCAGATACCAGTCAAAACTGTTGCATTTCAGCCTCTCCCTCAGCAGCAGCCGCTCTGATATATTCCCATAGGTCTCCTGCAAAGGAAGCACACAATGAAGAAGACCGGGAATGTGGGTGAAATTTTTTATATTTAAGTTATATTCAGCTGGCAAGAGAGGATGGTAAAGTTTAGATAAATTATATATCTAAGTGAATTAAATATTTGAAAACAGTCACACCATATAAGTAAATATTTACATCCTGGAAATAAAAGCATATGAAGGATACACTCAACAACCGACAACCAACAACCGTGACCTTATGGTTCCACTAGGAAACAAACTAGCAGGTGATTGGTTGCACCTGGATAATTGTGTTTGTTGAGCTGGCGAACTCCACCTTAAGCAACTCAAAGGCCAGCGCAGTCACACACACACCTTAAACATACCTTTGCACTGCCTGAGAGTGGAGTTTAACTATAAGGTCTCACAGACACACTTACCTATTTCAGACTGAGATAAACAATGGAGGAATGAAGTATCTCAAACACACAAACATAGAGATCACATTTGAATCTGTTTTTTAAATGCTTTGTGAAAACAAAGTTAAAACAGTTAAACCATCATACCAGAAAATCCAGGATACAAACATTCATTAAAAACTACTGCTGGGTGGGCAACTGCTTTTAACAATGCATCTGAAAGACAGTGAAGTGGTCGTCCATCTATTTCAATGTCGTAAAAATATCAAATCAATAGAAGTAACTGAATGCACTTAATGAAAAAGAATTACATACTACTTCACACCATATTATGGTCTGTACCTCAGCAGTGTGCTAACCTGTTATGACAGCAGCATGTCAGATCTGGAGCTGGTGATCTGCTCTGGCAGTGCTGTGTTCAATCTCCCCCTGACCAGGTAATTTATTGTTTGATCAAAGATCCCTCGCATTAATAATGTACTTTTTTCAGATAGGTGAAACTGAGATACATGAATGTTTGATGATGCCCAATACTCAGAACCTGAGAGGCACACGGCGCACGTCACTTGTTACTCGTGCGCGCCCCCTCACACATACGCCTGACCCAGTCAGACATGACAGTGTTTCACCATATGCTGACACCCACACAGGTGAATCATATCATATGAAACATCTAAAACGGACATCAAAGGTAAGCCGCTCTCTGTACCATATTAACAGGTGTAACATGGCATCACTACAGGGCTTCAGGTTCGTACCAGCAGAATGAAAAACGAGTGTGTAACAGAGCTCAGTGCCTAGGGAATGTATTTATCCAAATATGATTCAGGGAGTACTCTGACGTCAGCTTCTAGCATTCCTCACAGCAACATCGCGACACGCTGTTTAAAAACTTGGCTCCTTTCGGTTCTAAGTGTCCTACCTTTCTTGCTGGGGGGTTCCTGTTGTAGAAGTGTTGTTTATAAGAGTCCATCCAAACTTCCGCAGCTCTAACGGTGTTCTGGAGGAAGTTGGGCCGTGCATAAGGGGCCTTTTTGGGAAACACATGGCCCACATGAGAGCAGGGGTGAATCTCCAGGCTGCCCCCACATTGCCACACCTGGGGGGGGGGGGGGGTAAATACATGACAGACCATATGTATGATAGAATAGAAGTAGAAATAGAATGATCATGTTTGTGGTGGCTGGTGCAGTGCTAAAAATCCTCTACGAATGACCACTCTTGATGTCGGTTTTGTTCTCTTTGGCAGCACCTAAAGTGCCAACCGCTAATTACAGGTGTGTATTGGGAGATCCAAACCTGTGCGACATCAGTCATCAGTCTTTTCTTTGTTCATCCATCATAACCATTTATTTGCAAAGCTAGCAGAAACAGTGAAAAACTGTTTGGCGAGTCTGTCGCGTTAGCTCCGCCTACCCTCTCTGGCGGACCAACCACAGCTAAGTGATGGAAATGCATCACTAAGTGAGTGCCGCTTGGGCTTTTTTTCCTGGGAATGTCGCCACAGCCACCCAGTTTGTAATGCTGCAAATTCAAGGGCTTTGATCAGTGGACTGTAGGTTTTGTCAACATTGTGTTCCCAAATTTGGCATTTGCGTCTTTATTTAAATGAAAATCCTCAAGATTATTACTTTAAGTCACCAGACACTTTATGTACCACCATCTTTTTAGCACTCCAAAAAACAGCATTGAAAACCAATTCACTACGCATGAATTATTAATGGAAAAAAGTCCCAGTGAGAGCCTTTTTTTATTTCCACATGCATAACACATCACTCGGGGGAACGGCCCATTCGACTTCACACTGAAACCACATACACACTATAAATCATGCACACACAATTTGCATCGCCTCCCCTTGAACGCTCCTGCTGCAAACTCACACATAGCCTAAAATCTGTGCCAATGTGATTGACGCAGACAAGTGAAAATAGACACCAACGTCACAACAAGGCATCAGCCAATATCAGGGTGCAGTTTCAGATGCCATGGCTGACTGTGATCTGACACTGACATGTGTCTCTCTCACACCAATTACCCACTGACTGTTTGCTGTTTGGAGATGAATGAATCAAAGGATTGGGGGCTGGGAAAAAAAGATTCTCTCTGCTAATGAAATGTCGATAGATGTTTTGTCGGCGAGTAAGAGATTTTGACAACAAAGCCAGTGAGACTAGTCACTCTTTCCCAGCACCACAGTGGTTTAGCAGTGACTCTGCTCACTGAAGGAGAACTGAACTCACCCTGAAAGAGAGCTCCAGGTTTTCTCCTCCCCACACCTCCATGCCCATGTCATATGTGCCCAGGTACTCAAAGTAGGCCTTGCTCACAGCAAACAATCCACCTGCCATTGTTGGAGACCTGGAAGAAACAGTGATAATAAGGTGACTATATACAGGTAATGTTCAATCCTATGTCCCCACCTGCTTTTGTTTAATGTAGTGCAAATGTAGTTAGTGAACTATGCAATCTACCACCTTTAGAGCATATAAACCACCTTATTAAAAGAGGCCTTGAATGAGTAAGTGAATAATCATGCTTGCAGTGTTGAATTGTGGTTGCTCTTCCCACAATCTGCCCAGTGCAACACAATGCAAAATTTCATAATCATGCATCACGGGTGGGTGTGATCACAAACCCAACAGACCACATGAGGTGCAATGGATTTCAGCCTTTCAACCAAGAGAGGCCTGTGCTGCAATGCCTTCCCTCCATGCAAGACTTCATTGGAGTTGCTCTTTGAAAGCAGAAGCTTTGGCTTGAGGCGGGGTGATGTAAAAGTTGATAAAAATGATAGGATTGTTTTCCTGTTTCTCTGAGAGCTTACATTTTTTCCAGTAGTGAGATGCGTATGACGAAATCAAAAGGAATGTTGATAAATAGGATGCGACGTGTACAGGTTGGTTAGAATTTACCGCTTTTATGACACTGCTGTGTTCAAAGATCAGCCATTGTTCGGGTATAACAGAAGTGTCAATGTAGCATGTAAGTAATAAAGTAATATAACACGCACACTGACAAATTAGCAGTGACGTGTATTATATTTTTCACAGCAGAGCGCTACGCCTGTACGGCTGCCAATCTGGTAAAGTGATCTCCCATGAGAGCGGCACTTCTGAAGTATCATGCTGTCACCTGATGGGGTCAATGCGAGACCTGCGCCTCTTGCGTTCCACTTCGGGGACGGAGTGCCACTGAAAGGTGAGTCTCCAGTCGAAACCTCCGATCATCGGCTCGTCCGTTTGCATGTAAAACTCAAAGGTGTTCCAGTCAATGGTGTCGATCACCGGGCACACGATGGTACTGGCGTTCTCGCCAATCCTGAACACAAAGCATGGCCTTTAGGTTTAGATCTTCAGAAAGCTCTCGCTCATCTAATTCGGTCAACTCACCTTTCCAGCAGAGGCTCGATCCAGCCAGGGACGCACTCACAGTGGCAGTCAAGGAATGTCAGTACGTCACCTGTAGCATAGGTGGCACCAATGAGACGTGCCCGGACCAGACCCTCCCTTTTGTTGGTGCGGATGAGCCGCACACGCTCCAGGTTACTGATGTAGTCAGCGAGCTGGGATTTCAGGTAGCCTATTTTTCATAACGAACACACACACACACACACACACACACACACACACACACACACACACACACACACACACACACACACACACACACACACACACACTTGTAACATTAAAGTGATGTTATTCCCTCATCCTGAATGTAACTTCTCTTTCTTTAAATCGATTTCTGGCTACTAGAAGACAGAAAAAATGTCAAAAAAGCTCAGAGACACACAATCAACCTCCCAAATCATTACCTCATACAGCTTGTTCTGGCTAACATCTTAGCAAACAACTGTCAACTTTCAAATCCAGCTGACACAAAGCAACGTTGGTATTCATTTGTTGTATTTCTGGCCGATGGCTAATGAATGTAAGTCCAATATTTTAATTCGCTTTCCTCTGTTGTGTTTTCCACTATTCCCTGACAAACATATTTGGCTCTTTAGCTTGCTAGATGCCCAGCTTTGTTCACAAAATAGTCCCCTATCCTTTATCTGTCTGCCAGATGCTGCTGGGCAGGTAGTGTGCAATGGGGCCGTCAGAGCTTTTTTGGCTGAAAATGGCTGCCTCCTCCCGGGTTGATCAGCGTGGCTCAGACTCAGCTCATTTACGGGCTGTAAAACCAAAACAATTAGCTACAACAGGGTCAAAGGCTCCAGAGTCGAGTGATTATTCTCTGCAGTTTTGGACTGCTTCTTATTACACATTTATCTTGTGAGTTGAGTCATTCAGTGTTAACATCACGAATACTTGTTAATGCAGATTTAACCACCCACATTACAACCTTTGCTGCCAAGTGAATTACTCCTTTGGAAACTTCAAAATCAGTTGAGTGGCATTAACACCTTTCATAGCCTAGAGACAAATGAGGTCATTAGAAAGCTTGGTATGCTGTTCAACCTTGTCAGAAACACAAGAGAGAGCTGTCAGTCCTCCAGTCGCTGTCTGTCTGCAGTCACCGTTCTGGTCGGGGAGTGGCATGTCTAGCATTCCATTTGGTCGGGGTGGTCAGAGGAGAGGAAATGATGTCATGGCAGCTCAGTGCACGCTGAAGTAATCATTATGGTGTAATGTCTCCGATACACAGACTAGACTTGCGGGGACAGAATACCAATTCCATTAAGACAGATGGACATTAAGTTACTCTTGTATCCAGTTTCTGAGACGAAGCAGTGTCATTCTCAGAGTTAGCGCGGGTCTGCAGAAATCAATCCATGTTCCAGTTGATGATGATGTAGCTGGAAGCTCAGAAAAGCCAATAAGTGAACCTCTGAGTTTGGACTATTTTGTCACAAGATCGAAAGACCAGGAGCGATCTGTCAGACTGAAGTTCACACCTGCGTCATGTAGATCCAGACACTGCGGCCACACTCAACACTCAACAATGATGAAAATGCAGTATTTCTTGTTTTTCAATTAAATATAAAATGGCCTGAAAATAAGAGTCTGCCAGCAATAAAAAAAAGAAACTGCTAAGAATTTGCTCATTTCTGATAACAATCCTCCTTTAAAAATTACCAAAACCAAAAGCAAACACTTAGATATGCCCTGAAGCGACGCTACGCCTTATTCTATCATTAAAGAAAATTGTCCTCACTTGTTTCTGAGGATGTTTTTCTAATTGCTTTCGGAACGTATCCAGAGGCATTGTCTTTTCATCGCTGCATAGATAGCCTATCATCTCTATATATAGCAGAGTCCTGCTTGACTCTTTCTTTTGTTCACTGTCACTGTGAAGAAATCAAAGCACAACTGAGGCTTGCCTTGTCCGCTTTGCTAAACTAGGCCAAGACTGTCAGGCCTCTTTGTTTCTGAGCTTGAAAGACTTTTTTTCCTGTCAGTTTTAGTTTCACAGTCAAACAAAATAACACATGGGTTTATGTGTTAGTGTGGAGAGTCCGACCTCGGTCACTGTAGTCGTCAATGAGGATGATCTCTTTCAACAGGATGGCAGGCGTGGTTTCCAGGACACTGTGAATGGTCCTCAGCAGGGTGGACCAGGCCTCGTTGTAGAAGGCTATGATCACAGAGGTGGTGGGTAAACGCCGGTAGTCAAACTTCTTATTCCGGCACCTGAGGAGTGTTTGGGTGCGTGGTTCAAGGAAGAGACAGACACAGTTGACATAAGCAACAGTACATATCTATTAAAAACCAGCATCCTCATTGTACTCATACAAGAAAAGACATGATGTTTAGATACAGCCAGAGAAGCTTCAGCAAGTTCTGTGGCAGGGGGAGGCGTCTGGTCTTAATCCAGATGGCAGTCATTAAAACAATAAAGAGCTGCGGAAATATGGATGGGGGTGGGGAGGGTATCACACCAGCGAGCAACATACCACAGCAGTGCTCTGGGAGAGACCACAGATACTTGAGCAAACTGAGACGAAAAGAGCAGAACAGAGAGAGGAGACGGGGGGGGCAACAGTGGATGAAAATTAAAGTGAAAAACTGAAAATACTATCTTGAGGGAACGAGAACAAACAGACGCACGGAGAGGGATAAAAAGGCAAACTTCTATTTTTCTGAGAGCTCTATTTTTGTGAATCAGTGGCGCACAACACTGAAAGACTGTAACCACTGGCACAGGATGAATGACTTCTGGTAATGTTGCAGCCAGAGGCTCAAGCCACAACTATGACACAGTTGGAAGTGGGTTGGGATTAGAAGAAATGTGGTCGGGCCGAGCATTAGTCACAACCAATCAGCAGCTGTACTGTACTGTGTTCACAGTACTGCGGCACGTTCATGATGGAGAGAGCAGGACAGCGTGGATCTGCCACCAAAGCAGATGCAGACTGCAACGAGCACATACTTGCACCTTAAAATGAGCTAGTTTGACATAACACATTTGCTTACATTGTTGCCGGGCATGAAGCCAAACAGAAACACTAATGCACTTGGGACAGCTTGGCAGCGAGGAGGCTTTCGGCCTCCATTAACCTACATCTGTGAAAGATGCAATCCACAAATCTCACTAATTCTCACTCCATGTGCCATAACCCATAGAGTCTAGGTGGCAGTTCAATGCTGAATGACCTTCAGTCACACCTCAGCTACATGGGTACAGATACAAGAAATGCTATTTCTCCAACCATCGAGGTGAAAGTAGCTGACATATCATCCAACACGACAAGTCTGTGAGCTTATGAATAGAATCTGTTGAAGCAAAAGTAGCACAGAGCAGCGCTGTGTCTCGTGTCATGCAACACCGTCACGGTATGGGCAGGCAGACAGCACATGAGCTCTGCATGCCACCTCATCCCTACCAACTCATTCCAGTAGCCACAGCACCAGGAGGTCACAGGCAAAGGGAAAAAATTATGCGCTCGTCAAAAATGCCACTCATAATAGTGACAGTCTGTACACTGCAGTGATTCAAAATCTCAACAAAATGCTGCCACAGACTGCCCTGATGCTGGAGGACTGATGATGGGATCTCATCAGTTCGAGCTGTATCTGTGCATACGTAAGCACCTGTCAACCTTCTGCTGAGAAGATCACAGCTTTTTATCAGTCTACCTTTGGATATAAAGGCATCTCCCCACTAAAAGGGTTTATTTTAGTTTCATTGGGAACCTCTGAGACTGTATTTTCTGTGGATTTCAGCAAATCTGGCATGTTTAAAGGGACAATGTGTAAGAACTGGCCACCTGTCAAAGGTTTCGCCAAACAAAGAGGGGGCAGCATATCACCAGAGTGACCTCTGACTGCGGCTCCCTGGACTCTTTGCTGTAGCTACCTATGGCTGCAGCTGCTAGCTACTGATAGCTCAGTTAGCCATGCAGCTAGTGCCATTAGCTGGAGTCTGCTCAGAGTGGGGGTATCTTAAGAGAGAAACTTGAATTCAGAAAATGCGCAGTTTTATTTTGCTGTTTAATAAGAAAAACAGTTCAAGCTGGGGTTTAAACTAAAAATTACTATATATTGCACATTGCACCTTTAATGTCAACAATATAGAAGATGTATCCTGAGATGTAATCCACTGCTAACGAGAGTCGAAGCTTACCTGGGATGCTTCATATGGCTCAACACATGGCTTTTACACAAATGGTGCTTCTCGCCACACTCATGGATACCACATCTGGGTTTCATTTGGATGGCCAGTAAGGGATGAGGCAAAGGTGGAAGGAGGAACGACTAACAAAAGACATCATACCCTGTGTTTGATCACAGAGGGGCTGAGCTGAGAACAGCTGCGGACAAGAACTGTGGATGGAGTAAATGCATTCAGGCAGAGAGCGGTCTACACCAGCTTCAATAAGCCCAGCAATGCATCACGAGAGCCTTCATCCTCGTTTCAATCTGTCGATGGAAAACTGATTCCAGTAAAGAGCTCAACTTAATCTCTACTGAGTCACATATCCCTGACACGGTTGTAGCACAGCTATGAGCTCCATGCAGCGCCCAAGGCCAGATATACATGTATGTTATAGAAAAGAAAATAACCTGCTCTGACTAGTGGTCCATTCCTGTTTAGGATGCTTTTTTTGTACTCACTCATTCATCCTGTGGTCCTGGATGTGCCGATGGAGGGAAATCTTATCACTGACATAGATATTGATGGCGTAGCGCTCCACGCTGTCCTGCTCCTGTTTCTTTTCTTCAGGGCTAAGGCTGAGGTGTGTCGCCCGGCCCCACTCCCCCAGTGCGTTGTTGTCCGGTGGCGACTTAACGTAGAGGGGCCTAGCCAGCTGCCCATCAGCTCCGCTCTCATCTATGGAGAACTGTCTCACCAGAAGATTGTGGTCCTCGTCTTCCTCCTCTATAGAGGAAGAGGAGGGGAAGGAGGAGCGTGCTAACAGTAGGTAGCCCAGCCATAGCAGCCAGACCAGGAAGCCAGCCTTGGCCAGCACGCCCAGTTTACGAGAGCAACGCCCCCTCATGACAGAGAGCCCCAGGGAGGCACCGTGAGCTTCAAGGTGCCCTACAGGACACAAGACACTGGAGGACAGAAAGAGACAGAATAAAATAAAAAACATGATCATTAAGATTGTTTTATGTGTGCGTGTCTACCATCAACAGTCTGGGATTGACAAGATAGCTTTTAAATCAAATTATTAGAATGAGGGTTAACCAAGAAATAAAGCCATTCAGAAGTTACTCATCTCAACACTTACACCCAAGAAAGGCGGTGTTTACCTCTAAGCTCACAAGTGCCTCAAGGACACAGCTCCAATAGACCAGACTAGCAGTAATCAACGTCAGCGTCGTAAATATAATCGCATGCTCAGGGCTGCATTAAGGTGCTCATTAAATACAAATCGAAAAGATGGAAGAGGCTAAATTATGGCTTACGGTACAGTAATGTGCTGAATAAATTGAGCCTGTGAGGCACTCCAACGAAGAGATGCCTTAACCTGATGAACTTCATTGCAGCGGTGCAGCTTTAGTCGCACTGGATCTTAAAAAAGGTTTTACCCAAACTGTGCTGCAGCACATGTAGACAGCTTTTACACGTCATCTGAGGCCTCTGAGGCTTTAAGTCTTTTGTCCACATGATTACATCGATGTGTTTCCTGCAAACTTACAGCTAAAATATATTCTGGAAAATTGATGAATCACATTGTCAGTCAAGCTTTTGCAATGTTCCCAACCTATAATACCATAATGTAGCAATCAGTTTTGAGCTTAGGTACCCAAAGCCTGTTACACAGCAAGCCCAGATATTGCACAATATCTTTACATCAAAGATTACACACACAGTATATCAAACAGTCAGGTCTAAGCTCGCCTTTTGTTTTCAATTTAGACTGAGAATCAGGCATTTTGAAGAGTTCCTCATTTTAGGATTTCCATCCCCATCCGCTGAGTCCCAAAAAAAAAAAAAAAAAGAAGTTGGGTGGAATATTTGCATGAGGATAGATGTCTTTTTTTTTCCTGATTTAAAAATAGGATTACTCTGGGTTAGCAGACACACGAAGACAGCAATTTGAAACATTTATGTCTGACAGATCAGCTTAGCATGGCAGGATTTGACAGGGCTGCGGTAAAAACAGACCACTTAGCGATGTTGACACTGAATTGAATGTAATCACATGATTGTGTTGCATTAATATTAGAACAGGATGCCATTTACACTTGTGGCAGCCGGTGCCAGACTGGCTTAGCAGCAATACTGATGTGCAAACAGACACACACGCACCGACAGCGCTTCCCCTTCCTCACACCGGTGATGGTTATTTCTCAGTTCTGCCAAAATTCTGGGAGCAGTTTGACTTTATGTAGCTGCAGAGAAAACACTGTCAAATGAAAGTGAAATATGTGTGTGTGCTAAGTGCCGCGTGAGAGTGTGTATATCTACGCTACACAGACAGAGGAAACTCAATTTGCACTGCGAGTCCTTCAAGGCAGCAGCAAAGCTCTTTCACTCCGGTCTGGGCCCTGGCCAAAGGACTCGCGAGTCCTGAGGTTACAAAATGGAGACGCCTGCAAACAAAACCCCCTTTTATTAGCTGTCCATCACACCTTCCACTCTCTCTGAATCTGATAGCCTTACTGGGGAGCCGTCTGGTGCGAGCAGGAGGGGATGGAGGCCTGACACGCAGCTTAAAATCCTGCCCCACTTTTTGGCTGAGAGGGAAATGAAACAACACAAAGTCGGCGAGGGATAAGGCTTTCTTCCCAAGCTGCAATCTGCGGTGCATGTTTCACCCCGTCACGCTAACAAGACTTTAAAAACAGAGCGCAGTGAAAAAGAAGGCTCAATAATTTATGTTCCAGTCATACAGAAGAAACAAAGTTTGGCTCGATGCTGGACTCACTTTCTTCTCAGATGTCAGCAAGTTAACTATGCTCTCCGTGGTTAGTCTGGCACGAGCAGTCCGAACTGCGCACGGCTCAATACACGGCTCATTTCCTCATCAGGCAGCCAAGAGAGATGGACAAATAGTTATAGCATATGTAATATCCAGCAAGCACCAGTGGAACAGGTTATACAAACACCTCTCCCCTCCAACCGGCTGATCCTTTTCAGTTTGTGAAACACCCGTGAGACAGGATCACTGACTCCTCTCACCTACACAATCACCTATTGGCTCATTGCACTCTGTGCACGCAGTACTGAAGGCAACTGTGTCAAAGCAGGCAGGCGGCGATGAGCGATGACAGGCTGGACGTCACACAGTGATTTTTGCATCACACTGCCTCTGACACACACCTAAGTACAGCCGGACAGACTCGATCTGCAACTAACGATCAATGTCACTGTCAAAGAAACTCATTTTCTCAATTAAATCGATTAGTCGTTGGTGAAAAAATGTCCATCAGTGTTTCCCAAAGGCCATGATGATGTCCTCAAAGGTCAAGTTTTGTCCACAGCCCAAATATATTCAGTTTTCTGTCATAGAGGAGTAAAGAAACTAGAAAATAGCCACATTTAGTAGCTAGAATCACAGATTTGTTACTTTTCTCTCTTTAAAAAAAAAAAAAATCACTCAAACCGATTGATTGATGATCAGAATAGTTGAGCTTTGTCAAATGCTGCTCCTGTCCTCTGGCTTCACTTGAGCAGGTACTGATGGCAAGAAAGCTCCACATGAAAGCAAAAGTAAGTCAGTGTCCTCCATATTTACACTGGATGAATGTCAGCCTGTGGCTCTCTGCGGCCTGTCGATTCATCCAGCTCTTATCTTTACGGAATGATCTTTTCGGCTGTTCTCCCAGAGTTCATGAGGGAAGAGGCTTCACAGGTGTTAGAGGGAAAATAAAGAGACTGAAGAGACAAGCAGGGAGTCGCTGTCATGGCTACACCTGCAGTCAAAACACAGAGTTCAGCAACAGGTCTGATCGCCTGCCAAGTGAAAGTCAGGATTCCACATTGTTTGTCTGATAATCAGCAGGGAGGTCGAGCGCTCATAAACACGAGGATTAACAGTTAGTGCACAGTCAGTGACTCACGAGACACATGACAAACCTCAACTTTTCAGCCACACGTCTACCATAAAAAACGACTATTAGAAGCTAAACAGTCAGCTAACTTTTCACGTTAGCTTCGTTGTCAAGCCACGGTGTGAACTGTGTGATTTTACTGATAAACAAGCAAGGAAGTCGGGGATTAAGTTAGCGTCAACGCTTTGGAGCAAAGTACTTTGAGCATAACGTACATGACAGTCACAACAGCACATTTCTCTCAAAAAAGTACGAGGTTAGCTCGTCGGGGTTTACCTTGACAACAAGTTACATGTCGTGGAGTTTCTTCGACGTTGCTAAGGCCGTTGTTCGTCAGCCCGACTGCGGTCGTCTTGCAGTTGAACCTCTGGCTTGCAGATGTCAGCGTACCCACATCCTCTCCTCCACGTTGGTCTTCTGACCTGCGGCAAAGCAGGCACTAGAATAACACAGCTTCCGGTGAGACGTTTCATACTAAGAGCAGAACGGGGCTCGCTAAACGTTTGACAGGTATGAGACGGTGTAACATCTTCAGTACAAATGAAATACTTGATCTAAGCTGATATTTATATATTTTGATTTAATAAAATCGCTTAGAAATTTTACAAAAACTGAGAATGTTTTACCTAAGGAAACAGCTGAAATGTACACCTAAAGATTACTTCAGCCAGAACACTAATAAAGTGTCCTTTCTCCGGCATATCGCGTGAAGGTTACATCACCTTATCGCTTCATAACGCCATTTCCTCATGCTTACTTCCCTATACAAAAAACTTTATTGTCTCTTACTTCCGGTGTTGGTAGCCTCTTGTCCAATTAGCTTGACGCAGCACTATGCTAACCACAGTTAGCTGTCATTACTCTCTGCAGCGATTTTCCTCAGGCTTTAAGTTCTACTCCTGAAATTTCACTACTTATTCAGTGAATATGTAACGTTACTCTGTGCCGAAGGCTGAAAGTGAACTTTAACCTTTAAAGTTTAGCGGTGGAACCTGAAAACTTCCAGACGTGAGTTTTATAAGTGAACAAAAGTTGTAATATTTGAGAAATATTAAGGATATCCAGATGACTTACATGTACATGTGTGTCCTCTAAACATTGGTGTCACTGTTCAGAATTTTATTGGCTAGAAATGTCTTCACATACCTAAACATACTGTGTAATCTGTAATATATGTATGAGCTGACAAAATGTAAAGACTGTCGACATATTACAGGCTATGTGTACAATAAACACCTTAGATGAATGGACTTTGTGTGGTTATATGTCATGTATGCTTAAATTGTTTCACATCAGCAAAAACAACTTTTATCTTGCTTACATGGTGATTTGTTTTTTTTTGTTTTTTTTTAATTATATTTTGCAGAACATGAATCACTGTCTTAAATAAGGAATTAAGCTCACTCTTTAGATTGATTTATGTGATACATCAGGCAAATTAAGCATGACACATTTGTTTTCTTTTATAAGACCACAGACTTGGCTTTGGATGAGGTATGTTTGGACGAGTTTCGGATTGTTCGGCTTTCAAATTTTATGATCTAGTGCCTGCGGTTGCATCGCGCAACTTGACTTGAGCTTTTAGAAAGATTTGGCAACATTGAAAGTCACAAAGTGTCTTAAATCCGCTCTTGATGTTCACAAGAATGCTGAAAGGATCTATTGGTCCACTTCATGAATGGACAATGTGCCACACACACACACACACACACACACACACACACACACACACACACACACACACACACACACACACACACACACACACAGCCCTTCCCTCTGTGTGTTTGCCATTATAGGCTTGTTTTTTCCTCCATAGTCTCTTGGTCTTGCTCAGGCCAGACCACACTTGCCGAGAGTGTGCAATGCACTAGTGCAGCCTGTTGTTAGGCAGACACCTGCACCACTTGGTAACTTGCCAATGTCTTTTATTCATCCCTCTCTTCTCCTTTCCTCCTCCTTTTCGTCCCCCCAGTTGAGCCCAATTGACACCTCATTCTGTAAGGCTGATGTGCCCCCATCCGGAACTGAAAAGGGTCCCGTTTCCGTGATAGGGATCTGGAGCTTTCACAGCGACAAGAAGGGCTCTTGTAGAGGTCTTGTGTTTCCAACTTTTCCCCCATTCACACTGTTGATTATTTTACAGTTGGGACAGGCCCTGTTTGCTCTTCATTCGTTTAATCAATTTAGAATCAAATATTGTCTTACTCTTTCCATTGTGAGGGCACAGCAGATTTGCTTGTGCAATAAAAGCAACAGATTTTCTTCTAACCCTGCAGTACATGTGGATTTTTGTGTAGGCTAAAGCTTAACCCAACTAGATGATTGTCCTACTAAGTTGCTCCAACACTGAACAAAAGCCATCTATTTTCTTAAGAGGTTTTATTGAAATCCAGAGCAATCCCAGTGATTTTGTGCCCTTTTAAACAGGTCTGTAGCTGCTCTTGATTTGTTGGTCAGCAGCCAACTGAGCCTATCACTGTCCTTTACGCAAATCTGCAGTTGGACTCAGCTCAGCAGCTGCAGGGCTTACGATTGAGATCTCTCTCATTTGACGGATTTGAAGATCATGAGTCAAGCGGATTTCATGAACGGTCAGTATTTGACCCAGTGCCACAGGCAGTCAGATCAGATGAAAACAGTTTAAGTAAAGAGCGCCATCTAGTGACTGCATGGAATACACCCTGTTTAATTACCCTCTGCCCAGCATTGCCTTACACTTCACTGGAAATAACAATCTGATCCTCACACAGTATGAGACACTGCATAGACGCTATCGAACACCACCGAGACACCACAGAATGAAGCTGTTGAACAATAATTTGTGTTTGGTTCAGAAATCCCCTTAAGTCCAGAGTCATGTTTACTAGAGGACTGGTCCCAAATCCCAAATCCAAGCCAGCATTTTCTGTTATTACTGTGGGAAACATAACAGTCTGTCGAGTTATTTTAAGACACTGGAAGAAAACAAAGGCTCCAGAAGTGAAAGAATGGCTTAGTGGCAGAAATAGCATCTTTTACGAATGAGTGCTTAGTAGAACGAGCAGCGAGCAGGAGGAACGGGTGTCTCCCTGGGACTGGTTTTGGACGTACATTAATGGTAGATAGCTCTAAATAGATATGCCTGCTCTGTGATCTTGTAGTAGGACTCAATATGCACACATGACATGCTTTTCTGTTGTTGTTTTCTTTCTTTTATTTTTCCTTCTGGATTTATTCAGTTATTTGTTTATTTTTATTGGGTTTATGTACTGGACTATGTGTCCATAATGTAAAAGAGGAAGTGTCCTTGAAATTATATATATATATATATATATATATATATATATATATATATATATATATATATATATATATATATATATATATATATATATATATATATATATATATATATATATATATATATATATATAATCTGATGCAGCTGGTTGCAAAACGAAAGTGATGGTACCCTCAAATAGCTTAGTGGTTAAATCCCTCCAGAGCCAATTTGGATGCAAACTGACCAACAAAATTGTGTCATGCTCTCTGTCTTAAGTCACCCCTAATCTGTCTCCCCCTCTGCTCTCCTGCAATGTAAGATAACATAAAATCCTGAAGAAAAGTGAAAAATCTACCCATATCCTCAGCTGTAAAACACATGTAGGACTGCTGCATGACTTTGAAAGATTCTGCCTTGTGTCTCCCACGAATGAATTCCAGTTTATTTGAGCAAGTCGTCTTTCCTCTAAAATTAGAAGCAAAGAGCTGACATGCATGCTGAGTCTGTCAAAGGACTAATAAAGTGCCAGACCTGCACAACAGTGATGCAAGCAGTGTGTGTTTCTGGGCCTTTTACATCTCTACAACTCTATTCAATTACAGCTCTATTCACATCTGAACTGACTTAACTGCTGGGCCAATGATTTCATTAGCTGTGTGTCCTTTGTGCTTGATGTTCATTTACTCTGTTCATGCAATAAATCATAGTGAATAGAGGTCACATTGTGGGACTAGGCTCCTTTAATTTAATGGAGATGGATTCTGGCCCACACGCTCCCTTAGCTTATTAGCTTCCGATGGAGCAAAAGTCACAATGACCTTCAGCCGTAAGGACTGAACGTGGTTATCAATTAGTGATTCTGATAGTGAAGGTTGGGCCTCTTTCTGCCCTTGGTCACAGTATGACTGAATGGTCTATAAACCTGTATGTCCCTTAAAATGATGGGTGAAAATATCTGTCAGAGATGCATCATTATGCTCACAGTACTGGTTAATATTTTACATTTTCTCCCTCAGAGAGTTTGGCGAGTCTGCAGTCTACTTTGGAAGCAGGTGTACACATAAATGGCTTCGACGGAGAGAGAGAGAGAGAAAGGAAGTGACAAAGAAAATTTTCTGGACCAACAAGAAAAAAGCACATTTGATCTTAATGGTCAAAAGGATGTTACAGATGAGGGACATCCTGTTCATCTTCACTTTGTAAGGAGAGTTGTGCACAATGTGTTGAATGGCCAGAGATAAGACTAATCGGCACGCCCCTTTTGATTCTGTGCCAGAGACTGCTGCTGCTGCTGCTGTGTGTGTGTGTGTGTGTGTGTGTGTGTGTGTGTGTGTGTGTGTGTGTGTGTGTGTGTGTGTGTGTGTGTGTGTGTGTGTGTGTGAGAGAGAGACATTCAGTGACATCTCAATGTGAGCTTGTGGTGCTTCAGGACAGTTTTTGCATAATGTCGCATTAGAACAAGAACAAAGCCGTAAAGCCTCTGGAAATGTGTTCCTTTATTCAATTTAACAAGCAACAATCACAGTTAATGTTCAGAAAATAACACCATTAGGTGTTATTGAGAATTTTGCACTCAAATACTCCAGAAACTCTAACTAGGCAGAAAAATATGACATTACCCTTTTATGGCTGACTTTTATGTGCAAAGAAAGTTGAAAAAAAAATAATGTAAACACTTCATAAAACTTTGAATTTGAAGCAGCTAAATCAGCCGTCAGTATTGCAACAACTGCTACAAAGTTGAGTCATACTGGCATGTATGTGATATTTTAGATGCCTGTTGGTGAGGTTCAGCTTGTGATCACAGTTCGCCATTGTTATTGCTGGTGATTTGGTCTTTTTGGAGCGCTATTAGTCGTCTCATGACATCAAAGTGCCGTCTGACATATCTTCTGATGCCGATGAATGCTGCTATTGAGCAACTGAGCTTCATAGCCGTGTTTGTAACAGGCCTGTTTGACTGAAGACATTCTGACACTCACAGTTGGAAACACACAGGCGTAAACAATAAAACGAATGACTGAATTCCATTTAGCTTCTTTTGTTTTAGGCTCCCGATTCTTTGCACACTGGCTCACCGTCGCTGCTCACCTGGTTTTTGGAATATTAATAACACCTGTGCTTTTAATGCAAGTCAAAATGAAGAAGGCCTATCATAATGCAGCATATCGGGCTGGGTTGGCCTGAACGCTGTGGGAAAAAAAGGCTCCTTTTAGAGTAAACCTGAGATGGAGTTTTTTTCTTTTGTGTGACACTCTGCTCTAAAGTAAGAACTGTGTTTGTTAAGGTCAGCGTGCTGAGCTGCGTTCTCCCTGCATGCTAATTGCATGAGTAGAAAGAGTTTGAACTTTGAGGACAAGAGTGTGTTATTCTCTTGAGGGGTTGCCAACTAAGGCTGATGGTGTGTGTGTGTGTGTGTGTGTGTGTGTGTGTGTGTGTGCTTGTCTTTTTGTTGGAGTGTGTATGAATGACCATACACCAAGGTTAGGACAAAGCACCATCCACTTGTTTATGCAGCTGAAGTGGACCGGGAGCTACATGTATCATCAGCATTACAGAGTGAGGCAGGGGAGAGACGAGAGGGGAGATGAGCAGGAGAGGGGAAGCGAGAGGGGGGATTGTTGAGGGGGGGAGGGGGGTTTGCTGTCTATGTGCCAATCAGCCCACTCAGCAGTCAGCCCTTGCCAGCTAGGGGGCCCAATGGGAGTGTCTAAAAGACACACACAGAGATACACACATACATCCACCTCCTCACTTTTCTCCAGTCCCTCATCCAGCACCAGACTCCCCAGGCCTGTCCCTCCGTTGTCCAGGCAACACATCACACTCAGTCCAGTGAGCATCCAACTTGTTTGTTTCTGATTCACAATTGGAGGGGACAGAGCGGCAAGAAAGAGAGGGAGAGAGAGGGAGGGGGTGCAGAAAAGGGTGAGAGAGAAAACGGAGGAGAGGAGGGTGGCATGCAAACGAAGCCTCTTCGCCAGAACAGGCACGAAGTTCTGAGCGCCAGGCAGGAAGCCAGGTCTGCTTCCTTTGAAACGGGATCCATTCAGAAATGTGCACAACAGTCAAATTGCTATAATTGCCTCCTTCTTAAATGAGCGTGACAGCTGCTGACGGTTTCTTCCAGGGAGGGGGTTGTGATAAATAATCTTTTCTCTCACTCTGTTTCTTTTAGGACATCATTTGGGTAACAAACACCCGAAAAAACTGGGTGACTTGAAGAGTGAGCTGTTCATATGTCAGCCTCATTTGTAGGGAAACAGTGTAATATTTGTAATTAAAAGCAAGACACATAATCATCGTAGCGAATTATCGCACAGCTGTCAAAGATGAAAGTGCATGTCTAGACTTAAATAATGACAGTATTTGGTATTGCTTAGTCTTCAAAGGAACTCCAGCATCAGGCAAATAAGTACCAGCCCTTATCTGATAGTATTTATTTCAGTTCAGAACATTTACATCACAAATGCAGCGTGATGGAAGTTCTTTTTCGGAGGTAGTTGGTAAAACAAATGGATTGTGTGTCGGCAAGGTCAAACCAATCAGCAGTTAAGTGCCGTGGAAGAGAGATTTTCAATCATTGGGTAAACACAGAAACACAATTCCCTCCAACCCAGCTGTGAGCGCACACACACACACACACACACACACACACACACACACACATAGGTAAACAGAAGCATAACCCACATCAGACGCTATCAATCCAGCTGTATGAATCACAGCCAGGCGGCATGGGGACCCAGTGATGGGGCCCCTGCTGAGCTTGAGGGCCCCTTGTCTCCTTCTGTTTGCTCCTGATAACACTGTTGGAATTGTTCCTCAGCCACACTTCATATTAATCAACATCCCTGGGACAATACAATTGTTCAGAGCCTGTCCACACACTGGTGCTTTCATGGCCGCTGGCCTCATAAAAACATCCTCACCCCACCGCCGGCAAATAATGTACATCATCAGCGGCTACAGCACCAAAATACTGCTCCCAAATGAGTGACTGGGAACTGCTGGTGCGTGAGTGAGGATTTTTTTTTAAGTATCTTCCTTTCCACTCCAGTTGTCACTGCCATCGCACTGTCGCTTCTGATCGGGTCTAGATTTGAGAAGTTCCTGAAAATATCTCACACCTTTTTCTACCACTCCGTTTTAAGACGTGTGAGTTTTATTCCCACCAGGATGTGTTTTTTCTTTCTTTGCAAGGTTGGATGTACTGCGAAGTGAAACTTTTCATGTAATAAACGGAAAATGTGCTGATAATGGAACAGGAAATTGTGTCTTGATAGTAAATTAAAAGGGAAACCTTACTTTTCCCCTGCAGATCTTTTGAAACCTGAGCACATTAAATTCACATTTCGCTGATGTATTACAATCGCTACCACTCTCAGTGGAAAAGCAAGCTATATTGAAAACACATTATCCCAGGCAGTCAGGAAATGCAATTCATTACTTCAGTTTTTGTCTTCTTAACCCATTTTAAAGCTCTGGCCCTTTAAGGAACACCCACATAATTGGCCTCCCATCATTTCTGAGTGAATCTGACAGGGCGTCAACATTTACGCGTTCCCTGTCGCATCTGGTGTGATTTCCCTCATTGAATGTACATTGCATTGTAATCGTTTTACAATCGAGCAAGGATTACAGTATGTGCAGACTGCTTGATTCATGTCCACCCTGCGGGGGGCCTCTTTACCCTTTAAAGTTTTGTGCGAATTCAGAATAAATGAATAAACCATAATGACAGTGCGCCTGTGGGAGCTGGGAGCTGAAAGTGAACACCTGTCACTGTCAGCAGTCCGCGGCTGCCTGCCACCGACTGGCTGACTCACAGAAGGTCACCTTGTGTCTGTGGGACCTGAGCAGGGGACTGGCAGCTGATAACTCAGCACTGGACTATACTCCCACTGAGGATAGAGAAGGCGACACTCATCATAACTGACCCCTATCTGCTGTCAACTGGAGATTCATTTCTCATCTTTTGAAGCTCGTATCACACCCTCTGTCCTCTGTTTCTCCCCCTCTGTCCTGTTGGCCTCCCTCTGCTGACAGGACAGTGGGTCCATTTTTTAAACATCATCTCCAGCAGGGAGTGACTCCTCAGCGGTCTGAATCCTTTCCTGTCTTTCATCATCTATGTCTTCTTTTTAATTACTTTTGCCTGTTTCTCTCTTAGACACACGCTTTCCTCGTTTTGATCTCTACCATTTCTTCTGCCTCCAGGACTTTCCCTGTCTGTCTCTGAAAGATAACTGTCCATGCTTTATATGAGTTTTGCTCTTTTGTCTCTCCACCTCGCTTTTAGAAAAGTTGATGTTACTTAATGTAGAGCCTTTGCTTTCTCTGTCTGTCTCATACAGACACTCTGACACACACAGAGAAACACTGCCCACCATGAGGCCTTATGCTGGAACAGTGGTACTCATGGGAGCTGAGAGACAGTGGTCATCCAGTCCTACACAGGAGATGGGAGGTGAGAAGAACATTTTACTCTGATCCAGTTTCTTCCTATCAGTGAGTACCATTCTGCTATAAATATGACATCCAAAAGACAATCTTAGATATTTTTTTCTTTGCATAAATTGCCTCAGCTGGGGGAAGGAAGTTCAAGTCTATTTATTTTCTCTGCAAAGACATCCCCCCGCAAAGTGCTCTGATTTTTAATTCATCTCCCATAACTAAAGGGAGCATAGAATCGATCTCACCTTAGGTGTCAAAACAGTGATGAAATACGGGATTTCATTAAAATCACAAGCGAATTCTCCCCAAAGCAAACCACAGGCCATCAGCCTGGTGAGGCTTAGCGTATGTTGACGTTTGCATTATCAAAGTCACACTCCAAGAGCTTACAAGTGCTTCCAGGGGCCATCACAAAATGTCTGACTGCCTGTTCCTGCGACACGGCTCAGTGGGTTTACAGGAAATCTGTGATCCGAAACTCTCCATCAACTCAATGAACCTCCCAAGGGCATCCCCCAGTATAAGGACCCCCCCCCCCACACACACACACACGCATGCAAACATGCACATGCCACCACATATGGGCACACAGGGCACAATATGTGCATGAAGGAGATTAAATTCTGCAAATATTTAATGAGAAATTCCTTTTTTTAATGAAACTATATCCCCATTCCACTTCTGGGTGAAGGTGATCATATAAGGCTGCATGTCATTTGTTAATATTTGTTAATTCCCCCATAACACAGCCAAACTGGCAATGCAGTTTGGTTGTCTTAACTGTCCCTCTTTGCATATTAATAAGATAAAATAAGATAAAACATTCCTTCACTCATTCCACAGCAGAGAACTGTGCAGCGAAGGGGATTGTGCAATAGTAAGAAGCATCAGTACAAAGAAAAAGCAAAATATGATAAATACACAAACAATATAATAAGTAAAACAGACAGCAGTTGAATTCACATTATTGCACATAGGAAATATTGATGTTGTGCAGTTTAGTTAATGCACTGACATTGCACGAGGGAATTTTTCAGCTTTGGTGTGTGTGATGGCCTGGGAGAAGTGCTGATTATGAAGTCTGACAGGAAGGAAGGCGCTGCAGTGTCTCTCCTTCACCCACTGCGGGTGAAGCAGTCTGTCACTGAACGAGACGCCCAGTGCTGTCAAAGTGTCCTGCATGCGGTGGGACATGTTCTCCACCAGGGTTGATAGCTTGGCCATCACCCTCCTGTCTCCCACCACCCCCACTGGACAGGAGCCTCCTTAACTAGTCTCTTAAGTCTCTTCCTGTCAGCAGTTGAGATGCCGCTGCTCCAGCAGACCACTACATAGAAGATGGCTGGTGCTACCACAGAGTCAGAAAAAGGTCCTCAGGAGTGCCCCCTGCACTCCAAAAGACCCCGGTCTCCTCAGCAGATAGTCTGCTCTGGCCTGTCTTGCAGTCCAGTTTATTATTCAGGTGAACACCCAGGTGCTCGTAAGATTCCATCTCAATGTATGTTCCCTGGATATTCACTAGTATAGGAGGCATCTGATGAAGTGCACCGAAAGCTCTTTGGATTTCCCTGCATTGATATGGAGGTACTCCTGCCAGCACCAGTGGACAAATCCCTGGATCAGCTCTCTGTACTCCCTGTTGTCCCCACCTGTGATCAAGCTGATGATTGTAGAGTTGTCAGAGAACTTTTTCAGGTGGCAGTTATTTTATTTGTCTGCAGCCTAGAGGGTGAAGAGGAAGGAAGCCAGGACTGTTCCCAGCAGGGCCCCCCTGCTGCACTCAGCCATGTCATACTCACAGTCCTGTATCCTTACAGTACATACTGTGGTTGATTAATGAGGTTATACACCTGAAACCTCTCACATTGCTCTGAAAGTTCACTTCAGAGTGTGTTGAGCAGCGTTGTAGCTACCTTCTACTGTACAGTCTGTTTCCTTTATGGTTTCCTTTTGTTTGTCCCTATAGTTTGATCAAATCTATACACCATTGAAGAAGGCACACGCTGTAAAGCTGCTTGTTTTGTGTGCTGACGCTGCAATAGGTGAAAACGTCTCTTATTCATTCTTCCTCTCAAACTGCTTATTCCATTTCAGGGTGACTTGGAGAGTATCCGTGAATGTGTTGGAATCCTTTGTCTGTGTTTGCTTTGCTTCACGTAAATAGACTTGGATTGAAAAACTATGGCAGCAGGGAGAACAAAGAACAGAAACTGTAGGGGCTGAGAACTGAACAGAGTACTGACGACTGCAACACCACACCACTGGGATATTTAAAGAAAATGTCTTCTGAGTATCTACAACCTCGCTGACCTCCGCTGCCAGATTATCAAGCATTGTTCAGAACTTTTTTTTGCTGAACACTCGCACAAAGTTTTTGTTTCTATTGACTGATGTGTCACTGTCGCTCACCCTGTCTGAAACTTGGCGAGGAGTGGCAGCTGCCTCTAAAGTGCCACCTCGCTCAGTTTTAATAAATCATCCCCAGTCACTCTTCTCCAATCTCTCCCTCTGTATTCCCCATCTTTTTTAGCCTCATCCCTTTCACTTCCTATCTAAGACTGCTGCCTTTCGCTCCTCACCACTCTATCTCTGTTTTGCCATTCTCTTTCCCTCCCTTTACTTTCCCCTCTCTGCTTGTCTGTCTTTATCTCTCCCAGCTGCCAATCTCTTCGTCCCTCTCCTGCCATCTCCGGCTCCCCCGCTTTAATACTCACTGTAGCTTCCCCTTCCCTCTCTTTCACTCTCTCTCCTTTCCGGTCTCTCTTTAGAGGCTCTTATCATTTCTAAGTTGTTCAAAAAGAGCCATTTCCTCTGTCATGTCCTCTGGGAGTGCTGGTACGTTGAGCCTGTTCTAAAAGCTCAGGGTCCTTAGATGGAGTGAGGTAATATGGATTCCTCACTTTTGCAGACGTATGGTATAATTAATGGAAAAGCGGCTCTCTCACACAGTCCCTGCCCTTTCTTCAGTGTGTTTTCTCTCCCCTTATTGCCCATACGCTCCCAGTCTCTCCTCCTGTGGCCATCTCGCCCTTTATAATAGGCACTAGAACACAAAATGCATTATGACCTTGTGAGTGTGAATGGGTATACAGCCACGGGAATAGACTGAGGAATTGATTCTGCTGCCACATACTCCATCTTGTAAATGAGCCCGATGTATATTGGCAATCCTTCATCCCAGTGAGCAAGCCTGACTTTATGAGGCCTTGGTGTCCACTCTTTGTCTTTGACTACATTTAATATGCTATAATTGATTATGCGCATCCACCCATACTATCGTTTATTCCTTTTTCTATACCTGTACCTCAGCATGAGTGACTGCACATAAAGAACAGATGATTAGCCACAAACTTGTGATCTGACTACTTTTATTTTCTCTTATTCAGAGCAAAACACTGACTATATTTCACCACATCGTTGTCAAACAACCAACATTCTTTTAACCTGGCGGTGTGACATTCAGCTCAGGGTGCCTGCCGAGTGCCGCACGCATATCCAGTCTAACACAAAGTGACAAGACACCTGTAACAAGAGGACTTTGCTCTTGGCTCCCTCCCACTCCCGACCCTGCCTTCGGTCTCTCTCTTCATCTCCCCAGCTATGAACTAAATAAATTCCTTGACTTGATATTGTTGCTGTAGCTTCACCATACCAACTAGACCATGGGGGTGGGTTAAACTGCAGCAGCAAGGGGGATAGCTCTCTCTCTCTCTCTCTCTCTCTCTCTCTCTCTCTCTCTCTCTCTCTCTCTCCCTCTCTCTCTCTCTCTCTCTCTCTCTCTCTCTCTCAATCTGTAGCTGCTGATTGCAGACACAAAGTGCACTGGTGTGGAAAAATATGCGGCACAGCAAATCCTTGTTAAGACCCAGCAATCTGTTAGATCTCAGACTGATCTGTCCTGCTCACTTCTCTGGGCGTAAGATGCAAATTTTTCATTTAGTTAATTAGGTGCTTTACAAAATTGGGCTTGTGCTTGCATGGGGTTTAAGGTACAAAATATTTCTTCATGAACAGCAGAGTGAGGGATGAAATAGGGTACCAAGGGATGGCAGCAGGCAAAACTCAGAGGGATAATTTGATATTTTTGGGATATACTCACTTTCTTGCTGAGAGTATGATGAGATGATTGATACCACTCTCATGTCTTAGTGCCAGCAGCTTGTTAGCTTTGCTTAGCATCAAGACTGGAAACAGGGGAATCATTTTTACTCACTGGTTTTTGTGCAGATTAAACAAACAAGTATATTAGTGAGCTTTAGAAGTACTGCTGGGCAGATTTTGTTGGCTTTTGGACAGAGCCAATGCTAGCTGTTTCCCCCGTTTCCATTCTTTATGCTAAGCTGTAAGCTAACAATCTGCCACCTGAAGCTGCATATTAGCTTACAGGCATGAGAGAATGTGAAACCCTTCCTTTATTTTAGTCCTCAAAGCTAAAGGAAACCACTTAGCATTAAAAATCCAAACCTTCCAAAAGTGGAAGAGGAAACTGTAGCTAACATTGGCTGTAGCTATTAGCTACCATTAGCTAGTTAGCTCAGTTAGCCATGTAGCTAGTGGCTCTATTAGCTGACTGGTGTTTACACTATGGGCAACAGACCTGAGCTTCAAAGCCTCCCAGTGACATGGCCGGACCGGCACCAAACACAACCTGCGAGACTGACGGAGGCCAGTCCAAAGACAGGGAAATAGGTGCTGAGGTGATTTACAGCTACACTGACTCCAGGGACAACAAAAATATGGCAACGGGGACAGGAGAGCCCTGAAGAGGAAGAAGAGCGAGAGGAAGGTGGGTCATTGAAGCCCGTAGAGCCAGAACATTTTCACACCTCACTCTGTGAATAAAGGTTTTATTTCCACCAAACCAGAGTTGATGGAACAGTGAAAGGACAAACCAAGATGGTTTTAAAATTTAAATGAAGTTTAATTTTTCAGTTAAGCTCATTTTAGTTGGGTGAAAGCAGGCAATTCAGAAGCTGTACCGTTGTTTTGTTTAGTAAGGAAAACAGATGAAGGAATATTTTCTTTGTTGGCATTTTGTGAGTTTATTTTGTTTGTTTTATTAAACTTAAAAAGGTGAGTGCATGTGAAACGTTTCACAGCTGAAACCATGGGTGACTATGCAATTGCCTCTAGAGGTACAAAGTGGTATTACAAGACAGGCCAGTGCTAGCTGGTTAGCATGCAAACTTCAATAGATATTTCTGCAACACTATACATAGAGGACTTTGATACAACCTAAAAACTGTTATTTCTGCACATGCTGTTCATAATTTTAATTAATTTTTATGTTTTAAACTAAAACACTAACATTCATGTTACATATTGCACCTTTAAAGTGAAGGTACTCTGAAGTGGTTGTAGTAAATCTTGCAGAGGGCACCAAAAGGTGTACACCAATGATAACGCGTCATTTCAGATTTATTTCATTTTAAGCCTACCTTAAGTTCAGGTCATGGAACACTCCAGGTGGTGTGTCACAAAACATATTTGGCAGCGCCTAGGGCTATACGCTGGTAAATAAATAATATTGCTTCTTAGACATCTGCACCAACACGGGGTAAACACAGTCAGCCAATATCAGCTCACAGCATTCTGCACACAGCCTCCTTTCAATCTCTCTGGTAAACAATCTG
Organism: Chaetodon trifascialis; assembly: GCF_039877785.1. NCBI lineage: Eukaryota > Metazoa > Chordata > Actinopteri > Chaetodontiformes > Chaetodontidae > Chaetodon > Chaetodon trifascialis. The sequence goes on along the minus strand of NC_092072.1, from coordinate 13,009,035 downwards.
GGTGGGGGGAGATTGAAAACAGCAAGCATCCACACCGGGATTTACATTCCAATCAAGTGACACCCCTGTCAGATCATGGCTTCATTTTGTCTGCTCTGAAGCACACACATACGCTCTATCATTACAAAGATGGACATATGCAAAACAAGCATGCGTTATCACCTGATCACGACTTCTACTCACCCCACTATCTCTCTTTTCTGTGTTCTACACACACACACACACACACACACACACACACACACACACACACACACACACACACACACACACACACAATGATTTCTGGCCGTTTTTGAGCTGTTGGAGTGATGAGGCAAGGTGAGCGGTCATACCTGGTAGCAGGAGGCATTGTACTGCATCTCTATCCTCCTCCCTGCTCCCTCTACTTTTCTCATCTCCACTCTTATTATTGAGATGAGAACAAAGATAAAGGCTATCTCTTGGTGTGGAGGGGTGGATGAGAAGGCATTTAAAGGGGTTGAGACACCCCACACGTGCCTCCCCAGCACCTCTCTGTCTCGCCCTGAGGTACACTGTTGACCTTGTCAGGAGCTATTGCTTCTCAATGATGTTTGCTCCCTGGGAAAGTCAGCAGTGCTGCTTCATTTGATGCAAGACAAGGCTCATTAAAAACCTATTTGGCTCGCCATGTGTTTATAGTTTCAAAAGAATAATAATAATCCTCACTGGTGCTAACTTTGCTTTAAATGTCACAGTGCAAATGTCACTGGGGAGCGGTTCTCTTAGGGCTGCAGCTATGTGCTTGATCAGACATGACCTAAAGCAAGCATTGAATCTTAACTGGGAACACAGAGCACACCCCATTACAGTCTAAAACAAATAATCCTTGAATCCTGCAGTTATCATTTCACATACAACAGGAGTAACTTGTTTCTCTGAAGTACTTTATTGCCTTTAAACTGTGAGATAGGACTCTACATTGATTTTAAAAACCACACTTAAAATAACAGCGTACAAAAGAGCTGTAAAGTGAGTAGCAGGGTCGACAGGTCGGTGGGATCCATCTGTTCTGGGAGCTCAGTCCAGCTGCAGTGGGCAAACAGACTGGCAGAGACGCAGGCAGCTCCACTGGCTGCAACACAAGACACGAGCGGGGAGGAGAGGCAGGACCCATGTCCTGTGTTGCAGCCCCTGGCCCAGCCAACAGGTCACCTTCAGCTCAGGCCGGCAACAGCTGATCCACTGTGAAGAGGAAGACTGGGAGACATGGAGGAAGGAAATGAGGGACAGAGGGAAGGGGGCAGAAAGAGAGATAAAGTCAATTACAATAGATTCTGTGTGTGAGGCAGTGGGAAGCAGATGGGAGAAAACAAGAGGAGGAGAGTGACAGAGAGTGGTGGGATGAGCGAATGATGCGGGGAGCGGAGAGGAAAATGAGCGAGACGGGTAATAGAAAGAAGGAAAATACTGATGGAGAGCGAATGAGAGCGAGGGAGAGAGCGCCAAAAGGGCGATGCTCTTCCACAGACACCACATTCATCACCTGGCCAATGAGAATAGGCTTTTTCACCTCGCGATGAGGGGGTTGGCCTTCCCAGCTACATCTCATATCCACCGTGCTCGATACCCAGAGAAAAACACTCCTCTGGCCCAAATTGCCTGAGTAGAAGGTTAATGACTACTAGTGTCATGGGTCCACAACAAAAAAGATCTGCCTGCAACGCCCTCATATAGGAGCCCTGTGGCAGAACTGGAGCATGTCATTGCAAATGAATGTAATCATTATTATAGTTGTGCATTGCATATTGAAAGCAAATAAGATCTGCTGGGGTGATTTGGATGTAGAAAATTAGAAATGTTTGCAAGCAAACTGGTGTTTATGCTGTCTACAGGTCTCATGGGGGAGCAGTTTGTCATCAAAGAGGCAGAAGGCATGCAATCAATTCACAAACCACCCCGAGCCTCTGTTATTCTCTGTCATTTTCTACTCGCCTCTCTCGGGGAGTCTGCCATGTAACAGCCATTAAAAGGTCAAAGCTGAGTGAACTCCAAGCTGTGTGTATCACAAAGGTCTGAAAATGTCATGGCTTCACAGACATGTCCTCGTATCCGCTGAAGGAACATCAACAGGCAAAACAACAAAAAATAATCAACAGTCCTTTTTTTCTGTGGCATTTACCCTAAATTTCTGATGTGCTGTATTTGTGGCAGATTCATTCTCCAATCCCCCAGTCTTTTCAGAGATGCTTACATCAGCTTCACTGGTTAAACCAGACTTCTGCTTTTGTGATGCAGTATACGGTTAGGCAATTACATGTGTATCTTTCTCTCGCCTAGTTCCTCGCATGAAAATGGGTTCAACCTAGATTTGAGACTACAGGGATATGAACTCAGAGGACAGATGAAAGGAGCTGAAGGACGAAGCAACAGAAAGAGGAAAGTAGAGGAGAGCCGGGGGCAGAATTCAATTCATTTAACCCTTTTTCCTTTTTCTGGATAAAAAGCTTGTAAAAGAGAATACATATTTTGAAAAAATACAGTTGAGATTTTGAATAGGTTTTGGGTCAGAGTGAAGTCTTTAAAAGCTTTAAAGGTAACAATGTGTGGAGGAATTGCATAGATATTTTATCAGAAAGGAGAGAAAAAAGGCTGCCTGACACTTGGGAATGATCTTTTTGAAGTATGCTGTCAGGAAACGCTGATCTCTCACATCAAATGCACGAGGCATTAACCGGGTATTGGCTCCTTTTGTGATCGAAGTCACAGTGCATTCCTGCTTTCATAAAGGACATTTGACAAAAATAGTGACTAATAATGGATGGCATACTACTGGAAACTGCTCAAGGCAACTTGGCTGTGATTAGAAAGAGGCCACCCAGATTCTACATTAAATCGTTTACGTGAATTGCCTTTCATCACCGGAGCAACAATGGGTTTTGACAGAACTGAAATGACTGTGCCAGACAAAAATGCCGCAGACACAGTGTGCAATTAATGTGACTTGTAATTGAAGTATTGATGTTGAGTAATAAGTCTCACTTATTCTCCATAATCAGGACAATGATCACACAGAATGTAATGGATACGTGCCGTGCATCCCTTTGCCAAAACCTTATCACTTGAAAAGATCCGCCCCTATTCAAAGAGTCACACAATAGACGACTTAACAATGGTGCATTGTGCCAGCTGTAACAATGGCGTGGCTCTTCGAATCAGAGCGTGATATGGAGGCAGATTGTAGTTTGCTGGCAGATCATAAGGAGAGGAGCCATGGTGAATGAAATGTATGTAGTATGATTCCTTGATTCATGAGGAAGTAGTTTGAGGAAACAAAAAAATCAGCATTTCCATAATGCCAGTGCCCCAACATCATCTGTAGGCTAGTTTGTGTTTATGAGCACCACTGTTGTATAACATATTTGCAATGAGACTCCACAGAGCCAAGTGAAAAAATACAGATGTCAGATTACTCATGGCAGTTGCTCAAGCTGTTCATCATCACATAAGGGAAAACAGATCACTGGGTCCATCCATAATGTAACAGTGATGGCTGTATAAAAACTTCATGTGCATACATTTATGTGTATGTGGATGCACACATGCGCATTAAATGCATCTGTTAAGCTTCTAGATTGCCTCTGCAACAATCAGTTAGTTGTCTTGGATTTGACTTAACAGAGGGAAGAAAAGTCTTGTCTGGCAGGCGCTTTGGGCCTGAGGCTGTATGTCCAGCCATTGGTTTTATAAGCGAGGCCATGGGGAACTAACAAACAAACAGGCACCATCATTATCGTGCAACATTTTACACCATAGTTTCAGACATAACTTTTGTCTTTTAAGCCTGACATCCAACCAGCAACTTTTAACAATGACTTTAAATTCAACCATTGGATAAAAAGATCATGGGCCAGAGAGTTAGACCCAAGGTTACCTGTTTGATATCTGTCAAACACAGCGGTTGAATTTCCACAGCAAATATATTCAAAACGAATGTGTAGAGGCTTACTAATACACACTTTACCGTGAAAGTTGTGTACACCTATAAAGCTTTTCAAAGCTTTTCAGGGCACGTCTTTGAACAGCAACCCTCTTTCATTTTATTCTGAACAGCACATAATGCAAGAAGGTTTTTCTATTCCTTGCTATCCCTCTCCTTGTTATTCTCCAGGGATACACAACCTTTTACAGAGACCTTAGCCGGTCCCTCCACTGGGTCCCTTCACTCTGTGTTTTGTGAAAGAACCTCTGTTCTCTTGGGTTCTGGATGCCGGGATGGTCCTGATCCAAACAAACACTGTTTGCAGAACTAACATCTTTGTTCTTGTCAACCTGATTATGCATGGTGTGGCAAAGTAGTCTGTACCAGCAGCTCTGCTTCCCAGGCACACACACCAGCCAGTGCATGTACACATGTTCACATAGGAATGTACTAAGGCTCGCTCTGCTTTGTTCAGAGACACACATCTTCTCTTTGCCTAAAAATGGACTTCGATTGCGAGACCTATTAAGAATTTTGCCTTAAGGCACTGTTTAAAAAAAAAGAAAACTGTGATAACAGAGGAATATGTAACAAGGTCAAATAACCAGATCACCTCCTTTTCAGTTTTCACATGCTCCTCCACCAGGAAGTACACTATGTGCAGGAATGTTTGTTGAAAATAGCACAGGAGAAAAATGAAGTCTCTTGGCCTGTATGTGTGCATCTTCCAGTAACAGTTGAGTGACTCAGCCCTCTTCACAAATAATCTCCACAGAGGGAGTAGCAACTTCAAATGTTGAATATAAAATTATGTTTATCTCATAGAGTAGCTTTGTGAAGCAGCATTTCAAAGCCATCCGCTAATGATTGTGAATGAAGTAGAATGTGAGAGCTGTTGTCCTTGAAGTAATGTGTATGGATGAATGCGTATTTGCTAAGAAGCCATGCAAAGACAACTTCCAACTTGCACACGGACAAAATTCTTTTGAGCAAGTGATGCTGTGACCTTGGTTTTCTTGCACTCTCTGCCCCTGCATCTGACTATTCATCCATACTGTGACTGGAAGAATGACTGTGATAAACGCCTCACAAGCAGGGGAGCATTTACTCTCTAAATGATGCATTAAAAAGAATAACGCTTCCATAACTAAGAATCAGAGGTCTGGAAAATGCAGGAATGCAGATATGCATATATGTGCACAAGCATACATGTTTGCACTAAGACAGGGGAAGATAAACAGAAGCACTTGGTGCTAGAAAGTAGTAAATAAGCTCAGGAGCAGCAAGACTGCAGTAACAAGATGTTTATGCACAAAGGACATAAACATTTATCAGGACACAGCATAAAACCTGACACACTGAGTGACCTTATCGCTATTAATAATTAATTAAAGTGGATAATCACACTCATTACAGAAAATAGACTGTGAAACTCAGCAATGTTCCAGTTGAGGATGTGTGAAGTCAGGGAGTTCTGCAGGGAAATGACCTCAGATAACAGCGGCAGACAAATGCATATCTGCGATTCACATCAGTATGCAGGAGAAAACTGATTGAAGTGGACCCTCGAGTTGTTATAGCTGCACGACCGCAAGAAGTCATCACAAAGAAGAACAACACACACAACTGGCTGCAGTCACACACACTTAAGCACACACATGCAGCGGTACAGTGCATTGTGCCTTTTCTCCTGAGCCTTCTCAGCAGTATTGGAGTTGGTGTTGCGTTTCAGAAGTGATAGCAGGCTCAATGGCTGCTGCTGCTGCTGCCGCTGTTGCTGGGATTGGCTTTTCCCTGCAGATGCTGACAGGACACTTTGGGGTGTCTCTGCTCCCCAGTGACGTCCTCCATAGGTGAAAGAAGAGTCCTGCTGGCACCAGACCCGTCTGACCGCAGCACAATGGAGACAGGTGTGGTCCTCCGTGGCTCAATGAGTCGTGCATTAATAGAGCCAGGGCTGCAGATTCCATCATCTTGGGGTCAGTGCAGAGCATGGCAATTTTAGGGATCCAAATTCCCGCTGGTAAAGCTGATTCTAAAAATGTGCACAACCGTGATCTCAAAAGCAAAAGCATCCAAATCAATTTCCTCACACTTCCAGGCAGCCTTCAAACACTTACTAACACTACAATACTATCTAATAGTTATGCGATGATCTCCATAGGCTTCTCCTTCTCCTGTGCCCTGCAGGAAAATTAGGTTCATTTGTAACTGCGCAGATCAATGGACAAGTATTCTACAAGTCTTTGATCATACATGTTGGCTCATCGCAGCAACAGCCTTCATTTGTGCCAGTTTACCGTGAGACCTCAGAATGAATGAGCAGGACAGCATTCAGCCTACCTTTCCATCGTTGTCCTGGAGCTTTCTCATTTCAGCAGCACGGCAGTGAGGACGCGATGAGGATGCGGCCGCGCTCTGAGCGTCATATCAACCTCTCCACCTGCCTGTCTCTCTTTCTATCTGTCTGTCCCTCGGAATCGCGAGTCAATTTAGTGCCTGGTAGTGAGGGAAAATCCGTTTATCCGCGGACTACACAACGCGGAGCTGCACCGCTCGGCTATTTCAATCTTGTGTGGAAGCGCCTGTCTGACAGCGCCTGATAAAGTGAAGATTTACTCGTGGACAAAGTGAGGAGCAATCCCTCACACTTTAGCTTACTACATCAGTTTCTCCACGCTCTGAACTGGCAGCGTGATTTAATATATCTTCAGTGTTTGGTGGCAGCCCTCACCCCCCCCCCCCCCCCCCCCCAGAAACGCACACGCACGCATTGCAAAGAAAGAGGTATAAGCTGTAAATAACAATATTTTAGACGACTAGAGGCTCCACAGCAGAATAATGTTAGCCTATATGAAAATATTCATTTTAATTAAACCATAGAGGATGCAAATAAGCATGAAATCATAAACTCTGAGTACAAGGGGAATACTGCACTGTTTGCATTGGTTAATTCTAATGCCCTATATACCCCATATTCTACTTTAGTGCACCAGAGATTCAAAAGGAACATAATAAGAATATAATAGGATGAAAATGACCACTTATCCACTGAAAGGATTGCCCCAGAGGCTTTTTATTTTAACTCAGGTTCACCTGGGACTATGATAAATTACAAAAGACTGTAATAATGTTCAATTGTCTGCCTTTGATTAATCTGCAGCTTTAGTCAGAAATGAAAGCGACGAACATACCGTTAGTCAGGGTGGTTATTCCAGGACAAGATGTGCGTAAAACGCACCGCTCCGGCGACCAGTCCTTGGAGACGAGCAGAGCGGGAGCTGTATTGTCGCTAGCGCAGAATGAGATCTCCTCTTGTGCCGACAAAACCCTCTTTATAACTTCTGTCTTGTCATCGCCCGTCTCTGTTCCACCGGGCGTGTGTCTGACCGGGTTGCTTCTTTTGATGTCCGTACCCCAGAGGATAGCCTACCCATCGTTGCGCTCTCAGGAGGCTCTTCCTCCCTGCTGCTGCCGCTGCTTCATAATATCCAATTTGACATTGTAGCTCTGTTTCTCCAAGCAGAATTCCCCTTTCAATTAGATGCAATAACGTCACCGGACACTGCAGGAGTTTGATAGACTCAGGCGATACCTCGAGCCCTTGCCGGATGCATAGGTTAATGTGTTCTTGGACCCAAGAAACCTCGATTGTTAGTGCTCTGATAAGCGCAGGATACAGCAATAATGATGTCAACATACCCCACTGTCGTCTAACATTGGTAGGCGAATTCTTACTGTCCAATAAGATCTGAGGAGTGATGACATCAAAGGATATCAGTTCAGTAGAGTCGGTTGCGCTAAATTAATACCTTGACATTTGTGGATATCTCAGAAATGCAGTCACGAGTTGGTGTATTTAACTTTGGCTTCGGGTAACATCAGTGTCTGAGTAATTATCACAAGTGTTGGCTGCAGACTGAGACTGTTAGTAATCTATTTCCGATTACCGTAAACAAGCCATTTAAAAGTTCATTTTAAGTCGGCTACATTTTCAACGTGAAGGAATATGTCTACGCATTTACTTTCATAGTTTCTATTTAGACAGTGACCATTTATATCATACTGCTACTATTTTATGTTATTTTAGTCTATTCTTAAGGACAAACTACCAAATAGGCGAGAATGATGGTTTACAATGAATACCAGCAAGCTACTGAACCGTACAGTCGCTCCGCAGTGCCTCTGATAAACTCAGCCTCCCATAATGCACCGCAAACGACGTCAGAATCTCGCGACCCAACGTGGTTGCTGTCTAGTTGCAACCCAGCGTTAGCTTTATGAAGATTAAAACTAATACCTTTTTAACACTTACTGGCCGCCACAGGTTAAGCGGCGTGTATGCGAACGCCTTTTAACATAATTTTCCACCTAAATTACCGCTCACACGTTTTTCGGAAGAAGTTTTAACACGGAATTGCAGTTGAAAACCGGTTTTGAGGAGTCGCACCAGTAGCTCGTGTGGAAATGAAGACTCCTCCCGAAGAAGCACAAGCCAACTTTCTGTTAGACGCCTCTGTACTGTATAAAGACACGTGTCCGGAGCTATCACGGTTCCTCCTGTAAGAAACCTTTTTTTTTTAATCCAACACGAATGTCACTCTTACTGCCCAGTCTTTACTTTGTCCTTTTATTGTTGTAATAGCAGCGTGCCGGCGCTAGGTGGAGAAGCTCGACCAGTATTAACGGTAAACTTCCTGCCAGTGTGCTGGAAACTGGTAGAGGCTGGTAACATCTTTATTTCCTGGCATTAGATAATTCCCAGAGTGGTGTCTAAATGCTTCCACTAGTCAATTAGTGTTATTTCATTTCGTAGATGCTCGTTCAAAGAGGCAGTGGAAAATAATGACTTAACATCTGTACTTAGTTTTAAGTAACAAACATAAAACAAAATGTTAACTTGGCAGAAATTACTGGAAACGTCTCTAGTGACGTGCAGTACATGAGAAATCCACCGGAACAAAGCACAAGTGTTCATGGCCCAGTCAGTAACTTTTATACTATACATATTACAAAATATTTAACAAATACTAATGATGCTAACAGAGCTTTTAATGGTTCAGTAACAGGTTTATTTGATATCTAGTGCTACGTTTTATAGAAAAAGACCTTGCTTCCAATTAACTTTTGCCACAATCGAGATATCGTTGTTTTATTTGAAAGTGTTGAAGATGGGTGTGTGTCCAGTGGCTGCCCATGTGCTGTGGTGCTGGGCAAGTTGTGCAGCATGTGAGCGAGCAACTGATGAATTCAGTTTAGCTGTACTGTCACTCAGTCTTACGCAGCTTCAGAGGGAAGATGATTAAATTGTTGAGGTCACAGCACCTTACCAATAAGAATAAAAGTGAGAGCAACAGGAAGAAAACAATCTGTGTAATCATGGTGTAGGAGAGCCAGACAGACAGCCTGTAAGCGCATCTCTTCTGTCCTTTGCATTGTTGTCAAAGGGACCCATGCAGAGTACTGAGTCTCTCCCAACGTACCAACTGTCTTTTTCTAATTAGCCTCCTGTCTTCAATTATTTTAATTCCTATTAGAATAAAGCACAATAGTAATTAATGCCAGTGTCTAATTTGCTTCATCATTTAAAGTTCACTGCGTCAGTTTTCTTTCTTTTGCCAAAATGAGAATTTATTCCATTTTTTTCTTATGGCATATCCCGCACTGTGGTGATTGCCTTATTGTGTGGAAAGTGAAAGCCAAAAGTAATTTCAGGAGAAATCCTCTTAAGCCTTAGCCTGTGTGTATGGCTGGGTCTGTGTGTAAGGAAGAGATTGTGTGTGTGTATGTGCATGCGGCCCTGCACACTTACAGGTATACTGCTCTCTGTGTCTTTATCACAGTTTATATGGATATTAATGCATTTAAAGTGTGTAAAAGTACATTCGTAAAAGACTCTTGTGCGTCGTGTTTGAGTTGGGCTCCAGCCATGTCCTTGTATCCTCTGTCTTGTTTTCACTTTCACCTGAGCCAGGAAATTTGTGGGCAGAGCCACGCATGGAAACAAAAACAGAGGTTTTAATAGTGAAACCCCAAATCAGGGTTGTTTTACGGATGTGTGTGTGAGCCCACTTCTGCTTTAAGACACTGATCAGTTCCCCAGATTCCCTGGCTATGATGAGCTGGTGTTGTAGAGAACATTTTGACCACATTTAACTATGACCAGCTGTCCAGCAGGATAGACATGAATCTGAGTGTTTGGACCACTGGCTATAAGACCTGACTGGTTTCATGCCAAAGTGTCTGGCAGAAAAAACACAATTAGCAGCCGCAGCCAAAATGTACTCCAAGTGTGATGAGCTAATTGACTGCTGACTTTGATCTTCTGCCAGGATGATAATATGGAAGGCATACTTGGAGGGATAATACTATTAAGGATTAATGTTTCAGATCAGGGTCTTGGACACACAGTTGGTCAGTTAACTGAGGAGAAATTAAAATGTATTTATCAGCATCCACACAAATGGCTGGCATGCGCGGTCAGTGTCTGTTGACAGTGTTTTTAATCCTAATGAACCACAACTGTCTCTCTCTGTTCTCTACTGGGAGTTTCCAGTGTCTTTGCTTTCCCCAGTTATGGTTTCGGTCATGCGTCACTGGAGTGTTTGTTTCACGGGTGCTTGTCAGTACTCATACACTCTACCACACATTTGTTGGAGATAGTGTTACTGCCTTCTGCCGCTGTCTTCACCTTCTGTCAGGCTGATGATGACTGAAGGTGTTTGTGTGTATGTGTGCATCAGGGTTACAGTCGGTTTTAAGTGTTAGTTTTGCCCTTTGTTTCAGTAAAAAATGATCTGCATTGACTTTTGGTAAAGGCCATCATGGGATTATTTCAGTCGAACACCCGTAGTTTGTTTTGTGTGTGTATGGGAGGGTTCTCGAGGAGTGTATTTAGTGAACGTGACAGCCTGTTTCATGTGTATTTTTGTCCATGTGTGTAAACTGACGTCACTTAATCACGTTTCCAGACAAGTGGAGCTGTTTTCCAGTAAGTTCATCATCATAGTCGTGTATCTGGTAACCGAAGCCTGACTGACTGTTGTGATAACCAAAATATGCAGGATGTCTGCTGGACAAACAATGTCACAGTGACTCTGTTTTTAAACACCCACTGCTTTTGTTCTGCATTAGATGCTGGATTTGTTTATCTTCATAGAGAGCAGCATAGAGTCTATGCTAATACCAGTATGTCAGTGACAATCCAATATCAGCTGGTGTTTTTTCACTGAATTCATTGGTTAATCATTGTATAAAATGTCAGAAAATGGTGTCGTTTTCAAATTGCTATGCTTTGCAAGCCGTTATAGTGGCGCTGGCTGTACATAGGCGCAGTGGTGCTGTGTGTGACATGGCACTGTCAGCGTGCTTGTGTCTGATGCCTAATCCACACGCACATGGCTATTTTTAAAATGCAGCTTTTTTTCTGTGTGTTTTGGCCTTTCGTCCTCACATCAACCTAGTTTTAGGTCGGTGAAAATGGAGCTTTTGGAAAACTCCTGGGTTGAAGATATTTAGAAACTCTGCAGTGCTGCGCGTGTAGACAGGGAAAACAGAGGTTTTGGCTTGTGACATCAGAGCGTGGGCCGTTATCTCCTTTGGTTGCTGTAAAGAAGGCCTTCACCATTATGGGGTTGAACCTCTAGTTGCAGATAGACTACCGATAGTAACTTTTTCAGGCTCCTGATGGGCCAACATAGCTTTATGGTTAGGGTTATAACGGTTTGGTATGTTCTTGACAGTGCTTCTCACCACCTACTGGCCCAGCCACTTGTTGGGCGTTTGGAATTGTTTTCCCATGTGTATGGAGATATTTTGTAAAACGAAGCACGTGTGGACAGGGACAGGGGAAGGGCATGATATTCGTTTTAAAAATATTCTTGTTGTCAAGGCCTAAATATCTGAGCTGAAAAACATCAGTGAAGGTTTTTCAGAGTTGCACTCTTTTCCCTGATGGTAGCAATAAAATATTAATTCACAGTGCTTTTCATTTCAGCCATCGCTTCTGTTTCTAATTACATTATTACATTATAGGCACCACATGATACCCCCCCCACACACACACACACAAACCACAATTTTGCATCTTCTGTGGCTGTGTATCTCTGCATCTCTCAGTTGTCAGCAGTTCATATGTAGGGCCCATATCTTCAGTGTTCATCACCACATCTTAGCGTGTACTTAAAAGGAGATGCATGACAAGTATGTTAATAAGATTAGGGCTGTGAAAGAGGACTTTGCGGTGTACAGTTTCAGAGTTAGGGGAGCAGCGGGGAGCATAAACCAAGAATCCGGCTTCTCTACACTTGAGTCATCAGTGGTCTGTTCATAGCTTTGTGAGAGATTTTTCTTTTCCGTTACAGCAAAGCAGTGAAGAATGTGTCATTTTATGCAGTCAGAATGTATTTGTCACCGGTGTCAAGTGCACCTAATGATCATTGATTATCACTATAGTGGCGCAACCACCTCTGAGGAAATGTATTCAAAATCTGCTAACTTTCAAAAGCTGCATTTTAGATCAGATAAGAATGATGAAAGAGGATTTCTGAACAACCAGCAAAACGTTTCGGGAAATGTTCAAGGCCCGTGAATCATAATCAGCCCTCTGCAGAGTCACATTCCACCATGTCGGCCTCGAACAGCTTTTCATCATTTCCAGTATTTTCTGACACGTCTTCCACATAATCTGACAGTCTAATGCAGTTGCTGATTATTAAATTGCCGGGGATCAAGGGACAGTGAGTCAGAATGTGGCATGAGTGATGGCAGATGGATTGGTAATCTTTCTCCCCCCTGCCATTCATCCAGATGCATCAAACATTATTCAGCAATATAATGCAACATCTCACGTATGGGGGCTTTGAGAATGTAAGTGGAGAGCGTCAACAAACTGCTGCCGCCAGACACCACAGCAGCAGCCAGCAGGTCAACTCCAGATTAAAGTTGACACCACCCCCTACTTCTCTCCATCAACAGCCTCCGTTCCTGCCACTCCTCGCCACACGTGCAGCCGGACAGGAAATTTCCCTTCATCGATTTAAGCCTTGGGCTAATTTTAGTTGGGCTTAGCAGTGGCTTAGTCAAAATGTTTGCACAAATATCTCATTGCAAGCGTTCCAACATTGGTGGCAGCGTAGTGGTCATGGAGGAAGCCCTGGGGGGTGGGGGGGGGGCAGACCATTGAAATAGCTTGGAGTGTTGCCCTATATTGTTTGGAAAAAGACCTTTTTGCTTTTCCAGTTGTGTGTTTGTTTTCCACTGCACATAATTTCCAAATTGGTGTTTCCATTTTGTAATGGGTTTATTTGCATGAATGTGTTTTAGCAGAATTGTCAACTGCCAGTTTCTTTCTGTGAATGAATTAAAATGAAAATACTGCCGAACAAAATGAGTCCAAATACTCTTTCCTTATCAATTAACCTCATAATTTATTACATTGCTCCATTGTGGAAAGAGCTGCTCTAATGCAAAGGGCATTGAAATAAATGAATATGTTGAATTACTCGTGAATGGTTTTCATAAAATTTTAGGATACCAAAAATCTTTTTAAGAGAAGCTGAATTTAGTAAAGTTTTGCTTCATAATCATTTTCCGCTGATGGTTTTTAATATTAACCTCAGTTACTTGATTAACTGATCGTTTAACATGTCTGACTTTGTCTCCTCTTTTTGTTCCTCAGGCAGTCTCATGTGAAGTCTAAAGGTAAGACAACAAGCCCGCACATCCTTGAAGACTCTTTATTTACAATTCTTTTGTTTTCATTTCATGTGTGCGTCAGTGATGCTCTGGAGTGTAGAATAACCGCAAAGAGCAGAATGCAGTAATACGTAGGACCTTGTCACCAGCTTGTCAAGACTGATAAACCTCTCTAAACCCTCAGCCAAACACACTTGAGTCAGCCAGCTGTCTGAAGCAGCCTGCCTGGTGGGATCAAACACACACAATTGCGCGTGCACACACACACAGGTCCATGCCAGCCAAAACCACATCAGTAGGTAGCGATGCCATTTAGTACGGCTGTTCAGGCTTTCTCCTCCAAATAACATGAGGGCTGGTCCCAGAGAGGGTGACATGGTGCTTGTTCAGAGCCTGATTTGGAGAAAATTAATAATTTGACATGAACTTATGAAGTCTAGCTGTAGAGAGAACAAACATCATAATGAAAACGTTGTTTGGCAATGACAAATATGTTGGAATGTGCATTGTTTTTCTGTGAACATAGAAATATTGGATGTTTTAGTGATGAGCTTTGTATCAACTGAGAATCTGTATGTAGCTGTTAAAACCATGATCCCAACATTGATCTTTCTACGACCTACCTTAAACATATAGGTCTTTGCCTCCTTGCTTAAAATCAGATCTTAGAGGGATAGAAATCCATCAACAGGCTTTTCATTCTTACCCTCTTGTACACTTCCCCCACTTCAGTTAGCTAGAAATTCTGAGTATTATTGTGTGGAAAGGAAATATTCATGACTGCACACAAGAATATTTGTTGATGGTTTTGGTTTTGTTTGGCTTCTTCTCAGGAGGACGAAAGGAGAAATTCTCCTGTCTGCTGCAGAGCACCTCGGTCTGTCCTCACTGTTATCAGTGGCTGCAGCCTGACAACCACCGGATGCGGCTGCGGCCCAAGCGGCGTCCTTCAGCACGTGTTCAGAGTGTCCTGCGCAGGAAGGCCAGGGGCAAACGACTCAGCCTGCTGCAGAAAAATCTGCTGCACTGCTTCCAAAAGTCCTCCTCTGTACTGGTGAGAAGACAAAACACTACAACCCCACAGACCTGGTTACATATTGTACGCACTGCAGCATACTGTCCTTGCAGAAAAACACCAGGGGCATATGCCTGAATTTGTCCTCAGCTATAATGGTGTTGAAATAAGGGAAGGTATGGACAGCAGGGTGGTGTAGTGGTTTTTATGCATCTGTGGCTGGAGGCACTATGTAAATGAGATGTCTCAGGAACACCTTCAGGGAGTTTCTTCAAATTTGGCACCCTAACGTTCACTTGGTCGTCTAAGGTCAAGATCACCATTACCTTAAGTTGTGACTTGAAGGGTTGGCGGAGATACACAACCACTAGGCGGTAATTCTAGTTATAGCCTGACTTATGTTGGATTTTAGAGGCACATACTGATATTGGTACTTGGAATAACACCTGCTGGAAACTGTAATGTGTTTCTAAATGACCTCAGATGATTTTTGTGCATTATGTTCACTTAGATGACGCTGACCTCTGATCTATGACAAAACTCAGTGATGATCAAAAATATATCACATCATTATTTGTTATAACTTAACAGGTCCTACATTGTCTCTTAATGCATTGTTTCCAGTTGTTGCTGTTTAGATGAATGAAGTCATTTGTATTCATTCCACAGTTCCTGGTTTCATTATGGTCCTCCACTTATCGCAGTCTTTACAGAGGTCCCATTAAGCTCAACTGTCAGAGCTAATGCTGCCAGATAGTGCTTGGTCAACACTCTCCCACTGCCCCCTAAATTGTTATAGTGGTCCTTATGGTCTATCCTCTTAATGGACGGTACCAGGCAGTGACAAAATGGAAAGCTTATTTTGGTCAGCAGCCCGCACTCTATTGATAAGCCCATTTAGATGAGGTGGTGGTGGAGCTTGTGGCAATAGCCCCCCACCCCCCACCAGCCAACAGAGAAAACTGACAGGAGAGAACCACTGAAGAACCCCTCTGATGATCTGACACGACACTAGTGGGAATGCTGCTGTCTTATTAAAGTCTGGTTGGGTTCATTTCGTATGCATGTATTCGCTGCGCTAGGCACTCTGAACCCACTCTCTACTATATATCTGTTGACACTGAGGCCAAAGAGGAAGGCAGAGATGGAGAGAGGGAGCAGGAATAAAAAAAAGTAGTGAGAGATGTGGAGAATAACACAGGGGACTGAAACAGAAAGGGAGATAAAAAAGCAAGAGGGTGGAAGGCAGATAAGAGAGGTGAACAGGAAGTCAGATGATGGACTGCAGGAGAAGAAGTTGTCATCTTGTAACATCATTTTGTATGCAGCAGTGGCCCGGTGCCCCTTCCTGTTCTACTTCTGAGGACTGTGATGAAGGTCAGATCCAGGGTCTGATAGGGAGGCCATCTGTAGAAAGAGATTTCATAGAATATTTACTTGAAGAAGACCGTTTTACGTCTAAGAGATCGATAGCGAATTCACACACAGTTAATTAAATACTTAACCAAATGTAAATAACCTTTTTACACATAGCCTAAATTGTCCTATAATTTAAGAATGTAGCTACAGTCTTAAGAGTAAGACTGATGCAATGAACTGTGCACTGCGTCAGAAACAGCATCAAAGCTGAAACATGATTTGATTTGGAAATCTAACAGCAGAAATGTTACCATCACTGAATTGTTTAACATAGAGCATAATACCGTGTGGTTCACGTCACAAAGACTTTTAGGAGAAAACCGTGTCAAAAACATCCAGCTAATAGCTGCTATAACCTCTTGATCCATGGAAGTTAACACTTCAACCAGTTGCACTAGCAAGTTTACACCCAGCCTAGTTACAACATCACTGTAGATTTACTAAATTACAGTGGGTTGCACTGCACCACACCAACTTTTTTGGAATCGCAGTTGTAACTGCACATGACTTCTATTTATATCGTTGACTGATTTTGATTGGACCGTGCTTCAGGTGTTTACATGTTACTGAAGTCACTTGCTAGCTAAGACATTCATTACATCTAAATGATGAAATATGATTCACTAAATTTCCAAGTTTATAAATAGCCAGTAGCTTCTAAGATCATGGGAAGGACTTTACAAGAAAACCTGGTGATGGATTTATAAATAACTGGTACAACGCACTCCTTGAGTTAAGGTCCGTAAAGTTAAACCTGTGCAGATCTGCTGTGTAACTCATAGCCGATACATCAACACTAGTCAAACATGTCTGCTGTATGTTATGTGTTGTACCCTGAAGGCCTCTCTTAAAGACACCTCAGCTATGACTGTGCACCTCTCCTCTTACTCATTTGTCAACAGTGTTTTGGTCACGTTGGGAAATTTTGATGCTAGTTCATCATGTGACTTCCTTGTAAACCAATACACTCTGAATATGTCCTACAAGGTATTTTTACCCTGTTTTCACGGTCACTCGACCGTCATATACTGGAGGTTCTAGGGGCAACAAGTCAAGCCATGTATGCGAGACGGCATCCACCTGCGCTTGGCAGAGGGGTGATAGTGAGGCGATACTCTTAAAATGCAGAGTGGTGGAGCGGTGAGATAAGAGGAGGAATTTAGACTGCTTTCCTTTTTTTTCTGCCTCCCAGGCTCCATGCTGATGAACAGAGCACAACGACCCTGACAGGGAGAAGGGCTCAGCATGAGAGCCTGAATAAAGAGATTAGCATCCACTTTGGATGCTAAACTTGTGCCAGTTGGCATTTTCAGAAGATGCCGCTGTTGATTTTTAATCCTACGCAAAACAAACTTCACAAACTTCCTGATATAAAGTGTCGCAGTGACCATGTACCCTTCATTTGCTGCGTTTCAGTGTGCTGACATTGAGCGTTATGGCTGTGTACACAATAATCTGCTGTTCTTATAGCTGGTTATGTTAGAGCCACAGGAAGACGTGGAGGATTTATTGGAGAAATAATCAAAGCATGCTGTTATATAAATTTGTCACATTCGTGCCTGTTTGTGCGCAAACGTTTATACAAAAAAAAGTTGTGAGCATTTGCAGACGCAGGTGTCGGTGTTTGCTTATGTCTCAGTGCTCTTTTAAGTGTCAAAACAATTCTGGGATCTTTCTCTGGATGAGAGGTGTTGTGAGACACTTTGAAGAGCAAATTGTTAGTTTAAGTAGTTCCTCCAGGCCACATTGCATTCATAAAGTCTTTCCACCTTTTGTGAGACACCGTGCTTAGTCCTCCAAACAATATGCATCCTGCTTACTACTCTAATATTTGTCACTTTCTATGCTGTATCTACAGTAAATATGCAATGAACTTAAGGAAATATGTGCCCGTCTTTACAAAAATATAAGCATAAAAACATCAGACGGCGGAAACACGTGACCAATAGATGCACAGTCACGCTCACAGGCACGGGTGGTGTGGCGGTATTTATACTCTAGGGTGTAAATCTCCTTCATTTCATACCATATTGCTCTTCCTTTAGGATGTATATATGTGCCGCCCTCGAGGTGGATGCCATGGCTGATATGCTTTCCTCAGCTCTGTGAAGTTGTGTCGTAGAGGTGTTATAAATCAGGTATGTTTATGCATGCTGTGCAGGTTATCTAGCAAAGGATATGGAAATAAGTTGGATTGTTGCCCCACAACAGAGGCAGACACCCTAAATGGAGCGAAGGATAGCACATTCGCCTCCGCCTTCTTTCTTCTGCTTCCACTTCCCAGCAGAGGTGCTTATTACAAGACAAAAACATGTTATGTTCAGGCTCTTCCTGGCCGTATACACTTGTGTTGTTTTGGGGGATGAATTTATTCCAAGTGTCTAAACAGTTGCTTACTAGGAAAATAAGAAATGGTTCTACCTGGAAGTTCACCGCTAGAATGACTCTTTATTCCAAGACAAGTAGATAGACATGTTTACAGAATCACAATGCCATTCTCTGAAAACAACACTTGTTTTACCCTGAAAACAACATTTGCATTACTCTGAAAACACTTGTTTCACTCTGAAAACAACACTTGCTCATAGAACAAAAGATTAACCAGCCCTGAAAAAACAGAGCGGCAGAACATAAGTGGTCGAAAAATCCTTCTCTTTCCCAGAAGAGCTGTTTGCTCCTGAGTCCAGCCTCCCTTTGTAATTTATGTCTCCGCTTCTTCTTGACCTCACTGACCACATTTCATCCCATATTCTTCTGTTTTTCTTGCACTCTTCAATCCCTCCCCTTCTTTTTCTCTCGCCTTTCACCTCACCTCACCTCATCTCCCTGACCGCCACCTGCCCCCCTGCATTATCCCCAGCTTTCCTCTCTCCTCCTTCCATTCATGGCCATCTCTTCACCACATCCCACTGTCATATTCATCTTCATTGGAGTAATGTCACTGGAGAATGTGCCTCTTGAATAGATGACTGGAAACAGTAGACAGCGATGTCTGGCTGGTGCTTTGTCTGTTTGCTCTCTGGGAACAAGAAAAGCTTCACAGAGGGTTTTGACACCTCAAGGGTGTGCAGCGAGTGACGGGATGACAAGCGGGGGCGGTGTGTTGGGGAAGAGAAAGGCCAGGAGGGAATCTGCAGTAGTAACAGTGGCGGTGGCCTTGAGCTTTTTAGATACAAAAAGAGACTTGCTGGGAAATGTAAAACACTCACTCATGTCTCACGTGTCTAGGGATTTAGCAGAGTGTGTACTGAAGTATTTTAAGCATGTTAACACACACACACACACACACACACACACACGTACAGTAGAAGCAGCAGTGATGGCAGGTCAATGTCAGCTGAGTTAATGACTGACATCCTCAGAAAACCTCCTCTCCGCTGTCATCATGGTTGTAGCCCAGCTCACAAGCAGGATAAACCCCTCATACAGAACCTGATGCGGCACCATAACAGCATGTCATCTCTCAGTTAGCCTCTGTGCCTCTCTTCATTTCGTTTCCTCACCGCTATTAAAAGTCTACTCTGGAACTTGGCAATCCCTGCCAAGACTTAAGTTGGCCCGGATGTCAAGGTTTGGAAGCCATCACTGCTCAGTTTTTGGATCCTGTCTCACCGGCGTTTATGGTATATTGCTTTTGTAATCGATTCTGTTGGTATGTGTGCACATTAATTACCTCTTAAAATGGCCACAGAGGAGCTGTAAATCCAGATCTGTCTCTACTTTGTGATGTTTATTTCTAACCCCAAAACTCCATCTGCACTCAGAGCAGCAGCACCCTGAAACACAGTTGGTGAATAAAGGGGTCAGATGCATAAAACTGTGTGTGTAGATTCACAACTAAAACTGCACACACGGACAAAGATGCCGCTGTGCACACACACTCTTTACGTACCCCTTGGTCTGTTGTATAAATCGGAATTATTGTGGAACTGGGTGCACCAGCCTCATTTCCACTCCTACAGTTAACCGTAAGTGGATGTAGAAACACCCTTAAACAGCTCTTTGCATATAGATACTTGTGCCAGCTGAACCTCTCCTTAGAAATGTCAACGAGAAGAACAGGAAAGTGCAGTTCTACTGATTATGTTGTGCTGGTGAGATTCCCAAACAGCTCCAGAACAGCTGTCATTACGCAGAGCTGTGACTGTTCACAGCGCCCGTACTCTTAATTTACCTCCACACTGGCACCCGCCAGGGCTGAAAGCACTCTGTTTGTCTGTACGTTTGTACTTCCTGTTCTTGTGAATGTGATATCTCAAGAACACCAGGCAGAAGCTCACTTGGACTCAAAGATGAAGTCATTAGAATTCACTCACAAACCTCACAAAACACATTTTTGGCCATAACTCAAGAATTCATGTTTTCATCATGACAAAAATATCTCACAGGATGAAACGATGAAGTGATGACATTTTATTTCAAAAGGTCAAAGGTCAGCTTCACTGCGACATCATAATGTTCTGCCAAAACATTTTTCTGGCCGTTATTCAGCACCATAAGCCAGGACCAGAAGGTCAGATTGCGAGCATATTTCACATTTGTTCAGATACTCAGTTGGAACTTGAAACTGTGCTGATTGTGTAGATAATCTGTGTTGCCGGGTTGAGGATGTGTGTGAAGCATCCATGTTTCACAATTAGTAACTTTTTTGCAGCAACATTCATATTTGAAGCATTGTAGTCTGCTCATATTGAGCTTCAGGTGACTGTCGTTGCACCATGTGATGCAGCACTCTATAAATCTCTGCATTCCTCAGGAAAAGGATAGACAGCATGTTTCTCAATGGAAATTATTCACTGGAATCAGACATGTTGCATCATACAAATAGACTGTTTAACTGCAGCATCATTTAATGTAGCACTGTGTTGATGCTGTTTCCCATTTCAACATCACAAACCTACTAGTTTTTTTTGTGCTTCTGTTATTTATGCTAATAATGCTGACATCCATTATATCTTGTGCAATTTTTTTACTGTGTTGTATATTTTTTAAATGGAAACTGCAACTTGACTGGATAGTGAATGCATACAACTACGAGGCGTTAATTCTAGTTATCAATGGAAACATTATGTTTAGTTATAAATGCAAAATACATTAGGCCATTAAGCAGGGGTGCGTTTCTAGATTTAAACCAGACCATGACAGCGTTCTCCGGATAAAGCTTCCACAGATAATATCTGTGGTATTTCAAGAGCCATTTGGTTCTCAGTTTATCTCTTGTTTTTTATGTTCCGTCTGAAGAGTCTTATCAAGCCTTTCTCACAGTGAGATACTGCTGATTTAATGGGTTCCAGATGTTCATTCAGCATTCAGCGACTCATATATAATTTACCGAAACAAATAAACCAAAGCAACATGAATAACGTATTGTTTTATATAATCTATATAGATGAATAAATCCTACTTGTTGATGACTATGGGATAAATCATTTCCTATGTTGATACCTTTGCTCTGGTTTGCTTTGACGCAGACCTGCTGGTGTGATGCAGGAAAAAAATGTGACCTCATTGCCAACAGAAAGAAACATGATTTTTTTTTTTTTAATGGCAGTGTGCAGCAGATCTGCATTCAGATCGGGTGTCTCTGTGTGTTTGCTGGGCAGCCTGCCTCCAGACAGTGTGACTAAGTGGCTGCCTGCACCATCACAGCCGGCCTCATATTGATCCCCCAACTGCTCATCTGCTCTGGGCTTTATTGTGTCGTATTGATGCGTTCTCAAATGACTTTCACACACATTGCACAGGGATATTTGTGCTTTTGATTGCATGCACACTCAGATATTTTGAAAACTCTGTCGCACAATCAACATTTAGCACTTAGAAACTTTTTTCAAGCATATATTCAGTTCAGAGGCTCTTAACCGCACCTAATTCTGTCACTCACTTTGCTACTCTACTCCTCTTCCCCCTCTGGGGTGGTATCGTACTGCCTAGGTCAAATTAATCAACACAAGCTGACCTCTGGCAGTAGAGGGAAAGACAGGAAGGGAGGTATTTATGGAGCAGGGGCTATTAATAGAAAAAAAGAGTCCATCTGCAGAGCTGATTTATGTAGGTCTGTATGTGTTTGTGCGTCATTTCGTTATTCCACATGCCATTTTTCTCAGAGCCAATGCAGGGAACTTCAGAAGTGTTTAACTCATGGACCCCCCTCTTCTCATTTGCCACAGTATTGAATTACACTTGGTCAACTGGGCACAGCTTCAGCTGCACGACACAAAGCTGCAGAATCTCACACAGAGTTGCCACAATTATGAGTTGCGCCTAACTCATTTGCTCATTTAAACATCATACTGTGATCCCTGTTCACTCATGTACACTTACATAAGATGCATGTCTTAAAGGTGAAAGCTCAGAAAGGATAAGGGTTGCTGGTAATTTGTTGGCACGATGGCAAGCCTCAGCTGCCTTTAAACCCTTCACCGCACAGACACCATGATAATTAGCAGATCGGTTTATTCTGTCTTCATAATTGCATGAAGGAGATTTAAGCCATTCAGGCTGGCTGTCAGCGAGGTATACATGAATGCACGCTGTCTTTTTTTAGGATTTAGAGGATGTACAGCAGATGCTGATATTCCATGCGCAGTGCATGATTGCTAGAGCTAAACAAGCATGCCATATGTGGATGGGATCAGGGTTCATCAAGGTTGTCTGTGACTGTGGCTGTCTGTGTCGGTTCGCGTTTCATGTAAAACACAGGCCTCGTCTTTTTGTTTGGATGGCAGTTGGAGGAAAGGTCAAGGCTGACCCAGTGTGAAAATATATTGTATGTACTGCATGTCCACAGGGTGCTACCCTGTGCACATGCAGAGTTTCTTGTATCTCTGGATGCCAGGTTAATATTGTAATCACAAGTCCTGCTTTTTTCCCGGATAATATGGTGAACCTAGATTTTCCTAATAGAAATTCAACTTCCTGCAAGAAATAATTGTCCTTAATATTCCCCCAGCTGTGTATATGCAGTTGTTTGTCCTCTTCCAACCCTGAAGCTCCAACATGTCACCCCTGCCATATGCTTGACTGGCCACTGTTTAGGTCTGTCTCCTGCCAAGATCAACAGCCCAAGATGAGGAAATCAAATCTCTCTGTGGCACCGGTTCACGTGTGTCCCTCCAAGTGCATACACTACATGTCAAAGGATTAGAAGTTAGACGAGTACACGTGATGGGTGGGGTTTCATTTCAGGTTATCATGCAGCAACCAAAGTATCCCTTTGTTGACATCCTAGTCTGACAATTCTGTCCGCTATGGTTTTTATGTGCACATGGACACACACATACACCTTCACTGGGTGAAGGTTTCTATTCTTAGAGCCTGTCATATCAGTGCTTCAGTGCAGGCTAGCTGATGATAGTGGGGCCACTAGTGGTAACTAGAGGACAAGAGGATAAACAGCATGAGGTCACCATAGTTGTAAACATTCATCTGCAGCCCAGCTGTCTGTCTGTGTTTGATCCACTCCACTATGGGCCACACACACACACACACACACACACACGTCTCGCGATTGCGGGGTTTTTTTTGTTTGTTTGTTTTTTCTCAAAGTAGTAAAATCTAGGCTGTCACCTAAATGTCCACAGCCCTGATCACTTACAGTATGTGTTACAGCAACATCATAGGTGAGGAACAAATAGCGTTTGTTTGAGTACTTGCCACCAGTTTCCTGTTTATATTTGATAAGATGAAACTTTGATGATCTACACGAGGAAATTGGGTAATTGCAGCAGGAAATAACAGGCAGCAGGTGATGATGGAAAGGTTTCTAAATAACAATAAATCAAAGCCAGGTTGTGGAATATAAGACAATATGATATGAGATGGCTAGATGGATATAAACAGAAGGAGGAGGCAATTCTCAGTCCAGATATTTTTATTTGTACTACAGCTATACAACAATATAAAAAATATATATCTGTAATATGTAGAAAATGACTTGCATGTAACTTTGATATAGTGGTTCCATGTCTCTCTGTCAGTCAACTGTCACTGTCCTCCTGAAGTGCCACTCTACCCACAATAGGCCATCACTTTTTTCTGTTACTCTGAAAGTCCTCTATATAACCAGAATTAAAGGTGACAGTATGCTCATCCTTTGCCATGTCTTTGTAATTAGTGCTTTTTTTGTCTGAAGGTACAAAGAAAAGCCTTCAAGACGGCACTCCTGATACATTTGAACAGCTGCACAATCATCCTTAGTGCATTAAAAGCACTGTGCTCCAGCTTTATCTGCATCATCAGCATAGCTGCTTTGAGTTGTTACGACTTCTTTTTATATAACGATTGCAATCATAATTGGTTTGAGCTTTGCTAACTTTAGAACAGCACTGTTTATTTCAAGTTCAGGATAGATAATCAGTTTGATGAAAAGGCTTTTACTGTTGAATGTCTTTCAATGTGAAGCTTCATTTGCTGAAATAGAGGCTTGCCTATTTAGGAGTTAAAAAGAAATTGGTTTTATACCACTTACATGATCGTGATAACTCAGGAACCACACAGGAAAAAAAAACCTAATGTGCATGCCTTGTCCGTAGAGTGGGTGATTTAATGCGTAGACTGTGGAACACCTTGCTGTGACAATTACTGAGCAAAAACTACTTTTTTTTCATGGTCAATTCAATTGTTTTGCTGAACTGGGAGTTTTCCTTTATAGGCAGTGTTGAAGGTGAAATCTGCACGCTGGCCTGTGTTTTTGATGACCTCTTAAGTAAACTACACCTTTATTACATGAGGAAATCACTTGCAATGGTTTACATAATATTGTCCCACAGCTTTTAATTCATTGTCTTGATCTTTGACTTTGGCCTTACTGGATTTAACAAGCACGTTTTATTCACAAACTGGAATAATTTAGCCAATGATTTTGCATACAGACACAATGTGAAGAATTTTTATCCTCCTGTATTCTAACAATATCCTTCACCGCTACCTCTCTGTGTTTGGACATGCTTAGATGAAGTCCAGACTTTTTATTCTGTATTGTGAATTAAAGGATGTGTCTAGAATAGTCCAGTTTGGATCGAAGTGTCACCACTGACAAAGCAGCAGTAGCAGCAGAGTGCCGGCTGTCCCACAGATTAGTCGACCCTTTTGACAGTGCATTGGTCAGTCCTCCTTTGAGCCACACCCCTATGCAAAGATGGGTGGGCGAGTTGCTGGGCTTGCTTTGTATAAAGCTGGACATGCAGACTCATGTAGTAAACACTTCACATAAGCTCACGTAGAAAGAAAGAGGAACTCTGTACTCCTGGTGCTTCGAAACCCAACTCTCCAGCAGACACCTGTCAGAATCTGAAATGGCTACCTTCGTGTCGGTGAGTTTTCCATCTCATCAGCATTCAGGGCTGTCGACACCTCGGCTCAGACTTGCTGACCTCTGCAGTGGTGGTCTGTTCTAACCAGTTTTAACCTTGTGCAGCTCTGGATGTCTTGTGTCATTAATGGGATACAACTTACTGAAGGCTGGGGAGGAATGTTGAAGAAGAGTCCTCAGTTGACACTGCGTAACTTTTAACGCTTTATGCTGCATTTCCTACAGTGAGGAAAGTATTCTCTGTGAGGAAAGCGTAACTGGCTCTCCTGTTCAAGAGTTTTATTCCATCCTCGAGTTGGTTTAAGATTAGTTCAGAAAACAAAGTAACAAACGACTCAGCTTATCACTGGGATGATGTGATTTTCTCTGAATTGTTCCCGTCACTTGATCTGATGGTGGTGTTTCAGTTGTGAAAATTGGTCAGTAGCTGAATATGTATTACCATAGCAGTTTCTTATTGATTGATTACTGATGATTTCACAACACGTTACATGCACCCTGTGGCAGACATGTTCCGGTCACAGTCTCATTACATACACTGTACCTTTTTTATTAGGACACGAGACAGCAGTAGGCAGGAGACCAGGATGCCAATTGTTGCCCTCAATCACGAGGATCTGTAGGCTCTCGTAACTCTTTGCTTTGCCTTACGTAGGGTCTTGGGTAATCTGTGCCATGCTTATGGTTTTTGCTTATAATTTCTCACATGAGGTGTAGTGAACTCGGCTGAAGCAATTGTTATTGAAAAAGGTTCATAGAGTTTAATGGCCGATGGTTCTTATAGCACCCACACCCTGAATAGGTTAAACTGCATGGCAACAGCCCCACCTTGCCCTGCCATAGGCTAAATCAGTGTTTCTCATCCTGCTTTAACTAATCCAGTTATTTTCATATCTGTGCAAACATTCAAAGGTAAGGTAATCTCTGGGATGTTTGGCAGGGCCAATGGCAAGACTCTCAGCTGTTGAGTGAATCATCTCCTGCCATGAATTTGCTTCCTGGACCCCATTGTGAACCGTTCGCAGCTGTGACATGGCAATCGATGTGTCTGACATCTGTGAGGCTTTGGGGCTGGCCTGCATCACAGAGGGCATATGAGCACTGCCACAGCCACAGCTAGTCCTGCTCTCTGTGTCCCTGGAGTCTTTCTGTCACTGCAGTCGGTGTCCAGACTGAGGCACAACAAACGAGTGTGTGTCTCAGAGAAACTCAGACAGCTGTGCCTGTACTGGGTTTGATAGAAAATGACTGAAATGAAAAAAACTTCCCCCTCTCTCACTCAGATTTACATGAGTTCATAGATAGATTGGTATTATATAACAGTCGTTTCAAGGACCTTTTAGAAAGCCTGCAGGATTTTGAAAAAGATATTCCTGTGGGGATACCTTGTATGCCTTCACCTCCAAACCTTGTTATGTATGAGAGGAATATAGATGCAGGGCATACAATATTAATGAATGTGTTCCTTTCCTCTTCTTATCCCAGATGGCCACCTGCCACACTTGCAACACGACATCCAGACACAAAGGAATGAACAGGGACTTCATAACGACCCTCGCTAAGACCCACAGCACACCGGGGAGTGCTGGCAAACACAAGACCCCACAGTCCACCAACAGAGCCAACATGAGTACCCCCAAGACTCCTGGCAAAGACAAGACTCCTGTTCATACTCCTAGGTAAGTTATTTTAAGGTAGCTGGTATTAATATCCCCTGAGCTAATATTTAGAGGATTATGTGTCAGGCATGTTAGCATTTGAACTATTGCATTTCTATTTATTCAGCATTAAGAGAAGTGCAGCTAGCTGTAGGCGTAGTACACGTTGGTGTTCATGCTTAACCGATCATATACTTGTTGACAGCACCCTTTGAACATTTCCTGCCGACCAACAGCTCACTCTCTCTTTCCCTCCAGGTCCTCCACCTCCTCCAACATTTCAGGCTCAAGCTCATCTTCCTCCAAGTCCACCTCGAAACCTAAGAATTGGGTCGTACAGCGTCTCAGCAAGATACTCATGCGAGAGGACACCCAGGGCAGCAAGAAGGGGGGCTTGAAAGATTTTCTCTCCTCACTTTGAGTATCTCCCAAATGCACCATGTCTTTATGTATACTCTTAAAGGGGTTAGACCATGTTGTAACCTGTTTACACCTAAGGTTAAGGGGGAACTTGAGGAAGTAACTTTGGTTTCCGAGCCAGTTTGGGAGGTTATAGTTTGCCCACCAACTCGGCTATTGTTGTGCTGTTGGAATGGTGCTCCTGGTATCCTGAATGCACTGGGAGCACTGGGCTGGCTATTTCAACTATTATTCAGGGTTACAGCATCTTCTGCTGAGCCAGTCAGAGGAGAGCGCTTCTTCTGTCTAATTTAGGGCACGCCTCTTATGATCTCCTAAATTGGGGATGCTATTTTAAGTGGAATGGCAGTACTTATCAAATGGGCAAGCCCAACTTTGTTCTGTGGGGGCGTTTATGGCATGACAAGCTGGTTTACATGCCAATACGTGTATCCATTTTGGATTTTTTTTTCTAAAGTTACAAGTATACATTTATATGGTAAACACATATAAAATTGTTTTATTTTAAGTATTCGTATTACCTGATGTTAAAACTTTTATTAGCCCTCTCCAGTGGGGAGATGCATCTGTGTGAACTAATTTGCTATGGCATTGGCTAAATATGAGAGATTGAAAAATGTATACATGTTGTTGCCACTGTTGCATTGTAGTATGTACATACAACAGATTTTGAAACTGTGCGCAGTCACCAATGAAGATATTTATAATTATCGTCTACAATGGGACTCATCAGTTGCTGTTTACATTGAATAGGCACACTGCCTAAAACCTTATTGACAATCATTATTGTCAAGACTTTACATTTTCGTTTAATATTTTCTTTGGCAATGTGTTTTTGTAAGGTTACTCTTTTCATCTTTTTGTTAAGAGCAGGAGTTTAGATATATCTGCTGCATTTTGTACTGCCTGATTCCTTACCTGTTTTCCTTTAACTATTCAATGTACAGTGTGTGTTTAAATCCTGAAATACCTCACATTTGTATTCCACCTGCACCTGAATTAAAACCTTTTCAGTCTGTGAAACTGGGATGTTTATTCTTACTCTCTGAGAACATCATAGGAGTGGTAGAAAATGTCTTATACTGCAGCTTTATTTTTGCATATTTTATGTCTGGGGCTGTGCAGATATGGATGTAAAATATGCCATTAATCCAGCGCCATTTACTAAGAAAATTTTAAGGAGCCTGGAGCCTTTACACTTTGGCTTGCTCACCTGTGAACAAACCCAACATGTGTCAAGTTGGGGTACTTAAAGCGTGAGACTGCATGAGCTCCAGCAGTACTTCACGTGTTACCGCGCATGTCCTGCAGATGGCGCTGGACTTTCACTAACCAATCCGGCTGCACAGGAAGTACACCAGCACCAGTGAAATGTTTGCTAGTTAGCAGCAGGTTCGCAGGTCGGTCGTAGTTTCTTACTTTATAAATTGTTCCTGAATTTAGCCTTCTTTTTATGTTAATGGTGTTTCTTCGGGGGCACAGTGTGTCGATATCGCGACAATGTCGAGCAGGAAGCGAACAGGAGAGAAAGAGGAAAGACGAGACCACAAGAGACACAAGACATCCAAACAGGATTTCGAGAAACTCACAACACAGACGAAAAAAATCAACCAGAAGGTCCAAACACTGAAACACGTGGAGACATTGTGAGTAATGTTAGCGAGAACTTAAACTCTGTTTAATCTTGCAAACTTCTGCATGAATTATAAATGTAATCGACCAATTCTCTTTCCCTGCTAACGGTTAACGTTGGGTTTACGTGTGTTAGCTAGTTCTGGGAATGGCAGCTAGCTAAGTTTGAAATAGTTAAGAATAACGTCGGTATTATGTGTCTCTCATACAGCTATGAGAAACCTCCACCAGGATTAATTAAGGTAACGTTAGTCACACTAAAACACATCTAGTGGATGCCAAGAAGCTTCAAAGATTGCTATAGATTTAACATATATAGTTTTTACTGGAAGAAATGCTCAAAAGTGACAGTTGCTGTTGCAGGAGCACGAGGACAAACCAGAGGACTGTATCCCTGCTGAACCCGGAAATGAAGAGGCCAGGAACTTCCTGGCAAATGCCCCCACCAAAGGGCTGTGGATGCCTCTGGGAAAGGAGGTGAAGGTGATGCAGTGTGAGTACAGCATCACGAATTCAGCAAAATCACCTGGAGGGTTTTCAGTGAGACATATGTGAAATTTACTGTCAAATCAACAAAGACATAGACCTTGAGGAGAGGATGCTCGTCTTTTATGATCAGTCCCATGATACAGCCCCCTGTGACTTCTGTATGACTTTTTCATGAGTGTTGACCTTACAGTATGTTCTTGGATTTTTTTCAATTTCTGATCTTTGTTATTGTTCATACTGACCCCTCTCAATTTTCCTTTTTTTATGGTCAAAGCGCATGTCTAACTTTTTCTAGATCTGCAGTGTCTGCAAAATTAAATTCCCCCAAATTAGGAAAATTGGAGGACTTATTTCTGGTTTTGAATACAGATAAATGTGTGCTTTTCACTTTAAGTGTAGTTCTTATGCATCATCTCATACACCCACAGTTGTATTTATTCCCAATGATTATTATGATGAAAAAGCTTAAACTGTATCATCCGCTAAAGAAATAACAGCAGCACTTATAGTTCAAGAACTGTAGGTGGGAGTAAACCTCCACCATATGTGGGCACTCGGCAGCGGCCTTTATAAGTAATAGGTCCAACCTCCAGAACATAACAGTCAACACTAGGTCTGTTGTTTCTCTGACCAACATGAAGGGTTAGAGATAAATAATGGTACTGTCGAGACCACCTTCTGTCTTTATGGTCACACAAAGACTCATTATACTCAGTCTCCATTCATTCCTTCGTCCCACTCCTTGTCATGCTGTGTGAACAGCCAGGGACTTAGGGAGTCAGTGCACACACACACATACACACAGGCCTTGTCCGCAAGTTGACATTTGCTCTGCAGAATCTTGGAGAAAATGTTTCAGTATGTCATATTTTTAAAGGGACAGAGTGACGTCACAGCAAGTGATGTGAACATGAAGAAAACGATGGTGCACCGAACTGCTTTTGGAGGATAAACAGTATTTGTTTGGTCTCACTTTACCAAAGGTTTTGAGTTTTGACGACTTCTTCACATCCTTTCAGAGAGGCATGGATGATTTCTCATTTGTTCAAAGAGGTCTTTCTTCATTATGAGGCATATGTTTTACAACACATCACCACATGAGCAGGACTGTTTGAGTGCGTGACTCCAAGTTGCTTTTTTCTGCCTTTTTGAATTATACAAACAAAAGGAAAAAGAAATTCTTTACCTTTTTAAATGAGTGTATTCTTGGGACCTGTGTGCTCCTGAAACATATTATCAGGTTCTTCAAAATAATCTTAACTGAAAGTTCACTTGCTACCTTTTTCCAGAGCTTCCCAGAGCTGAAATGTAGTTGAACAGACAAGAAGGAGCCAGTAAGTGGATATTGAGTTGAGATTATTTTGTCAAACATTCCAATGTTCAAGAATGTAATGATCCTGCCCGTATTTGATCAGTTTTTTTTTATAGAGAATCTGATGTGATGTACACGTTAGCATTAGTTCATATTTGTTTCCTTTTCCGTAGGTTGGAGATGCAAACGCTATGGCCACAGGACTGGAGATAAGGAGTGTCCGTTCTTCATTAAAGGCAACCAGAAGCTGGAGCAGTTCAGGGTGGTGAGTTTGCTCGCTGCTTAGAACAAAACAAGCCCACGTATAGCCATTTAGAGACAATATCAAATAATAGTCTGCTGTTAAAGAATGCAGGCTGGGTTGTGGTGAGGTCAAGGGCCTGACAGAGACAAGTTTGTGTCTGAGACCTTCTGCTGAGGTTAACTACAGAGTCTGAACACATTTAGTTTACACTGAGGAACATGTGGGCAGCAGACTGCTTCGTGCAGCCTGCTTGTAATGGAACAATACCTACTGCAGCGACAGAAAGCCTCTGCAATGATTACCATAAATGCAACTGTATCATATTTTCCTACCTTGTATTGTCACAGGGAGGCTTTTAAAAAATGCTGACCTAACAGTAGAATCAGTACAATGGTTGGAATGTGAATGGCAGTAACTCTCATTGTGAGGAGGAATTATTTTTCTTCTCCTTTCTTCATAGTAGGTAATGGCAGATTGTGCCTTCTTCTTTTAGGCTCACGAAGACCCGATGTACGACATCATTCGGGAAAACAAAAGGAATGAAAAAGAAACCAGGTACGTGCATTTGTTTTTTGAGACGCGCATGTTGTTCTTGTCCTTAGCTGTAATTTCCCTGGGAAAGATTTTTTAAACAGCTCTGAGACAGTTAGGTCCAACTCTTGAGAAGCCGCAATTTTGACTGTTTCCATCCACAGAGTGAGACACTCAGATGACCTGGAAACTCTCTCATGGTGGCTGGTTCTCTGTGCCGCTTTCTAGCAAATAGCATTTGACACCAGGGTGTTTGAATTTGAGGTTTGCTTATTATGAAGGCTCACTGTAGGGGTGTGTGTGTCTGTGTGTGTGTACATGCAGAGCAGCAGTGTTGATTGTGTGTGTTTTTGCATGCATTACAAAAAGGTTATTCAAAGGCCAGTGGCGCTTTGAAGTCTCGGTTGCGTGTCTGTGCCACATTCATTTTGGCATCGTGTTTGAAAGGGAAGTGAAACAGTCCAGCCTCTCCCAGCTTTCCAATTGCATATACAGTATTGAGTCTCAAGTTGTCCTCGAGATGCTAGCCTCTTATCATGAGGCGAAATTGATGAAAACATTTCATGACAGAAATTTAGAAAGTAGCTAGTTATATTTGAAGTACCTACATCTATATTCATTGAAAGTTAATTTTCTTTTGCACTCATCCAAGGTTATGAAGATATTCCCAGTTGGAGATATGACTGGGACCCATTATTATCTGATCTGTGTTCCTCAAATGTCTCATCTAGCATGGCCCATCTAATCTTTGAGACTCTCTATCACTCCTATTTTCGTGTGTATTCCACAGATTTTGACATACATTATTTGTCTCATTTAAGGATGTTTTTTTAGAGAGTGTGTTCCTTCTTTTTTCACTGTTTTACATTGAATATGATGCATGATGGTCTGAAACGTTCTCTAGTGAACTTAGTGATGATAGTTTGCAGGAATTCTAACTTTTCTAACCTCTAGGTGAGGGAAGAGATTTATTTTTTAATTTAACTCTAAGTTATGAAGTGCTTTTATGATGGAGCACTAGAGGCATGCTTAAAGGAGTAGCGTGACTTTCCAAGCATTCAGGTGATCATTCTGCTCCGTGAGATCAAACCCACTATAACAATGCCTGATGGACACTTCACAAGAGTGTGTGAACCCTTTCTCAAAGAAACACTTTGATGGCTGAAAAGTTGACAGTTCCCAGACGTCTTCAAAAATTGCACAATGCTGATGCTGTCACGATCAGTGTGCCAGCTCACTTCTCTGAGCTAATTAAAGGGCATGTACTCCAGTGGCTTCCGATGCTGTGTGTCAAATATCTCTTTTTCCCTTCCTTTGTGTGTCATGGAGCAGTGTGGCGCTTCGTCCGTCACTGTGCAATATGTTGATGTTTTAATCTTCCCTACTGTCACCTGTAGTCTTCTGTGGTGTTTGTGCCATTCACCAGACACTGAAGTAACTAACGTTACTATTATCTTGTCTCCAGGCAGGTAAAAAACCAGCCAAAGTGTAGAAGTTCAATAAAATAGGTGTGCATTAATGATCGAACTATATTGATCTGACTTAAAGACTGTGAAAGTGCCCTGTTCAGTTAAGCAGAACTTGTTAGCACTAACATTGAACAAGTCTTCTGATGTCGAGCGTCGTATTTAGCGACAGGATGACCTCAGGCATGTCCCAGTGTCTTCTGAAAATCCTCCACACACCTGCAGTTTTAACTGGTACTTTGGCCTCTGTTAGCAATTTCTGGAAAATCGTAACACGAGTAGGCACTTGGCGAAGTCCACAGTCCGGACATGCCGCACTGTGTCTCGATCAAGGACACTTCAGGTGCTTGCCAACTCCGGGCATCCGAGTCTGCATCAGTCATGTATTCCTCCCAGGTCTTGACTATAATCCCCACCTCCTCTCCTCCCCGCCCTTCCTGTTTGCAGGATCCAGCAGCTGCAGCAGCTGCTCCAGGACACCACCTCCAATTCAGACAGCTCCTCCTCTTCCTCTTCCTCTTCCTCCTCCTCCTCCTCCGACCACCATCGCAGCAAGAAAAGGAAAAAGAGGAAGGACAGAAAGAAGAAAGACAAGAAGAAGAGAAAAAGGAAACGGAAGCACAAGTCCTCTAAAACCAGTGACTGCTCAGACTCAGACTGAGCGCTTGGAACATGCTGATGTGTGTACTACGTGCTTTAAGCGTAGGAAGAGACTGTGAATGAAGTAGCAGCAGTGGTAGATCTTCTGCAGTAGTGAAGTGTGTTCTGCCTGAGTATGAACTGCATTCTGGAGACCCTTTTAAGCCCTTTCTCTGCAGGTTGAAGGCCTACAACTGTAATTCCACTGCACGCGACTTCTCCCAGTCCTTTCAGTGTCTCCAGGGTGACAGCTTGCATTGGCATCCTCTCTGTTAGATCACACAGCGCAGGGTCGTAATGGAACAGCTCCTTAAGTAAGTGCATGTGTGTGTGCCTTGGTGCAAGTGTGTCAGAAAGCATTAGCTGCATGGGTAATGAATCTACAGTGATATGAAATGAGCCCCCTGGTGTAAGAGATCTTTTACTGGGTCTACTAAGATCGCATGTCAGCAAATACAGTGTGTTATTAAGAGATTGTATTTTCCACCATTTTTTTTTTTCTTTTTTGTTAACCGGGCCATCTCGCTGCTTTTAAATACTTTGATTGTAGAGTTGTTAAACGCAGAGAGGTGGGGGGAAAAAAAGTTCAAATTAAATGTTGGAGTACAGCTAGAATTTGTCTTCCACATAAGCCTGAATGTTTGAACGCTTGTGACTGCACATAAATATTTGAATTATTTGAGGTTGGAATATGCTTATTTGCTCTGAAAGAAAAAAAAAGCCACAGAGCTGGGGAAAGAATGTATGTGAATGTGCTCCCTTATGCGGAGGAAAAACTGGCTCTTTCTCTCCAGTGTTTGCCCGGCTCTAGCAAAAACAAAGATGTTAATATCAATCTTGGCCTTGACTTAATGTGTGACATTTTTTCACGTCGATGACGACTTACCGCTTTGTGGGCGGTGCGGTGAATTCCACACGCAGAAATCAGATCATTAAAAGGACTCGACGCCGTGCAGCCTTGACCTTCCCGAGAAGAAGAACATTTTTCTTTTCATCTTGTCCTGCCGGCAGCGTGAGGACACTTCAGAGCGTGTTTCTCAAAAATCATTTCACAGTCCGTAGCCTGCACAGCGCAGAGCGACCCTCCCTCTCTGCGGAACCGCCAACGTCTCATCAAACCGCGTTCTCGCCCAGCAGAACCGCGTCAGGCCAGCAGTTCCCCCGTAGCCACTTCACACAAGACGCAGAGGAAGTCCGGGGCCGCTTTCTCCTTCATGAGCAGCACATTTTGAAGAGGATTCCCTGTGGAAATGAACTTGAAACATTCCCCCTTCCTAATGACCCTGATAGAGACACAATTACAGTAGACCTACGGGGAACAAGCAAACTAGATTTCCATTTAGATTTGTGTCTTAGGCTTTCCGAGTAACTCAAATGCTGTAGGGAGTCAGTGTGTTTATGAGAAATTACAGTTCCATCAAAGAGTGTCAGATTATACGGCCATGAGAGTATTTTAGCTGCTGATTGAGAGCTTAGTTATTCTCTAATATTCTGTCTGCGGCAGCTCTGTCCATCCCTTTTCTGGCACTTCAGCCAATAAGCTACGATAAATCAGCTTCATTGAAACAGTCTGTTCCACGTTGACTTTTCTGTCTCTCTCTGAGTACAATGAATCTCCCAGATGAGATTCAGTCACAGGCTGCTCAGGGGGAGGTTGTGCCACGTAGAGAGAGTCTGGTCAGCGGAGAGTCTTTATTGAAGCACTCTGTCTTCTTGGACAAGGGACAGGTCAGATTGAGTGCCAGGCCAGGCTCACTGTGCAGAGTGCGATAGAGGCCCAACATATTTGCAGAAAACTAGATAATTAAATCTTTATGACTGGAGCACTGCACTTAACTCTTTAACTCAGGGTTTGTGCGATATCAACTTCACACCAGATGTGCAGAGGTTCAGCCGGCAGTTGTGAAGCAAGGTGCGTTCAGAGTCGAGTGAGTTACGCAAGAAGGTAGAAGTGACAACTGAGGTCCAAGCATACAGGGAAATAATCCCAGGCTTACCTTGTAAGAGGCAAAACAAGAGTGACTCTGCATTTTATTGGATGCAGAGGCACATTGCACTGCATTGTGAGTCTGCACTTTTTATTGAATGCACCATGCAGTACTTTTAAACCATATGGGCTGGCTCAAGCCCACCCCCCTGCCTCTTCGCTGTCTCAGATAAAAAGATTACATCTCCTGTGAGCCATCTGATGTAGTGTGGACCGCTTTAAGGCTGAAGTCGGAGATGCGGAAGTCACCGTAACTTAATGATGGGAACAGAATCGAGGGAAATAGAAAGGTTTTGCTCGCCTATGTTCCCTCATCTGGAAAAACAAAAGTGGTGAATTTATTTATGTACCAGTGTTTGACTCAACTCTGTATGTAATCCTTAACAGATACCTGAACGCACTTGTGTCCTGCAACACTAGATCGTCGTCACACTGAGTCAAATAATCTGTTTGCGTTCTGCTATTTTTGGATCAGACCCCCTCGCCCTCACATCCCTTGTGCGCAGTCAGGTTCACAGTTTAGTAGAGGACGCAGGCTGTCATTTAAAAGGTTAGAGACCTGCATCCTGTGTTTTTTTTTTTTTTTACAGAAAGATAGAGAGATTTCAGCTGGGTGTGTCGCTCCAGATTATTTATCAGGGCGGACGGGGCTCCTGCACTAATCCCGCTCCTGCTGAGTGGAGACAAGGATGAGCTGCTGGACTGTCTGCTGTACACTGCTCTCTCTCGTTATTACTCAAAACACACACACTCTGAGTTTAATATCAGATGCAGTCTGTAATCACTGACAAAATTAAAGGGAAGTGGCCTCCTGTGGCTCAGTGCTGCTGAGCTCTGGGACATGGTCCTATGTCCTGACCTGTGCAATGCCATCCACTGCTGAGCCATATCAAAAAGGTTCGTAACACAATGTAACATTAGAAGGTCATAATCCCACCCTCCAAACAGCTCTGTGTGCACATGTGGAGACCAGAGAGCGTTCAATAACCATGAATTATTGAAACCATTGTTCCTGTTTGCCCTCCTCTCCTGCCTGCATGACTTTGTGTCCCATCGTGGAGGGAGAAGACGTCTTTAATTGTTTGTTTATTCAGATGCAGTTTGTCCTAAATCCGCTTTATTCACTAGACTACATTTGTTTAGACAGTGTAAGCATGGCTGCTGTCCACTAGGGGAGTTCAGGGAAATCAAAAAAATCAAATCAAAATCAAAGTTAAGCTATTTTGCATTTGCTGTGTACATTAGCACGGTTAACTCATGTTTAACCTTTCTTGAAACCTTCATCTTAATCTGCTCAGTGCTGTATTAAATGGCGCTTAGATTTTAGCTTTGTTAGTTTATTAATTAGTTTAACATGTAAGAAAAAATAACCAAGCTGTAACTTCCAGGACTTCATTTCTCATCAGTGTAATCTCATTTATCCTTACTTTTTCTTTTGCCCTGTGTTTAGCAGATTTTGTCTAAATGCTATTTTATGTCAAACTTCTTTAAATTGTCCTGTTCTTGAAAGGGACTATAAAAATGTGACATTGCCTAGCCTGAATCCTAAACATCCGAGAGAATAGAACAGCTTTTAAATTAATAAAATATTTAATTGCTGATGTGAGTCGACATTAAACAAGCATAAAAAAACAAACAAACAAACAAAAAACACCTAAAAACACACTTTTGTCCTCACAATCAACCGCAAAGTGTCAGCGTGTTTCTTCTCCATGAGCACAGGTTGAACATCAGGGGCGGAGTGACGTCACTCACACCTGTTTCTGATTGGAGGAAATTTTGAATTATAACTTAAAAAAAATGTAACTTCTTTGCTTATTAATCTCAGTTTATGGAAATCAGACCTGCGGAGCTGTGTCAAATGCTGCTGCCATCTTTACATTTAATTATCAGGGAAAAGGAAACTTTTGTTTGTTTTTGTTTGTCAACTCATTACAGAGCTGCTAAAATAAAAGCAGCTACTGACGACTTTTTTTTTTTTTTTTCCCTTTGAATTAAATCTGGCTGAATGTCCGCATCCCCTCGTCAAAGCGGGGAGCCGCTGAGCTGCAGCTCCGCTCCTGTGCATCCTCTGTCTGGTATCATCGAGGCAGCCAGCAGACGGCAGAAGAAAAGAGGAAGTGGAAACATCAGCACTATCTCTACAGCAGAGGAGAGAGAGAGGGAGAAAACACCAGTGAGTGACACGCACACACACTCACAACACACACACTAACTCCGGACATCAGCGGAAGAAGTGTCCTCGCCTCGTCAGGTTTGTCACAGCTTTGTTTTGTCGCGGACGCGGCGCTGCTCAGCGGCATTTTGGCTTCACTTGTTTGGCGTTTTGTGCTTCGCGTTGACGCCTCGGCGAGCGCTTCTGGCTCCGTTGCGTTGTAGCGAGATAATGTTGTGCTTCTTCTTTGCCTGCTCTCTCTTTCCGTCTCTCCCTGTCTGTCTTTTCACTTCTGTCAAGTGGCCTTAGCGGCTTTGGGCGCTGTTCTTTCTTATTGACATGCGTGTGTGATGGAAGCGTCGCCGCCGCTCCGCGTTCGCGCGCACGCTGAGAGACACATTGAGCTGCAGTGAATATGAAACTGCCTCTGAATTCATTCTGCGTGTCGCATGTGTGTGTTTTCAGTTCTGTGGTGGGAAACAAGTGCGTGTTAGAAAGCTGCAAGTTGTGTGTTTTGCAGCAGCTCCTCAGAGAAGAAGTCGAGGCTGCAGCCGCGGCTGCTCCGCGGCTTGTGTGTTCAGTGCATGCTGTTCGCTTGATGCCCCCCCAAAAAGAAAAGTGGTGCGTTTACAAATGCCTCCGCTTTCACCCCCCTCACTGCTAATTAAAGAGCTCTTTTAATGGTGTGCGGTGTGTAACTCCAGCCCAGCATGCTGGCCGCACCGTGGGCCTGTGATTAGGAGAGAGAAGCCTGGGCAGCAAATGCGGTGTTGGAGCTCCTGTACTCTCCTTCTGGAGATGAGAGGGAAAGATAACAGGATGGCTCAGAATCTGGCAGTCTCTGAAAGAGTTCATCCACTTATCCGAGGTCTACAACTTATAGTACCTCCCCTCTTTGCATCCCAAAAGTTTTCCTGCAATCACTAATTCATGTGACATTTTCCCCCCAAAGTTTTGTGGCTTGTGAGGCCTTAAAACAAACCCTGCGACCCCTGAACACTGATTACAGATTAGGGCTGCACCTAACCATTATTTCATGGCTAATTGATTGTTCAGTCTACGTATGCCTGTCACAGTTTCCCATAGCCCAAAGTGATGGCTTCAAATGTCTTATGTTTATTCATCTTATTTTGTATTTTGTTCAGTCCAAAACCCAAAGCCTCTTCATTTACTATCATAGGCATCCAAGAAAAGCAGCAAATTCTGACATTTGAGAACTATTTAACTTTCTTTTGATCACTGCATGTCTGCATGTGTCTTTGGGTGTTTTTTTCTCTTCTTCTTCAGGGATTTAATAATTCATAATGTTTCTCTGCCTTGTCGTCCTGATAGCTGCTGCACTAACCCTCAGAAATAGTGTGCAGCTGCTGATTCTCAGGTGTGGAACCGCTGCATTAGACCGCTGTTTGAAAACATTCTGCCCTCGGTGGCCCCCTCTTTTAAAAGGTTTTGTTTTTATTCCAACGGAAACCCAGAAATATTAAAACTGTCGATCAGCGATTCTCAACCAGGGATGTTTCTGCAGTTACCAGAGGGTACAAGAAGAGATTGTGGAGTAGCTCAACTAATTTAAAGAAATAAATTGTCTCTTGGAGGAAAATAAACATGAAAATAGGTGTACAAATTGGTGTGATGCTGAATTTAAGTGTATTTATTGCCACAATAACCTAATAGCTATGGCAGAACCAACTTCCCACTAACCACTTGGGTCAATTCATGCTGCAGTTGAGAGAATATGAAACCTAGTTAGCAAAAAGCACAAAAGTCATAAAAGTTTAATATCAACTTGAGCAAACATACTGTAAAACAAAGACCAAGGGCACACATAGACAGTTCCAGGATTACTGTTTTCTTGAGCCTGTCTGATGAGGCTGTGCTATGCCTTCGGTCCCACAGTGGTCCTCCAAAGGCCTCTGGTCATCCAAAGACCCGCTTTGAGATCCGCTGCTCTGCTCTTCCTCAGTGATTAACCATAATAGACTGCAACAGCATTGGACTGTGGCGGCACACAGCGTGCCACAGCTCTCTCCCCCTCGCATCAGTTGTGGTGCAAACCAGAGGCTACGCTGCCGTCCTCTCTTGGTCCCTCCGGCCCTCCAGGCGGCTTCTGATAGAGTGAGAGCCCATTTACATGCCCTGTTAGCCACCGAAGATGTCCCAGTTGTGATGGAGCCGCACGCATGCCGGCGTTATCGTGTCAGCTCGACAATAAACGCAGGCAAACACAGCTCAGATACACGTGTGCAGCCGTGTCGCACACACAGAGGCAGCCCTTAAGAGCTTGACGAGGAGACATGTAGGGGGTGGCAGTTTTTGTTTCAGGTGCCATTCTGGGAGTATCAGCGAAGCAGAAAGTCAGAGGTTATTGTCTGGTTGGCGAAGTTGTTCTTTTTTGTGCTATTTGATGTGAAATCTGACTTTCTACTTAGTTACACGGAGAGATTCCATGTTGCATTGTGAGGTTTTGGCCTATATGTGCACCCTGTGTGTGCAGCTGTGGTGGACAGCGGGTTGGAAATTGATGCTTGGTTTTAGATTCAGGTCTGGCACAGCTTTGAGCAGTCAAGGAACGCAGTTTTCAACAGACCACTAACTAAAGCGCGCTCTCCCATTAAACCGGTATGTGAAGTTTGGTGTGCGCTCAGCTTTGGCCGGTAGCTGTCCAGTTCGGAGCTGAAGCGTGCCAGAAGCTTTATATTACAGCTTTACAGCCACCTGAGGGACCTATATGTCAAAAGGAATGCACACACACATGCAAAAACAAGTTTTATTAGCCACAGCAAACCTCCATTTCTTGTTAGCTGGCTCGCCCAGATAAATATTTCTTTATCCCTGCAGGGTCTTAAAAATCACCGATTGAAATGGAGTGTTGCAACACAAGCGTGAATGTAAAGTGAGACGGTAAAATACGGCAGCCTTGACTTGCGCCATAAGTCATAAGCCGAATAAACGGATGGAATTAAACTTGAGCGCTTTGGTGTTTTGTTTTAAATAGTGAAACCTAATCCAGGAAATCAGATTAGTGCAAAGAGGCAGAGACGGAGTACTTTTTGGCAGAGGATGGGTGCCTGCCCTCCTTATTGAGTTGCATCACAAACGAGATCCTGGTGTGCATCTGTTTGACACTGCCTACCGTTTGGCATCCTCTCACCACCTCCTGAGGTGCAACCTTGCCAGATTCTGAGCTGCGTTTCTCGCCTGTCAGAGCACCCCACCCCCACCCCCCACCCCACCCCCTCCCTCTTGCAGCTTGTTATCTTTCTCTCATTAGCTTACTCGCTTTCTCACACACGCTACGTTACC
This sequence comes from Chaetodon trifascialis, assembly GCF_039877785.1. Classification (NCBI taxonomy): domain Eukaryota; kingdom Metazoa; phylum Chordata; class Actinopteri; order Chaetodontiformes; family Chaetodontidae; genus Chaetodon; species Chaetodon trifascialis. Next base: position 12,967,813 of record NC_092072.1, on the reverse strand, counting down.
GTCTCGCTCATTGTGGCTTCTCTCTATCCCCCATCTCTTGCACTTTCTTCTCTTCTGCTCGCTCTCACATTGCAGCACAGCTCCCTCATCTACTTTCTCACTCTCTGTTGTTGCTCCCTGAGGGAAATGGAGGTATGTAAATTGTTTTCTCCTTGATGGATGCACGGACTGCTATCTGTCCATCTTAATGAACCTGTTTCCCCCTTTTTTTCCTCCTAAAAGCTCAGGACTGCGGCATTAACGCGACACCAAAAACTTCAGGGCCCAAAGTTTCCTGTCATCTCCCTGTCGTTTTTTTAATGTCTTTTTGTGGTAAAAACCACTGAGAATGTCTAAAGAAAAAACTGCTTTAATGCGCTAGTATCCTTGGTTGCAGTGCACACTGGTGCGCCTGTGCTTCAGCAGCTTGAGGTTAGATTAATTTGCAGTTCCAAATGAGATGAATGTTGCCTTGCATAATTGCTCCCTGTGGTATGAAGTTAATTAAAACAGCAGGTAGGTACTGAAGGTGCAATGGGAAGGTGCCAGACAGCCAGACAGACATAGGTGGGTGAGGAGAGATCTCATAGGCACTGCTGCCATGTTCTGCTCTTTAGTTTACTGATTGTAGCCTCGGGCTGAATTCAGAGCCAGGCGACTCTTTGATTTGTGCAGAAATGCAATAAACAAGAGATGCTGATGGAAAAGCTTGTTTTGAAATTGTTTTATGACGAACTGTGATCTCTTAGGGGTTGTGTAAGGGAACGCACTCATGGATGTGTATTGATCTATTACCCCGCGCTTCTATAACTGTGTATGTTTTGTCCCCGGGGCACGGTCCGTCCATTCTTAGAGTATGCATCAGTTTAAGCGGAGAGCATCCGCAGGGTGTTTTTCAGTCCGAGTCTAGACTTCGTGAGGAGCGAAGCAGCCCTAGATGACCCAGAAAGCGATCTGGTTCCCTCTGCGTGCTCGCTCTGCCCGCTGCATTCCAGCTGTGGTGCTGCCGCAGAGCTCTGTAAATATTAGGTGAGAGGTTAGCCAGCTCTCTTGCTCCGTGTGTGTGTTTGTGGTATTTAGCATCTCACGGCTAAGAGCCTCTCAGCCTCTGAGCCTACTGACCCAGTATAAATGGTTAGTCTCTCTGTCTAGCTAGTATATCCCCACTCCAGCTGTGTGAGTGTCTTGAACTGACTTTACATTTTTGAGTTGGGTGCTTTGTAAGGATTGCCCAGTTGAGAGCAGGTGTTAGAGTCTATATACAGCTGTTCTAGAAGGATTGTGTGTATGTGTCAGTGGTGTTAACATCACACAGTGTATGATTTATGGCGTGTGTGCACATGTGCTGCAGATTTTCAGTGCTGCGTTAGTTTTTATTTTTCTCCAAGGCTGCCTGCGTCATTTTCAAAGTATGTTTCAGTATGACCCAGGTGCTAAACACAGATTTTCTTCAGCTGTAACCTAATTATAGCTGTGAGTTTGTGTGCGCGTGCGTGCGTGCGTGTGTGTGTGTGTGTCTCAGCCCTGTAGGTGGTGTGTAATAGTCTGGGTCATTGCTTGATCTGTGTTTGCTGTTCATGCATGGATGGTTGCTGTCACGCTGCCCTGGCTGTCCATCACTCCATCCGTCCATTTTTACACCACTGCATCTTGTGATCCATGAGTTCATCCATCCATACATCCGCTTGCCTTTTTTATTCTTTCTCCCTCTCCGTGAAAATATGATCGGGTCATCTACCAATGCTTAATCAGCTGCATACATGGATCATTGTGAAGTCCCTCTTTGATTTCAATAGCTTTTCAATTGCAGATATGTGTGTGTGAATTCCTTCAGACCCACAATTGTCTTCAGTGAGTGTGAGTCAGTGGAGGTGTCCTGGTTTTGCTGCCCTTCTCTCCCCAAACTGTTCATTTGACTTTTGGTATCTACAGAAATGTTGACCCCATTAGTTCGTGGATGTTTGTGTCTGATGTGGTAATGAGTTTCCTGTTTGATGTTAGATCTGCAGTGGATCTGTTTACACAGTCACACTGTGGGGACTCAACTTCCTTATGGGGACAAAACACAACTCCCCGTAATGTAACTCATTACATTTTCAGGTGAGGTCTTGGGTTAAGGTTAGGGTTATGCAGGCAGTGGTTATGGTAAGTCTCCAGGAAATTTAAATATTGATAAATGTGTTTGTGTGTGTTGATCACTGCTGCAGTGTTATTTGTACTTTTTCACACTGTGTACCGAACAGAAACTTTATGAACTGTGGGTGTGAGCCACACAGTAACTTTCACCCAAATGTCTCAGATTATAAGGGCAGGCTGAAGGTGTCATGGCGTCATGTCCCCTGGAGCTTATGCTTTTTTTTTTTTTTTTCATGCTTGCTTGCTGGGAAATACATTTCAAATGCCACAGCTTTTGTTGTGTTTTAGCAGCACAGAAAAGACCTGCACATCTGCAGCAGTGTACTGTGTATAGACGTGAAAAAGCATGGAACAGCCAATCAAAGAAATTAGATCCACTGCTCTGCTTCACTTACATTAAAGTAACCGACTAGAGTGAAGTGCACATTAGCAGGCTCCATCATATTAAAGGAACTCACAGTTTATGGCGCTTTCATTTTAACTTCATCTGAAAACTGATGTAAACTCTCCAGGGTCTTTGGCATGACTTGGGCTGTACAACTGCATATGTGGAAAAAGTGGTTTAAAGCCTTTTGTGATTCCAGGGGGAGGTGGTCTGAAAAACTGACTCAAGTGATGTCACTTGAGTCGGTGTTGGTTGGGTCTGAAAACTACGAGTTTGAAAATTAAATAATGGGTGTGTAGTTAGAAAGAAGTGAGCTTACCAGACCTCTGCAGCCTGCTCTTCATCTCTGCTTGAGGCTTGCGATTGGCATAACACACCTGACTCTCCATCTGAACCGTCAGCGGCAGATTGTCATCTCCGCTCCGGTGCATTGTGGGCCAGTGAAGGTTTAGGGGCCTTTAACTTCTTGTACTCTGTGTCAGGCTGAGCAGTTGTAGAGAAGAAAGCAAAGTGCTTAGTGAAGTCCTGATGAGTCTTCAAGGGTTCAGAGCTGCCCTGCTGCAAAACTGGCAAGTGCTTGAGGGCTCCCTGGCTGACTTTTGGAGGCCTTTCTGTGAAATGCTGCAGAATCTGCTTGAAGGAATTACCCACATTTCATAATGCCTTTATGTTAAAAATGTGCATGACAAAGAATTTAAATTGAAAACCCAAGAGCAACATGCTTATCCTATTAAAACCGGTCACGTTGCTTGTTTTCGTCAAATTGACAAGACAACCTTGATAAAACGAGTAGCGAACACACACATCAGGCCACAGAAGTGCCTCAGTGTTAATTTAATCCTTGATGGGTTGGTGCTCAAGGGCGGACACTGGGACTGGCACCATGGTCACTTCTATCTGTCAAGCCCAGTATCACATACAGTAAACCACTACAAAGACACAGAGGAGGGGGAGATTAAAGGAAGCTTTTTTCCAAGTAAAGGTCTGACTGATCTGATCTGCATCTCTGTGTGTATACATAGATGTTTGTTGTTGTGTGTGTTGGGAGCTATGAGTCACTATGTTGAAGCCACGGTCCAAACTGAGGACAGCCCGATGTCGTCCCTCTGTGTCTCACAGGCGCACACACAACCCTGAGCTTGTCAACGCCGTTCTTTGATGACAGTGGACAGCGCACACGGATGACTGGAGGTTCAGTGAGGTGGACCGGAAATAAAACTAGCCTGTTGTTTTGCTGGATGTGAAGGAGTAACACTGTTTCTTGGAAACCTTTCTAAACTTGTTTGTTTCTTATGTTACCCTCACATTATTGCCAGTGTGCTCTCCCTGTCTGTCTTCTCCTCGTTTTCTTGCACTCTGTGTCTTCTCTTGGACGATTCCGGGGTCCCAATGTTCTTAAATTTATTGATTGGTTAGAAAACGGCTCGCTTAAGACTTCATTTATTCCTTGCAGTGACTGGAAGGGAAGCAGAAATACAGCACAGTATATGCTCAGAAGACTCTGGTGAGATGTGAGTGTGTGTGTGTGTGTGTGTGTGTGTGTGTGTGTGTGTGTGTGTGTGTGTGTGTGTGTGTTTGTGTGTGTGTGTGTGTGTGCGCTTTGATGGTGTCGCTGCCTTGCAATGTTTCACTACAAAAACACCTTTTTAGATAGTAGTTCCCTTTGGTACTTTCCCCACTTGTTTGCTTATACCTGGAGCAAGCTTGTTCATTTCAAGTTATTATTATGTTCAGAGGACTTGAGAGTCGACTGAAGAGAGAGATGCAATTGTCAGACAGTAGCTGCTGCTGCGCACTGTTAAATAAGAAGTCCCAAGGATGACCAGATATAAAACCACAACAGCAACTCTGAAATGAAGATTGAAATGCGAGGCTATTTTCAAAATCACAATGACTGGTTGGAAATGAGGACTATTGTGCGGCAAAGGCAGGAGGGGTGCCGTATCATTGCCACTTAAGATCTCACAACACAATAACACGAAGCCAAACGTGTTGCATAATTAACGTATGGGTTGCGATTAAGGACTTGAACCCATTCTGTCATGACGGGGGCCTCTGCAACGTCAAGGTGCAGCACCAGTGTTTTCCATTAGTCTCGTCGAGGCTTCCTCTGGAGAGAGCAGACTGAGGAGGAGTGGAGGGCCTCTCATAGCATGCCAAGGTCACCGGCTCGCCCATTCTCTCTGGCTGGGGAACTGCAAGGATTGGATGCAAGATGTGTTGCTTTATGTCGGGGCTGCCTCCGGGTGTCTGAATAGATCACAACACAGGAAACAAGACAATCTGATATCCCTCTGTCTTCCTCGTACTTTTGTTCCCAGACTCTTCATCATGTGTTCCCCCGTAAGACTTCAGTAGCCATCATGTATCATTCATGTATTGTTTTTGTGTTGCGTACTCATTTGTTTACCACTGTTTCTGCCTCCTCTCCAGCCTTCACTGTTATGTTCTCACCAGAGCTTTACGCTCTAAACAAGAGCATATACATATTGTACAGTTCCTGGTCCTCGCTGCCCACACATTGACCAGCTGCAGCAGCTGTGCTCAAAAGGGCATTTGGAATAGATCGACCTGCACAAGGCTCCAGCGGTCGTTCGTCCTGCTGCTACTTTGAGCTCAGTAGCAGCCTGAAGTGAGTTTCTGTGGCTCCAACCAGCCAACAGAAACAAGCCATAATCACCCTCACACCCTGACGCTGCCTTTCATCACAAGTTGGCAACAAGGGAATGTGATCTGAGGCCGGGCAACTTATCTGGAAAACAACCCCTGCACGAAGAAGACTTCTTCGGCGGGCTGGTTGCCTTATCAGATATGTCAGACATGTATAGCACTGACTCCAAAAAGTTGGGACACTGTAAAATGTAAATAAAAACAGAATGCAATCATTTGCAACTCATCCCAAGCTCATGTAGTAATATCCTCTCTACAACCATGTGTTCACAAAGAGGTGAACCTCGCTCCATCCTCGCTCGTGAATGACTGAGCCTGTCCAGGATGCCCCTTTCATACCCAATCATGATACTCTCACCTGTTGCCAATGAACCTGTTTACCTGTGGAATGTTCCAAACAGGTGGGCATTCCACTACTCTCCAAGTCTTTGGTTGCTCCTGTCCCAACATGTTTTAAACATGCTGCTGCATCAAACTCAGAATAAGCAGATATTTATAAAAAGCATTGAAACATTACTTCATTATCATTATCATTTACACAACCTTCATTTGTCTCTTTTCTTCCCATGTAGTGCGTTACTGTTGTGAAAACACCCCTAGGACAACCGGTTGTCCTTATCAGTGTTTCTGCTTCTTGTTATTCCTGCCCAGTTATGTTGTTGTGTCTATAGACACAGGTTTTCTCTGCCATCTGAGAACAAGCATCAAGCAGTGCTTTGTTGTCTCTCAGACTCGTAGCATTGTGTTGAGCTCGGCTTCTGTTGCTGTTTGTGGCCTAAGCGGATTCCCCATCTGTAAACCACCTGCCTTACCCCATGTCACCCTGGCTGGTCTGCGCTGGCCAGTGTTTTCCTCTGGATGTTATGCATTGTCACTGTGCCTGCCCCTTATCTTATTCCCACCGATGTTAAAAACTGAAGAATAACACGGTGCAGCTCAGCTCAGCTGGGCTCAGGCTGGCTCTCTATTGAGAGAAGAGAGGTATTGTAATGGCGGACTAGCTGGGTTTAATGTTGCCTTCAGGGCTTGTTGCTGTGTCTGTTCTTTTGTTGTCTGGAGGCGAAGCTTAACACACTGTGTTTGTATTTTTGTGCGTGTGTGTGTCCAACTTGTGCGGCTGTGCTTTCCAGCCCAGACAGGGCCGTGGAAGAAAGGCACAGGAAATACCAAAGGCATTTTTACAATAACTGGAGAGCTACCGGATGCACAACATTCTCGAGACATGTGGTGAAAGTTTCTTGCATACACAGCAGCAGGTTTCAGAAGTAGATTTTAGTGCAAATGAACATGCCTGTCCTGACCTGAAGGTGGAAGGTGAGCCACTTCCTGCCAACATCTGCATGTGAAACGATCCATTTCCTGTTGACAGAAAGTGTGAAGAGGAAGGTCAAGACGTGCAGGCGCAACCCAGTGTAATGCGGTTTGTCGTTAATGCTCTTCAGCATCAATTACAGGCCAGGGTGACAAGTGAAACATGTCCTGTCTGATGTCAGTTTCCATGTACTCATTGAGTAGATGTATGGGGGGCTGCTATGCAGCGATTACATCATCCAATGACATCGTACCCACAGCAATGAAAGCCTGGCCTGAGGAATGCCCTCCACTTGTGTTTTTCTTTCCCTCTTTCTTCCCCCCACTTTCTCTGTCCCTCTCTTCTCTGTTTCACATAAATGTGGGTTACATGCAGTTAACCCATAAAAGGCAAAAATGAAGTTCTTTGAATCCTGTGCCCCAATCCATAAATAGCTCAACTTCAGCCTCATTTAAACTCCTGTTGCAGCCTCTATCCCACAAGCAGAGCCCCCACCCACAGTTTTACTATAACTTGACAATAATAAGGCAGCCACTTGCAAACCCCGAATGAATGGCTTCGTAGGACTCGGGTTAGGCACACAGGAGGGATGAAAGTGTTTCAGCAGTGGTCAGTCACCACACTTCAAGGGTGGAGGCCCAGCTGGCACCGACACTGGCTCGTGACTGACCAGGCAGGCCAGGCAGGAGGCTGTCGCTGGGTAAACATAGGGAGGAGAGGGCATGGGTGTAGCATATGGTTAAAAAAAAAAAAGACGTGGGGGATAAATAAATAATGGAAAGGCTGTGGACAGAGGGAGGGTGAGGGCAGAGTTTAGGGGTTAGCAAATTAATGGGTGAGCCCAGAGATTGGCCACGGGGCATCTGTCAGGAGAGGGGAGGGCTTTGTGGTGAAAGGGTGTGGCATGCACGAAGTGGAGGCTGGGCAAAGCGTCTCAGTGGGCAGGACAATAACAAGCATCTGTGAGGCAGTACTCCAGAAGACAAGATTTAAATGGAAAATATTTAGAAAATCAGCCCCAGTGTACTCTTTGTTGCAAGCGTGAGCTCATGTGTTGTGGCTGTGTGCAGCGGTGTGATACTGATGAGCCGTTGGTGGTGACGATGAATTACACTGGGCCTCTAACAGTGCAGTTAGTCAGTCAGTCAGTATGGCGGATAGGCAAAGAGCACCCAGCAGGGAGGAAGAGTGTGTTTTGGTGAAGCCAGCCCCCCCGAAGCCACCCAAGACGTGCGTACCGGGTGGGGTGTGTTTTGCGTGTGTGTGTAAGTGTGGAATTAATGGTAGCTTGATGTATAGCCACAGCTGGGGTGGGGTGGTGGAGGGGCTGTGGGAGGGGACGGAGAGACAGCTGGCAGAGCAAAGGGTGAGCGTAACGAGGAGTGAGTGTGACAGCCACAGTGACTCCTTTGTTCCCACTCACTTGTGCCAGTCACAGTGAGTAGATGGCTGATCTGTGAAGTGACTGAATCCTTTCACTGCACCTAGGCCAGATACACAGTGTAGCTTTACACTAGCCCTCCTCACCGTGTTTGTGCGTGTGTGTAACTCTGTACCAGAGCCGGCAACAACAGCTAGAGATTTCCACAAGAGAGGCCATAACGATCTTCCATAATGTCAGTGCTCCTGTAGAGCGCTTATTACACTCGTGATGATAGTCATCAGCTGCTAACATAATTGTAGCGCCAGCAACACTGAACAGTTGCCTGTTCACTATATGCTTAGGTAATGAGTGCTGTTGAGGGCCCGTGTTCTCTCCTGAGTTATGGTTTAATAAGAGGAGTAATTTTTGCTCCGGCTGGGAGGAGTGCAGTATGTGTGCAGCAGTCCTGTGTGGCTTCTGGAGGAAACGATGCTGCCGTGTGCGTTGGGTTTATCGAAGTGCAAGGTCACTCGAGACAGGTTACTCCACCTTTCTTTTATTAAACCTGTCTGGCGTGTGTGCGCGTGTGTGCGTGTGTGCGTGTGTGCGTGTGTGTGTGTGTGTGTGTGTGTGTGTGTGTGTGTGTGTGTGTGTGTGTGTGTGTGTGTGTGTGTGTGTGTGTGTGTGTGTGTGTGTGTGTGTGTGTGTGTGTGTGTGTGTGTGTGTGTGGCATTTGTCTTTCCCAGCACGTTAATTTTCACTCTTCAGAATGCCAGTGGCCTTTAAATAATAGACCAATGGATGGGGGATGTACTCTGTAGCTTATTCCTCTCTAGTATTAAAAGGTGCTCTTTTTCTCTGAAAGCTCGACAGCATCCACTCTCTTACCACTATTCAGCTTTCCAGTGTTTTTTTTTTTTTTTTTTTTTTAGGAGTTCAATAAGCCTTCTCTACGCCTGACTACTTCTTCTGAGCATCTGAACCATTTAGTTCAAGTAGGACAAGTAAAAATAGCCACAAATCAATCCCAAATGTTCTCGGGCTCTTTGCACATCTCGATCTAGGCTAGGACAACCCAACAGGGGATAGAGTGACACGAAATTCAAAGCTGGGCAGAGTGACTGGCAGACTGGCGCTTTAGAGGAGGGCGTGTTCATTAAAAATGTGACTGGTGGCAGTGATTCGGGCCTTGACACACTTTAAAAGCCATTAAAGAGGCAGTGGCGGATTATGGTTTGTTGAGTTATGATGATGATATGACCTTTTGGTTATTACATGCTTCAGTAGAGGTGGTAATCCTCTGAGCTATTGAATTTAGCTAAGTGGAGACCATGTTTCCATTAAGAGATGTATATGACGTGTGCAACACTGCAGCAGCAGTTCATGGCAGGCTGAATAATCAATAGCGCAATAATGTCACGTACTGTAAGGGCTGTGCGATCCCGCAAGAGAGATGGTAGGAAATCCTGCAGGACTAAGGCGAGCAAAGAGCAATGATACATCTTTTTATGCAGGGGGTGTTCATACCATTGCTTTTTTTATTCTTTTTTTTTTTTCACATCAACTACAAGCACATTAAACTAGCCAACCTTCTGAAAACCATTGTTTAAGAATAATCGCCCATTTTGTCCATAAAATAAATCAGAATTTATCTTTATGGTGAAAATACTCTCAAATCTGCACCAGTATTTTTGTATTTATAGTGTTAAAAGGAAAGCAGGCTGCGTCTAAAGAAGCGTGAGCAACCTGCAGTATCAAAACTCTTAGCATCAGCTCACTTTAGCAATATGTTAGTACTACAAGGTGGCCCAGACACTGAGATGAATGTTGCTTGAGACCTAATATTAATTATTAAATTGATCAAACTGATTTCTGTTTATACTTTTATGGCATCTCATTCTGTCATGAAAACAATTCTGCAGTGTTTGCAGGATGCAACATCAGAACAAGCATCAAAGCAAGCGCTCCTCATTTCTCCCTAATGAAAAAACTCTCTTAAATCTCATGACAAGCTTTGCACAGCCAGTCAGCAGAAAACACAAAATGAAAGTCATGTGTGTGTGTGAGTGTGTGAGAGATTAAATAAAAACACAGTTCAGAAAAATACAACTAAAATGAGTGAGAATCAAAGAAAACTTCCTGGTTATTCTTCAGGAAGAGGAAGTAAACTCCATTTCTGACAAAAACCTCCTGCTTTTACCAAAAAATGGGTCGCCTCAAACTTCAGATTCAAAGTTGCTGATGACATTTATATTTTGAAAACAATGTTTTGCCATATTTGCAGCAGTTCAGAGTAACACTGCATATTTATACGGTCATGTTACGAAGAGAACATCGATAATGGGATCCTGTCACGACCATACCTGACAACATCTCTAAAATTCATGAGAGAAAACTGTGATCTAATTTCCGATGAATGCCATCCAGAAGCAGTGCTACAGCTGCAGAGCGTGTGCAGCCAATCGTCCTGTGTTGACCCTGTCCTCACAAGGCACCAGATGCATCAGAAACTCTCTTTGCTTTGGAGTTTCATGGGAAAATCTGCAATGCAATGCAAACTCTTTGGTGGAACATGCCCCGTCTTCCTGCGTGTGCAACTTCTGATAGGAAATCGCCTGAAAGCAATCCGCACTGTGTATGTTTGTCTAAACGGCGAACAAAATGAAAGCCGGCCCTTGGTGGCTCAGCAATCATTTGCAATGGAAATTCTCTGACCCGGGACGCCCAATCCTTCACATCCCATTTAACTCGATGGAGCGCATGCCAGCCCGGCCAGCGCTGTGAGCAGAGGGAGTTAAGCTCCTGTAATGTGACAAAGCAGGTCTGAAAAAGCTTTCTAGTCATCAGCAAACCAGTAGCCTTTTAGTTTTAAATCCCACTAAGACTCTAATCATAACTGTAATGCTTTTTGTAGTACTCCATAACAAGAAAGTGCCCAGTGTATCACTCTTTCAACAAGCAACGGAGGCTGCTGGGTACCTCAAATCTGCCAGGCTCTTATAACCAAATTGGTTACTGTAACACATCCTCTTTCTTTGTGTTTTACAAAGCTGTAGATTTGCCAAATATTCCAAAACATCCTTTTTATCTAGAAGGCTGTTTACACATTAATCCGCTGAAGGAGGAACGTGTCTCTTTGCTCACCTTAAATCTCAGTTTAAGACGCGTTGGTACGAGCAGGTTACATCACAACACCATGAACGCACATACACTGTGAGGCAGGAGGCATCTTTTCCAGTAGTTAAACGTCTGAAATGAACACTATTAACATATTCCAAGATTTTGTTTGTTTTTTTTCTGAGAGAGAAAGAGTAGATGGACTTCTAAGAATGTTTAAAGTGGATACATTTAAGTTTTTTTTGGTGGAAAAACCCTCTCAGACACTACTTTATATTCCACGCAGAGCATGTTTATTAGTTTTAAAAGATGTCTGTAGGGGAGTGAGGCTGCAGCCTCCTCAACAAGCCTTCATGTTGTGCTATAAATAAGAATAGAAATAATAATCTCAAATGACCTACAGCTGTTGAAAGCTGTCTTCGGTCAGTCAGAGAATCCACTAGAAATCTATACAATTCTTTTCCTAATTCATTCTGCTGGCAGTGTTCACTCTGCTTACCATCGCTCCATCTGTGTTAATTCATTTTCAAAAGAGACGTGTTTAACAAGACGGGCAGCATAACATATGAACATAACACCTACAGTAATTACCCTACTCCGCCATACTGCCCGTGCTGTCGGGCAGAAAAGTTCTTTTTTCTCCGTAAAATGAGTGAAACTAAGCCTTTAGCCACAGTATTGTTCTTGCATAATCCCCACCGCTCTATTCTGGGACTTCCACACTAACTCACGCCTGGTTGGCAGAGTGCTCTGCTCTCTTTATGGCTTCGTGGGTGTGTGCGAGTAACTTCCACAGCACCTGCCCGCTTGCTTTTCAATTAGCACACAGAAGATGTAGCATCATTATCTTCCTCATGAACAGTGCTAATCCAGTTAAGAGATGGAAGTTCCCTCAAGAGCTGTATTTGCTTAGCTGGGATGTGATAACCACGGTGTGTTTTATGAATGAGAGGCCCTGCAGAGGAGAGTATAAAAGGCAGTTTTAAGTCTGTTGCTTTCAAACACACTCGTGGTTGTGTGAGCATCTTTTCCATCGTAACCTTTTGTCTGGTGCTTTCCCCCCCGCTGTCTGGGGTGTAATTTTAGCACTTTGAGGAAGTGGGATTTCAGTGCTTCTTTTTATTTCTCAACTCTTGGTAGAATCCAAAGAGGCTCAAGCTTGACCTTGCTGACTTGAACGGACGGGGCCAGTTAAAACATCATGAACGAGATCATGAACGAGTGTGGATTTTTAAGATTTCGATCTTTTTTTTGAGAGTAAAGCAATTTCATTTTCCAATTGCTGCTTGTGGAAGGATTCTTTTTCATTTCCATACCAGAGTTTGCATGAGCCAGGGTAGCAGGCATGTGGTGGATAAAACATAACTATCATGACGGCGCTGGGGAAGAGTTATTGATTTGCCCTGCAGTAACACAGTTTGATTAGTTCCACAATGTGGAAGCTGGAGCTCGTCATAACTTGATGCCTGTTTTTTCAATGAAAGCCCGGCTTCATAACCTGAACTGTGTCAGTGGTTTTATAGACAAAAGGCAGTTTATGTTTATGTGGTTGTTTGCCTTCTCTGAAATGCACCCACTTGGAATAAGAGGGGGTGTGTGTGAGAGAGAGAGAGAGAGAGAGAGAGAGAGAGGCTTGGATGTGCTCGCTGTTCTGCTGGAGGAGTCAAGGTCACTTTATGATGGAGGCGTTTTTCTGCTTATGAATGAAGAATGCTGTGCTGGACCCTCCTGGTGCTACGATGCCTCCCGCCTCCTCCAACACACACACACACACACACACACACACACACACACACACACACACACACACACACACACACACACGTAGGCTTCACAGTTAGACAATGGGACTATAGACCTGTTTCCATGACTTCTCTCTCTGACCAACCAAAAAGCAACATTCATCCCCGCCTCGGTCATGTGACCTGGCAGGGTTTTTGTGTGCTCCCTATCCATCCCCTCTATATACACACACACACACACACACACACACAGAGGGGTCCAGTGAACTTTGAGGATAGCCTGTTCCTTGAAGCGTGGCCCCAGAGGCTCACATCATTGTTGTCTGCAGTGATCAGTTGGGGGTGGGGCAGGGGGCGGCTCTGGTCCAACCATCCCCCGTTTCTCTCCCCACTCTCTGCTGCTTTTGAAGAAGTGCACTTTGATGTTTTGTTTTTTTACATGACAAACTGTTGTGTCTTTGGAAACGAGGCACACTTTTGCGTCTTTTGACTCTCATGAACTCGCTCCAGCTTTGAGCACTTCTTTTTATTTTCTTCATGTTGACAAATGGACTTCAGCTTTGCTTTGGATGACAAAGAAAATCTTTTGTATCTCCTACGCGGGAATATTAAGAGAGCGTGCTTTGATTTTTAAACCACTTTTTTGAGTGTGCTAAAGAAAATAAATGAATATACGACATTGGTACAAGCGTTTGGATTTTCTATTATATCATTTGTTTTGCCAAGACCTGCAACTCCAGTCTGTTCCTTTAAGCATCCAGGCCTTTCTTTCCAGCCTCTCCCTAATGGTCCAGCTATGTAAGTTGATTACACCAAAGACCCCACGGGCCCACAGCCAGACCAGCCACTGTGAAGTCTTCTGGGGAAGCGCATAGCATAGCTGACATTTTTATCTCCGTAATGCGCATCTCAAGCTGGGGCAATTTAAGCTTTAGAAACCACCGTTATCAGGCTCAGAATTGAATCTGAGGTTCGTAAAAGCCGTCTGGTGAAGATCAGAATGGACGGCTGGTCAAGCGTGGTGTCTTTAATTCCAGCTGTATTCGTGAGGCTGAAAGTCCTTATTCCTGCATTACTCAAGCCGCTCACTTCTAAAAGAGATACTGAAGTGTATTCGCTGATCACACAGGTCAGCATGTGCACACTATGGTAGATTGGTTTTTCTCATCGCAGCTAGAATCCAACAATCCCTGCAATGTTTCCTGTTGCTGCAGGAGTTTCAGAGCTGGGATCGACTTGTCTCAAAGACATCAGTGAATCGGGCAGCATTTCCATAACTCATTCTCATATCTGTCAGTTTGGACTGTGGTGAGTGGGTGTTTGACCTGGACAGGCTGCTTCCAACAGGGCTGAGAAGCCTGAGAGCAGAAGGTCACACTGTCAGTGACTCAGTGCGCCCGTGGGCTCTATCACACTCTCACACACACGCACACACACACTTTTCCTAACTGGCAGTGAAAAGGCTTCCAGGGTAAACACCTAATTGTGCTCCTCTTTTCTGTTTTTAAGCTCTCACCGCCGACCTTGATGCTGACTGATATTGAGTTATGTAAGGGGGGAGGATGGCATGTTATTTTTAAATCTAAAGAGAAAAGAGGTTGCATTTGAACAGAGCACATAGCCTATTGTGTATCAGTTAGCAAGGCAATGGAGGAAAAAAACAACGCGTAATAGGCACCTTACATAACACTCTTGAATACACAAGCTGTAAGTGCAGAGGATTAAAATACACACAGCAGGGTATTTTAATGGTACAGGTAATGTTTCATAAGCACTTAAATATCCCAAAATATCATGTGCTGAGGTTGATCAGGGAGCAGTGATGAACGTCATGTGTGAACAGTGTGTCACCGTGTTTGTCTGCTCACTTAGTGTTTTGTAACTGGGATGTTGGATCCTGTAAACACCTGATGAATTCAAATAAAAAAGATCCGTTCAGATCAGTCATGATGTTGATGATCAGATAATATCACTTCAGCATCTGAATTTCAAGTCAACCACGATCACTTTGTTTTGCTCTTTTTTTAAACACTATTTGTGTATGTACACCTATTTTTGCGTTAATATCATCTTATGTTACCTGAATAGTTTGGCTGAGAGTTATATGAGAAGATCAACACCACTCTCTCGGTTGTACAGTAAATACGAGACTGGAACTGGCAGCCCGTCGGGTTAGCTTAGCATAATGACTGGAAACAGTGGGAAACTTGCTGCTGTTTTGCAGAGAGCAGGATGAGGTGTTTCCTCCTGTTGTTCCTCCTAAGCCGTTCATCCAGTCACAGTTCATTTCCCATTGAACTTACCCAAACTGCAGTGTTACAAGCATGGAGTCAGTAGCATATTAGCCTGTGTGACCACATTCCATTACTATTGTTATTATTACAAACTGTCACAGACAATAATAAGAGGATATTTGCACAACCCGTGGGCAGTGAGACCCAGCTAACAGTGTAACTCTACTTGACATTTCATGCCGTTAGATAGACCCAGGAGTGTTTGGTCCAATTAAGTAGCTGCTGTAGCTTGCAGGTTGTGTACCTATTAACTTTGCCTCTGTGGTCTCCACTGCAGGCTGTGTACTCCATATGAAAGGTACTGTTTGGACTATATTTTACAGGAGAGAAGTCCTTAACTCCTCTTGTGTTTATGTCCAGAAAATGAAGGAAGGCAACTACGCCACATGCACGTACCGTTTCTTGAACACTCTGCAGCCACGCTCTCATTACAGTGTTAATTGACATTTCTGTAATGTGATCATGCATTATTGTATGTTTTGATGGTTTGCAGACTGCACTAGCATGCACATGCAGGGATACGCATTGATTATGTTGATCTGGTCTCCAAACTGCAGTTTGATGGAGGAATTATCTGCTGTTATTAGATAGGGACCATGATAATTATATCAAAGGTCATCCCCCAGTGAAAGTAATCCAGTTCAGACTCCAAGCAGAAAGTCACACTCAAGGCCAAAGGAGGTGCTTACCATTCTTATGAGAATAAGAATTTCCTATAGCAGTGGTACCTGGAAAGCATCAGCACACACGTCGAGAGACTTCAAGGTACGAGATGTTTGCAGTCAGTCGGGGAGGACGGTGCGTTTGTGTGTTGACATGTTGCAGAGCAGTTGGATTAAATGTCAAGTGTTCTTCTACTTTGTTAGATGTCAAGTAAACATTACAGATCTGTTTGGAGAGCTTGTGTTGTTTTGGGAAGCGGGATATTGTGGGATCAAACACCTACTTGTGAGCTGTTGTTTTGGAAGGTGATGTGCACTTTGAAAATGTGGCCCAGCTTTCTGCTGTCAGCAGGAACCACTGAAACAGACCACTGCATGTTGAAATGCGTGGATCATAACCACTGGAGTTTGACAATTACAAGTAAAGCATGTTACTCCTCTTCAAGTGGAATAAATTTGGTTGCGGTTTTTGAATAATAGATGATCCCCTGAGGTGTCGTGGAATTATCTTTGCCTGACGAGCTTCTCCGCGAGCAGACTGGGAATGTGCAGATTCATTTCACTTTTGAAAAAAATGGGAAAGAAAATCTGCGAATAAGGAATAGGGTTATGAAACCCGAATCGACCGACTGACGTCAACACCCTGCCTGATATTATTATTCAGCATCTGAATTTACATTTCACATTTTGGGTTTTCAGCAGACACTCTCATCTAGAGCCATTTAGAGCTGAGTGCAACCATAAGCTCCAGTTTCTGAATCACCAACATTACAAGCAACTGGTAGTAATGTGGGCCAGGGTCAGAGCCACAGCTGACTGATAATAGTCTCTCCTGAACAGCACAAACAACAACATTAAACAATTATTTTGACAACTAGTGACATCACAATTGCTTGTTTCCAACTGAGAATATTATTTATTGATATGCATATTTTTTGTTTGAACTGTTAAACGAAAGATGGCGAGTCAGGCCGTCTCTCTTTGTGCTGTAACAGACATGATGTGGTATTGATCTTCTCATCTCACTTTTGGCAAGAAAATAATACCTTATTTTATCTGATTATATCCTTCAATACTACATATATTAAACTTGATAGTCAAAATGGATAAAAACAGTATACAATTTTGTAAATTGCACTTTTATGGCGGCACAAATTTGAATTTCTTAAGCCTTGAAAATAAACAAGATTTCCTGCTCTGCCAAACAATGATATCTGATTCACAAAAACTTCAGCCTTTACGGCTGTTAGTGGTAATTCTGTTTAACATTTGCCTGCTTCAGCACAACCAGCCGTGCGTGCTAAGGCTGAATAGCTCGTGATTGGAACAACAAACAGTCCAGACAGTTTCAGGCAGGTTAACGCTGATCAAAGTACAATCTGCTGCTCCTCGATCAGCTGAGGAAAGATTTTTTCTTCCACCTCTTGATTTTTGATGTGAGTTTCTAAAACCAGAACGAGCGACATGCAGGTAAACATAGCAGCAGGCCATGATTACAGAAGAAGAGACTTGATACTCCACTCGTCACTTGTAAGCCTGAAAACTGGCTATCGGCAGTTTGATCCTCGCTCATGGAGAACAGCAGCTGTGATGAGCTTGAATGCCAGTTCGTCACAGTAGGTACAATAGTATCTTTTTGACTGCATATCAAAAATATGACACATTGGTCTATGGCTGTTAAAAATGCAGGGGGATGTGAATTCCTCAGCAGCACAGGCAGGTTTTGAATTTTGACAAGAGCAGCTGGCAGAGGGAGCGCAGGGGTTAACGAGAGGGATTTTGAAAGGTTGTCGGCAAACGGCGCAGCATCCTGGATGGGCCAATGGTGCTGAAAGAGAGCAGAGTATTCACGAGGGAGCTGAGATAGTTTGGAGAGATTATTAAAGCTTTTGACATGGAGTTGGGCCGAGTCCCCAGTGAGCTCTCTGACTCAGCAGACTTCAGCATCCCTGACAGACAGTTGTGTTTAGATCACACAAATATTCTTGGCCCGAGCGTCATTAGTGACAAAGGTCTTCTAAACTTTTTCACTTCCTCAGATCTCTTTGGTTTGGCTTCAGCAAAATGACTGATCACATGACAGCTGAACTCATGCACAGCCCCGCGTTCATGTTTTCCCAGCTTGAGACAAAAACAATATGATCTGTTTCTATTAGCTTGTTGTTCTTCCGGTTGCTGTGTTGAAATGTTTTCCTACTTGGACACTTGCCTCTCTTTGGCTCGATGGGAGTTTGTGTGCAAGCCGAAAGTTCTGGATGTTTGCATTTATGAGGCTCATACGAACCAACGTTGACCTCAGCCTGGGTGGAGTAAACATCTGTTTTTGTGTGGCACAGATGGCCTGTTGAGCTTCCCGTCTGAAATGAAGATGTCATCGCCTGCTGCTCGAGCAGTAAATGTTTCATTTGGGCATTTAGCCTCGCAGCTCATGATCAGTGGGCTTTTGTGACAGTGTAAACCATCTGACTCATTCTGTTGCCGGGTGTTGTAATCTGCTGTTGCGTCAGTGGTGATTGGGGGGAGTGAAAGTGTGTAGTATGTTTGTGGTTACTACCTATTCCCCAGCCTTCTTTGAAGAAAATTAATAAATGAACACTGCATTTGACTGTAGAAGCCATAATGCTTATTCTAGCTGTATGTTCACACTATTAGTAACAAAACTACAAAACACCCAAAGCTGTCCACATACACTGTCGCTGAGTAGCCATTGAAGTGTTGCTCAAGTGCTCATTGACGTAGTTGTGTCTTAACATGGGTCACTGGTTGAGCACTTGTGGAGGTGGCTATCCTTGATTATCAGCACTAGCTCGCTCAATAACACACCAGCTATTGTGCACTTAAAAATGCACATTACAATCCTGGTACTCCTTCAATAGCTGCCACCCTCTGCTGAGCTTCGTTTTTATTGTTAATTTTATTGTTAACTCCACCTGCCAGCACCTGAGAAAATGTGGACCGAATTACCATTATTGAATGATTAAAAACAAGGTCAGTCGTAAAATGTGTAAAAACTGGATTCAATTTATCTTAAAAAATGATAAAAAATCTGTACTGCATCAGGCCAAGAAACAGTTCAGCACATAATCCCCCATAAAACCACAATGTGCCGTTTTCATACTACAGCTTTTGTATGGATTAAACAAATGAGATATAAAGCGATAAGTGAGCTTCAGAGCTGCTGGTAGATGGGTTGCTGTTTCCCCATAGTTCCTTCTTTATGCTAAGTTAAACTAAGATAACCTGCTTTCAAGGCTCCAGTAGTTCAGTCTCACAGCAGTGCACTGAAAGAGGGGCACACTAATGAGATATTTATATGATATGATTATCCATAATTAATCCAATCAGCTCAGTTAAGTGAGTTTTTAATTCACAGGGTTGATCTTGATCAGTGGCCTCTTGCTCGCTGTCACCTTATCTTTGAATTTTGCCGCTTTTTTCACCGACAGACCTGTTTCCTCTTTTCTTGACAAACGCCTACTTCCTCCTTCTGTCTGTCTCTCGCGGCACTCTCTCGGTCGCTCTTTTGCCTGAGGCGAAGCGCTGCACAAACCGTTGTGAGGTCTTTGTCTATGGTTTGTGATGCTGGAGGCACTTCGATTGCAGACGGATAATAAAGTTGCTTGGAAAGAGCTGCCCTCTTGCTCTCTCTCTCCACTTTAAGCAGTTGTTTGCACAAGAAGCAGGTTGATTGAGAGAAGAACTACCAAGCCTGTTGGCTGTCAAGTTTTCCGGTGAGTCCTCGCATCTTCATAGTGTTTTCTAACGCTGTCTTCATGTTACACAGGATGCAGTAGGCCTCAGGGTGCGGCTCTGCGCACTCTCCTGCCTCCTCTCCTCTCCAGTGTGTCACCAGTGGGCACGAACACTGTGGTTAGATGTTTGCAGTCTGAAGTAGGGAATGTCTTGGTACGTACTGTACATGCTTGTTGGCTGATTCGAGATGGGACTCGGTTTCCACATCTAACCATAGAAGAATGGAAATGTCAGAGAACGGATATGTTTTAAGACAGTTGAGCGTTGTGGCTACATGCTTTGGGGGGTGGGGGGTGGGGGGTGGTGGAAATGTGGTGTCAGTAGTTTATGATTTTGGAAGGAACAAATAAAGAACATACTTACACAGCTGATAAATCTGCTGCCTTGGAAAATAATTACTTGGCAGTACTACATGGTTCCTTCACAATACACATTATGGATTAGTTGTGCGCCTGTAGGCCTAATTTCGCCCTGTGTTTTCTTTTCCTTCCAGCAAGTGTCTTCTTTTTTTGTCTCCTTGTCTCTAAATGTTCCAGTGTTTTGATTATCTGGGTTGCAGAATGCCATCCAAGTACCTCTAATTGTTTCTGACTCACTTGTTTACCTCAAATTGCTGGCTTGCTCTGCTTGCAACACACTATTTAGGCTACACTTGTACCTTGCTCAGCAATACACTGTAGCTCCATGCTTCACTCGCTCTCCTGTGTGTGCAGATTTATGTATCCGGACACACATACAGAAGTTTTAGTATACAGTATGTGCACCAGTTTCAGTGCAAGAGTCTACTTCGTGTCCCGTTAAAGGCCTCACGCCTCAGTGGGAGATCGGGTGGCTGCTGTTGAGAGTTGTTACGAGCTGCTGGTACTGACATTTGACAGGATATCCTGGTTGCAGCAGTTTAGAGAGAACCAGGGAGGGTTTCTGACACAAACGTGCTGGGAGGCATACAGAGAGATGTCACCAGTCTGCTTTGATGCTTGCCAGTCCGATCTTCAGACAGTACTGAATTGACAAAAAAAAAAGTGTCTGTGCATATGTGTATATATAGTTTGTATACACATGCATGTTAAGTCTCTTAGAGCGTGGTACTTCCTTCTTTGGTTAAATCTAGAAGCATGTTTCTAAACCCTGACCCCAGCCTTCCCCCTTTTCCTTTTGTCTTCTTCCTTTTATTTGTAGCTGTTTTGTCAGCCCTTTGTCTTGGAGCCAGCAGCTTTTCCTGTGGGCTGGCTGTTGGGTATGTGTATGTGTGTGTGTGTTGAGGAGGGTTTGGGCATAACACAGTCGCATTTGTAAGATTCTCACTTTCAGTGTACTCTCTCTGTTATGCTTTACTCTAGAGTCCATGGTGTATTTTTGTTTTACTATTCTACATCAGCGATTCCCAATTAGGAGTACCTGCACTCCAGTGGCTGTCTGTGCAGACTGTGGAGTAGCTCAGCCCATATGATAAAATAGAATTTATGATTTGATAAAGAAAATCTCCACAATTCATAACCCCTGAACAATGTTGCCATTAAGACTCATAAAAACTAGTTAGCAAACAGTTGAGCCTTGCTCTGCCAGCCCAGATCGATTTTTTTTGACATATTAAGATTGATTTTTAGAAAGTCTGGACAGGAAAAGCTCCAGTGTGAATACAAACTTAGATGTTAACACTGAAAGTTCAACTGCAGTGAAAAGTCATTGCAACAGCACTGTTTTATCAACTTTTATATTATTAATAGTTAAAATCCACTTCAGAAACAACTGTACTTGGGGGTACTTGAGTTCATCTAACGGGGCTGGTGTGCTTGGGGGTCGCACATAAAACAAGGTCTACATTCTCCACCTTGAAGTTCAACATGGACTCAAAGAGAAACTTAACACCCCTGAAAAAGCTTGTTTTTGGTTAAGCCTCTCAGCTTGCTGCAGTGATGTACAGGTGTACTCACATCACTGTTGGGTGGGGTTAAAGGTGATAAAAGTGAGCACTTTTGACCCCACCGAACCACACCTATCAGCACAGCTGGATATGGTCAGAGGTGAAAACAGGCAGTAAAACACTGCATTTCAGACTGGAGTTAAGTTACACTTTAAGTATGCATGTGTGCGTGTGCGTGTGCGCGCGCGTGCGTGCGTGCGTGCGTGCGTGCGTGTGTGTGTGTGAGAGAGAGAGACACCTGGTATTTATCATGTTGTGGGGACAAAAATCTGGTTAGGTATAGGGTAAGGAACAGGCAAATAGTGGTTATGGTTAGGGTTAGGCTCCAGGAAATGAATGTAAGTCTATGTAATGTCCTCACAAGTGATAAAAACACAATGCGTGCGTGCGTGCGTGCGTGCGTGCCTGCGTGCGTGCGTGCGTGCCTGCGTGCGTGCGTTTGTTTCTGGCATGCCCACACCTCGCCTTAAGGGTGTAACATTACCATCCTCTGGCTAGTGTGTGTGTAGGCGTGTGAAGGCGTCACGCTCGGAGCAACAATAACTTGGTCCTCTGCACCATGTCGGTGGCCTTTTGTCTCAGCTCTCAGATAAAAGATGGTGCTCTTTTTGTAGGCCGTCATTCTCACACACACGCACGCACACACAGACACACACACACACACACACACCACAGGCCCCGGCGGTGAGGCAGACCCTTTGTAGAGTCATCAAATGAAGAGCTAGAAGGGTTCTTTTGAAATCCACCCAGCACATAGGTTAACACAGACACACCCACACACAAGCGCACACACAGTTGTCAGCATATAGAATTGCTGAAATACACATATTAAACCATGAGCATGTACACTCACCCACACTCAAAATGCACATGATACAGTGAAACTTGATGGTGCGAACACACACACACACACTCTCTCTCTCTCTAAGCACATGAGAGCTTTAGCAGCCAGGAGTGGATGTTTAAAGAGGATTCATTTCTACAGTCTAAGACAAATGGTTTTGATTGACAGGGTGGCCTCATGTTGCTTTCTTCATGGTATGTGTCGGTAAAAGGAGCTACAAAGGATTTTTTTCTTTCTTGCTGGCATGTTTGGTCTCCCAAATTTGATTTTATGTTGCTGCTTGTGTGTGACAATAACATATAAAGATGTTCTCAAAGCCATGATAATTCCAGCTTGAGATTGTTTATAATAGTTAGAGTGAGTCAGAGTTCCTTAAGAAGTGGCTGGCGTATAACTTGTTTGAAACAAGTACTAGACTTGGGCCAGATGCCTATGTGGTCTGCTGTAGGAGGCTGAGGTTGCACCAAATTTATGGTCGCTTTTTTTGAAAAGTCGAAAAATAGAATCTTGTCAGTGGGAGAGATGTTTGACCTCGTGTCTGTAAATTTTATGAAGAAGACTTGCTGGAGATTAATGACCAGTTTTGAAGGGTAGAGCTAGAGGAGTTCATAGTTTTGAGCAAAAAATAATGCTAGAAAAGTATTCAAACTTTTGGATCATAGTTGGTGCCAATTATTTCTCTGTTTGTTCTCGTTCTCAAAAGGGCTCAATTAAAAAAGGCAGATACACCCTTCGTGTTTGAACTAAGAGAAGGCTGTAGGAGCTCATGAAAAATAGAATGTGTCAGTTAGATTTAGTAGCTGCAAACAAAGAACTTGACTGGTACATCACATCCCAAGAAGATTCATTAACACAGGTGATGAGAAATGCATAAAAACTTCCGACAAGAGAAAGATAACAGCTGCTAGTTTGTTTCCGTTTGTGCCATTGGTGACCGAGTTAGGGTTTGGGTAATGTGCCATTTTCGGCACAGATCAGTGTGTGGGTTGCTTGCTTAGAGGTTGTTGTTGGTGGTGTTTCCCATAGCGACAGGGATTTTGAAAACGGTAACACACAAATAGCGGAAGGGCCTGCCATTGACTGCCTGAAATAGGCGACCAATGGCAGGCTGATACTCAGGATCTACATCCAGTCAGTCAGCCTGTAGTAAAGTTGATGTAGGTGGAGAGAGGCATCAGTGGAATTAATTTGCGGTCTGACACATATATATATGTCATGTGTCAAAACTACTGAGGGGGAGCGCATAGGAGGTCTGAAGTGTGCTGTTTAGCATGCATCAGGCTGCTCAGGCTGCTCCAAATGAAGTGTCAATTAAATGCAAAAGACTGGGGTCATATTCAAATCACCTGGAATTCAAATCTTGACATAGTTTGGTGGGGGTGATAATGTAGTAAATGTGTTAACAGAGGCTTTTCTGTGCTTTTAAAGTCAGAGGTTCATCGAGGCTAAGTGCTGGTTGGTCGCTCTGACATTGTCTGAAAACTGCTGCCTCATGTTCTCTCACACCACTAGGCTTCATTGTAAAAGGTCCCAGGAGGAGCTGGCAGGAAATGGTTTACTTATATCATGTTCCCCTTGATATTCATGCCCCCGGTCTCACTCTTACTTGTCCTCTCTCTCTGTCTCTCTCTCTCTCTCTCTCTCTCTCTCTCTCTCTCTCTCTCTCTCTCTCTGCAAGCTACTCCTGATGGAGTTTTAATTAAAACTTACTTCAAAGTGTTAAAATTCCTTAAATACAGCAAATAGGCATCCTCATTTTTTCACGTTATTTAGGGATGTCTTAATTAAAATTCTTTGTGTTACATGCAGTTTGAAAGTGGTGCTGTTGGATTGTTCAACAGAGCTGGAACTGAAAACACCTGCACTTCCAGTAGTAGATCAGTTCATTGTATTTTTCTGAAACTGCAAAGCATTTTTACATCCTGCTTATTGCTTCTCTATCGTGGACAACTTGTTCTTAAATCCACTTCCAGGTACATGTTGGGAAGGCTTAATTTTGGTCTCTCTAACCCTCTTTCTCTCTTTTCTCTCATTCACTCCTCTCAAATCTTTAACTTTTGCTCTTTTCTTATCTTATCTTACATAAGTGATGACAATTTTCTGGCCGTTTTTCAGCACCATCACTCAGGAACTGAAGGGGAGATTGTCACCATATTTCACGTTTGGTCAGATACTGACTTGGTGACACTAATCTTGGGTGTCCACCTTGAAACTGTGCTGGTTGTGCAGATCTTCTGTGCTTGAAGATGTGTGTGAAGCATCCACATTTTACAATTTGTAGTTTCTTTGCAGCGCCATCCATATTTGAAGCATTGTAGTCCACCACAGGCTCATTGTTTCTGCTCATACTGAGCTTCAGATGATTGTCGTTGCACCATGTGATGAAGGTCTCTATCCAGAAATGCACTTTGACTTGACCTTTAATTAATTTCCTTCAAAGTCTTCACTGCATACAGTATATCATGTGAGTCTGGACAGACATGGATGTAAACTGCTACTTGATTGGTTGGTGGAGGCAAACAGCCACGAGGCGGTAATTCTAGTCCTCTGTTGTGTTTTCCAACATAATATGACTTTATACTCTTTATCTGGATTTACTTCTAATGTCATTATTTCATGTTTACTGTCTGTGCCTGTCTTCCTTTAATCTCTATTACCTCTCACTCCCTTCCTTCCTCTCTGCCTCCGCTCATGTTCACTCACATTTCTCACTTCCATTGCTTGCATCTCCTCTCTTTCTCTTTCCCTCCCTCCTCCCGCTACAGACGGTGTGACCCCCCTCGCATTACACGTCATGAATTATTGAGGTGAAACCCAGCACTCCTCTGCTGCCCGACAAATCACGGGCCTTCTCTCCTCCTCTGTTTCCTCTCCTCTTACCCTCTCTCCCCTCTTTATTGATGGTTTTGTTTAATTCCGACCTCTGGCAGCAGATCATATCACAGGTTTCTGAGGGTAACATGAGATTTAGTTTTATTTTCCCCCGCTCTTTTGGAGCTAATCCTGAAGAATTTTAGCCACTGTAACCCGGAGGCACATGCCTGTCTGGTTACAGCAGGTGGGCGAGTGCTTGAAGACGGATTAACTGCACACATACACATTCATATATTACAATACCTTGCTGGAGTGGAGCCCAGTTAGACTTGTGGTTTGATGGTTTTGGCAGCATTTTATTGCATACAGTACATTAGTGCAATTAAACCAATGGAAGGATTATAAATGTGTGTCAAATGAATGAAAAGGGAGAGTCTGTTAAATGTTTTTCATTGCTTGATTTATGTTCTTTTTGGTCAAATTCTGCAAAGTAATATGTTCTGAGTTGAGGCAGACTTGCTGGGAAATGGAGAAGAGATTGATGAAAGCACGAAACCGTCGGATGCGGTGGACAAAATGAACGATCGGGGGAACAGAGGAGAGAAAGGAGAGAAGCGGGGTCAGACCCTGAAAACCTGAGAGCGCTCTTCTCCAAATAAAAAACATGTTCCGTTAGTTTGTTTAACCCTCTGGCAAAGCGACAAATGAACACGCACGCACTCACGCTCAGCAAAACCAGGTTCACAGCAAATCACCTGCTCTGACGCGATGAGCTTTGACAGCAGCTAGCTCGATAACAAGGTCTCATTTACACTGTGAGGAGGTTGCTACAAGATGCCAGAGCGACAGATTAGGGATTTGATACACAGCCCTCCAGGCTATCGTAAACATTCATGATGACTTGTAGAGGGTATATGGAGAAAAACACACACACCTGGAAAAAAATCAGGTGTTTCTCAGAAGTTGTTCCCCTGGAGCAGTGTGTGTCGATTGCAAGAAAACATGTTGATCAAATGAGCTGGACCATTTGTAGCCCTGTTCATGGTGTGCTGGTGTGTTGAACCGCTGTGTCTCTCAATTACATTTGAGCCCATTTTCAAGGGATTTACTGTGCCTGTCAGCAACAAGCTAGGTGTGTGTCCTGGTGTGTGTGTGTGTGTGTGTGTGTGTGTGTGTCTCTCCAATCAATAAGCCTCAAGGCCGTCCATCTCTGAGTCATCTGTAGTTCTCGGAAGATGATGACAAGGTGCTCGGAACACACGCAGAAACACACACACACACACACACACACACACACACACACACACACACACACACACACTGGTGTTTACTGGAAAACCAAAGCCGAATCCTCAGTCAGAGGGACAGGCTTGTATTTTGACTTCAGACTTTCCACTCTCCATTTTTAAGTATAAATACCGTTTATTACATCTTGGGTCTTTATTTTGGGAACTTTGGTGAGTGCAATACTGTCACAGCTGACAGGAATGGCCGAACTAATTGCTGAAGTGGGGGAACGCAGCAACATCACTGCAACAAAGTCTGACCGGGCAGGAAAAAGAAGCTGTTAGACAGTCAGAGTTTAGTCAGATTACCTTGACCACTTTATTTGGAAGTGAAACCAAAATGTGTAACAATCAGTCACTGCACAGATGCATTAAGTACAGGAAGTCAGAGTTGAACCAGACTGAAGTCACACTGTAAATTTGGATGTTTACAATAGACCTAACTAATAATGGATTACAGAGGCTAAGACCCAAATATATATTTTTGATGAGGATCCCTTGAATGTGTTTTAATAACTGTGCACATACTGAGCAGGACATCTCACAGGTGAAAAATCTTTTGGGTCATGGCGATGCTGAGTCAGAACTGCCTCAAACATCTCCGCCATTTCTGTACGGCACTTTACCGTCACTCATCCACCAACATATACACAGATTGTGCTGTGATAAGCTAACAATTGACTGGGTATTCATGTTATTGTTCCCTTAACTGGCTGACTTCTGTGCACATCTTGCATCTTTAAACAACATTTTTCCTCACAAAAAATGAAAACTGCATAAAAAGCTATTTCTATTCAGATTTTTTAAAGTAATTTTCTTTTTCCCAAGAAACAGCTGGCAGGCCAAATCAAACATTATGGCAGGCCAACTTTAGCCTGTGGGCCACACTTTGGCCAGCCCTGCCCTAGACCCATGCAGCTCTAGCATGGCTAAATATTGTGACATTCAGTCTCAAGAGTGGCAGCCTTATAGCTCACATTGACTACCTGTCTGTCCTCAGTCACTCTGGAGAAAGATGATAATCTGTGCACGCATTCTGTGCATGTATGTACAACGTGGCTCGTCTTTGTGAGACACATTTTTCTTTCAATCGTAGAATAAACAGGATGGTGCTGCTGATTTTCTTTGAATTACAGTACAGATTTTCAGCAATTAGCCTATTGTCCGTGCTTATCCAGATGTTTTCTCCCTCCGCATCTCATTCGCCACCTTGCTCGTCCAGGAATGGGGACCAGAGGCAGAATTTTCTCTGCGTAAGGTTACAGAGGAGGGGAGGCAGAGGGGATGGGGAACGGAGAGATGCACAGCTGAAAGGCAAAGTGTCTCTGAAAGTGTTACGTTACGAAACCACTCTAATCTTCAATGAACATGCTCGTTCTTAATTCACTGGTGAAATTCAAAGCAGAGGGGTGGAGTGAGTCATATTTTGGGGAGTTGTGACAAACGTGACTTGAGTATGACACGCGCTTCGGAAAGAAAGATGCATCCACATCTCGAGCTATTGATGCAGTGGCTGCCATGGCAACGGGCCCTTGAATAAAGGCTATGTGGATCATTATGGGGTGACTCACACGCAACGCCAGGCCAGTCTTATTATGTAAAGTATTTTTAAATTAATACATGCTCGTCAAACACACCCATGCATACTCACACAGTAGCGTACAGTAACAGAGGCTCCAGACATCCACACAGAAACACACATTTCATCACTCACTATTCTGCCTGTGTTCGTGCACACAGGCTGTATATATCAACACTCACACTTTTCTGCTCAATAGTTTTCTCCCAGGAATTAATCAGAGCCCGCCTTTATGCATTATGAATTGAGATTAAATATGTAAACAGGCTTCTCCACTAGGAACTAGGATGATCCAAGCTTTCCAGACAGGCAACGAAGGTAAATTATTGATGCCTTCCTCAGTCGGTTTTGGAGATATCTATGGTACATTTTCCACTTGATAACTGTGCAGTGGTGGGTTTCATTAGACCCCCTGCAAGCACACATAAGTGGATTTACCCCGCTCCCCCTGTGTGGTTCGGAGTGACTGTGATTTGGCTGTTTTTCCACCATGGGGCTTCTAACTGGCTTATTTTAGAAAGCCACAGGGTTTCAGGTCAATCCGGCTGCCTGTTCCTCTGTCAGATATCGTGGATTTTTTTTTTTGGGCCTCACTGGAGTCCTCTGCACAGGGACTGAAGCCAGGGAGGAGCCACCCCAGGATCACATGTTCAATATTGAGTGTGTGTTCGTGTGAAAGAAAAGTGAGTGTCGGTGTGCTTGTTGCTATGCGTATGAACCAGCGTGCACATGGTGACAGCTTCAGTCTGTTTGTGTATTTTAATTGCATTTTTGACCAGTGAAAGACAGAGAACACGACAGTTTTCATTGCTGGTGTCTGTTAGTACTTGACTTCTGTGGCTCAGTGGAGACTGAACATCAAACAAATGCTCTTATCTCACTTTTTCACCCTATCCCTTCTTGTCCTCTCTCTGCGCATTGCCTTCGCCTCCAAGTTTCACTTTCCCTAGCATCTTTCCCCCTGAGTTCACCCCCTCTTTTAAAAGACAGATTTGGTATTGCATCATAAAGTTGGGGGACTTGCAAGACAGAACAAAAAAAGAATTAAAAAACCTTTCCTGCCTTTCAAACTTCACACTCCAGTTTATAAAAAAAAGACGTTTATTTCAACAATTCCAAACTACAGCCTGACTGATACCTGATTTTTGAGGCCGATACCAATATTGATATTCGAGAATTTAAAAACATCTGTTGGCACATCTGCAAATACACACCCATACACACATAAACATAACATACAATAATAAGATTTTTTGTAAAATCCCTTAAATTTGGCTTCAAAACATCTGACCAACATAGGTACACAGCAAGACAGTTTACAGTTGAAAAGTATGCTTGTTAGCACTCTCTGCTGGACAAACTATGTAATGGAGGCACTGTTTCTAAAATATTTCAAGCACATATTTGGCATTTCTTTTCTGCAATATTTTGCGACATATCGCCTAACATTTACGCAAGAGGATGCATCTGTGATAAGATAAGTTGAGTTGACATAACACAAATGTTTTCAGAGGCTTTGTTTGTGCTCCCCATGGTGAGAAATCTGACCTTTGCTTGTAAAATTGGAGGAATACCCCTTTAGGCTTGTGGAATTTGGCAGAAGAAGTCCTGCGTGCTTGCTGGCTATTGTGGCCAAAGTGCTGCTACATCACTGCCCTCACTTCAGTGAAAGAGAGACGGAGCTGCTTTACAGGAACTCTTGCACTTTCATCAGCGTGAAAATGTCTGAAAGGAGCCACAGACTTCACTCTGGAAGTCATTGCAAGCTGCTGCTGGAGATTTTTTGTGTCTTTCTGCAGCGTTTAAATGACCGAACATGCGGCGAGGTCCCACTGAAACAAAGTGGGTCTTTAAAAAACGTAACTTTTCGATTCATTGCTGTGACCCCATTAGCAGTTCAACTTCGATTTGAATTAAGCTCTTCAGTGTATCTGCCCCACCGGCACGTCCTTATGTTCTGTGTGTCAGCAGCTGCAAATTAAATTAGGCCACCACTGGAAAAAAATCTCATAGGACAAATGAAAACAATGGTTTGTCTGCTTTAGTTTGTACAAGTGGGTGTTAGAAGTTGAACCGTGTATTTGAATGTGATTTTAAGCATCGGTATCTGCAGGAATTTGCATGAAGTGCTTAGTTTTTAAGGTCAACCATGACACAAACAGGGGAGCTTGTTTTAGCTGTGGGCTAATGACTAGTGATAGCATCTGAATGTGGTTTATATGCTACAGTAGCACTGAAGATGGACCCTCATGCATTGCAGCTGGGAAACCTGACCTCGCATGGTTTTGGGGTATGATAATAAAAGGGGCCAGTGTGTATACTTTGTGTGTGTCTGTACAAATAACAGTTAACTAATGCAAGTAGGTCAGTTGACTCATTTAAACCTTATGTTGTAGGAAAGTGAATTATTGGTTTGAGCTGTTCAGTAGCTTCTACTGCAAACATGAAATTATCAGTGCTGCACTTGAATCCATGTCTTGTGTATTTTTCAGCACTGCCCTTGCTGTCCTTTTCTCCTTAGTCATATGTAATGTTCTTTCAAGTCAGAGGAAGCTAATGCAAGCAAACATCATCACAAGTAACTAGACCTTGTTCTTGACTAACGTGCCCCATTTTTCCTCTCTTTTTATTCCCATCCACCTCTGTCTTCATTCCCCTCTCACCCCCCATCCTCTCCTTCCCGTCACTCTTGTCCTGCAGGGTTGGATGAGCTACCTCCAGTAGTGACAGAGGTGTGAGGCAGCGAGACCCACACCAACCACCCACCTCCTCTCAGCCATGCCGCCGCCGGCAGATATCGTCAAGGTGGCCATTGAGTGGCCAAAGGCCTTCCCCAAGCTCATGGAGATAGACCAGGTAGGTGTCTGAGCACAAAAAGACTTATCTTAGTATCAGCATCCGTTGCGGTCTGTTCAAGTCAAGATGATAGCAGAAAAGCTAGCAAATGTTTTGTTTTGCAGATTTATACAACACACTATTGAACAGTAATCCACTGTTGTGTATTCACTGAAAGTAGTGTGTGTGTGTGTGTGTGTGTGTGTGTGTGTGGGCGGGGTGGGGTGGGGGGGTTATGTCTGGAGGGGGTGGGCGGATGTGATCAGGGCATGATACAGCTTTGAATTGTTCCTAACAATTACACTAATTACCCAAAAGAAGTGTCTTAATTAAAGGTGTTTAACAGGTTTGACACAGCATTACAGACATTGAGTGTAACGATAGAGACCAAATCTTAAATCTTCAACCATATTTGTGACTGACATGAAGCGAGCTACGTTACTGCAGCTATTGTCACAGATTCATGTGTGTAGAATTTCATTTTTCTGACGTGTGTCGATCTGTCTTGGTCACGATCAGGGCAGAAACGATCCGTCAGATATGTGCACTATAGCTCACCCCGTTTTAAAATAAGAACTTTTTAGCTGTTGTCTCCGTAAGGATCATTTTGCAAGCTGGTGTCTACACTCAGCAGGTAATAACTTACTGTAATTAGAAGTGCTTACAGCTGTTCCTACATTAGAATCGATAATTTGATGCTGGATTCGGTGCATCACAACAAATTTCACTGATTTACAGAATGTGGTTGCTGTAAATCATGGTCAGAATGGTTGACTGGTGTGATTTTTGATTAAACTAATGCAGTTTCGAGTATTAAATCATTCTGCTGATTGCCCGATCCTTGGCTTAGTGTGTGTGTGCCGGCACATGGCTCAAACGTGAATCCACAGATAAAGGCCAGTACTGTGTGTCAGCAGTCAACAGGGTCTGACAAACAGTCGATAACATGCTAATGAAATAATTAGGGCAAACAATGACTACCTCGTGTGGGGGGATGACATGTTTACTATTACGTTGTTTGATTACACACACAGTGTGTAAATAGCCTGTTCTGTGTGTGTGTGTGTGTGTGTGTGTGTGTGTGTGTGTGTGTGTGTGTGTGTGTGTGTGTGTGTGTGTGTGTGTGTGTGTGTGTGTGTGTGTGTGTGTGTGTGTGTGTGTGTGTGTGTGTGTGACTCACGGATGGGCTAATGATTGTACAAGCTATGAGTCACCGTGACAACAGGAGCCACGATTGCCCTTCTCAGTGGCTGAATGAAATATTGAACTACGGAGTACATGCGCTTCTGGCTTTGCCTGGAGGTCTTTGAGGGTTTACGTGTTGATTTAGGGATGGAGTTTTTGTGTTTAACGACCCCTTATCAGCAGGGCTGCTGCAGTCTGAACTGTAAAACATCTTTAGGTCCCTCTTTCGTCTTTACTTCTCAAAGCCACATCGCCCCCTCCTCCCCCCTTCCTCTGCTTTTCTCCAATTCTCTTATCTCTGCCTGTCATCTTTCTCTTGTTCCTCCTATCTGTTGCCTCCTCCTCCTTGTCCTTCTTCGCTTTCTCTCCTGTTCGTTCCCCCTCTCACTCCTCCTCCCTGTCTTTTGTTGTAACTGTGAAAACTTGCGCTGTGCCTCCTCCTCTCTTGTCTTCCACCATCAACCCCCACCTCTTCCTCCTCCCTCTGCATCTCCTCTGTACAATAGGCCCTGCAGCAGCATATGGCTGTCTGAGTCATGCAGTGGGGAGTGGGTTTCAGCTGCTCACGCTGTCTTGAGACCCAAAGAGAGTGTGTATGTATGTGTGTGAGTGTGCGCGCGCATGGACGCATATTTGTGTGTGTGTATTTTTTTGTTTGTTTACGTGGGTACAACTCTGCATAAGTGAAATTGTGTGTGGGTGTGTTTGTGTGGCAACATGCATACTTGTTACTATTCATGCAAGTGTGTGTGCTCATGTGTTGACAGCTGTGTGTGTGTGTGTGTGTGTGTGTGTGTGTGTGTGTGTGTGTGTGTGTGTGTGTTGGGCATTCATGGGCATAGTTCTGATTTCTGCCATGCTGAGTTTGTGTGTGCGTGCGTGTGCATAAATCACACTGTGATGTTTGTATCTCTCCAAATATCTTCAGTGCCCCATAGGCAAAAGAGTCCAACATTTGAGTTGGAACACTAGGGAATTGGTACAAGTGCAGACAACTGCAATAAGCGTTTTATTGTTATTGTCAGAAATGCAATAGAGAACCGGAGGAGGACAAGGTGGAGGGGCTGCTGAGGTTTGCAGGTAGAAAATAAGTTTGGGAAACAAGCAGGAGCATTTAACAACAAGCTGTGATGGTCTGTTGTTGGGTAGCACTGATGTTCTATGGGTTATGATTTGGTAACTTTTTAAGTGCATTATGCTGTGAGGCAGTATAAAATGAAATCGATTTTAAATTTATGTTGAAAACAAAGTTTGCCTTCTTTAAACGTGCACTGACTGATTTGTGTGGCCTCACTTAAAGAAGTAAACACAGTGATAAATACAGCAAACCCTTATCTGTCAATCAATCTATCAGACTATTTGTATAGCACCTTTCATACATTGCAATGTAGCATGAAGTGCTTTACATCTTAAAAGCACACAAAAAAAGTCCCACCCTGACCCTCCGTACACCACCCTGACCCTCCCTACACCACCTCAATCCATGCACAAACATTGAATGACTATATTATAAACAAGGACTCAATAAAAAAGGAAATGTTATCATAACCTTTCATGAGTTTGCAATAAGGAAACACCAGAGGTAGGAGTCAAAATTCATAATAACCAAATAAAATACAAATAAAGATATTAAAAGATTCATAAAATATAATAGATAAATAAATCTAGTCTGTAGCAACTCAGCTGTGTTACAGCTGCAGATGAATGTGGCAGCTGAATCAGACCGAGACGAAATGTATAAGAAGCCTGAAATAAAATTAAAATTAAAATAAAAATTAATTAATTTTTTTTCCAATGTCCTCTTTGGGTTAATTTTAGTCCATGTATAATGACTGTATAATAGCAAAATTAAAATGTTTAAGAAGTGGAAAAAGACATACTACAGTGAAAGTTCAGACAATGCTGCAATCAGGCATCGGTCGTAGCTGGTGGAGTGTGCTTGTTGTGTAACTCAGTGACCTCAGAAAGAAAGATTTCTCGTCGTTCGCTCCGTTATCCTCCCACTTAGAAAGGAGAGATAACAGGAGCTCAGAGCTGATGGGTGATATAGACACATGAAGATCAGATTTAATAGAATGTATTATGTTTTATTATATACTGATGATTAAAGCTTTGTTTTTCACATTCATGCTAATGCATGAAGTGAAGACCACTCATGTACCGGGTGTGAAACTTGCACAGGACCACAGTAGTGCAGTGGAGTGGAGCTGATAGTAAGGCAGACGAGGAAATGGTAGGTGTTCATGGAGGTAAGTGTGATGGGGTAGGGCAAGAGTAGATAGGATAATGGAGGTGGTGTAACTCCAGGATGATGAAAATAAAGGGAAAAGCATGTATTTGAACCTCAGAGATAATAACATAAAAGGTGCAGGTGGAGGTCTTTGGAAGAGGAGAGGAGAAAGGAGTTGTTGAAGGGAAAACTGGGGAAGCACAATCTCAATTTATTTAGAAGTTCATTTGTCGATTTAAACTTTAAACCACAGGTGGGAAACCTTACACCTATCAAGGACCACTTTCATTTTTAAAACATCCTTCGAGGGATGTTGAACACATATATCACAGTAACCTCTAATGTGATGGCTGGAACTGCTTCTCTTTGCCAAGATGTCAGAGGGTAGTGATAAGGATGATGATGATGATGATGATGATGATAGTACTCACGGCTGGTTTTCCAGGTATGGGTCAGCCAGTTTCTTGAGTGAAACGCAGTCTTAGCGAGAGAAGAGTCAGTTTGGAAAAGAGCTGCTCTCAGCCAGAGATGCAAACTTCAGCGCATGTCTCCTCAAAATGGGAAAATTCAAATTTCTCGAGGTGTCCTTCAGTGTTTTTTCAGCATCTCGTACCATATCAGTAATCTGCTCTGCGATGGTTCTTCAAGGCAAACTGACAGTTTTACTTTGTCTGCTGCTAGCAGCTCTGCAGCAGCAACAAGGTGCTCCTTCACAAGTTCTCCTTCTGAATGAGGTTTGAGCTTCTTAGCCTTTAAAAAGTAAGCACAAAAAGTAATTCATAGAAAATTCTATTTCTCAGCTGCTTTTTTTATATTTATGAATTTGCCTTGTGGGCTGGAACAAACAGTCTCGAGGGCCACATGCGGCCTGGAGGCCAGACATCCCCCACTTTAAGCAAACCAGTTCAAATGAATTCTAACCTGAAACAGGCCGTAAATTTAAATCTATGTTAAACAAGCTAATTCTCTGTTTTCTCAAAAGAGACGTAAACAGATCTTTTGTACTTAATCAAAAAACTGATCAGACAATGTGTCTAAAAATCAGAACAATAAAACAATAGATATTAAATTTGCCTCACATAAGAGGTTTGCACTGGTCACACAGAGATAAGACACTCGTGTTTTTGCTTGCGGCTTTTTATTTATTTATTTTTCACATGCGGTAATATGTTATTACCTTTTTACATTATTTAAGTGGCCACAAATATAAATGTATTATTTTATTAATAATACAATTAAAAACTGTAAAAAGCTTTGATCGTGTATCAGAGAAGGATTCGCTCCAGGCAGTGCACAAGTGGTTTAATGTGTTCTGAAATCTTGCGAACCTTTGCTCTTTCTTTGATGATTGAGCATATTGATAGTATGCATATTAAAAATCTACAGTGAAGCTAAGAAATAGTGAACATTTGCAGTATAAACCTAAATTATTCAAGTGTATTTTGCTGTTTTTATCAATACCTTATCAGAGGTGGATATTACGTATAGTTTTACAGGACATACTAGTGAATTGTTTTTATTTTTAACGCTTCATTTGAGGCAACATTGAAAAGATCCTCAATGCTGTTTGAACAGATGCTCTCTTGTAATATGGAGTACTTGAGAACATTTGTGTGTGCGCTCACTGTAGTCTGCCAGCATACTGTAAGTCCCAGAGAGCCTGAGGAGGACAGCAGCGCGGAGCGAGCAGATATTAAGCTAATACTGACTGACATCGCGCACACACTCCTCACATTTGTGACCTCATCCCCCCCAAATGTGTTTTTGCTGGCTCTTCATATTCCTCAATCCCTTTTTCTCTCTGTTCAACATCCACTCTCCTGCCCTCTCTCACCATTATCATCCACTCTCCTGCTTGCTGTGTTTCCTGTTTTTTTTCCCTTCATCTTATTCAATTTGCTTATTTCTCACTTTTTTTTATCTTCTGTTCTCCCTTTTGTTCACATAGCAGCCCACACTCTTCTTCTGTCACCTCTCTTTCCTTTCTTTCCCTGTCATATATGCCCACCATCCTGCCAGCATTATCTTCTCTCTGTAAGTCCTCCATCACTACAGCTTGTGCTCTTTGAAGCAGCCTCTCTCTCAGCTCAGGGTAAATCCCAGTGAAGCAGCAATCCAATCATATCATCCACAACGCTCCGTACATTGGGACTCTATAGAGATGCTCACCAAATTGCTGTGTGTGTATTTTAGTGTGCAGGGTTGTAGCTGTGCTTCTGTGCACATGCTGATGCCTGTGTGTTTTGAAAAGATTACGTTTGGCACAGCGGGGATAAAAGACCCTTAAGCATCCTTAAAACAGTCTCTAGTGGACGGTACTTTGGCTGAGATGTAACCTGCGCTAGTATATACTGTATTCAGATCATGTGATCATGTGTTTTGTATGTAACTAGTAACTGCATCTGCCAAATCAATATAATGGACTATTGTTTCCTGGTGAAATTTAGTGCAGCATAAGTATTAAATAGCAAAAAATAAGTTGATGAACTCTAAATAAACGTACTGTAGAGCAGCACTTGAGTAAAGGTAATGACTTACTTTCTCCCACTGTGGAGCAGACTATCATCGCTGCTGATCTGGAAGCAGCTTCACAGACTGCGACAATCATGAATGAAATGGTGCCAGAGACATGGTCAGTGATCCCACATCAGCAGTCGGACCGTTAAATACAGGCTCCTGAAGAGCAGCCTCTCATTGTGCCGGTCCTGTAATGTAAAGTAATTGCAGCTCACTGTGAGTTGACTCTTGTTTTAGGAAAACAAGCTTGGACTGTGGACTAAATGTAGTTTTGTCTTTCTCCACAGAAAAAGCCTCTCTCAGCCATCATTAAAGAAGTGTGCGAGGGGTAAGTCTGCGCTGGCTTTTTTTAATGCCTGCACAAGCGCACGCCTT
This sequence comes from Chaetodon trifascialis, assembly GCF_039877785.1. NCBI lineage: Eukaryota > Metazoa > Chordata > Actinopteri > Chaetodontiformes > Chaetodontidae > Chaetodon > Chaetodon trifascialis. The sequence goes on along the minus strand of NC_092072.1, from coordinate 12,930,811 downwards.
TTGGATTTGAACATAATTCTCCTCTCTCTTTTACTTTCTCTCTCTCTTTCTGTCTCCACACTTAAATCCTATTAGCTTTATTTTAAGATGTCCTCCCCTTTTAATACCAATTATGCAATGTTTTTTTTCTCTCTCTCCATCCAATGGCTTTCAGATGGTCCTTAGGGAACCATGAAAACTTTGCTCTGCAGATTGCTGACGCGACAAATTTCTACATCACAGAAAAGGTTCGGTCATCTAACTTTATAACTCCAGGCAGCAGTGTCCAAGGAAAAAAAAAAAGATGTGTCAAGTGGTCACTAATGTTTGCTTTTATCTTCGAATATCCACAGAATCGCAATGACATTAAGAACGGCTCAATCCTGCGCTTGACCACCTCTCCTGTAAGTGAAATGTCCTTATAAGTACATAAGAACACTCTGACCGTTGTGGATGAAGAGAACTCTATTTTTATTATGCCAAAGCACAGTGTGTGTGTCATTTTGCCCTCTGACACCAATGCATCTTCCTCCTCCTACCTTCCATTCTAGTACCAGACTGCCATCCAGCTTCATGAGCGGATCCAGTCGTCCAGCATGGATGCCAAGCTGGAGGCTCTGAAGGACCTGGCCAATGCATCCCGGGACATCACCTTTGCCCAAGAGTTCATCAACCTGGACGGCATCTCCCTGCTCACTCAGATGGTGGAGAGCGGCACTGAGTAAGTCAGCTGTCTGTCTCCTTTGCTGTTTTGGATTTCCTCCGGCGCTGCCGTGTTTTCCTCCCTTCAGACGACTTCTCATTCCTCTTTGTGCGATGGCTCTGACAGGGACGACGGAGAACAGACGGGTGGAGGAATAGAGATTTCCAGTGTTTTCATAGAGCCATAAATCCTGTTTAATTTCAAAGAGCTACAGAATTTTTAGGAGTTTTAAAAGTATCGCACCTGCACAGTCCTGAGGTCAGTGAGAAATCCGTGGGGTCTTTGGAGTTGCACTGTGCATTCTGATTGGTTGAGTTCAAAGCAGCTGAGTTACTGAGCCTCAGTTCAGTAACACTCCTCAAATCATTGTATTAAACTGGATTTACACTTTTGCATCAGGTGCTACGGCTTGCTGTCTGTAGACGCCTTTGTTGTGGAAACTGATTGTAGTTCAGCATACTTTAGGATTTCAGAGCTCCACTGCAGCAACACTCGATACCAGACAAGCCATTATCAGGCCGTGGTGCAAAACTCAATTTATTCCGTACCTGAAGTAATCTTGTTTAGAATCTTACATTCATCCTGTGACTTGGAGTGATAATGGGAACATTCGTCCTGTCTGGTTGCTGAAAAGAAATCTGCTGCCCTGCAGTCATTAATAGCTGAAGTAATCTGTTTACATTATTCCACTACCTTTGTGCTAGTGTGGAAAGCAAATGGTATTCAGTGGAAATAATCAACAATATCTGCCATCTTTACAAAGTTGAAGGTTAAAAACTTACAAATGTGCCTTTTTATAGATTGTTCCTGAGCCCATGTAGTAATATCCTTTATACAATCAAGTGGTGAACCTCGCTCCAGTTTATCATGGGATTAGCAAAGGATTAGCAAATTGTCACATACTGATTTATTTATATTTTACTTCCTAACCTTTTCTGAGTCATAGTTGTATCTCTGTGGTTACATAGTTCAGTTTTTGAGGAGGTCGACATCAGCTCCAGTTGGTGGCAAGCTGGCTTGTGAGGAACACGCCCAGGGGCTCCCGTTCACCTTTGTTGGCCATGAGAGTGATATTACACACAACTGTTTGACTGTTCAGCAGATCCAAAAACTCACTGTGTGCAGGGCCCTGGAGACTGTCTCCACTGAAGGTAAAAGAGAGGACATTTCTCGCTGAGGTGGAATTTCTCAGCCGTGATGCCAGTGGGAGGTGTGTTTGTGTGTTTGTGTGTGTGTGTGTGTGTGTGTGTGTGTGTGTGTGTGTGTGTGTGTGTGTGTGTGTGTGTGTGTGTGTGTGTGTGCCAGTAGCACGCTGTGTGAGTGCAAGGCTCAAGCCAGAGTAAAAACGCAGAGCAAAGTTCCAGTAGGAGTGCAATCGTGCACACACACACACACACACACACACACACACACACACACACACACACACACACACACACACACACATGCACACAGGCAGACATACGGTGCAAACTGGCAGGCAGGGCAGCAGCAGCAGCCATCCGGCCGGGACTCTCTCGTTTTCTGCCTCATGCAACTCTCATTATTCATCCCTTTTACCCGGCGAGAGAAAAGATAGGTTGAAGAATTGTTTTCTTGCATGAGTTGGCTCAGGCGCAGTCATGTTGCAAACGCACGCTCACACAAGGTCAAATGTGCTCTTACTACAGCACAGCAAAAATCCCGACACTTTCATGCTCCTGATTGTTTTGTACGTGCATAAAAGGGTCAAATTTCAGTCAGATATTTAATGTCTTCTCCTCAGCAGAAACCTCTTAGTGATCTCCTATTTCAGAGTGAGACAGCAGCCCCTCTTACATTACACTTGCTTTCACTATTTGACAGGAAATCATTGAAGGCTTTTCTCCTTTTTGCATATAATGCTGAAGTGAGCAAATATTGGACACTGTTTGATCTTGCTGCGAGGAGCCATCACAGCAGCACTGATGTTGACTCCACTCTGCTCCTGGCTCTTTCATTAAATACGTTTCTATGTAAATTACCATCGCATCCGTTATTCAGCTCTGGAGAGTTTAAAAGTGGCCTCTGTGTGTGTGTGTGCGTGTGTGCATGCGTGCGTGTGTGTGAGAGAGAGAGAGAGAGAGAGAAAGAGACAGGGAACGAGTGGTTCTGCTGCATGGCCGTCTGAACAGAAGGAGCTTATGAAACACTGACATGCAGATAGGTATCTGTGTCTGAAACACACACAAACACACACGCTCATTAGTGCGCCTGCCAATCACCTTGGTGAACCGTAATTATTCAAGAGGTTCAGTGTTCGAGGCTCTCGAGGGCAGAGCGCTGCTGTGATCTAATGCCTTTGCCAGAGATGTAGTGCTGTGGCTTGTTACTGCTGCTGCTCACAGGAGCTCCACTTGAAAGGTGGATATCGCCCCCTGCTGACAAAAAAATGGAACAACTGGTTTTGAATGTCATTCAGAATGGACAGTGCAACTTCAAGCAGCTTATTGCCTTCAAAAATTAAGGAAAGAGGGATTTTAGCTGTTGTATTAAGGGGTCACACAAGCACATTTTCTCATTTTCCTAATGATCTTTAACCATGCAGGCAGTTTTTGTTGTATTTTCCCAGGTTTTATCTGTGCCAGAGTAACAGTGAGGCTGATTCTCAAAAGGACACACAGATGTTTGAGTTCCTTCAGCGACATTATGCAGCTGTTTTTTTCTTTGTTAATCCTTTGTTCATTGTCATTTGTGTGTAATTTAATTACAGCAACTTTTCATAGAAAATGTGTGACCGTATCAGGACGTGCAATATGAAGCAGAAATTTAACACCAGTCAGAGAGGGTTTAGTGTCTTTTTGGTAATTACAGCGCATCCGTCAATCAAGATATTTGAAGTGTGAAACCTTTTCGTCATGTTTTCCTGCTGAATGAAAGTGTTGTTTGATCATTTCTGTGCATTGTCATCTCTACACAAGCTTGCTGTGTGAAAGTCAGGTTGGCAGCAAACTGCTTTTTCAACTGTTTCTGCTTGGCACGCTTTCAGTGTTACACGAGTAGGCTTTCTGGTTAAAAGTGAGTACTTTAAGTCAGTGTGTAAAAGCTCAGGTGGAACGAAATACTGACATTTCAGTTCAGTTTGCTTTTGTCTGAATTTCTATAATACAGAGTCATTTTTATGAATAGGATTTGCATGGAGTCTGGTCTCTCTTTTCAGGGACATGTATGCATCAACTAGTCAGCAGGTTGGGATTTGTGTTCCCTGCTCTGTGCTGGCTAAAAGACTGAAAGGTTTGGTTGTTTGTTTCCCACCTTTGACACCAAAGTTTCTCAAATCTTTGCAGGCGCTATCAGAAACTACAGAAGATAATGAAGCCCTGGTAAGCCCCTCCCCTTACCCCCCCGGCTGGGTAACGTCATTGGCTCTGTGCTCTTCCTAACCTGCTGGCCGAGTCTGCATGATTAAGACTCTGGCCCCAGTGCCTTATGGGAAATTATCTACATACGTGTAACACAGCCACTTCCAGGCTTCCATTTTGAAATCAGTGTTGCACTTTAAGTTTTTTGCATGTGATTTTGGACTCAAACAATTTCCTAATTCTTCAACACAGACTGAAAGAAGACCAAGATTTATCTCTAAAAACCGAACGAGACAAGAAGTCTGTCAAAACCATTGAATTTTTGGAATTCAATGCGTAGTACAGCTACATGTATCATTACTTCTAGTACAAGTCAGTGCTTACCCCAAATTAAATCTTGGTGTTCTTTATAAGGAATGGTGCTGCTCAGGGTGAGGGGATTGTCTGTGGGCTCTCTGTGAGACAGCTACTTTTCTTACTTTCTCTTCAACATTATTAGCAGTGGTACATCATCCATCCATCGACAGGGTTTCCTCTGCTCTATCTGCCTTAAATAATCTAACCTCTAATGTTAGTATTCTATGATTTCATGTAGCATTGTGTAGCTAACTGTCATCTAAACACCCAGTACCATCTGCAAAAGCCTTTTCGTCCCTCAGCTGTCGGTTACTAATTGTCCATTTGACTCTTCACTAATCATCTACCATGCAGCAACACTGACCCATGATGCTCTCTGCTGATCCACTGCCTTTGTAGGAGTATTTGTGTCTATATCTTCAGTTTCTTATCATTTTGGTTTTATTTGCTGAATTTGACGTGTCAGCCGACTTAAATTCATTCTGAAATATGAAAGGGCATCCACAGATGATTACTTTTTTTTCCTCAATACAAGTTTAGATTGTAAGATACAACGTTTTTGTCTGGGTTGTAGCACCACAGGTTTGTATATTTTCATGTCACTTCGTACAATTAGAACCGTAATATCATCATGGCGCACAAACAAAAGCCTCAGTGCAGGGTGGGTCTGCAATGCCAGTCTTAAGCAGCAGAGGTCAGTATTGTGAAACCTATTGGTGAAGCTATAAAACATCTTAAAACTTCAAGCTTACTGAACAGTTTTGTTTTTTTTAACACAAAACACCAGAAATACCTTCTGTTCTTCCAAGACTTTTATATTTCAATATGATTTCTAAATTTCTCATTAAATGCTTCCTGCAGTAATATGTCTTGGATGTATCAGCGGTTCAATGTGTTTCCTGCTTTGGCCTCCTGTGACTCCTGCAGAGTGACTTATTTCTCCTGATGTTTGTGTAACTGCATGACTTCACTCTATTATGTAGCTTTCCGGTCCTGATTGAAAACCGCACTGTGCTGCCCGGCTCCTGCTGGCCTTCTGACGGCCCCCGCTGTTTCTCGAAGGCCAGTCTGTCTGCGCTGCATCGCAAACCTCTGTCCCATTTCCTCTTCTCTCCCTGTCTCTGTATTTTTCTGTCTTTCTCCAGCAAAGCCTGGTTGCAACATTGAAACTGCATTTTTCTGCCCCCTCTCCTGCTCTCCACCACCTCTCTCTGTCTGTCTCTGCTGACCGCTCATTCCTCGTTATGTTCCAAGCCATCTGGGCTTTGCAGCTATACACTGGTCCAAGCCATCTGCTGGAGAGAAGTTTCCTATGGTGTGTGTGTCTGTGTGTGTGCGTTGTCTTGTAGTTTTGGCGACCTGCTGTCCTTCACTCTGACGGCCTTCGTGGAGCTGATGGACCACGGCATCGTCTCCTGGGACACTTTCTCTGTGGCCTTCATCAAGAAGGTGAGCAAAGAAAAAGTCTCATTAGCACAGCAGGGACTAAAGAGGAGCATGCATTAATAACAGCGCTGTTACTCTGTATGTTCTCTGGAAAAGAAAAACTTAATGGCTTTAAAGTCTTCTGTGATTAATTCAAGTTTGGAAATTTGGCATTTTCTTAATGTGCTTTGGTCAAGAGAACATGATCGGCATATATACATTTTTATAATCTCCTTAAATATAACTAGTCAGGTTACAGAAAATGTAAATGAGTTAAATGTGGGCAGTTTTACCTTAAACTTATATTCCTACATGTCAAAAGGAATGTTTTTTTTTTATCTGTCCTCCATTCCTGCAACTTTTAGTATCTCTGTGTCTTGTAAGAGTGTAAGAGTAAGAGTAAGTATCTTATAAGTTGTTGCTCCACTCTAACTGCAGATTGCCAGCTATGTGAACAAGTCGGCCATGGACACAGCGGTGCTGCAGCGGTCCCTCGCCATCCTGGAATCCATGGTTCTCAACAGTCAGGATCTTTACCACAAGGTGGCGCAAGAGATCACCATTGGACAGCTCATCCCACATCTTCAGGGGTAAGTGGATCGGTAAAGTCTAAGTGTGAATATGAATTATTTTGATTCATCTTTCAAAGACGGTGTCTGTCACATGGTGATGAATGCATTTCACACCACATGGGCAGGCGATGGCCGACTTCTTATTTGTATAGTTAGTAATCTTATTTGTGCTATCTTCCAATTCCAGGACTGATCAGGACATTCAGACCTACACTATTGCTGTCATCAATGCTCTCTTCCTCAAAGCTCCTGAGGAGAAAAGACAGGTGAGGCTGCAGCGCGCACACACAGCAACTTCACACTGTACTGTTCATCACTTTCACCATGCGGCCAGCTTTACATGGTAAATTCACATGTTTTTGTACTGTAACAGTGTACTTTGTGTGTATTTTTGTGTGTAAGAATTGTCATGTGTTTATACCACATCTCCAGTATAGTGTATCAATAAAACATAGTAGAGGAGTAGTGATTTAAACAAGTATAAAATCCCAAAGAACCCCTTCATTCGTTCCTCATATTTCTCTCCATTCCTCTGTGCAGAAGTGACATTTTGTGCTCAGCCATGCTCTCATTTCTCCACTCATCTCCCTCCCTCTTTCTCTCTCTCTCTCTCTCTCTCTCTCTCTCTCTCTCTCTCCCTTGCTCTCTCACCTATGTCACGCACAGCCCTGTAGCTAATCACATGATCCCTCGTATCAGCACCATAGGGTCCAGCGATGTGCTGTGACATTAATAATGGATGATGCTAACCCACAGCTTTTCTCCTATGCAGCGAACAAAGCTGAAGACACGGCATGCAGAAATAAGCTTCCCAGCATCACCGCATACAGACTGTAGCACACTTGGAGGTTGCAGTGCTTCTTTTGCTGGGGCCAAATTTGCACGTTTTGGCATTTTGACAAGGGTCTGCACAAATCAGATTCATGTGTTTGGCTGGCAGAAATTTTAAGCAACTTTATTGGGTTGTTTTAGGTGATAAGTGAACAATGTCTTCCTGTCTCAGGTGCAGGCATGTGTGGTAATATAAGTTTATAGCAGACAGTTTCATGTCTGCAGGGAGGCAGTTTTTATAATGTGGCGTTATGGGGTAGCACCTGTTCATCATGCCAGGTTCTTTTACAAGCAGATCGATCACAGATGACACACTTTAAAACATGTGAGGGGCTAATGACCCTATTTGGGCTTTCAGTTTGTGCTGTGTGTGTCTTAAAGGACAGATGGCAGTGTGTGTGTGTGAGTGCGATAAGGACACGACCATCAGTAAAGCTTTTATTATGATCCCTTGCGGTCTTTCACCATTCTGCTGACTCCGTTGCCCCCGAACCTCCCCACAAGCTGCACCACTGACAGAAAATGAATTTTTTTAACCTCCTCTCAGACTCTTCTTTTTCTTCTCCATTCACTCACTCACCCTCTATGTCTCTCTGTCTCTGACTTTGTTTCCTCACTGCACACGATATGGTAGTTTGATGAGCACATTGTGGACATCCTAAATTGTCCCCTGACAGTAAGTGCACCCTTGATCAGCACACTTTGTAGTTTGCACTGTAGAAGACATCAGTTAGTGCATTTAGTTTCCCCTTTTTAAGATTAAGTTCTTTTTTTGGGATGGCTTTCTTGTTTTTCACGGCCGATCACTGCTTATGTTGCAGTGTGCCGTGGCAGATTTTGTTTATTTTCCCTGCATTCATTTCTCATTATACCATAGAAAACCCTAAAAAAAAATGTACAACCCCGATTGGGACACAGTGTAAAATGTAATTAGTGACAGAATGCAGTCACTGTGTTCACCAGTTGTTTTATATAGTGTTCCCAAGCCCATGCAGTAACATCCTTTATACAAATATGTGTTCACAAAGTGGTGAACTTCGCTCCATCCTCACTTGTGAACCTTTCATACCCAATCATGATACTCTCACCTGTTACCAATGAACCTGTTTACCTGTGGGATGTTCCAAACAGGTGTTTTTGGAGCATTCCACAACTTTGCCAGTCTTTAGTTGCTCCTGTCCCAGCTTGTTTGAAACATGTTGCTGCATCAAATTCAGAATAAACGTATATTTCCAAAAATCAATGAAGTTGATGAGGGAAAACATTAAATATATTTCTTATATTTCTTCTTTGTACTGTGTTCAATTCCACATACGTGAAAAAGAATGAGCAAATTATCACGTTCTGTTTTATCTCGTTTACACGGTGTCCCAACTTTTTTGGATTGAGGTTGTGTTTGATTTGTTGGTTTATTGTTATGTCTCATCTATATCTTTCTCACTCTCTTTCTGCTCTTCCTTATTTGTCTCTGTCTATCTCTGTTTGTCCCTCCTCTGTCTTCCTCTGCAGGAGATGGCCCACATTCTTGCCCAGAAACAGCTGCGCTCCATCATTCTCAGTGTAAGTCTAACCATGCCCTTCTCCTCTTCACCTCTGCGATGTATTCCTCAGTCTCTGCGTCTCGCTCTGTCTGTCTTTGTCTCTCTTTATCTCTGTTCGGGTATATGCCTCTGCACCAGACTGATATCAGAAAGGAAAATGACACCTGCCACTTCTGCCTCTGTCTCACGTCGCTGGTTATTATCTACTGTACTCGCTCTCTCACACCTGTTCCTCTTTTCTCTCTTTCATCCTCTCCCTTGTGCTAAATCTAATTTCTCCCTCTCCTGCTCCCTCATCTGACTTATGCACTCTAATCCTCCTCATTCACTCCCAAATCCTCTTATTCTCTTTGTTATCTCGCACCGTCTTTCTCCAAAATCCATGTCTTGTCTTTTTGACCCCAAACCCGTCCTCTCTCCTTCACCTTCTCTTTTCACATCTAACACCTCCACTCCCTTCTCTGACTTACTCTCCTGTGACCTGCTACTCCCCCCTCCCTCCTCTGTTTGTCCTCCACACCCCGTAGAATGTGATCCGGAGCCCCACACCTATCAATGATGAGATGGCCCACCAGCTGTATGTGCTGCAGGTGCTCACCTTCAACCTGCTGGAGGACCGCATGATGACTAAGATGGATCCCCAGGACCAGGTGGGGGACTGTGAATGGGTGGTAAATGGAGGGATGGATGGACAAATGGGCAGATCATTAACACAGATTTGGTCATGAGTCATGAGTGGAAGTGGGTGAAATCAGCTTTGTTCAGCATGAGTCAGTTAGCTGTAGTCTTACACAAGCTATTCAGAGAACTGAGAAAACTTAAAATAAATACTCTATGTGCAGCAATATATGGCAGAAGAAGAACAGCAAGACTGATTGTTATTTTTTTCTCCATATAGCTTATTTGTGGGGGTAATTTAGCATCACATGTTAAAAAATAAATACTGTATAGGAAGTACAAGCTCATTTATTTAAATAGCACACAGGAATTTATGCAAAAAGTGACCCAGAGCTACTTAATTAGCACTTAATTAGCACAACAAAAGGAAGTGATGTGGTGTATAACAACTTAAAGGATCAATCATTTTCTATTTCCCTGGCCTCTGGTCTGATGCTCTCAACCCTGCACTCAAGACATTTATCTTTTAAAACAGGTCACAAATTAATAGTTTAGTTTTTGGAAAAGCCTGAGTAATTTCCTGAAACTGCCAGTCAATGTGGTTTTTAGCAAATGCCACTCAAACAGGAGGAAATGGTGCCTTTGTTGGGGACTACTATCAGCAGATCAATACGAATTTTGTGCTTTTGTGTGAATTTTAACAGCAGGATGGGTGGATGTGGGATTGACTCAAAATAAACTACAGTGTCCTTGCTCATCATAGGGAAGCGACATGTCACCGAGCGCAGCTGTGCAGCTTTTGGACAACAATGGAGCTCTGTGTAACAGAGGAACAAGCTATTTCAGGCTTTGGATAGTCAGAAGTTTTTTGGTTTTGGTCTTTTCTTGGGATTTGTTGACAGTAGAAGAAAAATACAAAACATCACCTATCTCGTCTTTTAAAATGAGAAATTGCTATGCAGATGAAACGTCTGTATAACTGAGCTCACATTGCACAGGTAGCTTCACAGCATGCAGGTGTGCAAAGAATGACCCCGATCTCAGAGAGGAATCCTCCACCAGGACAGTCAAGCACGGTGCAGCTGCCAGGAGTAAACAGTCATTAATCTTTTATTCAGCAACTTGTGGGCAGTTTGGGCCTGATCCGGCCAGGTTTCTAAAAACCAGTTATTTTAGGTTGGCCCAATCATAAAAGCAGCAGAGAGACATGGCTGTTGGCCACATTGCCTCGGGCACTGCAAGACCCCAGACGGCGAAAATGAGGCTGAAGCATGCTTAAATCATAACATGGTGAATGGAAGAAAAGATAGAAGAATTTATGAGTAGCGCTTTAATATTCTTCTCCGCGTGTGCAGGCTCAGAGGGACATCATCTTTGAGCTGCGGAGAATTGCCTTCGATGTGGAGTGTGAGCCCAACAACAGCGGCAGCATCGAGAAACGCAAGTCCATGTACACCCGCGACTACAAGAAGCTCGGCTTTATCGTAAGTTTGGCTCGTTTTTCATGGAGTCTAAATACACTGTGATACTCTCTGATTTACTACTACGCGCACACATGCAGGAGTCAAGGTCAGAAAGGAAAACGTGAATCTGTCTGTCCACACGGGGCGGCTGTTAATTGGACATGATTGACCTTCACTTCAGAATCTGCAGGAGTGTGTGTGTATCTGTGGCAGAAGAAAAAGGTTTTGAACAGTGGTGGAAGAAGTATTCAGATCCTTTACATACAACTGTTTGAAAATACTCACAAAAGTAATCAGCAAATTTAAGAACTTGTTCTGCAGAAAATGCCTCATGTGACAGATGTTTTACTGTTAAATTAATACTGATCAGTGCATAAGCAGCATGTTACTGTTGTCGCTGGTCAAAGTGGAGCTAGTGTTCACTGAATTACGTACTGTTAGACATTTTGGGTCAGTGTTTCCCGACCTGCTGGTGGGGCCCCCTTCTAAGGGTCATAAGATAAATCTGAGTGTGAGATGATTAATGTGGTAGGAAGGAAAAGCAAAGTTCTGCCGCACAGATCTGTATTTATTTTTTGGACTTAGACGCTGCTTTGTTTGTAAAGGGGCACAAGACAAAACAGATTGGGAATTACTGGTTTAATATATAAACATTGTATTTTATAAACCAATATTTTGTATGCAACATTTTAATCTGAAAAGTAAAGTTCAGTTAATTCTCTCTAAAATGTACTTTAGTTAAATACAAAATAGAATGCAATAGAAATACTTCGTATAGTGTTTGACTAAATGTACTTTTGAAGGTTGGTGTGTGTTTTCCTCTGTGTTTATGTAGTTAACCTAAGTTTACTCATCCTGTTAAAGCATATTTCCTCCTTACAGGCTTTTTCTCCTTCTCTCATTCTCCCTAAAAAAGATTTTGTTTTCTAATTTTCTTCATCATTCTGTCATCTCCCTACCTTGAAGCATGCATGTTTTAATGAACTGTATACTGTGTGTGTGTTTGTGTGTGTGTGTGTCACTTTGTGTTGTACACAGTGGTCTAACTATAGCATGAGAACTTGAACTAAACCCGCTGCGGCTCAGTGTAAGCCCAGAGCTGTTTCGGGGCTCTTCCCTTCCACACTCCCTCTGCAGTGTGCTCAGTAAAGATAAGGACAATTGGGCTGCCTTGTCTCCACTAGTGTGGAGAAAACCCACCCTGAAATCCTTAGTCTGCCTTCCATGCTAGACAGCTTGCAGCCACACACGCACGAACACGCTGTACGCACACACGTATACAACCCAGAATCCTCCAGATAGACCTTATCGCTGCTGAGATCATTTGTTTGCCGTCTAATGCCTTCAGGTTCTTTAAGTAGGGATTCTTGCACATGCTGGAATGTTTGTCACACGTCCACGTGAGGGTATTTTTTAAGATATGCATGTGCCTGGGTGCCTGTTTCTGTTTTAAGCCTATAAGTCTGCCTCCTGTCAGGCAGAATTACAAAAGTGATGAGCCAGATCTCAGTGTCCTCCGTTCCTCTTTCATCCTCTGCTTTCCTTCCTCCTCTTTCTGTCGCTTTCCTTCTTCGGCGTCCCGTCTCACCTTTTAAACTCAGGATGAGCCTCAGAGTGATGTGTTTGTGCGCGCGTCCCTGGATTTAATCATTAGTCGCCTGAATTCTCTGCAATATCTGGGAGGAATTAAGTATGATAGACTGTGACAGCGCAGGCAGCATCTATCTGCATATCTCCTACAATATTTAGATGTCATTGGAGGCGCCTGTGTAGAGGCTGGAGAAGCAGACTTGCTGTTGCAAAGTTTTTAGCTTGTTCTTGAAATTTTGATGCTTTGACTCTAGTCCAAGCTAAAAAAAATTATTCTTTTAGACCATTTTGCAAAACATTTTTAGATTGTTTTACTGATGCACTTTCTATTCATTTCACTACATTATGAAAATCAGCTTGGAGAGACTTGAAATTTGCTCAAAGATGGTGTCACTGTCCAATGAAAACCACGGATCTCCAAAATGTCAGCGTCGCATGAAATAAGAAAACAGTTTTCTTTTAGATAATTTAATTATTATCTTTGTGTCCCTAAAATGCAGAACAATTGTCTGAACCTGCAGAAGAGCCTTAATCCACAGCAGTTTATCTGAAAACTTAAAAATGACCAAATATGGATATACACGGTTTTCTGGACAGTGATGGATTATCTTGCCGATAGATGATCCATCACTGTGAACAATTTGTTGGTTTTCATCTTTCATCACTTCATCAGGGCGTTTCAAGCAGGGACTTTTTCATAAAAATATCCTCAGAGGTACATTCAAGGACATTTTGACATCCAGAGAGTCAGCTGCTGAAAAGGATTAAAATTAAACCCAGAGGACAAACAAAAAGCAAGCACGGACACTGTGAAATGAAGGATGTGAATGCGGTAGTTTGTTGCTTTAAAGGCCCTGAAACAATATTTTTCAATTAACATTTCACTGGCAGCGATGGGCTCCCCTCTGAGCACAAAATAATAAGCCATGGTTAGAAATGTTTTGGTTGTTTGTCATGGGAAATGCATGCCTTTCTGTTTTTGTCTTGGCCTCACAGGTTTCAGGTGGGCAGGGACATGCTGGTAAAAGCTCATGCGATGCACTTCCATGCTGACATCTGAATAAACCATGCTAACACAGTCCTGACAAAGAAGATTAGCTTTTGAGTTTTAAACGACTTTCTGTTTCTGAACTTTAATTCTGATTGTTCCTTGTTTCATTATGAATATTTAATCTCATCAAATAAAACCACCGTGTACCATCAGCAGGAAACTGGTTGTACCGTCTAACTCCAAGTGTGATTGACTGTGCTGTGAATTCATTGGATTACACCTAAAGGAATAAAGGTCAAAGGGATATTTTGTAGTGTGTCTATGTTTAAGTCCATGTCTCACTCTCCTCCTCCTCCTCTGTCTCCCAGAATCATGTGAATCCAGCTGTGGATTTCACCCAGATTCCTCCAGGCATGCTGGCTCTGGATAACATGTTGTATTTTGCCAGGCACCACCAGGACGCCTACATCAGGGTGAGCATGCACAGACACTCTCAAATGCTGCTATACCCCATGCAGAGACTCTTAACACACACATACTGCTCAGTGATTTCTGTGGTGTTACGTTTCTCCTCATCACCTCCGCTTCCTCCTTCCCTCCGGCTCGGTCACTTGTTTGCAGTTTGTGGCTCGTTCTCAAGTTTTTCTGTCGGCTAAAGCTGCATTTCATGAAGTTGCTCGGCCCAGACAATAGAAATGATTCAATTTCCTTCAGTGTCAGTCCCTGGGCAACGGTGTAATGCCTTGAAGCTCTTTTTGTCACAGTCAACAGGATTTTATACTCCTGAGTATTCGACTCATACCGTAGATATAGTATAACTGTAGTCATTGTCTGTAACAGGATGCTTTCCACTGCTTTGATGAATTAGTGTTTCCACTGTCTAACTCAGGTTGCTTTCAGCCATTTAATGGCAGCTGTCAAGCTCTCTATTGTAATTAAAAGTTTCTGCGTACTTGTATCACCACACTTGTAATTATGTGTGTGTATACTGTATTTTGATATTAGTGTATACCTCTCAAAGTCTCTGGACCTGAAAGTGAGAAAGGAGATGTCTTAGTTGTGCCGACTCAGCCCTTATCAGTCGACCAGAGGGAGAAAACACAGCCTCCAATTTCCCAAATTAAACTGTCACCAGCTAAAATGATTGGGACCTTGATGGCCTCTTTTATGGCGCACTGCCACCATCCACATAATTAGAGTGATTTTTTTTTTTTTTCCTGGTCCTGATTTCATTTATGTTTTTTGGCTTCCGGCCACATAGATTAGAGGGTCAGATAAGGTCAAATAATGACGAATACTTTCAACCATAATGGAAATGTTTATGTGAGAATGACCTTGACAAGCCGGCACTGCACTTTAAATTAATGCAAATGTATTTTACATATACTTAGAACCACAAAGCACACTAAGAGTGCATACCTCTGCCAAGGCCTCAAAATACTCCAAATGTGTTATTTTAATATCAAATGATGACGTCTTTAAAGCCTCTAACTGTGGGATTTGAACATTTCTGTCAAGTCCTAGTTTTAGTGTCACGGAAGATACTGTGGCAGACAGCAGTGTGTGTCACTACCACCTGGTGACATAGAGCCTTAAATCTGCATCTGGAACCAGGTCTACATGCTATTTTTGATATTACCCAAATTCCAGGAATATCGGGGTTTTGTACAAGAATGAGCTGACTCAAATGTCAGCCTGAGCTGTGGGGGGATGTGGTCCCCATATTTCTGGTCTGGCTTATATTTGTTTGTCTGTGTTTCTAGATCGTCCTGGAGAACAGCAGTCGAGAGGACAAGCACGAGTGTCCGTTTGGCCGCAGCAGCATCGAGCTGACCAAGATGCTCTGTGAGATTCTGAAAGTGGGCGAGCTTCGTAAGTCTACATCAGTGACCAGAGACACACACACACACACACACACACACACACACACACACACACACACACACACACACACACACACACACACACATGTTGTGTGTTTATCACTTGTGGGGACATTACATAGACTTGCATTCATTTTCTGGAGCCTTACCCTAACCCTAACCATAACCACCCTTTGCCTATTCCTAACGCTATACCTTAATGCACGGTGGCGCAGCAGGTAGTGCGCGTGCCTCACAGCTACAAGGTTGCCGGTTCGATTCCCAGGTCGGGCCTTTCTGTGTGAAGTTTGCATGTTCTCTGGGTACTCCGGCTTTCTCCCACAGACCAAAAACATGCTCATTAGGTTGATTGGTGACTCTAAATTGCCCCTAGGTGTGAGTGTGAATGGTTGTGTGTTTGTGCCCTGCAATCGACTGGCGACCGGTCCAGGGTGTACCCCGCCTCTCGCCCATTGATGTCTGGGATAGGCTCCAGCATCCCCGGCAACCCCGAAAGGGATACGCGGTATAGAAAATGGATGGATGAATGGATGAAGTAGGAGGTGTGTCCCCACAATGTGACTGTGTAAACAGATTTTTGTCCCCACAACATGATAAATACCAGGTCTCACACGCACACCCACACACCCTCCACAGTGCACTGTTTCCAGTATTTCTCCTTCATCGTCTTTTGCTCACTGAATCTTCAGAATGAGCAGTAGAAAGTGCTCAGGAGCTGCATTACCCACACAAACGCATATACTGTACATATGTGCACAACAATACAAACATACTCACAAGTACACACATCCCCTCCCCGCTCAGATGAAAGCAGCCATTATGCTCAGTAATTGTGCTGCTGGGAGTTCATTATTTAGTGATGCACCTCGCCCCCATTGAGCCCCCTTCAGCCTAATATACCGCTTCTGGGAGGCACACTGCGCAGAGAAAGAGATGCTGTGCCCACGTCCATTCCAAATTGATGTGCCCTTTTCAGTTGTCTTTACTTGTTTAAACGGGAGAGTTGGTCTCGGTTCCGCTCCAGACTGACCCCTGCTGCTCCCTGTAGGGAGGGAGACGACATTCTTAGCTCAGTTTTAAACTGATATGCCCTTTTCATCTGTCTGTTTTTCATAGAAGTTTCAGCCTTGGCTGCATTGCAGGTTTCTTCACTCTTGTGTGCAAATCACAGTGAGGACATTAGACTTTGGTCCATGAAGGAATGCTGTCCACTCCTGCATCTCTGCCTTTAAAAAAGCTTTTCATCAGATTCTCTCATTTGTCCTTAATGTTGCTGATAAAAACGCCAGGCTAGGTTTCAATACAAGATAAGCAGAAATACTTTTTTTTTAACATTTCTAAGCATATTGTAATTTTCATGTCTTTTTTTTTTTTTAATATGCTCTTATCTCTGCCAGACTCTGCTCTAATGCAAAATGTCTCCACCTTCCTCCCCGTCCTCATCATATTCTGAGCACATTGCCGACAAAGGCGAATGGGTTTATATATTTTATTTTAACCAGAAAGATGCTGTCTGCGCTGCCTTAGTACACAAATGTGGCTACCACACAGCCACAGGTTTTAGTCCAGCTTAGGGAGCCGGTGTGCACCTCTCCTGCGCGGTGCATTGTGACGCATAAACACCTGCAATACTGAGCATTTATTTTTTTACTTACATTAGTGAGCTGGTGGATCTTTCTTCCCAATTCTCTGTGTTTGTGTGCATCGGCTTGTGCCTGTGATGATTTTTTCTGTGCACTGTGTCAGGGCTTTTTCATTTGGAGTGTCTCATTAGTCTTTATCCAAATGTGCTCCACTGCACATGCCCTTATGATCTTCTCTCTTAGTGGACCAAAATTGCTTCCCTTTAGTCTCTCTTAGAAATATCGCTTTGACCTCATTTATATCAAATGCAGATTAAGCAACCATACTTGTCCCAAAATAGGGAAACATCTTTATCTCTAAGGCCTTTCTAAGCATGTAGTTCAAGTCTTATGCAATGGAGCGAAAATCCCTAGGATGAATGCCAGGCCATCATTATGAGTAAGACTTTGTTTGAGAGACTTTCTTGCTCAAATAAACAGCTGGGACGAGTGCAGGATTTCATATAACTGGCTCAAAAGATATAAACAGAATATGCGACCAGACCTACAAGTTCTGCGCCAGCATATTGTGATCCTCCTGGATTGTCTGATCAACTTCAGATTTTCAAACTTTTCCCCCTGGCATATTAATATGAAGATGAAGAGTGTTATTTTATGGCATTAAAATTTCCCTGCAAGAATGAATGCTTGAGTTGAATCCTAGCAGTGACCTTGACTCATAGTTCTCTGCCTTTTTATACCCATTGGCTGTCTTTTGTCCCCTTTACTGCGGCTGTTAGCCCAGGAGACTGAACCTACCATTAATATTTATGATGTGATATATATATTGTGTGTGTGTGTGTGTGTGTGTGTGTGTGTGTGTGTGTGTGTGTGTGTGTGTAAAATGGGGGACAGATAAGAACTGGTAAGGAGAATCTATAACCTGCAGAGAATGACCTGTTTGTATGAGACACTCCCTGCAGCCATAATAACAACGCATACACCTACATGACAGGATTCCCATGTACACAAGTAGGTCATCCATGGGCACACTGTTAAAAATTATATGCAAAAATAAAAATCTCTTGCAGGAACTCACTGGGGACAGGAGAGGAAAGACAACATTTTGATGCATTTCTATTTACTGCATCCCATATCCTAATGTTCCCATCCGTCTTTGTCACAACTCCAGTAAATATTTGCAGACTCACACACTCACAGAGCATTATATGTGTCTTATCCTTATGGGAGGAAGCCAGGGTGTCCCAGAGTATTCGTAAGCTGCACTGCATTTTGTCTTGTAGAAAGCTAAGTGCATTTTCATACACACCCCATTAGCCCTGCGTATATTAAATGCGCTAATGAATGTATGAGTAGGATTAATGTAACATGGGCCAGGCAGGTATTGTAAATGCTCAGTGAGTAACGGCTGGACATTAGAAAAAGTAAGTGTGTGTGTGTGTGTGTGTGTGTGTGTGTGTGTGTGTGTGTGTGTGTGTGTGTGTGTGTGTGTGTGTGTGTGTGTGTGTGTGTGTGTGTGTGTGTGTGTGTGTGTGTGTGTGTGTGTGTGTGTGTATGTAATGTAGGGGCATGAGCGTGCATTTTCCCGGAAGAAAGCAGGGAGAGAAAATGAATCTCAGCTCTACACATACTGTCATCATTCAGTTGACCTTTCAACAGAGAAACAATGAAATACCTGACACTAATGAGGGTGTTGGAGGGTGTGTCTGCATCTCTGTAACGTTTTATCAGGTTTGATCGTGTGGTATTTGAGTCAGAATTATATTATTTCACATTATTTCACCAATAACTTGAGGTATAACAATGACATTTCAAGCTGTTTTTTCCATTCTACAATGAAATACCTTAAAATAATTTTTAGCCCAATCAGCAGGACTCGAGGGATGCCATTGTGACTCAGTCCAGACTGAAATATCTCAGTCTCAATAGATTCAATTTTGTTCCTAGACAATGTAGTCCAGTGATTTAGGTGTTCACCTTTTCCTGTAACTCCATCATGAGCTTGACGTTTGTGTGATTTAGTGGAAACCCTTGACTGATAGGCCATTTTTTATAGCATCATAGTAGGAAAACCAAAGGTGTTACTGATAACATTAATGATGGCTTTCTTACATTCATGTGTCTGACAGTCAGCCAGCATGCTCAGCTAAATGTAACTTGTCCATCATTCATTTTATAATTCGTGTCTTCGCTTTTCCCACTGAGACATGTCAAGATGTCTTCTGTGGATGAACTGCTGTGATATTTGTGACCTTTGTGTTCCCCTCTGGATGAATTATAAGAAGCACCATCATGAAAACTACTGACAAAAGCCTCGGCTGTACTTTGTGCTTAGCGCTAATTAGCAAATGTTAGCATGCTAACATGTTAAACTAAGTTGGTGAACGTGGTAAACCAGGCATGTCCAAACTATTCCACAAAGGGCCGTGTGGCTGCAGGTTTTTCCTCCAACCAATCGAGAGGATGCAGTCTGACCAATTAGCTGTCTGAAGACTGAGATCAGCTGATGAAATGAGTCAAGTCTGGTGTGCTGCTGCTTGGTTTGAAAGAAAACCTTCAGCCACTCGGCCCTTTGTGGAATAGTTTGGACATGCCTGTGGTAAACATTATGCCTGCTAAACATGAGCATGTTAGCATGCTGATGTTAGGATTTAGCTCAAGCCATCAAATTGGAAAAACGAGATGGACGCCTAAGGGAAAGCAAGGACAATGAGACATTATGCAGCATTTTGCTCATACGAACACTGTAGCAACATATTCGAAGACAGTACTGCGTGTACAACTTAAATGGGACACAAATATGGCAGAAGTTCTTATAAACAGTGTATTAGGATAACTTTCATTTGTTGATGCGCAGAGCAGCTTCCAACCTACAGAGTTAGAAATCCATCTTCAGGTGGCATTCCAGTTGAAATTTTCAAGTGGGAGCTCGGAAATTTGGAACGCACCATGGCCTTGTCGAGCAGCTGGCATGGCTCTTAGTCTGCTCTTGTGTTGTTGAAACTTAACAGCTTCATTTGAATCTTGTGAATAGTTGCAGGGGATTCAAATCATGCAAAGAGCTCCTGTAGATGATATAGCTGTCGAGCTAGCTTCACCCTTTGATCGTGTTGAGTGCAGAGCAGAGCCGTGATGCAGAGCCGCTGGTGGATGAGGCAGTAAAGCAAACCAGAACACCAGCACTCTGTAATGCTCCATTAAAAAGTCATGGCTGTCTTCCAGTTTCTGTAAAAAACAGTCCAAACCCCTGGTGCAGAGAAAAAAAAAGTTCATTTCAGCTTCTTCTTCTTCTTTTTTCTTCCTCTCGCTGTGTCTTCTCCACATCCCTTTGTGGATAAAGGCAGAAGAAAGACAGCAGATTAATGGTGACGGCGGTGACGTCTTAGAGGCTCATTTGCTCTCTCTGTCGCTGTGAAATGCCAGCGTGGCTCTGACAGAGGCCAGACACTCTCTTCTTGTTTTCTCACGGGGATGAAACACAGAGGGATTCTGGATTTGCCGGTGGCTGTTGAAGTTGCCTTTCTTCCCTGTTTGCCTCTTCAGGCTCTCTTTTGAGCTTTATTTTTCTCACTCTTCAGTTTTTCTTTCAGGCTCCCTCTTTCTTTTCCCCTCTCTGTGGGTCTAAAGAACATCTGTCGCTCTCAGACTTGTAATCCTTTCTCATGCTTTCATGCTCTGATTTGCTCTTTTTCTATCCCGTGAATTTGACAAAAATGACTCCAATGCACAAGCAAGTAGTGTCTGACCATTTTTAGAATAAACAACATGGAGTCCACTTCAGAATCTGCCATGACGGTTGTCTCTGTGCTCTTTCGGGTCACTAGATTTTCTTCCAATCTGCTTTTTAGTGCTATCCTTGCTTTGAGGTGTTTTCCCTTTTCAACTGTTGTTGAGATATTTTATTTCTGTGCAGGTGTGGTCTGGAGAAAGGAGGAAGCTTCGGTTGAATTAACTGTCATTGCTGCTAGATTCTGCATAATTCATAACACTCTCCAGGTGTCACTCTCTCCCAGTCCCCCCCTCTTCCTCACCTTCCATTAATTCTTACACTTTCTGTTTCTCTCTCTCACTCTTGCATTTGTTGTCGCGCTACTTTAAATCCTAAAAGATTAATTGTCCCACCATGTTTCTGCTGCAACGCGGGGCTTAATGGAATCTGCGTCGTTGAGGCTCCGAGCCATGACTTTTCAGACTCTCCTGTTTAAGCTGGCCCATGGAATATTTATGAAGTTATTTAGAAAGGGCCAGGCCTAGTGAGTAATGGCCCTGCTTGGTGATTCACGGTGTGGCATCACATTGCTGAGATGGAGAGCCGGGTGGCGAGCCGTGGCAGGTCCCGGCATAGACACACACTAGCGCACACGCACATTAAACTTAAAAAGCACACACACACAGACAGAGGCAGGTCTGGGCAGGCTCCAGACTGACAGTCACATGATGTCCTTATATTTGTAACTGTGTCTTCCATCAGAGAGCCATCAGCCAAGGTCAGAACAAAAGGCCATGTTCAGCACCAGAGACAGCTCCATTGTACATCTTAGCCCACGAGCACAGCACAGCAGGCCAATACATCATGAGGAATATTTGGATTGATTTTCTATTTAGGTGTATTCATTGATTTTCTTTTATAGTGTCTCTTCCCAAGGGCAGTGTTAAGGTTTATGTTTTGGTTTTTAGTTTCTTAGTTATGTGCTTTGCATGAGAAAATGGTACATGAGACAGAATTGCATCATCACAGCTGAGGGTGAAACATCTTCAGTCAGCGAGTCAAGCTGAGCGAGATTCATGTAGGTGCTGTATATAATATCTTTACAGTCTCATATAAATTGATATTTTTATTTAATCATTACAAAGAAATAAGAGCGAGACTGACATTTTTGTTGACAATTTGTTGCTTCCTGTCAAAAAGAGGATGTTGTGGGGTGCCCCTACAGCTCAGCTGGTAGGGTGTGCACCCCATGCATTGAGGCTGTCAGTCCTCTGCAGTGGCCGCAGGTTCGACTCCCACCTGCAGCTCCTTTGCTGCGTGTTGTCCTCTCTCTCTGCCCCCTTTCCTATCGCAGCTTCAGCTGTCTCTATCATAAAGGCTAAAAATACCCCCAAAAAAATACAAAAAAAGAGGATGTTGTACCTCTCCCATTTTAGTTTTTCTGCTTCCAATTGGCTTTTGACAATATTAAGTGATACTGTATATTACAGGTGATTTTTTTTTTTTTTTGTCCCATGTCCCGTCATCTGCCACTACAAAAAATCTAATAATGTGATGCAGGTAACCAGCTATCACTGTGTCTTATGTACTGTAGGCACGGCGTATGTGTATGTCTTTTGTTGTATGTGTGCCTGAGTGTGTGCGAGTATTTTGGTAGCTTGTGTGTGTGTGTGTGTGTGTGTGTGTGTGTGTGTGTGTGTGTGTGTGTGTGTGTGTGTGTGTGTGTGTGTGTGTGTGTGTGTGTGTGTGTGTGTGTGTGTGTGTGTGTATGCAGAATGTCCAAACACAGCAGGTGATTCAGAGTCATCCAAACTCATTAACTGGACAACTCCCACTGTAATGACATTCCTGGGTTGCCTGCTGTTTTCCAATAAAAACAACACATAGCCTCACACACACACACACACACACACACACACACACACTGAGACATGCCACAGCATGAGATTGAAATGCTGCGATGTGTTTGGACCGGCCCATGGTGTGTCACTGAGGTGTAGTTTTAACACGTGTACTGACACTGTACACACGCGCAGTCACAGTCAAAATGAAATGTCACGTTTGGACATGCAGTCGTACATTGAACAGGGTTGAAGTGTAAATGCAGTGGGGGGAAATAAGAATTCAACATGTCAACGTCTTTCTCTTTAAATTGAAATCGAGACTAGAGATTGGTATCCACTTAATAAAACTACACGGATAAAGGAATCGTGCAAGTTCTGTGCAATGAAGTGGAACAACGGGAAAAAGGTTTTGAACACAGTCAGAAAGGCAGAGAACCAGCTGATTCCACTAATTGCTTGTGTGTGCTACAGAAAGAGCTAGCACTTCCACTCTTTGAAAAAGGGTAACCCAGCTCTGAATGCAAGTGAACAAATCATTTGTTACCAAGCTACATGCAAGAAACATCTCAAGATGGCTGGAGGCAAAGAGCTTTTCCAAGTAACAGCACTGTTAAGCAACGTGGCACTGTTTATTGATGGATTTCTCTGTCCCTTTGGGGCCATTATCCACAAGTGGAAGGAACATCACTCCATCATCAATGACCATACACAGGAGCTCCTCGCAGGATTTACAACCAAGCAGTCAGAAAGTTAGTCAGGAGAGTCGCCCAAGAGCCGAGAACTGCTTGAAAAGAGCTCCAGAAAGACCTGGAAGCATCTCACCTGAGCACTGTGAGAGACCCAAAAAAAATGTTGATGTGTTGAATAATTATTTCTCCCACATGTGAGCTGGAAATGTCATATCTCAGATTCTCAGACTGTGTAAGAATAAGTTTTAGATATGAGCTAAAATGTCATCTGTTCATTGAAAATGGTTTGGCATCACATTATCCTGAACATTTTACATCAGTCTCACGGAAAAAGCTGAGCGTGATTCTTGGCTTTCTGTCCACTTTATGTAAGAAAAGTATCCATTAATCAACTTGCAAGTTACTCATTTTCATTATTAATTGTTTCTCTTAATTTTAAGATACAAAAATGTCATTTAGAATTGAATGACTGCAGTTCTGCTCATACTGTAGGCATGCACTTCAAATCTAATGGCGGTTGCGGTTGTTTAATACTGACAAACTCATAATGCTGTAATTAAGGAGATGTTTTCCACCACAGATACTCTAACATGTGCCATCAAACATTCATGACTTTCTGCAAACTGGACAGAAATCAGAAATCAGAAAAAAGCTTTATTGCCAAGTACGATTGACAATTGACAAGGTCATGCATGAGACCTGAGACATGAAAGCAGTGACTACAGCCAGAATGCGGTGAAAATATGATGGTGTGGATCATAATGAGCACACTGGAGGACTGCAGCATTATGCTCGCATAGTATAGTGATCGTCTGACTCGAAGCACACGCAGCATCAGTTCTGCATAATAACTAAAATCTGAAAACATCCAACTTTCAAGCCTACACTGTGGGGGGTTAGTGTTTCAAACTCTAAATAGACTTTATCACTTTAATAGAATTAATTACATTTCTGACCCACTGAGAGAGACATTTTTTTCCTCACACGCTGACTAGTCATTACATTATCCAGTAATTAATATGATACATTAGCTGCTGCTCAGGGCAAAATATGAACAAGAATATGACTTTCTAACAGTTTCCCTAATAAATTTTTCCATATTTGCTTTTAAATTACTGGCATTTCTTAAAGAGTTCTCTGAAACGTGAGGGGAGGGCGGCCTGAGTTATGGTGCATGAAATGTGCCTTTCATGATTAGTTTGCGTCCTGTCTCATTCATCATTTCTTCCTCTGTAGGCAGCTGCTCCCACTAATGAAGCATCAGTGGGATGAGACTTTATGTCCAAGATCAAACACTAGTATGCTAACATTAGTGTTAGCCGAACATTAGCTTGGAACCTGATCCCATTTGAAATGACTTGTTAAGTCTCAAGGTTTTAGCTGCTAATCCCTCCCGTAAGTCTCCCTCCTTGAATCATGAGCAAAGTGGATGATGGCAGGAGGAGGAAAGGCCAAGCGTAGAATCCCAAGTATCCCTCAAGTTGTGACATGAGGATCTATTTGGCAGTCAGCAACCACTTCGCACAGTTGTCAGTTGCAGCCCCGTGTTAAAGGGGGAGCGTTCTTTGGGGTTTTCCGCTTCATAGCCTCGGGCATACACCAGCAAAAGGTTTTCAAATTGGAGTGCACAAATAACAACAAACTTGACAGATGGGTGCTTGAGAATCTCGAGTTTTGAGCATCCGTGGAGTCTTTCAGACATCCCTGTCCTCTGTCAGCTCCCGGTAGCCCTTGGTGGACTTGAAGCAGCGCGCTGGATGAAGCACAGCTCAGCCAGTGACAGTGCTGCCACTCTCATTTTCACTTGCAAGTTCTCTCCAAGGGCCTCCTTGGATGTAATTTACCATCAAACTCTCACCAACCCGTCACCCTCACTTGCACCCACAAACTTCTTTTTTTCTTTTTTCCCGAAACTGTACACTGTGTTCTCAACACACTGAAGCTGTTTTCCCAAAAGGCCCCTTACTAGCAGACCTTGTCAAACACGAGCCTTTCACTGGATGTACACACACACACACACACACACACACACACACACACACACACACACACACACACACACACACACACACACACACACACACACACACACACAACAGACAATGCAGCTGATTAAAACCCCTCCTGAGGAAGCAGAGATCATGGGGAGAGGAAAGCAGCTAATACACATAAAATAAGACAAAGCAGTAAAAATCAACCAAATACAAATAATGATAATGTAAATGTGAAATTCTTCACCCAAATTACAAAATGAGTCCACACTTAATAGAAATTCCAACAGTAGTTAAAGCCTTTTCACCTGATAAACATGGCTGAGGGGAGTCTTGCAGTGATTCATGCAGCTACTCTCCAGTGCTTTTTATCACTCCTTTCCATAAAGGAGAGACCAAAGAGGATTCCTCCCTTAACTGAAGGACTGTACATCACATTACAGTGTTATCATCCCTCACTGGTTTATGATGATACTTGTGTATCTTTTTGTCATTTGTAAGTGTTCAAACTACTTCTCTACTTTTAAGAAGTATAATTCTAATTTTTGCACAGGCTGCGTCTGTGTGCTTTCGTGTGTGTGTGTAGTTGTGCATGTGCACATATGTGCATGTAAGCTGGAGGATTTTTCTGTTGTTTTATTATGATTAAACAATTCTGTTCCTGCATTTGGGCAAACTCAGACAGATTGTGTTTTTGTGTGCGTAAGCATGACTCATGCTTGAGATTGTCCCTCAGAGGAATTTGGCATGAGGTGCATATTATAGTCAGTACTGTATCTAATGACCCATATCTGATGTATTGAGACATTATTATTATTGAGACAGAAATTATTTATTTATCCATTTATTTATTTTTTTGATAAATGCAATCAGAGGTAGCTCTGACTTGATTGAAAGCTCGCAGTGAGATGCAGTTCAGCAAGCCTTGTTGTGTTTGGGAACATGTTTTCCTGTGAAAGCAGAGGTACTGCAAAATGTGTTGGACTCCTGTCTCAGTCCACGGTGCTGATGGATTCACTCCATGCCTCCCTCAGTGTCATTTTCCCTTCTCTCCATCTGCTGTTACCCTTCACTCTCCCTCTGTCCTCTAATGCATCTTGACCATTGTTGGGGACTCTGCACACTAAAATGGTTACGTAATTAGAGACCACAGAGGAAATAAGGCTTTGACTTTCCCCTGTTTTCATCTTTATCTTATCAAGGTTTTTCAGATGCTTCTTTTCACCCCTAAAACGAAATACTTGATGTAAAAAAGGCTCAGAATACAAAGACAAATATAGCTTATTTTGTGCAGCATTATACAGCTGTCGCTCTGCCTATTTTTATCTTGCATTTCCACCTGAACCAGTGACCTCATTCTCCTGGCATCTTGGTTTAATGATCATTAGTTCCAGGGTAGAGATGCGTTTCTATACTATAAATTGGAAGAGCGAGTACAAGCCAGCAAACATTATCAAACTGATTCATCATTTCACATTTCGCAGATTCCACACTCAAAACCCAGAGACGTTACATTTTAATGTGGTATGCTTGGCCCAGACTCTACTCCAGCAGAGCTAGCAAGACATTTATTAGCTTGTCAGCTAATTAATTTCCCTGCTGAACCTGTGTGTGAGTCCCATGTGCTATATGTCTTATTTATATGTAGCGCATGTGTGCATGTATTAAGTAGATACTGTTTGCAAGATGATGCAAAAAGTTGCTCATGGGGCACACATGCTGGCAATCTGTATTTATGAGACCATAACAAATGCACGTTCACAGCCAACTAGCTGCACACATTAAAGGCAAGGCAATGATTTTGTGATGCAGAAAAATGTTATTGGTTAAATCACAAAGGGTCTCAGGGTTTTGAATCTTATTTGATTCAGAAATGCTTCTTTTGTTTTGATTGAGCGTGGGATAAAAGTGCCTCTGAGCCCAAGAGTGTCTTGAGTTCAGTCTAGCAAATAGGGGAAAGCAATCTACACAACTGATTTTTCCCAGTCAGATCAGCACAGTCAGCTAAAATGACAGTAAATAGATTGGTTTCTTTAAGCTTATTTTCACCTGGGATGAGCCTGATACACAGGACAGTACCAGTATCTGTACATTGATGCTGTGCTGTTGTTTAAGTAGTACACAGTCAGCCTGCTAAGTCATCTAGCCAGCCGTGGTTTGCATCTCTGTGTACCTGCTGCCTTGGCATCCTGCACACACGTGCAAACAGTGACTGAACCGGAAAGATGGTGCTGACGCTGCTCACTGGACACACACACACACACACACACACACACACACACACACACACACACACACACACACACACACACTCCCCTTGTCACAGTTGGACATCAGGGCATGCTGGTATTATAATTGGAGTGAGGATGACACTTTTCGCTGTGTATTCATCATGTGGCATAGCTGCAAGGTGACTCTAGGGGTTGTTTCGCTTACTTTGTGCACATTCATGGACACACATACACACAAACAAATACACACTGGACCTTGACAGATGTCAGGATGGCATTCAGCCTTCACATCTATCTCACACACGCACACACACTTTTAACGCAGATGCTTAGTCACCTCTCTCTCTCCTGCAGAACTCATCTGTGTTGTGGCCAGTTGAGTAATTAGCTCTTCGCTGACGTCACAGAGCGCTCACGTTGAGTGGACTTTGATAAGAGCGTGACAGGCGACAGCTGTCCCACACTCAGTCACGCCTGCATTCACACACATGCAACCAAAAACCGGAGTAGGACATTCACTTGAGGGAGATGACGGTGACCCCTGACCTCAGCCCAGCCGCACACGTCCCAGGAGATGGATGGATGGATAGAAAGAAAATGAGAGGAGGAGAGAACTCTGTACAACCTCTGAGTCGTCTTGCCGTCATGATGATATTGTGTGATGTTGTGGAACATCACTGCGCCGATGTGTCTAATTTAGTCTGCGACCAATGACTTGGAACTCCGGCCGGCCTACAGAGCTTATGACGCGTTCACTTCATCATGGCTTTCAGGCCGTAATCACGAGCAACCGAGGCGGAAAAACATCAGCCTCCCGAGTTGTTATTGAGGGTCATAAATATTGTGAGTTTCGAACATCTCCCACTTGATGAAATGACTTGAATAAGTGTCAACAAAAATAACTGCACATCTACCATCGCTGGTAGTTAACATCTACCTAAAATCCACAATTTTCACACAAATACCAGCGATTCAGCTGGTTGAAATGACATCACTACAACGCAGACAGTTTCACTGAACTACCTCGAGTGCCCGCCTTCTGAAAAGGTTTCTTGACTTGTAAAGTAATTCAATTAATTGCAAACACTGTGTGATTGTAGACTAGTGCTGTAACAAGTGTATTTCAGATTAGTCTCACGTGGCCACACATATCTCTGCGCTGCATTTTAACGTTCTGTCAGCGATGGAGAAGGTCTGGCTGAGCGCATATTGTTGTACTATAGGGAAAAAGCTTGCTGGCTTGTTTGTATTTCTTTAAACAAGAATCCCAATCATCTTGGGCGCAATTAAGGCGGGATGCAGCCATGGTGCCCTTACAAAATCATGCAGATATTGGAGGGGCTAAGATAGTCAGCCAGTGGTAGGGCTTATACCAATAGCCTACTTCCTGTGAGTTAGACTTATTTCAAATAGCCAAATAAGTTCCAAGTTAACTCCAGCTTGTTCTTGGCGTTACTGTGCACTGAAACTGTTCCCATTTAAATCTGCCTATTTGATGCTAAGCTTCTGGTTTCTTCTGCCAACCACTGGTGATTTCTTCTATTCTTATTCGGCTGTTTCTCTGAGGTGTGTTTTTCTCTTTCTGTCCTTTCTATTGTCAGTCTGGTTTTTTAGCTATGTATAGCGATTTGTTCTCCATGTACAAAACAGGTGTGATGTGCAAACCCTATTTGTGAAGAGGACTTTCTGCAACGGGCTCCACGGTGGCGCAGCAGGTAGCGCGCGTGCCTCACAGCAAGAAGGTTGCCGGTTCGGTTTGCCCCGGAAAGGCGGGGCCTTTCTGTGTGAAGTTTGCATGTTCTTCCTGTGCATGCGTGGGTTCTCTCCGGGTACTCCGGCTTCCTCCCACAGACCAAAAACATGCTCATTAGGTTAATTGATGACTCTAAATTGTCCGTAGGTGTGAGTGTGAATGTTTGTTTGTCCTTGCATGTGGCCCTGCAATCGGCTGGCGACCGGTTCAGGGTGTACCCCGCCTCTCGCCCATTGTAGCTGGGATAGGCTCCAGCCCCCGCAACCCCGAAAGGGATGGGCGGTATAGATAATGGATGGACTTTCTGCAACCTAAAAGCATGAAAGACTTCGACTGTAGAGTAGTCCTCTCAGCCATCCGATTCAAACTGTATGTATTGGCCTGGTTGTCTGGCAAAACAATTTGAAGTCACTTTTGACTCTGGAGAATTGTGATGGACAGTCTTCACTGTACACATTATGAAGACAATTAAAAAGATGGATAAACAGACAATAATTAATCACTAGTTCTAGCCCTATTGTGACACTGTTTAACTAAAAGGCCTTTCAGCTTTCACCCTGCTGAAGTGTAATTAATCAAAACTGGCACTCCCTGTCTGGTCCAGGGGGAAGTTGTGCAGTTGTTCTTGCAATTAAGTGTCACACAAAGCGCATCCAGTTGTACCAGCAAATCAGCTATTTGTCATCATTTTGTAGTGACATCTTTACAGCGCAATAGTACAGTAAAGCATCAGGTTCTGCTGATCTATGTGGGCATATGGTCCAAGATAACCGAAACTGGTCATCACAGTATCCTGTTACTTACTTTATGGGTGGTACAGGCACTGAACATCTGGCTGTGCAGATGGATGGAAGCATACAGGACAAAGAAAACTCATTACAGCCCATTTTCCATCCATCTAATTTGTCTGCTGTGGACCCATATGCTTGGCCAAAAAGAGTCATAAATTGTGACTTTAATGGGGAGA
Source organism: Chaetodon trifascialis (assembly GCF_039877785.1). Classification (NCBI taxonomy): domain Eukaryota; kingdom Metazoa; phylum Chordata; class Actinopteri; order Chaetodontiformes; family Chaetodontidae; genus Chaetodon; species Chaetodon trifascialis. The sequence goes on along the minus strand of NC_092072.1, from coordinate 12,900,771 downwards.
GAGTTCATATCTACCCTGCTGTTCTGTGGCGTGTCATCCTGCTACAAGCAGAGTTCAGCGTGTGTGTGTGTGTGTGTGTGTGTGTGTGTGTGTGTGTGTGTGTGTGTGTGTGTGTGTGTGTGTGTGTGTGTGTGTGTGTGTGTGTGTGTGTGTGTGTGTGTGTGTGTGTGTGTGTGTGTGTGTGTGTGTGTGTGTGTGTGTGTGTGTCCCTGGCTGTGTGACTCATCCATCGAAAAGTGTCAGACTCCTCAGGCACTTGATGTGTCCAGTCGCCCACCCCATCTCCATGACCATGTTAGCTTGCGTGTGGGAGAGAAGGCTGTTTCTCAGTGGAAGGGGAGAAGAAAGAAGAGGTTTTACATACCCTGTTTCAGCCAATTAAGAGTCCAGCACACAGTCGTTCACAAGTGCATAACCTCAGGTTTCATAGCTGTTATAGGGACATGGCGTAATGTAGTTTTCCATAGCTATTTAATTTCATATTGAAAAACAGGAAAAAACTGTTGCTGCTCCTCTCTGTCTGTTCACCTACCAATCTGTGATGTTAGAGAAACAGTTTTCCATTGACTTCACAGACAAAATACCCACTTTACGCTGTGTGTTCCAGTTCTTTCAATCACAGAGCCCGTTTACACCTGGCATTAACATGCCTCTTGGGTGATCAGATCACAAGTGGACAGGTTGAAGTACGTCAGTTCACACCTGGCTTACGGTTACCGTGCGTCTGCATGTGTGTCTTGAGTGGCCACTTATGATTTGGGTCTCACTTCTCCGCTCTGTATGCAATTAAAGATGTAAATACTTTGCAAAGACCAAATTGTACAGCGACCCAACACTCATTTTGCCAACAGGCTGCACAATATTCTTGCACAAAAAAATAATTAATTAATGTTTAACATGGCCCAAATTATTTAAGATTTGCTGTCGACAGCATTGAACATAGTTAATAAAGATTCTACTAACTCACTGTGTTACTGCAACTGATACAATAGTTTTTAAAGTGAAAATTAAAGGTGTCCTCAAGTATTTTGTTTCTTTATGTCTTTTATTTCTTCCTTAGACATCATTGAGTACTGATGTAAGTGTCTCCCTTTTGTCCTCTTACAGAAAGACATTGTTATGAGGCAGCTTCACTCGTCCGGGGCCCTTAATGTGAGAACAGTAATGATAGTTTGTGGTGTTGAAAGTCATTTCCTAGTGGTTCCCAGTTGTCAGTTTTACACACACAAACACACACACACACACACACACATACAGTTTACACACACACGGAGCCTCAGATTAAGGTCGTGTGCAGCCTAATGATTTGGGGCAAGAGGAGCGAGGAGCTTGGTGGTTCTCTTTTTCCTTCACTACAGACCTTCAGCACAGCCAATCCAGCTACTAAGCCCCATCAGTCAGTGTGATGTGTGGTACAGTATTTTTATTGTATAGGAGATGTTTTTATTTCATCAATGTGGTTCCAGATTCAGTCAGAATAATGCTGAAGCATCGCCATGGAGGAAAAAAGGCTTAAAGCAATAGTTACCTAATCGCAGTAACATGACTTTGCACTCATACAGTGTGCCATCTCCATTCAGGCGGAGAATGTTAAGTGCATTTGTGCAGTGGTGAGAATGATTCAGACATGACATTTCAGCTAACTGGAAAGCAGCTGCAGTGCTTCAAAGTATTGTCCCAAATTGTTTTTTCTTCATGTGGCCTATTCCTCTGTAAAAAGTAGACATTCAGACATGTGGAACCTCTTAAATGTTCTGTAAAATACTGCGTAGTGCAGTCTCTAAGGACAGTATTGATTTGAAATGGAGCAGCAACTATAGGGTTAAAGGGACAGTCCACCCCATAATCCCAAATGTTTTTCCTTCTTATAGCATTATTTATCCATCTAGATGTTTTGGTGTGAGTTGCCGAGTTCTGGAGATATCTGATGTCTTACGTCTCTTGAATATAATGGAACTAGGTGGCACTCGGCTTGTGTTGCTCAAAGTGCCAAAAACTCAAGCTAAGCCACAGACCTTGTTGTGAGCAGAACTATTTTCTTGGACCTGCCAACCATATCACTGTGCAGAGGGAAGCATGCATCTAATAATGAACGAGAGTCTCGTGCTTGTGACGGCACGGGATGTAAACATTAATGGCATTCTCAGCTGGGCTGTAACATAACTCGCCGTATCAGTTAGCTATAAACTAATCTCCACAAGCTAGCAATGTCAGACAAGGGTTGTGTCCAAATTTAATGAACCAAAGTAGAAGTCCTAGCCCTTCTTTAAACAAACCGTCCACAGTAAAAATGAAGCATCTACAAGTCATTTGAAATCTAGTGTGCTTGAGTGGAATGAAAACTGTGGAAAATACCTTCCTATTATTGACTTCATTTGATATTCAAAAGTATATCGAGGTTTTTCCCCCATAAATCCAAGTATTACACCCCATACTGTTGTGCTTTCATCTCAGTACTTAGCCAAAATGCAGAGCAGCTGCACGCAGATTTCTTCCTCTTAAATTATTTCTTCAGTGTGGATGAATTGTTTGTTTGATGAAATATTCAGTGATTCACACTCTGTAACCATTTGGGTGGGTTCGCAATAAGAGTATTACAATGCAGAACACTGTTTGTGAACTACTTCAAGCATCAACACGCTTTGTTTTTTTCTTTTTTCCTCAACGCCGTGTCGCTTCCGGTCCTGCTGAGCCCTGCGAGAGCTAATAAAACTGTCTGCGGCTCAGCATGCAAAGGATGGAGAAATTTCTGCAGAGCCACATGAGACTTTTCACTGTCTGCATTTCCCAAATACGCCTTGACATGTAATTCCCCTCACCTTGCCACTTCAGGGCTCTGTTGGTCTTGTCAATAGCAGCCCATTTAGCTCAGAGGTCACTCCAGACTTCAACCTTCCCAATCAAAAGGGTATTTGATTGAGTTGGGATCTTTTTTTAAATTCAGCCTTTCTTCTGTGTCCTGTTTTTTTTTTCTTCTTCTTCTGTCCCTGGGGGCAATGTACTGTTGACTAAGCAACGGGCCAGTCAGTATCTGTTTTGGCTCACATCCATTAGTTTCCTGATTGACTACTGGCACTGTTAGCACACAAACCCCCCACCCCGCCTGAATTTCTCCACCTCGCCCTCCCCTTAATCTCCCATCCATCGCTCCAAATCAAGGCTCAGGTCGCCGTGCCCGTGGCCCGCGGGCATCACTCATTATACTGTGAAGTTTCAATTGCCGCCTGACCCCTTCCATCCAATTTCATGGCTGCTTGTGGTGGGCCGGTGCCCCCGCTGGTCTGCTCTGAAACTCTTTAAATGAACCAACCTTTGGCTCAAGGCCTCCACTCATCTCAGCAAGACGACGCGAGGGAGACGAATTTAGTTCAAATGAATGTCAAGCCTTGTTATTCTACCTCTTGGTTAATGTGGTTTGGGCACTCAAGATCCCCGGCGTTCCCTTTTTCCTCTCATTCTTATTTCAAACACACGCTCACACAAATAGTGGAGATTGAAACGCTTCAGTACACTGCTAATAAAGAAAATAAACCACCTCCGGCTTTGGAAAATGAAAAATCTCAACTTAATCCAGCTGGAACAGTGTTTGCTGGTCACAATTTGTCTCCGAGGGATATTCTGTGTTTGATGTTGATGAGGAGATAAATTTTCAATAGCAAACAGCCTTTCTTTATTGAGGAACTGTATCTCATTCTCAGCAGTTGTTTCTATGAAATAAGCTATAAACACATCAACCTTTCTGAAAGAAGAAAATCCCTCTCAGGCCAGTTAGATTATCCCTCATGAACAGTCCATCACATCTCATATTACTCTGCACTCCTTATACGATGGGCAATTGAACGGGAGTCTAGCACGCACAAGCCTGATTTATTCTTTGAAGCTGAAATGTCAGAGTGATCACGTATGATCATCCAACACATTTTTCACTTTTGAACATTCCTGCAGCAGCGACTTGACTTCGTCTGTAGCATTTTCTAGCTAAGTGATGTTTACTTGCCGTATCTCTGTGTGTGGGCCGCTTGTCCCTGTTGTTGTGCATTAGTCAGGTGTTCAGGTCCAGGCTAGGGGCCACATTCCTTCAGGCCCAATTACATATTTATAAATTGAAGGCCACCATATGGCATGAGTCGCTCAATGGAGGAAAAAAGTAAAAAGTAAATTGACCTTTGCTGGCCAACTGGCTGTTCTTTTGATTGTGTCAGTGTATGTGGAGGTGCAAGTAGGTGCTTAGCTATGTAGCAAGCTAACACACATTTTCAAATAAGATAGCCTGCTAGGCTGCTACACTGTAGGTGACAACATTTCTCTCTGTTGTGTCCACAGCCAGTGAAAACTGCCACGACTTCCACCCCATGTTCTTCACCCATGATCGCTCCTTCGAGGAATTCTTCTGCATCTGCATCCAGCTGCTCAACAAAACATGGAAGGAGATGAGAGCCACAAGTGAAGACTTCAACAAGGTACACTGCATGTGTGTGTGTGGAGAAGAAGTAGAGATGAATATAAGCTCATCACTGTGTCCCATTTATACTAATTGTAACTAGGTTTTGACTTTGGAGTGTGTTCACGCTGGAAAAGTGACAAAATGAAGTACCTTTGATGCCAGTCTGCATTCTAAATGTGTTTGATTTTTCCAGTGTGTTGTTGATGGACTCCTCATAGCTGGAAGAGGTTTAAACACATTGTAGATACAGATCAGACAGCTCCAGGATCAAAAGGTTTCCATATTTGAAATTGGCATAAGCTTTTTTCAAAGTCCCAGTTTGGCTTTTTAATAATCTCAACTTGATTTGGGACACGTGTCTTAACTAATTAAAAAACACTGAAAGAACTGAACGCATGAAGATGCAATATCATAGAAATTCATGGCATGAGTTTCTTTTGAAAGGGAAAATCTACTCACTTACGCACTTAATGAAACTGCTGTGTTCATGTTTGAGGGAAAACAGCCTATTTATTATTTTATTATATTTTCTATTAAAGAGTGACCATATAGACACATTGTTACATACCCATAAGCAGTGTAACGTGTAATGTGTATAGGTATATATTTACATAGATATGCATAGCTGAAGCTAATTGGTTCATTTATTCAGTGGACTCTGATCCATCACCTTTAAGGTTTGAGAGTATAACAACATTATAGGCTTGATTATTGATCAAATAGTGGGATATATGTGATAAAAGCACATCCATGTACATACATTTGAGGAGCTTTCGCAGGTTAGCATGGTACTGAGGCAAGTTTGCTATTTTCAGGTGAACTTCATACAGATTGATGGCACAGAAGGATCTCTCATCTCTTATCTCAAATGATGTTAGTTATTAGAATGACATTGCTGAGATTCCCATGCAAATATCAGGCCTGATTAGGGTGCATAAATGGAAACCTTTTTTTTCCTGCTTTCTGTTTTATAGGGCGCAGATTGAGAAAGGGAACTGCACACACATCTCGGGGGCTTTTTAGATTTTGAGTGTTTCCGGCATTGTTTTTTTTCTCTCATTCTCTCTGATATGAAACATTAGCTGCTCCCATTGGCTGAGCGACTGATTAAGCTACTACATCTTCATTTGGAGCTCACTGGAGGCTGGATGAAGATGAAAAAGTTCCTGTAAGCTGGCTAATGTTGAGTCTGCTCACACAGGAAATGTGTATGTGTGTGTGTGCGTGCGTGCTGCCGGACAGTGAAAGTAATGAGGTGCTTATGACAGATATTGTATATTGTGTATTCAACTGGGCAGCCGATGTAGCAGTGAACAGATGTCCTTTGCCTTTTCTCTGATTTGTGAAACAAATTATCATCTCATGGAGTCAAACACCAAACAGACTGCACAAGCTACACGCCACCCTGTGTCCAGGTCACTGTTTACATAGTGATTTCCTGTGGTCCAGATTAACTGGCTTCATCCAGCATTGAAACACTTCCTCACACATGACTGAGCCAGTCCTCAGCTCTGCATTTTGCTCCGCAGGTCCTCTCCTCTCAGTCCAATATGTTACTCTGCTAAAGTGACGGTGTAATTCCTTATCTAGCCTCCAGCGCCCCCAAAATACATTTTCAAGAGTTTGCACATCTTATTTTTGTTTGCGAATGGAGTGGTGTTGTTATTGTGCGCGGATGAAGTAATGCTGCCATTGCATCAGCCTCTTGTCATTTCACTATGAGTTAAATGATGGAAGACAGCAGTGTGGGTTTCATAAGCCAGCCTGTCATTACAAACAGGAGTTGGTGCTCGGATTCAAGGCTGTGAACAAAGTCTAGCTCTCCACCTTCTCAAAGGAAGTCACTGAGAGATATGAAAAATGTATTTGTTGTTGTTGTTTTATTTGGTACAGCACCCTGATCTACTGCCGGAGGCTATAAATGAAGAATGTGTTGTAGTCAAGATGAAAAATCTAGCCATCCTCTGTAGCCACTGTTGAATATATACTAAATCCACCTACAGTCCATTGAAGTCCTAATCACCATCTGTGTTTTTACATTTGCTACTCATAAAAAAAAAAAAAACCTTTGATAGTGGGATCATTCTGAGCTTGATTTTACATTTGGTTTGATGAATTCATGCAGTTTATTTAATGACAGATGTAGTGACGCGACCACCTCCAAGAGGCTTGGAATGACTACGGCGTCTCATGTTCAGCTGTATTTCTGGTTCATCTTGTGGGAGAACACACACACCTCCCCATGGAAGCGATCCTATTACCCAATCCCATCCTTCACACCTTTCCCTTGAAGGCGAGAGTCAGTTTCGATTGAGTCGGGATAGATGATGCTTCCCGTCCTTCTCCCCTCTTCCCTCCCCAACCTCATCTTTCATCACACTGGGAGTTTGAAACTCAGCAGAAGCTTGTCGATAGTAAGACTGTTTGCTCTCGAGGGCTCCCTATCAGCTAAATGGTGCGTGTGGAGCTTCCAGCCTCTAATGCCGAGTCTCAGTTTGTTTCCGCCATGAACTCAGAAACACTCTTGAGACATCAGCCCCTGTGTTGATGTCTGAAAGTTGTCATTTTCTACCCAATTCTGTCAACGAGAAACTTGAGTTGTTTATCTGTAACCGAGTCAGTCATTGACTGCGCGTTTCATAAAACAAAATGACAAGATAGAGAGGAGGAAGATGTCCCAAAAATGTACGCTGGGAAAGCTCAGTGTAACTCCTGAGCAGATGAAAATGATAAGATATTCGTTATGAGAAGAAGGAGAAAATGCTGAACAGGGTAAATAAAAGTGAGTAATTAAATAAGAAGACAAAGGAAAATTTGCAACTCAAAAATCAGCGTTTACAGTTGCCTCTCTTCTGTATCCCAGGGAAATGATACTAAATAATGGATTGTAATAGTAACAGATTAGAGCACAATCACAGTCTCTTGGGAATGTAAACAAAGTTTTTGCCGACGGAAATCCAAACACTTACCTCTGATACTGGGTTTTGCTACATTATCACATTTGATTGTTTAATAAACATATAAACCCTCAATATTAGACATTAAAAGCATCAAAGCATTTTACAGGAAGACAGAAGAGAGGGATTTTGTTAGAAAAAAAAATTTGACACCTACTTGGCAGATACACAGAGAAAATGAAAGCTAAATGTAGAATGTAATAAAATGCAATAAAACTTGAAGGGATGAAACTGAAGGGGAGAACATTTATGCAAGTGTGGAGGAAATAAGAAGATAATACTGATTTGTATTAACTGAAATCGCTGCCTCAGATAATGATGGATTGTGCCAGCATAACTGTCGCAAGGGGCCAGATCAGTAATATATATTAGTAAGGCTGCACATCCCACTTCCGCTGATTTGAAGCACAGTTATTGTCCTTTTAACTACCACCAATTGGTCATTTAAACTGGACTATTGAACTTTCTAGTTGAGCTGCCCCTTCGTAGGCAATCAGTCATGTAATTGGTTATTGGTGTTTCAGTCGGCCAAGGAATTTATAGTCATTTTTTTATGTCGTCTTGATGAAGAATGAGTCGTAAGTAATCATTACTCAACAGTATGATGGTCGCAACGATATTCATAAACACGCTTTGGTGTCTGGTGAGAGCTACATCTCCAAAGATCCCTCTGTGATGCAACATAATGTGATAAACGACAACAGTGCTGAACAATCTAACAGATTTATTCATTAAATCATCTAATCCATACTGTACTCATAAAAATACCTTCTGCTGAGTCCAGCCCTGCTTTCTAAAGCATAAATCCTGTTGCTAAAGGACCAGTCTGTAACTACAATGTGTAAATGCATGCATGCTGCCATTCAGTCCCTCTTGTACATATAGTATATAAGGATGTATCCTCTCGAGAGTGTGTGAGGATAACAAGCTGTGTCGAGGATAATTCTGAGGGCGTCCACTTCAAAACGCTCCGAGTGTATGGTTAGATTTCCCTGCAGCTCCCCGCCGCTGACGGCTCTGAGCTTTCTGAGGTGTGGAATACTAAGACACCTCCATCAGGTTTTTATCAGCGCACGGCACTGTGGCCTGCAAGTGTGAGCATTTCTTAAACGCTGGAGGCTCTCTCAACCGCTGGCTCCTAATGGTTGACTGAGCATCTGTCCTGCACACACACACACACACACACACACACACACACACACACACACACACACACACACACACACACACACACACACACACACACACACACACACACTTACATGTACACACACAGAGGCTCTTATAGGAATTTATGCTCATTTAAGACAAAGGCACAGAGGCTTAAATGAGGCTTAAAAACACTGTGGTACTTAAGCGCCCACGCACACACACACACACACACACACACACACACACACACAAACACACACCATGGTGGAGCCGCTACACCTTCTGTCTTGTTTGCTTTCTGAATGTAGAGTTTAGTAAATGATGTGCGTATCGAGAACAAGAGGTGTGTGTGTGTGCTGTGTGTACGTGGTGTGTGTGTTTGTGTGTGTGTGTTTAATGGAGGCAAGTCTGATGCTCCCAGGGCACAGCTACGGCCGTCAGGCAACCGTTTCCCCTGTTTCCATAGCAACCCCTGTCCAATTACCGCTGCTGCGCTGCACTGCTCTGGCTCTGTTTCGGTAAGATGGAGCCACTTCTGCGCTGCATGTGTACACGCTTGTGTTTATGTTCATCAGTGCTTGCCTGCGTCTATCAGAGACTGTGTCTTTTTCGCCTTCCTGTCATCTCTTTCATCCTAATGTCTGTGCTGAGAGTTTCTCCTCCTCTACCAGAGAAGAAAAAGCCTCCATCTCTCTCTGCTCAGGCGTTTGGAAAAAAAAAAATCCCTCACTGATGTAGTGGCTTGCAGCCACTCACAATACCCCTCCTCCTTCTCCTTTTCCTCTTCTCTCATCCCTCCCTCCCTCCCTCCCCCTCCATCTAAACCTCTCTCTCTTCACACACACACACACACACACACACATACACACCCACACACTTATCATGTGATCCACTTGCTGCACCACCATTGGCGTCTCTGATCGTGGCGTGTGTCCAATCAGGGCATAAGCCCGGAGATCAACATAAGCGAGGCAGTGCAGCCTGGCTGATGCTCTTAGAGTCACAGAGGGAGGGAGGCAGATAGAGAGGCATACAGAAATATCATAGTAGAGTGGACAGAGTTGAAGAAGAAACAGGGAGAGTTTGTTGTTGCTTTTATTTGTTTAAAAGGAAGATGCCAAACGAGACAAGCAAACTGGAAACCTGTAGGAACAAATAGCCAAGACAGGGAAAAGGAGGAGGTGCACGAGCTGTGTTGATAGACAAGTCTTCCCTTATTGTGGCTAACGCTAAAGCTAACAGTCCACAATCAGCTAGACCGCTATTCCAAGGAGCCATCTGCTTCCTCTCTCCATCCTTCCATCCACCCCTGTCTCCCGTCGGGCGCTAAAAAACTCCTTCTCTGGCAAAAGCACGAGGATTCACCAGTCACTGTGGAGAGTATCACACCACACTTGGAAACATGGAGGTGACATGTAAGTACTAAGAATGGAAATGAGAACGAGAAAGAGAGAGTGGTCCTCAATTAGCATGGATGGATGGAGCGAGGGGAGGTGGTAGTAAAGGAGAAAGAGGGACTGTTTGTGTTGTTGCCTGGCTGCGGAGGAGGAGGAGGAGGAGGAGGGGAGGGGGGAGGATGGAGAGGAGAAGAAAAGGCAGGGAGAGGTGGAGAAGATGGGACAGGGGCACAGCGGAAGAGAAAGAGGAGGGACAGATGGGGCCGTGTAGACTCGGTGAGGCGTAAGCAGGTTAGACAAGGACCCAGATCACAGCCTTTTCATTAACACACACACACACTCAGTCTCATAAATATAATCTGCTAGATTACAATTTCACCCTTTCTCACGCACACACCCACATCTACATGCATGCTACAGACATCACCTACCCCCCATCACGCTCCAGGCATCATCCGTATGCCAGTGTATGGTGTGTGTTCGTATGTGTGCGCGCGCGCGCGTGTGTGTGTGTGTGTGTGTGTGTGTGTGTGTGTGTGTGTGTGTGTGTGTGTGTGTGTGTGTGTGTGTGTGTGTGTGTGTGTGTGTGTGTGTGTGTGTGTGTTTGGTGGGGGGTTGGGCTTTGTTGTTGTGAATGGGATTACTCCACATCACCAACACCCACCGTTTGTCACCAGAGGAATTCAATGCCCCTACTACTGATCTCCACTCCACAGTGCCTCTCTCAGCCATGGATGAGCTTCAACCAGTGTTTTAGCCAGAGGGGTTTGACACAGGATTAGAGTGAGGTCAGCCCCAGACTGTAGAGCAGGAGCCTGTGAAATACTGCCAGAGCCTGATTTCATTAGTTTTGGACAATACACAGTACAATTGTATCCACTCGCTGTCCTTTTAAACCTGGCTTGGTATGATGAAACTGTGTCTTGGCTCCCAGGCGACCTACTGAACGAAACTGTGCTTTTGATAAGTGATGAATCATTTATCCTTCATCAATAAAAAAAACATTTGCTTGTGCCAGCTCCTCAGATGTATAGATCTGCAGCTTTTTTTCTCTTCTGTATCCTCGTAAATTGAATGCAAAATGAAAATGCTGACTTAGGTTTTGGAAATTGTGATGCCAGTTTTGGAAAATACACATATTTGCAGAGAGATGAGAAGTTTAATACCGCTTTCATATCTGGAAGCAAATATTGAAGCAGGAGACAGGTAGCTTAGCTTAGTATAAAGGCTGCAAACAGAGAAAAAGCTTGTCCAAAGGTGAAAAATCCACCACTAAAGGTGTTTTATTTGTGCAAAAACCTAAGTGTAAAATCAATGATAGATTGTGATTTTACCTGGGTCTGCACTATTTCTTGGCAGGGCCAGACTAGATGTTTCCAGTCTTAATGCTAAGCTAAGCTTCATATCGAAAACACGAAAAAGAGCTCCTCTAGATACAAGAATCAATCATCAATATCCTCATCAAAGTGTATTTCCCAAAATGTGGAGCTGTTCCTTTAATGGACAGTGTCTTCTGAATGTTCCCTACATGACGAGCCAAGTTCATTCAGTAAGAAAACATTCTCACATTGTCTGTGTGTCAGTGTCCTGTAGTGCCCTTGAGCCATAGACCTTGAACCTGGTCACCCCTGTTTAGAAAGTCACTATAGACAAGCCTGTCAGCCAAAATGAAACAAGCACACATGTAAAGCAAAGCCTTTTTATTGGTGTTTGACATTTCTCTTCTGGCCAAGGGTGATACAGAGGAGAGTAGATAATCTGCTTTGTTCAACCATGTTGAAGACTCGACCCCGTCCCATGTGGGATTATTCATATGGCAATCCTCCAAAGCCCCAGCGTCAGCAGAGCGACCCCCTCATCAACCCATCACACATCGCTTTGTGTGCAGTAACTGTTACAGAATATTTTTCACTTGCTGTTAAGCTGCTATTCCTGTTTTAGTTCAGGCCGCTCACCGCAATCAATTAAGGGCACTTAATGCAAATCAATGCAAATGATTTCTGGCTCTGCTTTTTAGCAACAGCACAGCTCCTCCACTTCTTCAGAAGGTTAGAACATGTGCGCATGCAAGATTAATGAAAAGGGCGGCGGTGTGTCCGGTCAGAAGTGACGTTACGATAATAATGAGTGCAGGTGCCAAAGGTTTTGGGCGGGTGCCGCGTTTGGATTCCAGGAAGCAGCTTGGGACAGTTGGTAAAAGCGCTGCACATGCAGCCATATGCCAAAAAACTGTGACTGCTGCTGTCGTGCTTTGCATGAAACGGTACATCTATGGCTATCAGGACACAGTAAACCAGCCCCTCCGCCTCCCCCTCCCCCTCTCCTCTCCTCTCCTCTCCTCTCCTCTCCTCTCCTCTCCTCTCCTCTCCTCTCCTCTCCTCTCCTCTCCTGCAATGAGACCTGCTGTTTTCTTGTTCCATACTGGTTTTATTTACCTCTCCAACTGTCTGAATCTATCTTTACCTCTTTCCTTTTCTCAGTCCCTTATAGCTCTTTCTTTTTGCCTTCACCTCCCTCCTGTGCTCTCCCTCCCTCTTTTCCTCCTCCTTCTTGTCTCTCGACCCCCCTCCACCTCTATTGTTGAATTCAGACAGGCTATTTATATCTTTCTGCCTGGCTGCCTCACCTCCCACTCCCTTAACAAGGTTTGCTTTATTGTTTTTGCACGTGTGTGTTCACGCTCGGACAGTGCGTGAATGCATTTGTACATGTGTCGCACAAATTGGTGCACTTGAGTCCTTGTAGGGGCGTGTATGGCTTTGAATTTGTTTTTGTTTGTATGCTTTTTTATTTTCTCATGGTTTGTGGTGGCAAGAGCAGAGTGTGAATTTCGGGCTTTGTGTCTATGCAGGGACTTGTTTCTTTTCTTTCTGTGCATTAGTTTTTCACGAGTGTGTCTTTTGTGTATGTGTGTGTGTGCCTAAAGGGAGGCAGGGGGGTTTCTCTGATCTCAGGCAGCGTTGGCCCACTCACATTGAGAACAGCGAAACTAAGCTCACCAATCAGACCAGAGACTTCATCAGCCATTAGCATCAAACCATCACAGTTGCAAGAGCTTAGATGCTAACACTTTGTTTTGTTGTCTATCAAGATAATGATACTGTCGTCTCATCTTCAGAGCAGCTCACTGGAAATCAGCAGGGAAAAAGTAAACCCAAGTTTTCTTGTCTTTTGATTTAGTTATTTATATATCCATTCATTTATTCATGTCTGTTTGTTTATTGATAAGTGGGTGTGCATTCATGTGATTCAGTTATATGTGTGTGCAGTGCTTTTTGTGCACAGCAACCCACACTGCACGCTTTAGATCCTTTGAAGTTGCAGAAAAGTTTCCAAAACGGCTCTGGTGTGTGGGTGTGTCTTATTGTGCATACATGCTGGGATATGGCTGCTGTGGGCCTTATCATTAGTATCACATAATAATCCAGTTCTGATGTATCACTGCTTGAATCTGGGTTTAACTTGAAGCACTTCATCTGTCTCTGTGAGGGTGATGACGCGTCTGAGGAAGGGAGGCAAACACGGATATCTGGGACTCTGTTTTCTCTCTGGGGTATGGTCCACTTTCCTTAGCACAACAACAAAAAGGCAAGAGGTATAAATTAAATTTCTCTCCAGAGTCTTGGCTCAGTGTGCCTAGTGGCGGTGTTAGACCAAATGCTCGTAAAGTGGTAGAGGTTGAGCCGCACATAATAATCCGGAGCAGGTAACTAGGATCAGACTGTAAATAATCACAGTGATAGTTTCTAAGCTAGTATCTTTGTTCTGTCTGGTATTTACTGCCAGGCTTGGGATTTTTTTGCTAAAGTCCTGGTATGATCCAACAGAAGAACTCCATGAATTCAATGCTGCACAAAATAATATTTTGTACCATCATTGTTTGCTGCACAGTCATAATTGTGGCCACTTTCTGTCAATCCCGTCATGGAAATCAGCGAATTTGCTGCAAAACCTGGTGGAAGATCTCCTTGTGTAGCTGTGTCCATAGCCAAAAATGGTCTTTCTCTGCGCAATGTCAAACATTTGGTGTGTACAACATTAGGCCTGTAAGTGGCCTAAATGGGTGCTCTGTACATTATTCATGGGGAACTTATCTGACTTCTGCTTTCCAGACAACTTCAGTCGGGTCCAAAAAGGCATTAAAAGAGATTTTTCAGATAGTATTTCCAATCAGCCAGTGATGCATTACGGGTAGACTCTAAGAAAGAGATCATCCCCGATGAGAATTATCTCCTGTAATGAAATAATACCTGTTCTGATGTCCTTGAATAGATGTTTAATCACAACCAATTTACCCATCCCTCTGGGATAATTAATGCAGAATGTTCATATTTCCTGCAACATCCTTGTCATAATAAAACACTCATTAATGCAATGCAGTGCACAAGCCAAGGTCAGCACTTGGCTTTCATCAGCATTTCTTGACTCGCAGTAAATGGCGATTTCCCAGGCGACTTTGCTCTCCAGTCATCCATATGGACCGCGCTGCACCTCACATTGAGCTGGTGGTTGAAAAAGAGCTCCTCTGACAGTTTGTCTGGCTGTGCAGTGCTAGCACTCTAAATATGGCAACAACAGCAGCTAGCAGCAACAGCCGGCGTCGACCCTGCATCACTCATGTGGAAGGAAGCTTAAGATTGATGGAGGGAGGTCTCCAGATGTGTTTTGTGTGTGCCTACATGGGAGTATTGGCAAATTACATCAAATTGCTTTGTTTTGCATGTTTTGGTGGTTGTTCATGCTGTATATTGCAAGAGAAGGAATAAATTAGTATACGTGCTGCATGAGTGTGTATGTTGAGAGCGTGTATTTCTGTCTTGCCTACAATACAGTATGTGCTGTTCCCCGTGGTGCAGTAATGCTGTCAAATAGGTCCCAAAGGCATTCACTAAGAGAGAAAAGAGCTGCTTTTCACTGCACTTTACATTTACCCCTCACTGCTCCATTTTATTTTATTGAAATATCCAGATACAGTGACTCCTTACATTCAAGCCGTGGGGTGTAGCTACATAATTGAAATTTTAATGGATGAAAGTAGTGCCTTTCCACTTAGTTGCTCTCAGCGCACTTAACATAGAGCCATGACAGGGTTGTCAGGAGAGTCTAACAAGAAAAGATGAATATACTAAATATAATCTGGGAATCTGGCTGTTGAGCAGAATTCACCTCTCGTTCTTCACCCTCTATGAAATGACACACTGACTGTCTCTTGTTTGGCATTTCATACAATACATTAAGATGTGGCATTATGCTGTGAAAGCTCATTATTAGGGCTGCAGCTAACCGTTATTTTCATTAATGATTAGTCATTTCGTCTGTAAAATGCTAGAAACTATGAAAAATGCCCAGTGCATTTTTTTCCCGGAGCCCAAGCTAATGTTCATTTTGTTGATCCAATGGTCCAAAACCCAAAGTATTCAGATCTCAGTCATATGAAATGGAGAAAAGTAGCCAGTCCATCAAATATCTGAGTCTTGCAGACAAACTGGTTAATCGACTAATGATAGTCATCATGTATGCGTAGCCATGTTGAGCCATGCCCATCGACAACCAAGACTTTTTGCCAACAATCTTTTATTGCTGTTCATGCTGCCCATTATGTGATTCATATTAATTTTGACAGTCCCCATCCTTGCTGATGGCAGTATGAACATCCAAATGGAGATAAAGTTTGTTCCATGTCATTGCCTGAATGTCTTGTCATCTGAAATTATAAACCTCACTGTAACCATCACATCTACAACACAGACGACAGCTGACATGCAGAGCAGCCCAGACTGCTGCTTCAGAACCAGCTTTTTGTAGTCCGAGCCTGTGTGTGCGTGTGTGTGCGCATGCACACTGTCTAACGGCCCAATGTCCTCTCACACAGACCATGAGGGTGGTAGCTAGCAAAAAACAGCACAGTTGGCATTGTTGGCATAGATTAGTGTCACTATCATTAATAAACAGAAAACAGAAATAAACAATATCTGGTTGTCTACATATTGAATGCACAAACAGGTCTCGTCTTAAACGTATTAATACATAATTTGACCCAATGTGCACTGCACTATGTTAGCTTTACTCCTGGTTTACTTTGTACACTGGGCAGGATTTTCCAAACATACGCTGTATCGACTCACACAGAAGTAATCCCTCTCAATCGTCACTTAAGTAAACTGTTTACAGACAATAACTGACAATTCCTGCATAGTATGACTTTAATGTATTTGAATATATATTAATTTAACAGCCACAAGCAATCACGGCATTGTCATTTTTCAGTTCTGTCAGCACCCAAAATAAATTTTTGCATCTTTATCCAATGCATTTTTATCAGCTTCCAAATTTAATACAACCCGTAGCAGCACTCGTCTCTGCACTGCCTGATAAGAGACAGGCATCCTTTCATGTCCATCTCTGTGGCATTGTTTTATTTTGAACGACATCAGGGTCAACTTTGAAGGAGATAATTATTAATTGAACATGGGACATGGTGGCAGAGAGTGAGAATGTAATTACCATTTCAATGATGGGGACATGGATTCCCTGTATTCTCTTTTTCTGCTCCTTATTAAAAAAAACAGGCGCTCTGACGAAAGCGAGCACATGCACTTTTTGTGTGCTCACGCCTGTGTGAATGCTTCCTTTTGTATGTGCGCAAGCATGCATGATTCGTCTACTTCGAGGCTTTAAATGCAGAAACACACTGCATCAACACTCCCATTATCACCATGTGAGATTGACTTTTTGATTGCTTTCAGGGAGTATCAGCAAAGTCATTATTCTGTGATTACCACCTTATTATTTGCCCACCAAAGCGCCTCTCCAGCACAGTCTTCAGATTTCTCCGCCCAGGCCTGAGTGGCGGGTGAGTGTTTGACTGACAGCTGGTAAATGATGTCATTAGCATCCTCTTAGGCAAATGGAGCGTTGGCGAGACTCGATTGGATGGCGAGAGGGGGGACGGTAATTTGTTACGGCTGATGCGTTGTGGATGATGGATGGCGGGGTGACTCCAGGAACGAGGAACTGCCCGACTGTCCTGTTTGAGGTGAGACTGAAGGGAAGAGAGGAGGGGACTGAGGATGAGGAGGGTGGCAGACGAACCAGTGTGGTTCATTACGTGTACTTGATGGCTCATGGGACAGCGTTTAATTACTTTTGCTGACACTTGCTCTGCTGTCTGACTTCCCTTCCCAAAGAGCTACAAGAACGAAAGACGGCTTGTTGTCCGGAAGAGATTAGGAAGCGTGACAGAGAGAATGTAGAGAAAGACCGAAATAATGCTAGACAAGATACAGGAGATAAATCTTGGATAAGCAGCTCTGACTAGATAAAAGAAGACCCCGAGATGGACAATGTTGCACTTAGATCATCTCGACCGCAGCTGAAATGACGCCAGTGCAAAACAAAGCCTAATTTTATCCTCCGAGTGAGCTCAGCCTGCAAAGTTTGTTTGGGCGACGACGTCATCTCACCTCTACCAAGGTGCTCTCTGAGCAATCAGCGGATGAAAAAGAGGAAGATAAAATATTCATAATGCCCCTCCGCCCAGTTGTGAAAGGACCATGTGTTCGTATTAAATGTGATGAATATTCGCTGTGTTAATTAGCATGAGTGCAGCCACATGGGCCGACAGAATTGTTTTCCTGCTGGAGACATGACTGCAAACAAGGCATATTAATGAACATTCCCCAGGGACGGCTCTGCCCAGACACTGGGGCTGGATGGCAGTCGGTCTCCAGGGATCAGGATGAGACTGGAAAGTGAGCTGCAGGTGATGAGATCTGCCTTAAAAAGCTCTTACAATATAAAGGTTTCCTGCTGTTTTCAGGATTTCAGGAGATACTTTCGGGGTTTTATAGTTCTGCCGATGATAAACGTCAAACTGAGGTCGTCAAACCTCACACTTTCATACAATTTCCTTTACTTTCAAATAGCTTCTTAAGGGAAGAATGTTCCTGCTAGACACACTGACAGACCATTTGTAATGTTAATGAGAAAATAAATTAATTTGAGGCGTAATTATGTGGATTATAGCCGTGTGTATGTGTGTGTGAAAATTTATGGTAGGCAACTGGGTGAGTTGTGATTAAAAGTAGTGGACAGGAGCGATGAATCTCTCGTAGCATGATTGGAAGCTGTGGCTTCATCCATCTGCACGTTATCAGCTCAAACAGGAGGAGGAGGCTGAGGCCAGGGGCTCATGCTGAAAGGACAGTCCTGGGGGCTGTAAATCTGCTGTTAGCTGGACACCTGTGCCCCCCCAACACCACAGAAATATGGCATGCATATTACAGTGAATCACAGATGAGGACTGAATACAAAGCACGGCCTTTCACAGAGGTGACATCCAGCAATGAGAGTTAACATAAATTTTCATTTCAGCTGAGGGAGGAATGGATAGCTGTCTTTATGGATGGACAAACTGATAGAAGGATGGGAAGGGACAGATGGACATGAATAAAAAAGCAAAATCCTCCTTCTCTTCTTTGCAGCTCAGAGTCTCTGCACTTTGTCACCTTGAACAAATCTTGACTGGTGTGGAGGAAGTGTTGACCCTCGCCCTCTAGTGGCCGGTCACTTTTATGCCAGTGTTTACATTCTTGGACACTCCTGAAAAATGGCTCAGCTCCTGCAGCGTAGGTGGTCCTGTTCATGATAAAAATCAGTTGTTATGACTGAGAGTGTAATGACTTCCACATACAGCCACAGTTCATCCTGCACCACAGGACAGGACAGCGACTTTCTGTTTCGAGCAAAGCACAAACTTTCAGAAATGTTGTCAGCTTTACATGATGGCTTCCAAACTATTTTAACAATGATATCATGAGGTTAATACTCTGCACACAGGGGCTTTGTGCCAGCGAGAACAGAGTGTCTTTTTAAGCAGCCAAGATCCTGATCTCAGAGTTTGTCTGCCTCTGTCAAACGGCATTTAAAGAATGTGCTTGCTGAGTCACTGATGTTCTGCATCGGCTTTAATGCCAGTTACATTTGGATCACACGAGGGAAGACCTCATGTGCACTGATGTGCATCTAGGTTTTGTAGATGAGTTTTACAGAGTCATAATCTAGACTCTGCAAGGGATTCTTGAAATTCATCATTCTATTGATTTGTCATATCTGATTATTAATGTGATGACGCTCATTTTAAAGATCAGATGTGCCAAAAAGCCAACCATCCTCGTTTCTGTTGTTTTTTTTTTTAATTTTCCAAGGTCAGTTTGTGAGGAAATACACTGTGATTGCCGCCTCTGAACATATTTGCATTCCAAAAGCTAATCCTTGGATTAAATTGTGTAATCAGTAACAAAAAAAGTGTGTTTTTTCCCAGTATTTTGCTGCGGTTGGAGGAGCTGAGTATTACCTTCAGGGCTTATCAGATAAAGAATTAGAAATGGGTTAATTCCTTTTTGTGGCACTCTCACTGTGCAGTGCCAGCGTCTCAAAAGGGGGACTTGGAGCCCAGACCACTTCTTTATGCATTTTTACATGCTAAACGTGATGCTGTTTCAAGAGGATTATCCTCGATCGCCTTTGAATTTTTCAGATTTTTTTTGGGGGGGGGTGCTGAGGTTTACGCTGTTCACATTTCATTTTCGGCAACTCAGATCTCCTATTTTTACTGCTCTCACCCCTGGCTAAGTCTGACTAGTGAGAGTTCAGGGGTTAGCCAGTTGATGAGTAATCTTCTTGCAGTACAAACAGCAAGAACAATATTACATAAGACTTTGTTTGGGATCTTGGCTCACTGGGTTTTGGCATGATTGTTAAGGTTGAGGAGCCCAGATGAAACAGAATAGTACAGAACAGGAGAACACACCAATCGCAAGGGAAGTCCAAAAACATCTTTGTTTCGGTACATGTGTAAGCGCAGACATACACACAACCACTCTAAACTCTTATTGTCTCTCATTATAATTGAGTTGGCATATCGTGAAGAAGTGTGTTTGCACAGGCTGGAAATATTCATGTGTCCTCAAGCATTTGATCAACAAGGCGAGCAGAGAATAGAGAAATGGAGTAAAATCAAAATGAACAGAAGGGAAGGCAGTCTATTTCTTTCTGTCACTTCAGTATGGTCTGATCCAGTGAATCAGCATCTGCAGGCTCAGGGGTGGCTGCTAACAAGGCTGATCCATAATCAGAGCTGCTTGTCACGTCTACCATCACACCGCCTGCAGTAACTGGAACAGCATTTGCTCAACCTGGCCAGAGAAAAGTTAATTTTTTTTTGGCCAAATATCACACAGAGCGTCTCAGCAGGATTTACAGGCTCACATCAACCCGAGCGCTGCAAGCTATGCTCAGCTTTGAGGGGAAACTGGTGTAGCAGGTGATGTTCTGTTGTGTGTGAGCAATTTCAGCACATTGGAGTTAGGCTCGCTCTCAGAGAAGTCCCTCCTAAATAAAAAAGAAAAAAAAAATTGTCAAATTATATTCATGTTCAAATTGTAATTATGCAGAATGCAAATCCGAGTGCAAACCTAAATGGAAGCCGCTGTCACTGAAGATTTCATGTGAGGACTCATTTCCCGGAGGCTCAAGTGTATGCGTGGAAAAATGAAGAGATTTTATACTTTGGAAAGATCAGTGCTTTATTAACTGGGTTAAAAATCAGTGTAATCCTCTTGTAAAGTAGCTTGATCTGAGGTTTAATTCCATTTCTCTTATTAATAACCCTTTATTTCATTAATAGCTATTTCTGCTTCATCGGAGTAGCTGTTCTGAACTGATTTATACTTCAAGTGACAGAAAAGAAATGACCTTGCTCAAGTCTTGGAATTTTACTAAGACCAGGTTTTTCACACCAGACTTCATGAGAGAATGTCAAATACATGAATCGCCTTGTTGGTTCAACGTTTTCTACTTTTTCTCCATTTTATCTGCATAAACGTAAGATGATGTCTTTTTGCCGTCTCTGTTTAAGTGGAGAGGATTGATATTGTTTGCCGTCGCTCGCTGATGATTCCGTTTTATTTTCAGAGCATCACTTTTAGATGTGTGTGTGTGCTCAGCTCTGCAGCGTCTGCGGGGAGACTTTAATTATCTCCTGACAGCAATGCATACACGCTAGGCTAATTGATCTTGACGTGCATGATGTGTTTTATGTGTTGTTGTGCAGTGCTTCCCTACTGCATTGTTACCTCTGTTGATCACAAAGACCCCCTTGAGTGGGATTGATGACTCGGAACACCACTCATGTCATGCTTCTACAGCCACAGCCAGACTAATGGTATTAGCTGGCTGGGGTATTATAGGCAAGTTCTGTCATGCATTTCACTGATGCATGATACTGGGGCTAACAGCTGACTAGCCACTGCTGAATTATTCTGCTTTGCTCTTTTCCTCCTAAGGCTCAGTGCACCAGACTGGATTAAAGGCTCCAGATCTGAAAAAAAAAAACAAAAAAACTATCATTTATCCTGTTGGGAACTGAACAGAGGTTTATATGCTCCCCTGACTGTCCAAAAATAGGGAGGGGGCTAGCCTTGACTTCCTGATGTCTATGGCCAATACACACACACAGACCCTGTATCGCTCCTGCATCGGTGCTGATCTCACCCCACCCTCCTCTTCCTCTCCTCCTCTGCAGGTAATGCAGGTGGTGAGGGAGCAGATCATGCGAGCACTGACTCTCAAGCCTAATTCCCTGGACCAGT
This sequence comes from Chaetodon trifascialis, assembly GCF_039877785.1. NCBI lineage: Eukaryota > Metazoa > Chordata > Actinopteri > Chaetodontiformes > Chaetodontidae > Chaetodon > Chaetodon trifascialis. Next base: position 12,879,170 of record NC_092072.1, on the reverse strand, counting down.
TCAAGAGTCGCCTGCAGAACTTGAGCTACACAGAGATCCTGAAGATACGCCAGTCCGAAAGGATGAATCAGGAAGACTTCCAGTCCCGCCCCATCTTGTGAGTCAACCAATCACTGGCCGGTGTGATTTTGTCGCATTGTAAAATTCCAACAGTTTGCACACATTTGTCAAAGGGTTAAATTGGTTGTCTGAAGCCTCCCGCAGAAGTTGAGATGGCAACAAGATGCTGGACCTAATGTGAATGATATCTACTATCGTTCATCGATACTCTTGTTGTTAATTGCAATTTCCCTTCTCATCTGCCTTATCAGACCACAAATGAGGGCATGATTTGCATTTACAAAAAAAGAGCCCTGGTCATTGATATCTTTAGAATTGCTTCTTTTCTCTCCTTTCCATCTGTCAACCAAATTCCAGCTACTGGCCTAAAGCAGGTTGCACCGGTGCTGTCCTCGTGATTAGAAATATGCATCAAATTCAATAGTCTGCAAATGGCATCCCCAGTGAATGCTCCGTTAACGACCCTGCAGCCCACTAAGCATGGCGAGTTAGTCTGTAATAGATCATTCATTGACAGATCATGGATGCAGGCCCTGTAATGGAGAACATTGTTTTGTCCTGCCTGTATTTAATGGAGTCGCCAGCACTATTGAAAAATCGTTTCGCAGAGAAAGCTTGTCCCTCTGAACAGTAATCAATGCTGAGCCCAGGGCTTATTGGATCGATATTGGAAGGGTAGAGACCAAACTTTGGCACCCAATTAATCCATGGGGAGAAGGCAGAACAAAAGTAAAGGAAGCTACGGAAAAATGTCCCCTAGAACTGCAGGTAATGTGGCTTTTAATTCAAGGTCCACTTTTTTAGATGTAATTATCCTATCACCTCCACCAAGGTGATGTTTTTGTTCCCATCTGTCTGTCTGTCTGTCTGTCTGTCTGTCTGTCTGTCTGTCTGTCTGTCTGTCTGTCTGTCTGTCTGTCTGTCTGTCTGTCTCAGCAGAATTAAGGAACAACTGCTGGCCTGATTTTCATGAAACTTCATAGAAGGCTGTAGCACAGGCCAAAGAAGAACCCATTAAATTTTGGAGCAGATCCAAATCAGGATACATGAATTATTTATCACTTTTGTTAACATTAACACATTTGGCCTTAGCAGAATAAATGCCATAAATCTTAAAATGCAGTAAATGGTTGTAAAGTTCAATAGTGACAAAACATAGCCAATTGTAGAAATATGATGTCTCCATATCGCAGTCCACATTCACTGGTACCAGGTACTACGCTGTCAGGGTACCTTCTATAGTTCACATTTAAGAATGAAGACACTTCATTATGGATAACACAACACTACTCTTCCCTGTATTAATGAGAAAATAAGAATAACAGAATGATCAACTCTCAGGCTGTTGTCAGAATGCATTCTGGGAGAAGTAGGCGATAAGTAATTGAATTAGACGTTGAAATGAAAACTCACATTTTAAGATGTTATCAGAACGACTGCTGGAAAGCACTGAACATCACAGGCTGACGGGTCTCTCTTCAGCAGCGTGAGACTGCCCGGTGGAATTTTCCTCTAATCAATACAGTACAGTCATGACTTGTAAACATAATGAGCAGAGCATGTCAGACGGCTGATTTAAAGGAGCACTGTATTACCTGCTGCAAATGCTGCCAGTTTCCTGTTGTCAATTACTGCAGAGAATGACTTTAGACATCAAAAGGAGGTGAAAAGACGAACTGTAATGGCGTCGCATCAAAGCTGCGTCTCCTGTAGAGCATCAGTTTAAAGATGCCGTTTTTGCAATGTATGTGGAAAGTTTTCTATTTACTGAAAGTTGCTTACACCAAAAAAAGAATTGGCATTGCATAAAGAATTCATGCAGCTGGTCAAAACAGAACTGCTGAGGATATGAGAAAACGTGAACACACAACTTCATTTTAATGCAGTCCCACAAAATTAGGTGGAAGAGTCGTGTAACTGAATTCATCATTGATGCCCTTCTCCACCTGTGCTTGGAAATTTTTTACTGATGTTCCGTGTAGGGACTGTGTGTCTCTACAAAGTTGAAAATGGGCTTTTGTGCCTCGCTTCTTTCATCATTTGTACACCCAATAGCAACCAGAGTGCTTCCTTTATAGAGGTCCACCACCACAACGCCTCAGCCCTTTAATTCAATTGTCTGTGATTTTCTGCATTTGCCGGAAAGAATCAGTTTAAATTGAAACTGGAGCTGCTTTCTGAGAAGCCCTCAGACAAAAACAGTCTCACCTGTGTCTAGCACGGTCAGAAGAATAGCACATAAGGCGGTAAAGCCGAGCTATCATCATCCATCCTTCCTACAGCGAGCCACGCCCTCCCCACTAGCTGTTTCTTTAAAGATGTCGGAGTGAATGTCCGACCACAGATCAATGTAATGAGTCAGTGATGAGGCAAAGACACAGACAGCGAGGGTGAGACGGATGAAGAGAGACAAGAGCAGATGAGCCTGAAGGAGGAAGAGAGAGAAGGACAAAAACGAGATCAAGGACATCAGCAAGGGGAAATACTAAAGGGAAAAAATAAAGAACATGCAAAGCTTTCACATGTCTTGAAAACCTGACATCCTCCCAAAAGTTTGCGCATTTTTAACATGGAAAAGGAACAAAAAGGCAAAATGGAACAGAAAAGAATCGGGTACAATGATGAAAAATAAAAGATGGGGAGCAGCCGCACCGCTCGGGCAGATGGTATACATAATTCATGTTGACTTCACATTCATATGCAACACAGACACACATACATGTAGATGCATGAATAAATGACAGCCATCCAAGCAGGAGCTGAAGCAGCTCTGAGTCCCACTCATCAGCCTTTTGGGAAGCTACATGACATGTTTCTGAGTGTGTGTGCACATGTGTATGCATGTGTGGAAGTGTATCTGTGTGTTTGGCATCCTCTGCTCCCTCCTGACAGTCATAATTCAGGTGATCTCATTGGTCAGATGAATATTGCACGCTGCCAGAAAAACTGGGAAAAGAATTCTCTTCTAGGTCGCGGAGCATCTTGAAGCTTTCTGTCCTTTGCTTGCCAGATAGGAACAGGTGTGGTTTACAGTATTCAGATGATTCTCTTAAACTAATAATGTGTCTGTTCATTTTTTCTGCAGGGAGCTGAGAGAGAAGATCCAGCCTGAGATCATGGAGCTGATCAAACAGCAGAGGCTCAACAGGTTGTGTGAGGGAACCTGCTTCAGGAAAATCAGTAGTCGCAGGAGGCAGGGTGAGACACACACTGCTCACACGCACACACACGCGTATAAACATACATCCATCCACGGATCATAACCAGACAGACCTCTGCTGTGTTCACAAGGGCAGCTCTTCAGTTTCCTGCCTTGTCTTCCTCTGTGTGCTTTATCCCTCCTCTCTGCACCCCCGCTCATCGCCTTATTCCCTTTGCGTTGTGAAAAACCCCCACAAGAGATATGTTATCATGGAGATCTTTGAAGGCCTGGACTGCTGTGGAGCTGCTGTCATGATGGTTCACACATTCTTTTTTTTTTTTCTGGCTTTGTCAGCCTTCAAGGCACAGACATATAGCAACACGACACCTCTCTTACTCGTACACGTACGGAAATGCAGCGCACGCGTCTCTGTGTCTTGAGATACACAAACTCGCCGCCTTCCCTTCCTCTTGCCCCTGCAAACACTGGTGTACATGTGGCATGCAAGGAAATGCAACCATGCATAAAAGGCGTAAGCAGGGTAAACACGCAGTAATACACACTTGTCAAGATGGAGTCTAGAGAAAGCTTTGAGAAAAGAAATGAAAGAATGACAAAAGAGCAGACTGCTGTAACCGCAGGCTCTGCAGTGTGGAGGGTGTAATGGAAATGATAAAGCCGTGCATCTCATGCTGAGACATAACACAAGTCAGACAACTTGCATGCTTGGTGGATGTCGAAGGCTGCAGCTTTCAAGGGATATTCGAGATGTTTATGGACATTATGGATGTCTGATTTGTCAGTGGTGCCATGATTTGTTGAAAAATGTCTTACACACAAAGCACCAATAGACTCGCAGTGATACAGTGGAGGAGAGAGGCTCGTGAAAACCCCAGCAGCCAGCTCAAATAGGAGCATATTCAAATCATTTGGCCTGATATCGTGTTTCACCCTCGCTGCCATAAGAGAGAAAGGAGAGGAGGGAAGAAGGAAAAGGAGTAGCAGCGGTAGCATTTAGCCTGTATAATATACTGCTCCTCTGTCAAAGAGGGTTTAATCTGGTTGAGACCTGATCCCTTCACTCTTCTGTCCTCCTTCTTGCACTTTCCTTCACCTCCTTCTACATATACAAACACATGAAATAAAAAAAAAAAACACAACCACAAGCTCAGGTTGTGGGTTCAGCTTATTGTCATTGCATTACTGTCATCAGCTCCCCTGCAGGACCTCTACTTGCAAATAAGTCAAATCAAATTGAGCCCAACCAGGTGGGTTTTCCTCCGCTGACTCCGATGTTTTCTGGCATTTGAAAGCCTGATCACAATCGGTCTTGGCAGCTGTCACCCAGATGTCATCAAAGCTGGATTACAGAAACAGAAAAATGAAGGTAGGAGTGGAGAGAAAAGGCATCTGAGATGAATAGATGTTGCAGGACAGATGTTCAGGTAGAAAGCGTCAACCCAGATCGAGTATCTGCTCGTCTTCGCTGCTTGTGGTCGGCTGATTTATGCTCTTCCGTATTGCCACATCATTGTTAGGGAACTGAGGACACAGTTGCATATGTGCATGCACCAGCACACATACTTAACACAGAAACGGAAACCATTAGCCATTCAGGAGCAGTACACCCGCTCACAGCTGTATATGAAGCAGTTCATGAGCCTCACTGGATTTAATTTAGCACGCTAGCCTGTAGGGTTACACCAGCTTTAATCTGCTGCAGCAGCACACTGACTGTCTGCCTGCTACCAGCTAGCTGGAGCTGTCTTTGCCTCTGAGGACTCTGGAAGGAGTCAAGGACATACTGTTTCTCCACAACAATCCTATAAAACTCTGCATCTTCCTATCTCCCTCCCTGTGCGTGTGTGAGCGAATGCCATCTTAATGTGCTCCATTCCTCTACACTCTCTTCCCTCCATCCATACATGTTAATCCTTTCCTCCCTCTCCTCTCTGTTCTCACGCTGGTACTTATATCCAGAGCTGACAATGTGAAGATCGCTTTGTCTTGCAGGACTTAGGCAAGCTGAACAAGAATGAAAGGAGCCCTATAGCAAGTTTAATTCTGGCTTGGTGTTCACATGAAATGAGATGTTAAATCAAAAGGAGGATGCTGCATGCGGAACATAACGCTGAAACTTGGTTTATTAGTGTCATTTCTCTCTTGTCTCTCATACATTCCTCAGATAAACTTTCACAATGTTTATACCCATTAGAGATGTTAACTTTCTCCATCTGCAGTTACGTGTCCTATCTTTTACAAACATAAAATGTGCTCCCCTCCTCCCCTTCTCTCTCTCTCCTTCTCCCACCTCTCCCTCAGCATCTTGTACGACTATTTCAAAGTCCCCCAGCCTGCAGGGACTCAAGTACCTACATCAAATATTAATTTAGCTGACTTCAGTGCAGATGACTCTTCTCTCTCTCCCTTCCGAAGTGCCAGTCTGCAAATTACAAGGGGATGCATCGCTTTAAAAGCTCAGGTTGATGGTGTTTTGAAGTTTGGAAGAAAGAGCACTACCTGTGCAGTCTTTTAAGTGCAGGGTAGCGGCAGGTAACAGCACCCGGGGCTCAAGAGAGTGTATCTTGTTTAAATGCTGCACTAAACAAAACTGAAATAGGAAAGTTGGCCTGATTCTGTTGAATCTCACTGCATCTTTCACCCACGGCCTGGCAGCTGACTCAGATTAAGACAGTTATAGCTTAAGTGATACAAGAATGAAATTCAATCTAAGATGGAGATACAGCGTCTTCAAGCCAAAAGAAGAACACATGTGCTGGTGTGTGGATGCACATGAACACATAAATCAGTCATGCTTTGCACTCGGTTAAGTCCAACAGTTGATGGCATCCTCTCCCAAGCGACGCCCCTCCACTCACAGCTGCCACGCACATCTCTCTCCTCTCCCCCCAGTGGACCAGTGCCACTGTGCACCAGCCTGGCGCCGCCAACTGTCTATTTTCAGCAATTAGGATTTGGACTGTGCCACCCAGGCACACGCCAGCCAGACCTCCCCAGTCTGTGCCCGCTCACTGCCAACTCAGCTTGGTGCCCACCTTGGCAGGAAAGCACGAAGGAACACCAGGCTGGTCTGCAAAGGCTGACCGGCGCTTTACAGCCGCAGCTGATAGTTAAAGGCCTCCGCTGCAGGAGGATTACATGTCACATCAGCCAAGAGGAAAACACACTGAACTTGATCAGCAATTATAATTAGGTCTGCTTAAACAGTCCTGCTCAAATTCTGTCCTGCCTTTAAAAAAGAGCCTGACCATTACAATGAGAATAAAACACGTCTCAAGAGCTTTGCTGCTTCTCAGTGTGTGTAAAAGTCTTAATAAAAGTATAAATGCATATATAGATTTTAAGCACAGTGATGGACAATGGTTGTTTGACTACCTTGCAGAGCCTTCATTATTTAAACTACAACATGCTGTAACACCAAAGAACTGTCATTTTTTTTGTTAAATTTCCTGAGTCATAGTTTCTGCAGGCCCTTCGTTACATCTGCCGAGGACACATCACAGTTAAAGTTCCATCTTTGCCTCATTTGAGGAAGAGGCACAAAAGCCTGAATATCTTTTTGTGATCTTGACTTGAATGTGTATATTGTTGTTGAATCACTGTTAAAATGATGAAGGCCAACTGTCTGTTTTGTTGCCCATCAAATCCCTCCCTCATGCACAGCATCACGGTCCATCTGTGGATTTTCCTCAAGGCTGTTTTCGCTCTCTTTTTTATTTTTTTGTCACAGATTTTTTTTGCCCTGCTAATTTTCTCTCCCGCTGATGACTCATGCGATCCCATATGATGTCTTATGCCAGCCACTGACGTATTTTATAACTCCTCTAAATCTGTCTCTTTCTCTCCCTTTTCCTTCCCTCTGTCTTCCTTTCCCCTCGTGTTTTCTTCCAGATAAGTTTTGGTATTGCCGTCTGTCTCCGAACCATAAAGTCCTGCACTATGGAGACTTGGAGGAGAGCCCTCAGGGTGAAGTGCCCCACGACTCTTTGCAGGACAAACGTGAGTGTCAAGTGAAATTACTTCCAGGCTTTACCCACTCTTCTGACACTGAGTATTTTTATTGCACTCTCTATGTTTGTAAGCTCAAAATATTTATTCATACATGCATTTTCAAGTCTACAGTCTCCATCCATGCTGACATAACATAGCCCCAAAACAAAGTATCACGAGTGACAAGCAAGCATCATTTACACTGACTGTTGGCTTTAAGAGTCAACATCAGTTTCACTTGCAGCGCATGCACAGTGAAAGATCCTGGGAGAATTTTAACTTTTAATCACTTGGATAAATCAGTCACCCATCTGGGATGACACAGTTGTCACAGGGTTGTTGTTGTTGTTGTTGTTGTTGTTGTTGTTGTTGTTGTTGTTGTTGTTGTTGTTAACTCACTCCTGTCCTCTGTGCAGTGCCTGTGGCTGATATCAAAGCTGTTATCACCGGCAAAGATTGTCCTCACATGAAGGAGAAGGGAGCCCTCAAGCAAAACAAGGTGTGTGTGTGTGTGTGTGTGTGTGTGTGTGTGTGTGTGTGTGTGTGTGTGTGTGTGTGTGTGTGTGTGTGTGTGTGTGTGTGTGTGTGTGTGTGTGTGTGTGTGTGTGTGTGTTTGTTTGTCTACACTCGTGTGCGTCCACGTGCGTACGTGTGGGTGGGTGGGCGTGTAACCAAGCAAGAGAATGTGTTTCTGTATGCGTGAGAGTTGCATAACATGATGTCAGTTACATAAATTTGCTTTGGGAAATAACACAATAACTTGTGTCCTGGTGCTCAGCACAGAGAGACGTATCCATCAGCGGCGTTGTGTTGGAATAAATCACAGAGTAGTCCTTTAGCTGCAGACACAAGTCGCTCAATCACCCACCAAAAACATGCTGACATCTTTGCTGTGTTGAATGTGAAAGTAACACATCAGCGTGCCCTCTGCGGTTCCTTACCCAGGATGAAAGAGCCGTCTTGTCTTTGTCTGTGTACACATCAGCCCTTCCTCTCCTGCACTTTGCCTCTGCAAACCTTCACCCCCACCCCACCCACGGGGCTCTGATATATTGGATCTTGGATAAATAGCCCTGAAGACAAAGGAGCACGCCTCCTCCCCGCTTTGTCTCCTTTATTACCTTGTCGATAAGCGCAGGTCTAGGCGAGTGACCTGAGGGGGGTCTGCAGGCCATCTAGCCGGCCTGTCCCAGCATTGTGAATGAGAGCACAAGCACATTTCATTACTCACTGTTACAAGGCCAGCCAAAGTCACCTCCACGGGCTTTAGAGCAGAGCTGGCATCAGGAGCATTTGTGGGACACAGAGGTTGGGAGGGTGAGGTGGCAAGCAGTGCTTTCAGGGTGTTTCCAAAATCCTTCCAAAGGTAAGCGTGTATTCAGGGCCAAAAATTTCAGTTTCACCTTCAGTGCCTCAAGCCATGCCTGTTATTTAGCAAACAGGTGCATCGACCTGGAAGTGCAGTTCGCCTTTCACGTGTGCTGCATTTTACATGTGATTACTGAAGCGCGTCTTTCTGCTTTATGTACATGCAGGAACGCGCACATGACTGGAGGACATATGATGAGTGTGGATGATTGCATGTTCTGCTGCATTTAGTAACGTTCATGCGATTTGCGCCGGGTCTGATTCGTGTGGAAAATCCTCTGCATCCAAAGAGCAGCTGCAGATTTGTGCAGCTATATTAAAATAAGGCTGCGGCGGGGAAAGGAAGATTTAATTGAGCGGTATTTTATTGAAATCTCAATGATGGTGGACAAAGTGCTGTAAGAAAGGGAAGCTGCACTTAATTAGTCCATAAACAAAGCAAAAACTGTAAATAAATGAGTACAATATCTGTTTTATTGTGCCAAATAAAGAGCAGAGTAGTGTGTTTGTGGCCATAAAGTTGAACTGCTAAGGAAGCTGTTAATGCGTTGTATTTCATTTAAAACATGCTCACAGCAACACTGCTAACAAGCTGATGTTAACAAAGCCTCTAGCTGGGCTGTACGCTCTCAGTCCTGCTTGTACTCTTTCCTTTTGTGTCTCTTAAGGTTTTTCCATCTCTTTAACTTCATTTGAGGCTTTATAAACTTTTCAGTGAATAAAAAGTATAGATTGATTGTCCAAACACATGTTTCTTGAGTTGAATTTTGGCTGTAGTAAATGTTTTGAACTCCCATTACTTCAGTCACAAGTATTTCTGCTTCAGCCCACCACAGAGCTGCATATTTTAAACTCTCCCTCACAAAGTGCACCTACGCTGCAGTTCCAGTCTCTCACTGTGTAATTACCTGCCGCCTTAGTAAATCAGACGCTAATTTCACGCAAATTGCAAGCAAGCATTTTAATGAATTATTTTCATATATCTTGGTCTCGCTCTCCCTGTTCTGTCCTCACATCACTTTATTTACCGCAGTCATCCATGGTGGATATTGAGGGAATTCACCTGCAGTCATATCACATCATATTCCCAGCCTCCACAGGTTTTTTTTTTTTAATATCTAGTATCTGAGGGCATCCCAGGTATTTCTCTCTTTGAATCCTAGCTCGCTGATACCTGATGAGTTGATGTGCAGCTGATGTAACAGATGGTGACAAGACACGAGGAGAGGAAGATTGCATTGGTATGGCAGCATTTTGGTGTAAATCTCACCTGTTCTTTCTTTTTTTTTTTTCCTTTCACCTTTTTTTTTTCTTCTACTTCTCTCTCCCACCTCCTCCACTCTGTCACTGTCTGAATCTCCTGGTCTGCCTTTGCACCATTTTCTCTTCGTCACCCCTCCCTCTCTGCCTTTCACTCTGTCCTCTCTCCAGGAGGTGTTAGAGCTGGCCTTCTCTGTCCTCTATGAGTCGGACGAGTATTTAAACTTTATTGCTCCTGACAAGCATGAGGTAAGCCAACGGTGGTTGACTGCGTCAGACACAATGCACATGTGCGATCGCACAAGTACAGTGTATATGTATGTAAGTGTCAGATTCAATTCAATTCAATTTTATTTGTATAGCGCCAAATCACAACAGAAGTTGTCTCGGGACACTTTCCATATAGAGCTGGTACAGACCAAGCTCTTTTATCTACAGTGAACCAACAATTCTATATGTACTGTATATTGTCACTAAAGTCTATTACAGTGGTTCATTTCATACATGCACAGTGGACTTAATGTGTGTGTTGTCTGTTTACAACCTTTTTCTGGCAGTTCAGTTCATTGCTGGTACAATGTACATGTAATGTACAAACTGTCAAAGGATAAATGTGAGCACAGATTTACAGTAGATAAAGATTAGATAAGGCAGCACGGTGGCACAGCAGGTAGTGCGCGTGCCTCACAGCAAGAAGGTTGCTGGTTCGATCCCCGGGCGGGCCTTTTTGTGCGAAGTTTGCATGTTCTTCCCGTGCATGCGTGGGTTCTCTCCGGGTACTCCGGCTTCCTCTCACAGACCAAAAACATGCTCATTAGGTTAATTGGTGACTCTAAAATTGCCCCTAGGTGTGAGTGTGAGTTGTTTGTCTTGTGTGTTGCCCTGCGATCGACTTGCAACCGGTCCAGGGTGAACCCTGCCTCTCGCCCGTTGAGAGACAGCTGGGATAGGCTCCAGCCCCCTCACAACCCCAAAAGGCATAGGCGATATAGAAAATGGATGGATGAATAAGATTAGATAAAATAACTGCATTAAGAACTATAAAAGAAAACTATAATACTTATAACAAGAAGGAAGGCTTGAGACTTGAACTCATGCCAGACTTAAGTCACAAAATTTAGGAGAGTTAAATGTGCACTATTAAAAACATTTTGAATGGGTCAACATCAACTTAACTCGCAAGCAGTCGTCTTTTTCACTGTCTTTATGTTTGCACTTTACTGCCTCCAACTGCTGCTTAGTGGAATAGCGTGAAAGGATCGGTGTGAGTGTGTGTCACGTCACCTACGTGTTCAAACCAGGAACCCACTATAGCCTGTTAGTGGTCAAAAACTCCACAGGGTAACTTTAGCTCACTCTGAACTTCAGTACATCAAGACTCTGCTTTTAACTTGGTAAAATCCCCAAAGAAGAAAAAAGACCAGTGAAGCCTGGCATTGCTATACCCACACCCTGAATATTTATTATTACGCTGTCTATTGCTTTGTGAGGACTTGGTCTCAGCAGTGTAGAACCTGTTTTAAGGGCTTAACAAGATTAAGAGGAAATTGTAAAAATGCGGTGTTTTAATGGCGTGTAAAAGCATTCAGAGGCAGTTCTGAGTCGGGGATATGACAAAGTCCCTTATCATGGTATATGTAACTGTATACTTTATATTGCAACATCAATATTTATCATGATATAGTGTATAGTGCAAATAAAGTGAAACAAATTCAATATTTCCATAAAACACTTGTGACTGATGTGCAACATTGTCCACAATGGCTTGATACACTCTTTAAGGCTTTGCCACTGTAGCATGAATGGTTAGTTATATTGTCTGACAGTGTATACATCAAGAAGTCAACATTGTCACATGAAAAATAAATAAAACATAATGTGTGCATTTGCTCAATTGAACACAGTACAAAGACACAATATATTTAATATTTTACCCCATCGACTTCATTGATTTTTGTAAATAAATGTTTATTCTGAAGAGCAACTAAAGACTGGGAAAGTAGTGGAATGCTCCAAAAACACCTGTTTGGATCATTCCACAGGTAAACAGGCTCATTGGTAACAAGTGATAATGTCAGGATTGGGTATGAAAGGGGCATCCTGGAAAGGCTCAGTCGTTCACAAGCAAGGATGGAGCGAGGTTCACCACTTTGTGAACACGTGATTGTATAAAGGATGTTACTACATGGATTCAGGGACACTTTGTTTGCAAATGACTGCGTTCTGTTTTTGCTTATGTTCTACACAACGTACCATCTTTTCTGGAATCTGGGTTGCAGATTATGGCTAACACTTCATGACTTCCTCTCAGGATAATTCCCATCATTTTCTCTGTGTTTGAATCCAGAAACTTTTTTTCGACTTTTTCTTTACATAGAAGTTTCTATTGAGGACAAGAGAGAAGAAGGTGTCTCTGCTCTGTTTCTCCTGAGTCTCAGTGTACACAGACTTTCCTCCCTTGGTGCTGAGCGTCTTTTATGCCTGCATGTCTCTGCAGCAGCTGGAGTCAACAGCTCGCTAAGAGTTTGAAATCATGTTATGTTTGATTATGGTTTGTAGGTTTGGGAAGTTTTTAGTTTGTGATTAAGACTTCAGTTTCTGACGTCTTTTTGTTTGGGCTCTGTCCATGTCTCTGCAGTACTGCGTGTGGACAGATGGTCTGAACGCCCTCCTGGGTAAGGAGATGACCAGCGATTACACCAAATCTGACATGGACACCCTCCTCTCCATGGAGATGAAGCTCCGCCTCTTGGATCTAGAGAACATCCAGATCCCTGAGGCCCCGCCCCCGATTCCCAAAGAACCTAGCAACTATGACTTTGTTTACGACTGCAACTAGATGACCGTCCCCGCGAGCCCCGAACCCCAACCCGCCCAGCACCTACTGTACTCACTGGACCAATCCCCTTTTCTTACAAACTGGAACAAACACAAATAAAAACCATATGATATACAAAAGAACTGTGATTGAAAGAAAAAAAAGGATTTACTGAACTATTTTCCTCTTGCTTCTTGCTTATCAGAGAGAAAATGGTGCATATTAGTAGGCTCGCTGCACTTGAGAGACTTGAGGTCGATGCAGAGTCATCAGCTTGCCATGGAGAAGAGAAACCAGGAAGTACTTGTCGGGCCTGTGGTTGGTCGTCCTGTGTCTTCTTCCTCTGATGTTTTGAAACATTCGCTTATTCTCGGCCGAGGCGCCCGTCGTCATTTTGCTTGAAGATCGTCGTAGACAAATGCTTAGAAATTCTATTTGATTCAGCTTCCTTGTTGTCCTTCCTTTATGTTTACTTTATTATTTTTCCTCAGGGCTTTTGTGGGGGGACGGATGATGGTTGTGTAGTCCAGGAGCAGGGAGGGACGGGGTCATGTGTTTTATCGTCAGCTTTCTCACAGTATTTCCTGTCACATTCTCACGTACAGTATTTGTGGCAGCTAAATGTTTCCCAAGAGGCCAAAAGGAAGGTTGAAGTACATTTGAAGAAGTCACGAAAATGGTCTCGTATATCCGCTTTGTCCTGTTCCACATATACTGAAGACTGTTAGAATAAGTTGATCCTCAAAATCAAGGCACTGTACTACAGTAAAAAGCCTTTCTTTAACTATTCTAATGTTAATGTTACTATCCCACCGCTGCTTATTGCATATTGTACACACCTACAAACAACTGTAAAAGCACCACCATTGTGAAACACACATACAAACACACACACTCGTCTCTCCCTCATTTGAGTCTCTCTCGTTGTAATGACTGCTGTACACGACATTCCTAAGCAATATTTGAGCTTTTTTTCGTTTATCATTTGTGAGATGGTCATTATTTAGTGATTTTGAACTTGTGAAACTGCCAATTCGCTGGTATTACAAAGAGGATGTTAGTGTTTTGGTCAAGGGAAGTTGTCTTTTTTTCGTGTGTGTGTTCAGGACTATATGGCCACAAAATTGAAAGTTTATGTATTTTTTTAATTTAAAAACAAATCATGGTTGTTATTTCTAGTATGATTTATATATTTTCCCCTTCCTATTTAATACCTTCAGATGTTTTTTTCTTTAGGATTTTTCAAAGCCCCTCAAAACTGCTGTTTACATTAAAGATTTAAGAACTGTAACTTTCTTTCTGTCCTTCATTCCTATATTTCAGTCTAAATGAGCCTCATGTGGTATATCATATATGCATGTGTGTGCTGCTCACGATTTTAAACATATCTCCTGATCAGAAAAGCCCAAAGCTGAACAGAAATCCAGCTAAAACCAAATATATATATACTGTGAAAAAAGAAATCAGAATAAAAATATAAAGATTGTCATTTTCACACATCAGAGTGTCATCAGCTCCTGTGGTGTACAAACGACTGACCCTGAGTCTGCAGTGAAGGGGAACAAAGAGACTGCATGATGAAAACATGCTGAAATTATTGGCTGGTCGCTGAAGTACGTTCACTCAAGCACTCTTTTCATGCCACTGTCTTCTTCTACTCTACATTTCGCAGGAGAATTTTCTACTTTTATTTCTGTACAGTTATTTCACAGCTTAATTTACTAGTTACTTAGTTACACAAAACATATGAAAAGCTTGTAAGATATAATGTTTCATTGTAAATTAAACTACTCAACAGTAAATGCAAGTACAGCTGAAACGATTAATGCTGAGTCAATGAGTTGACTGGCAGGAAATTGTCACTATTCATTTTCCGGTTCCAGCTTCACACAAGAGGATTTTCTGCTTATCTTCTTCATTATTTTAACAATTCTAGTTAAAAATTAGCTCCACCTCAATCAACTACAGCTGTAAATTTTTGCTCATACATGAATGCATGAATTATAATCTAATGGTATAAAATCTAATTGTATAACACACAGAGGCTCCATTTTTTGCAGTGAGTACTTTGTCTTTTACATTTTCCTGATTGTACTCAAGTACTTTTACTTACATAAATGAACTGGATACTTCCTCCACCACTTATCACACACACCTTATGGTTGGTCGGGTGTGAGGCCTCATGCACAGTGGCACAGTTTCTCCACCATCCCAGCACCACCTCCTTCTGCAGACACTCTAGGTTCAACTCCTCCTGTACAGCTAATACATCCTGCAGGTATCCTCAGCCACTGCAGCATATAACGAAGCACTGACCCCAACGGACTCAGATGAAAGTGCCACAGTAGCCTCTGTAGTATCACTTTCAGAGCAGTTATTCCTGAAAAGACACCTCACTGAACACAAACACACTCTTCAATCTCTCCCGTATTCAGGCTTCAAGCTCAAACATCATCCTACATTTTCATCAAAGCTGAATTTGCTCTATGCAAATCTCTCCATTTACCTCCAGTCATATTTTCTGCATGTTAAAGTGGGCAGAAGGAAAAGATAATATTAGTTTTGACCCACAGAATTTGCTCTACATCTCAGAATGAAGCAGAATTTGAATGAGAATTATTTGAAGATCAATCACTGCAAAAGCTGTCATCGTCCTTAAATATTTATGGAGGAAAACAATCTGTCAAACACTATTATGATTTATGAGCCAGAATGAGGATCTATCCTTGTTTCTGAGCTGAATATTTTTCATCAGTTTGTTCTCGTGTGTGTCTGTCCTTGGTTTTGGTGCCTGCGTTTTCCCATTACATGCCTGGCTGTGTCACTGGATATTTATTTCCATGCACATAGGTGGTAGCAGTCCCTTTCTCCTCATGTGTGACAGCATTTCCTGCTTGATGGCTCTATCCACCAACCAGCACAGGGACCCCCACTGAGCGCTGTCTTCAGGGGGAGATTGTTCACTCACCAATGGACGCTGATGCCCTGGTGCTCATTAGAAATGTAAGTCAGCCTAACAGCATCTGTTTCACACTCTCCTGGGCAAACCACCCTGTTTCTCATACACTCACAGTAACTCTAGCTCACACACAGCATGCAGATGTTTCAGCAGTCACACTTAAATGGCTCCATTGTTGGGAGGGGGGCTGCCGTGTGTTGTGGACCGAGCAGAGCCGGTCTGTGAAGTGGATTACTCACTGGAGCTTATGGCACTGATTAAACTCTGGTAGCTTCTTGTTAGGAAGGAAAGAAGAAGAAATACGATGGAGAGGGGCAAAGAAAGAGGAAGAGCTCAAGAGGGGTGAGACAAATGCAGTGTGGACAAAATAACAGAAACAACTTGCAATAGAAAGCCCTGCAATGAAAATTTATTAAGATTTTATTTGGATTTCCTAAATATAAGTACATTGCCCCCCAAGATATGTACTTCATATCAACAAAATAGAAACATGCGATCTCAACAGGGACCACCACAACAAAATAACAAAACTAGCTCAACAGCCAAAAACTCTGATGTGACATTTTGATTTGGGCACAAAGACTCTGGCCTCATTTATCATCCTATTCCAATGCACAACCCAGTGGCTCAAATTACCAATTTAAGGACTGATTCATTCATGAACTCAGTGTCAGAGGATATGTTGATTTCCAAATCTGAAGTGCAAGGTTCACAACAAATGAGAAAGAATGTGAATTAAATATGCATTTGGTCAAATCAGAAATTTAAATAGCAAAATCAGCCTCATAAGTCAGTCAGTGCAAGTCAAATGGAATACAAAGTAACAGTGTGTGCTTGAAATGTAGAGGAGGAAAAGAAGCCACGTCACTGCTGTCGGATCACTTCTGCTGAACTGCAAACTTATCTGACAAAAGGAAGAGTGTCAAAGACAGCAGAACTGACTGAAAAGTGATCGAAACTGCAGGGCTACAAGGCGTTTCTATTATTTTGTCCACTCCTTATAAATCTTCTGTAGAGCTTTTTCTGAGATATTAAACCAGATTTGTCTGGCATACACTCAAACCCAGATTTGACCTCTGACACCCTCAAACAAACCTCTGTGGCAATCTTATGGCGACACAGATCCATAATAATTATCACTATAGGTGTGTGTCTACATCCTCTGAGCTGTTGGAGAAAACAACATAGCCATTTTTACCTACTTACTATATCTTGATTCCCTGAGGTCTCATCGCCGTCATGTGTTTGTGTGTTTCCTTCCACACTCGCCTGTTACAGACAGGAGAGAAAGGGACTTGGCTGGCCTCATTACCAGTACTCGGAGCCTTCATGCTGAGTGTGTGACAGCAGCCAGAGGGCCTGCAGCCAGCAGGGTGCAGCTCCTCTCCTCGTCCAGCAGGACACACTAATCAAATCAGATTAAGGTTGGAACTGATTATATGGGCTCACGTTCTTCCAGATCAGGCTCCCAGACAAGTTGGCATAGCATCCAGACTCGTCCGCCTTCTGCCCTCGTTAGTGCCCACTTTATAGTGTTTGTAGAGTCACTTCAGACAAACACACAAACAAAAACCCTTCCTACCAAGGCAACAGTTCCAATTAAAACTGTTGACAGCGAGGTCTGTGGATTATCCATGGCATTGTCTGATTTTTCACTGCTGCGTTCACTGTGTGAGCGTCATATAAAATTGAATTCGCCTCTATATTGGGGTGGAAGCAGATGCATCAGGTGCAGATAACTCATAATCTCAGCAAATAAAACCAAATTTCCAATTCAGAAAATATGTTTTTTGTGATAAGGGTGAAGTAATCCCTCAACTTTTCTCAAAGTTGGTCCGATCTTATGCTGGTTTTTGCCGTCGTCTCGCTTCTATATATAAAGTCAGACTTCAGTTCAGGAAGCTTGTGAACATTTACAGATTTTATTTTAAGTATCTTCAAAGTAGAGAAGGATCAAAGGTGAAACAATACAAAGAAACTATACCTGCTATTTCTTGTCCTTTGTTATCGATGCTGTGCCATAGTGCAGTCACTCCCTAAGGGTGTTATTGACAAAATGTCATCTTACTCGAGTAAATCACACATCTAACAGTGCAAAAAGAGCAGCTTAAGGGGCAGAGAGAAAAAAATGAGTGAGAGCTATTCTAAGTTTTCCTGCTGATCATTTGTATTGACTTGTTTTCGCAGCGTGTTTTCGCAGCTTGTTCTCTGAGTCTCTCATTACTGGAGACATTTGTCCAATGTGGACCCATCAGAGGCCGCAGCCAGGGGCTCTGCTGCACTGATGTTATTGATTAGCAGAGGAAGAGATCCACATCCCCTGCACATTATTATTCACCTGACCCTGGAGCAAAAATCATCAGGCAGTGTGCAGCAGATTGAACGATGCTGGGTGGAGCACACCTCCAGGTGCTGAACCCGGATAGAGAGTTATCGATTAAAAGCTTAGATAGATCACAGATACATATTTGTTTGTGTCTATTCTAAACTGAATAAGACAAAAGACTCAGGAAAGGCCCTGAAAACTACAAGGTTGAGGTTGGGAGGGCGTGGCTTAGTTGGAGAAAGGCGATGTCACAAACACCTGAGTACCAATCACAGTTTAGCAACATCTGACTGAAAGTCTGACAACCTTAAAGGGATTGTTTGCAATGGTCCCAGACCACTTCCAATATGATAAAAAAAGCTCTGAAACTCTACTTTACACTAACTTCTGAGCGCCAAGCAGCAGACAGACACAGTAAGCAACTAGCTGGTGAACACAATGGAGCATTCAGCAGCTAAAGAGACAGATATTTCCCTCAGGAGTTGGAAAACAGGCCTAACAGGCAGTGAAGACTGGGCTCACATTCACCAGGTGGACACGACTCCAAATGAATGATTATACTGTTCAGTAACTACTGGATGTGTAAATAAGCAACTTTTTGCAAAAAGGTTCATTATATCAATTCCAAAGGTGATGAAATGTTGACATTTTGCACCTAAGTACGCCCCAAAAAATCATGCTATTGCATGTTGAAGCCAAGTTTTCAGAGGCTTTAAGTGCAATAGGGAGTAGAGTATAACAGGCAGCTTCATTTTCTCTGAAGCCACCACACAAATATAAATTTAGTATGTCAAATACTTTTCAGTGGTGTAGAAATAATTACAAAGAAAATAAATGCTAGCTAATGATCTAGGTTTAATTGGCCTCCAGGGGTTTAGCTTGTCACCATGCAGTGATGTCAAAGTGTGCTCTAGTGTGTGTCAGTACACTGCTGGATGTGATTCCAGGTGCAGTAGAGCACGCTTCTAACCAGGTGAAGGACTTGGGCGGCAAAAAGGGGACTAAATTTAAAGGGCCCTATAGCAAAGATTGTAGAATGAATAGCCGTGGATGCAGGGAGGGGCCCATACAGTCATACAGTAGTCACTGTATGACTTATCTTGTAATGATAATTAGATGAGCAAACTGAGCAACAAAAGAAAAAGGTGTCATACTTGTGTGCATGTTAGCAGCTTAAACTTAGGGCTGGTTTCCTCTCTAAATAGAGAGGGAGGAGCAGTGGCTGTGCCTGCTCCTCCAGCTGCAGCACCTGGGGCCCTGGGCCAGGATTAGCAGGGCGATTGCATTAACCCAGACAAAGATCATCCCGGCAGAGTGGGAAACCGTGATTTAGATAAACGGATACAGCTCTGAAATTGATTTCCATGTCCACCCCAACAGTTGCTTAATCTCGGCTATCTCAGTGATGCATCTGAAAGTCTTATCTGCACTGGCGGTGTGGTGATTGATTGAAGAGACTGCTGCAGTCACTCAGTGTTTACAAGAGTTTTACAAGCACACCAGGACTAATGCATTTCTAATAGGCTGCAAGAGGAGCATCCGCCAAGATGCATTCACTGTGCATGACTGAAAAACTGCTGAAGATTACAGGCTATCCAGTTTATTTTGCGGCACTAATTGCCACATATACACAAGCTGTGAGGAGACAAAACTCATTCAAGGTTCATTGTCAACCTTGGAAACAGCAGTGCGGAAAACATCTGATGATAAGGTCTATTTAGTAGCTGATCCGGAGCTTTCAGTCATTTCGCTGGATTTGCAGACACTTTTAGGACTTTTCTTTCACTCTGGTTTAAAACCTGCACTTCATAGTTAGTTCTTGACCTTGGAAATAAACTCCCTAAAATTTCAACAAGACTGATGATGTTACACAAGCCTTTCCTTACTGTCAAACTTTGAATATGATTTTGTCAAAAAAGTACTTACATCAAATGTGTGAACTGGGGAAATTCTTCATCCAGAACTTGTGCTTGTCTTCTAATTATTCTAAAGAACAACGCTGTGTGTATTTCTCAAATGCCTTTTTTTCCCCAGCTTTTATCATATTCCTGCACACCAGGAAACATACCTGTCAAGAAGAAACAAAACCTAACCGAGCTAAAACGGTCCCACAGTCACCTGTCATCGCTGCCTCACTCATTTTTTAAAAACATATACATTTTAGTCAAACCCCAGCATGGCATTTCCTTTTTTTGATGTCCTGTTTATGTCACTAAACCACCCTCATCTCTCCTCTTATTCCCACTTCATCACGTACACACATGAAATGCTTTGTTCTATTTCGGTGAAAAGCAGTCTCAGCAAGTGAACATGTCACATGCAGGTCTTTTGTTCTCCTCTGCATCACTCAGGATCTAATTCTGGTGAAGGTTGACACCTCTTGATGTTGTAAAATGGACGGGTACTTTGTTGTAAACTGGAGCCCGTGAATCACTTGAGGATGCCTTTGAAGAGCGAGAGCACCACTGAGGAGGGGGAAGGTGATGAAGAGGAGACTTTTAAATGTGGCAACAAATGAGCTGAACTTTGCCTCGGGTGTCTGTTCAGGGCCGCGAGGTTTGCTCCTCTAATTGCTCCTGAGTTTGTTGAAAGTCACCATATGTTTGGGGGCTTTGATACAGAAGATGTGTGGGGGGAATGAAAGCTGGATGATGATTTACTGGGGACCACAGGAGATGTCTGTATGATGCACCGATAAATCTTTTAGATTTCCCCCCTGCCGGCCCCACCCAAGGCTGCACCAAATGAAACCACATGACTGTCCTCCAACCAGATGACCTTATAGCAGCGGCCCCCAACCCCCGGGCCAAGGCCTGATGCTGGTCCGTGGGCCATTTGATACCGGGCCGCAGTGCCTCTGTGTAACCGGTGGACTCTGGCGTACTCTGTGTGATTAAGAGGACCAAACCATGGATGTCTTTGGAGGCAGTCTCCATTTATTTTTGGAGCTGACAGCAAGAGGTAAAAAACAAAATGCTCCATCAATTGTAGACATAAAACTGGAGCCCCTCATGGAGTACAACAGCAAAAAGGGGTGAGGTAAGGCGGAAGACACCCCTTTATAGGAGGGGTACAGAAACTGAGTATTAAACGTTCCACATCATGACTATGGAGGCCTAAGTGTGTCAGGTAATAACAACTGCGTTAGAGAAGTGGTCCCCAACCACTGGGGCCACTGGTACTGGGCTGGTAGCCTATCCCGGTTGTCAATGGGCGAGAGGCGGGGTACACCCTGGACCAGTCGATCACAGGGCAATGGTGAGTTGCATTTTTGATCTTTTTTTTTTTTTCCGTTTCTATGCCGGTCCGGCAAATTATGGCTTTACGTGAAACCGGTCCGCAAAAAGGTTGGGGACCGCTGCCTTATAGGGTCTACACTCTCCCACTAGGTGCTGTTCCCAAGCTGACCCTCCTGTCTGACCTGCCTGGAGTTTCCCATACAGTCCGCCAGACAGGCCCCTTGGACAGAAATGCTCGTCTTAGTCATAGATGTCATTTTTGTTTCTTTTTCCTCTCTGTTTGCGTACCTGAAAAGAATTTCCTGGAATGACAGCTCTTCATGTTTGTCTCCGCACAGGTGTGTAAGGAAAGACTGACAGTGATACACCGATTAAGGAGGAGAGGGAAAAGTGTCTCCCATTGGGCCATTTTTTCACGCTGCATTGTGTGGGATTGACACAGGACTAATGCGAGCCAAATCCAGCCCAGTGCGTCTATATTTACCGCTGCAGAACCTGCCAGTGCCAGTGTGTGTAGGATGACAGCAGGCAGAGCGCTTCAATAGGAAAATATTGTCAAGGTGGTTTGCTGCAGCAGCCAAGGAACAGGCTGAAGACTACTGCTGCAATCTCAGGTAAGACTCTCAGCTGTTTGAGGTGTCTGGCACCCTTCAGTCAAGATACAGGTCCTGCTGAAAGGAGAGATAGAAGAGCTTTAAAGTCTGTTTAAAGTTGTTTCTTTTCTTTCACCTTGCCAGTAAATTGCTCCAGTTAATTCCTGCTGAGGGCAGAGCACCTGTAATCTGGGAGCTTTCTTTGTTTCCTCTAAAGTATGGGTTAGCCCAGCGCTCATTCTTAATTAATTAGGTATGTTGATCTAGAAGCAAGATCACCATTTAATAAGTTGGTCCAAGTTAAGTTTTTTAAGTCTGTGAAGAGCTATATCATCTGTATGTCCATTTCATGTTTTAGCTTTGCAAAAAAAATTGAGTTCTGGTTTCAAATATGCAGCACTGCATTATCTGACACTTCAGGTTTAAGGGCTTTATTTTCTACAACTGTACTCTTAATTATGAC
This sequence comes from Chaetodon trifascialis, assembly GCF_039877785.1. Lineage (NCBI taxonomy): Eukaryota > Metazoa > Chordata > Actinopteri > Chaetodontiformes > Chaetodontidae > Chaetodon > Chaetodon trifascialis. The sequence continues at coordinate 12,856,931 of NC_092072.1, read as the reverse complement.
CCTTAGATACTTCATGTTGTTGTGTATGAACGTCATCTGAACCTGAACCGATACAAAACAACAACTGAACTAATGCAAATGTAAAATAAAAGACAAATAGTTGGGGGGGGGGGGAGCATATTACTGCTGAATATTCAAATTGAATCACATTTGTATCTTAAGATAATCAGGGTGCAAATACAGTAAAACTATATCCCAGGATAGAAGTTATCTAATAAGAGAGCCCAATTTTCTGTTTGCATAGACACATTCATTTAAATTCTTAGGTCTGTCTTAATTGGCATTTATTCATGTCACTGGACATAAGTGTGACTTGATTGGAGCTTCACACATATGCCATACTGAAAGATGTTAACATGGTGTTTGAAAACCTTTTGAAAACCTGGAGATCAAATTTAGAATGAGTGAAAGTGAGATGGAGTGAAGATCTTATCTTGTAATTTTGCTTATTGACACTAATTTTCTGCTAATTGGCATTTCAGCCTGATGTGACAGTCATGTGTAGCTCAACTAGTAACTGTGAAGATTAAACCTTTAGTGAAAATGTGAAGGCAAACATTTGTCCAGCTAAGACATTTACTCTACAGTTGTTCTGCTGGTTGTTCTGGTTTTATTACAGGAAGTTTAAAATGGGTTTCTCTATTTACACCCAGTGACTAGTAACTGTAATTGCTCTTCTTCTTGTTTCTAATAACTTTAATCCTCCTGAACACATATATTTATATATGTGAAGTCATTCCAATTAAGACTGGTGCCCCTGAAATGACTAACGTTTGTTAAACACTGTCATAGGTTATTGCCTGTTAGTCCAAGAGATTTAATAAAGAAATAACACCCAGAGCTGCAGCATGACTGTCATTATGTAGAGTGACTGCATTAAACCAGTTTAGAGTCTGGACCTCAGTAAATCTAATTATCAAGGCTCCTCATACTTGTAGTACACCCACACAGGTGTTTTCACTTTGTCTCATTAGACCTCTTCTCTGTGCTATGGGAGGTGTGTGCAGACTGCGCTACATCTCAACTTAACTTCCACCTTAATCTTTCTCATTAGTTACTGAAGTTTGAGACCTCATGTTATATCACAGCTCCACCCGACTTCAACCTGAGCAGACGCCTAATTAGAATGAGTGAAAACACCTGTCTGGCTGTGCGAGAACTTTGATTAACTAGACGCTTCTCGCAGTGTCATACTGTGCTCTGCTAGCAAACCAAAACATTGTTTACAATCAAAACTAAGTCTGAAAAAAACGAGGATATCAAGCTCAAGTTGATATAAGATCATGAAATTAAGAAAAATGTGTTCTCTCCATCCAGTGGTTGTAAACAGAAAAAGACTGTCATGCAGACAAGAGCTGTGGAAAGATTTAATGTTTAATTCTAACAATTAGATCATTTATACTCATTATACATATGTACAGTAATTACATTTGAAGTAGATAAATGTCTCATTCAAAGTCATTCACGTCAGTGGGAAGATTTTAAACAAATATTAATTTACATTGTCTTCAAGAATCTGGAACTGGTAAACTTATTCAATTATCACAGCTTTGATTAACTGACATCAGAGCAACAGATTAGCTGTGTCAAAACCAACATGTCTGATCAAGCTAAAGTCACACGTTGTCCAGGTTTAAAAGTGACCGAGTGAAGAGATTTTCCGTCTCCTGCACCGCCGAATGCTTCATACCTGGAATTAACAAGAAAAAAACATGAATTAAAATTCAGTTTATCTTCAATATGTCATATCTAAAACACCAGCTTTGATAGACTGATCTAACACAAAGAGGCATCTACAATATTTGTCTTGTTTTTCCAAATTTAAGATATTTACTCCTTCACTTGACACATGAGAGATGAGTCAGCAGCTACAGATGGATGACTGTGCAATCTCTCTGCTCCAGCTCAGCTATAATTCTAGTGATTTCACAAAATACACAACAAAGTAATTCAACTTGATGAAAAATGCTGAATACGGGACGAATGATTAGAATAATGATTCATATTCCTCTATTGCTGCTACTTGGCAACAGCTTTGAAACGCCAATTTGTCAAATGTTTTTCATTTCCTCCTGTATGTGAGACTCTTAATGGCTCATTATATGCTTGACAGATTTCATAAGCAGCTGAAACTATTAAAGACATAATCTCTGAAAAGATTTTTTTCTGTTGCAGTGCAGTCCAGTCTGCTGTCCTCACACTCACAGTTTTGTGTATCTGTTCCAGTCGGCTGTGCTGAGAGACGGTCTGGTCACAGCCAGGGCGGAGTTCACATGAGCCGAATGCAGCAGCAGGCCCGGCTGGCTGGAGGCTGAATGCACCCGGACACAGTCCTCCTACACACATACACACACAGAAGCTTGCAGAAGAATCTTACACTGGTTGATACAGCAGCCATGAGTATAGTAGTGTAGTACTAAAGACTGCTAAAGGCAGATTCTTAGAGAAATAAAATAATCAGAATACAACACCATGTGGATATTCTCTTGTCACTTACGTTGGCTCTCCTGTAGTTGTTCTTGATGTTATTGACGTCTTGTTGTAGACGCTCCAGCTGCTCCGGGCCGAGCTCTTCGTACCCGCTCTGGAGGGAGGGCATGTAGGCAGGTGGGAGTGAGCCGCCGTGGTCACGGACAGACGCCCTTGCGAAGTCATGGGTCATGGAGTTGGGTCCAGAGGCGCACTGCGAGTTCTGTGAAGGGAGGCAGAGGAGAGAAAATGGACAGATGCAAAAATTATGAGAGAAATGATCAGTGAATCGCACCACTGCATTTATGACCGCTTGATTATGCAGATCAGTGTTGATATACTGTATACTGTATACAGGGGCGGACTGGGACAAAAGCAAGAGAGATTTAATTATTGGTCAGTCTTCAAGATAAAAATAGCAGTGTAGAAACTGAAACTGAAAAGAGGGATGATGACACGTGAATGAGGGAGAGGGAAAGAAAAAGACATCATCCTATATGTGTGTGACAGATAGAAAGAGAATGAGAGGATCATCTGTGTCTTTTCCATTACATTAACTGTGAACTTACCAAGGAAAAGGGATGCAAGTGAAGTCATCCCCTAAAGGTGTGTGTGTGTGTGTGTGTGTGTGTGTGTGTGTGTGTGTGTGTGTGTGTGCGTGCGTGCGTGCGTGCGTGCGTGCGTGCGTGTTAGAGAGAGAGAGAGACAGAGAGAGGTGTTTCATGATATGATTGGGCGAGATGAGTTCCGTCAAGTGTCAGTGAATTTAATAACCAATGGGCCACAGACCAAGTTGTGTCGAGGGCCGGTCGGTGGTTATGAACAAGCTCTTGCGCTGACTTTTTTTTTTTTTTTTTGCCGAATGCATTATGCGGCTAGACCAAAGCGAAAGGGGTTGGTGTTTAACAATGTGATGGGGCCGCTGATCGACCGTCTGGTATTATGGGCTGGTCAGACGAATATTTAAAATAAATAAAAAGTGGCCGACTATCGGCCCAAACAGCACGTTGGCCCACCGGTAAAATGCCCGCTATGCCAGATGGTCATCCCGGAATTCCCACAGACCCCCTAAGCGGGATCCGACCCGACACACACACACACACACACACACACACACACACACACACACACACACACACACACCCCAATAATATTAATGATGAGAGAGAGAGAGAGAGAGAGAGAGAGAGAGAGAGAGAGAGAGAGAGAGAGAGAGAGAGAGAGAGAGAGAGAGAGAGATATCTATCAGTCAGTATCTATCAGTTTTTCAGCATCTGACCCGGGATCCGACCCGGTACCTACCCGGTCCGACCCGGAACTTTCCCGGATCGGTCTAGAACTTACCCGGGTCAATGTCCCGGGAAATTTCCGGGTCGGTCCCGGTAAAGTCCCGGGAAATTTCCGGGTCGGTCCCGGGAAAGTCCCAGACCCGGATCCGACCGGGACAAGCACACACTAATAATGATAATAAGAACAACAATCCGGGTCGGGATCCGACCCGACACACACACACACACACACACACACACACACACACACACACACACACACACACACACGCCAATAATATTAATGATAATAGAGAGAGAGAGAGAGTCAGCGTCGGAGTGTGTGAATCCTGTCAGAAAGGAGGAAAGCAGTCCAGTTTATCGCAGGTTTTACTGCATGTCCCTGTTCAATGTCGCCACCACCACCGCCGTCATCGGCCACGGGAGCTGATAAAGACCCTAACGTGACAAACATATCAGAAAATTTGCGCTGACTTTTTTTTTTTTTTTTTTTTTTTTTTGCCGAATGCATTATGCCTGCTAAAACGAGAGTACCGGCTTGGCAAACAACTGTCACCAGGGAATGCTGAATGGAACAAGACTTTCCATGGCTTAAATTCCGTACTACATTTTAAACATCCGTGGGCACCGTTTTACGCATCGGCGGGCGCTGTTTGTAAATCTGTAGGTACAGTTTATGTATCCGTGGGAACGGTTTGACTTTTTTTTTCTCACCTGACACCAGGGGGGTTCCGTAATAAAGCCTCTTAAAGGTGATGTGAGAAGAACGATATCAGTCTCATGTCTAAGTACAGAGCTGCGGTCAAGGCATCGCTAACCTCACTTAACATAACAACAGAAAGCACAAGGAAATAACAAGCCTGGCTCAGTTCAATGTAAACCTCTAAAACCGACTGAACGTATAAAGCTAACATGCTGTATCTTTTTTTCCACTTGTTCAAAAGTTGTAGTTTCAGACAGAGTTACGTGCTGCCGTCTGAAGCGCTTCAGCAGACCACCACACAGACACGGTAAAGTTACCAGCAGGAGGAGACGACAGAGGAAGCAGACTAATATGTCGGATATTATCTTATCATGGTTGAATTTTTTGAATTTTAAAACTAAAATTATTTAAATTCTACACAGAACATACTGTACAGCGCTGGTACCGGTCCGTGGGCCATTTGGTATCGGGCCGCACAGAGAGACACACACTAATGATGATAATAGTAATAATGATAACAACAACCCGGGACGGGATCCGACCCGGGATCTGACCCGGGACACAGATACACTAATAATAATAATATTGTAGCAAGCCTGCAGTGACATAGTCAGTCATGTTTTATTGTGTTATGCATTATCGAGTTCTGTGATGTCCGACTGTCTGTGAACGTGTTCAATAGGGTTGGTTGAGAGAGTGAGGGGTGGGTGTGTGCCGTGTGTACAGGTTGATGGATGCGGAGATACGACGCGGAAGGAGAGTTCGGAGTTAATTACAGACTGTTGTTGCAGATGTTGTTCTTTTGGCGTAGTTGTGGCCGACAACAACTGTTTCCTATTAAAGAAAAGCTTTGTATCCAACGCTCTCGTTTTTGCATACGTCCGGGCGGACGCTACAATATCAACAACCCGGGCTGGATCCGACCCGGGACACACACTGATGATAATACTAATGATGATAACAGCTGGGCCGAGTCAGCTTGAATTAAAGGCATGATCTGGGATCGGCATCTGACCCGACACACACACACACACACACACACACACACACACTAATAATAATAATAATAATAAGACCCGGGACACACACTGATGATAATAATGATGGTCACAGCTGGGTCAGTCAGCTTGAATTAAAGGTATCTATCAGTTTTTCAGCATCTGACCCGGGATCCGACCCCGTACCTACCCGGGTCCGACCCGGAACTTTCCCGGATCGGTCTAGAACTTACCCGGGTCAATGTCCCGGGAAATTTCCGGGTCGATCCCGGGTAAATTCCGGGTCGGTCCCGGGAAAGTCCCGGGAAATTTCCGGGTCGGTCCCGGGTAAATTCCGGGTCGGTTACCCGGGTCTGACCCGGGACCAGAACCGGATCCGACCGGGACAAGCACACACTAATAATAAGAGCAACAATCCGGGTCGGGATCCGACCCGATACACACACACACACACACACACACACACACACACACACACACACACACACACACACACACACACACCAATAATATTAATGATAATAGAGAGAGAGAGAGAGAGTCAGCATCGGAGTGTGTGAATCCTGTCAGAAAGGAGGAAAGCAGTCCAGTTTATCGCAGGTTTTACTGCATGTCCCTGTTCAATGTCGCCATCACCGCTGTCATCGGCCACGGGAGCTGATGAAGACCCTGACGTGGCAAACATATCAGAAATTTTGCGCATTTGGCAGCGTTGGCTTGAAATCCAGGTTCTCCTTGTGTCGCACTTTCTCTGCACCTCCTTTTCGTTTTCTCTCCATTTTCGAAGATCTTAACACATTACATTACCGACGCAAATGAGGGGAAGTGCTTCATGATATGATTGTGCAAGATGAGTTCCGTCAAGTGTCAGTGAATTTAATAACCTATGGGCCGCAAACCAGCGTGTGTCGAGGGCCGGTCGGTGGTTATGAACAAACTCTTGCGCTGACTTTTTTTTTTTTTTTGCCGAATGCATTATGCCTGCTAAAACGAGAGTACCGGCTTGGCAAACAACTGTCACCAGGGAATGCTGAATGGAACAAGACTTTCCATGGCTTAAATTCCGTACTACATTTTAAACATCCGTGGGCACCGTTTTACGCATCGGCGGGCGCTGTTTGTAAATCTGTAGGTACAGTTTATGTATCCGTGGGAACGGTTTGACTTTTTTTTTCTCACCTGACACCAGGGGGGTTCCGTAATAAAGCCTCTTAAAGGTGATGTGAGAAGAACGATATCAGTCTCATGTCTAAGTACAGAGCTGCGGTCAAGGCATCGCTAACCTCACTTAACATAACAACAGAAAGCACAAGGAAATAACAAGCCTGGCTCAGTTCAATGTAAACCTCTAAAACCGACTAAACGTATAAAGCTAACATGCTGTATCTTTTTTTCCATTTGTTCAAAAGTTGTAGTTTCAGACAGAGTTACGTGCTGTAACCATGTTTTGTATGGCTTAAACAAACTAAATAAAGCCTGTTCATTACAGCATCACAGAGTCAGTGGTCTGTCAGTGAGTTTCAGAGGTGCTGGAAGACATTTGTTTCACTTTGGACAGAGCCAGGCCGGCTGTTTCCCCCCACCTCCAATCTTTGTGCTATGCTAGGCTAAACACAGCTCTATAGTTAATGCACAGACATGACACTGACATCGAACCTTTTTCAGCTCGCTGTGGAAAAGAGTGCACACAATGAAAACTGATCTCATTACTGATCTGTAGTGTCATAAGTGGAATTATCTAGCATGTTGTGAAGGAACTGGTGCACTGTAGGCTGATGTTTGAATTTTCTTTTGATTGTTGTTGACCGATGTGTTTGGCTAACTAAGCGTAGACCTTATGTAAATAAAATAATAGAAAAGACTGCTCACCAGTCCTGATAACGCCGAATTCCCCAACTCTGACTCGTAGGAGCTGCCGAAATAAAGCCTCCAGACGTTCGAACGATGTTCGTCTTCTGCTTGAAGGTCAGGGGGCTCCAGGAGAACCATGGAGTGGTCCATCCCCACACATGGGTCCCCATCCCCCATTGAATCATCTGAGCCACTGCTGTTGTTTGGGAAGATCATGGAGGACAGGCTCATGTCGCTTTCCGAGCCAGAGGTCAGCTCCTGCTTATCACCCAGAAACAGAGGGCCAGAGTTTACATACGCAAGGCTGCGTGGTGTCCAAAAAATAAACAAGCTTAGTGGCTTCACTGTGTTATTGCAGTTTAAGACAGCTTAGATTTATGCTCAGTCTGCCTCCGGTAGCTGTTGAACTTATTAAATCATATCCTTGTCGCCATGGTTGGGGATAATTTGAATTATGTTATAAACTGATAATGGAATAACAAGCAGAGCAGCTCACACATGCTGAGATGCATACAAAACTCATTTAATTAGCCCTGAGAGACAAAAAAAAAACTGCCTGCTTCATAAATAATTTGAAAATGGACTGGCCAGCAGTCCCCTGCCTTTCTGCTTTTTTAGCCCACGGCAAGCCCATTTCAACGAAATGAGCTCTTCAGTGACTTGTCTTTTCAGTACAATAGACTTACATGAGGTGTGTTGGAGCCCAGGCTGTTGTGGACGGCCTCCAGCTGGGCGTTGTAGAGCAGGGCCTTCAGGTCTGCCCCGGTGAACTGCTCGGTGGCTGCTGCCAGCTGCTCCAGGTCCACGTCAGCAGCCAGGGTGAGGCCGGCGCTCAGAGCCTTCAGGATCTCTACACGAGCCTCCTGGAAACGTGACACAAGAGGAAACAGTTTGTCACCAGCTGCTTTAATGGCAAAGACCTGTACTGATTCATCACTGAACATTCACTTTGTTTTGGAAAGATTAATTGATTTCCAAACAGCATACTTTGCCATACTGATCCTTTCCTGTTTTTCACTCTAAAATTGTAATCATCTTTAACTTTATGCATTCTGGACATCAGTCCATCTTCTACTTGCATAACTACTCACAAGGTGCTCAATCTTTTTCATGTAAGTGTATTAAAAGTGTTATGAAATGATGAATAGAAGTGAATGACTGATTTCAATTCAACAGACCAGGTCAGGAGGGGGGCAGTAGAGGGACTTGTCCAGTCGTCCAGGTCTCAGCAGGGCCGGGTCAATCAGATCTGGACGGCTGGTGGCTGCAAGCACATATACACCTACAAACGCAAAAACATGAAGCAATGTTATGTATTTAAATCAAAGGGATAATTTGTCATTTTGGAAAGACCTGATTTTCTTGCAGAGTAGGACGAGAGGCTAGATGCCACTCTCATGTCAGTACAATAAATATGCAGCTAGAGCCAGGACACCGTTAGCTTAGCATAAAGACTGGAAACAAGGGGGAACAGCGAGCTTGGCTCTCTCCATCTACTATCTTTTCATCTAATTCTCGACAACAAAGTGCATTTCCCAAAATGTCTGACACTCTTCAGAAACGTGACAGCAGCACTGATTAGAAAACGTGTCTGCACTGCTTTAAAGGGGACTCTTAATGAACACAATGCATAGTGTGTGGTGTCCTGCTGTGTGACCTACCCTGCAGTCCCTCCACCCCGTCCAGCTGGGTGAGAAGCTGGTTGACCACACGGTCGGTCACACCTGTGCTGTCGTGGCCCCTCCTGGGGGCCAGAGAGTCAAACTCATCGAAGAACAGGATGCAGGGCTTGGCAGCGTGCGCCCTGCGGCAAACAGAGGAAAAGACATTATTCCATCTCCAGAAAAGGATTTGATGCCACTTATTATAACTGGCAACTATAAAGGTCTGCTGAAGTCATGAGAAAGTTGTTCACTAACCTCTGGAAGACATCACGCACTCCCTGCTCACTAGCTCCAATGTACTTACTGAGAAGTTCAGGTCCCTAGAGAGAGGTAAAAGTCCTGCGTCACTGAAGACACAAGCTGCTCTGATTAACAGACACAGTCTTCTTCTGTTTGACTGTCAGATCCAGAGCCCAGCCTACCTTAATGCTGATGAAGTTCATACCACTGTCTTTGGCCACAGCTCGAGCCAGAAGGGTCTTCCCTGTCCCAGGGGCTCCATACAGCAATATTCCTGAGCGATGGCGGATAGGAAGGTTGGAGAACAGGATGGGATACTGCAACACACAACAGACACAATCAGTTATTCAGAAACTACATTTTTCTGTATTTCTGTTGATGTGTAAAAAAGGTCTTCGCATCCTCCTTAAAAACACAGTTTCAATTGTTATAAGACTCATTTGTAACAGTGTTTTTGGACTCTGCCCTGAAGGCCTCAATTTCCCAGACGTGCTTATGAGTTTGGAACAAAACAATAGCAGCTCAGAGATTGAAGAGGGCTGGCAGCAACAGAAATTACATTATAAAAATAGATCAAATCAAAGCCTCCAATCACCAGACAACCTTGTGCGTCTTCTAATAACAGTTCTATTGCGAGTGTAAGAGAAGCGGAAGTAACAAAAAATGTAATCATAAAAAACTATCTAATTGTGTTGGAACTTTGAAAAAAATGGTTTTAAATTGTAAAATGATCTGCTGAATCCCACAACAAATAGATTAACGTCAGGTTCATTTGTTAAAAACAAATCCAATTTCATCATTTCTCCCTTCCTATCCTAAAAACATGGTAGACGTGAAACTGATCAGCTCAGAGGCTATGAAACTAAAAGTGGTGAAGATGAGATTCCTTTTGAGTTTCAATTTAATTATATAAAGTTGCTTCAATTAGTGTTCATTCATCATTTGTCTTGAGACTTTTCACAGCTTTACAACAAAGCAATCATGGTGTTAAAGTGGTAACTTGTGATAGATGATAAATGTACTGTCATCAATTTTATTACTTGTGTTCCTCCTGTACGGCACAGCGGTGCTTCCATCTGACTGACAACGCCCCTACTCGTCCTGTGATGAGGCACACTGACCTTAGCAGGGAGCAGTATGGTGTCCATTAGCTGCTGTCGCACCTCCTTCAGCCCCCCCACCCTCTCCAGCCCAACTCCACTTGGAGCGTGGAGGTCTACACCCCACAGAGAGGGAGGCGTGAATCCCTTGAGGGCCTGCACAAAGTCCCTCCATGACAGACACACACCTGAGAGACACGGAGATAAACCAGCATTAGCTCAACTTCAATTAACAGCACGGAGCTTTCTTATGATTTTAACCAAAGTCTTTGGTACCCTGGTCACTGTGTCCTCTTAGTACAGTGCTGGCGTGGACTGCCCGCTCCAACAGCAGTGCTAGGTCTTGGGGTGTGTATCCCTCGGTTTCCTTGGCAACAGCTGCCAAGTCTAGAGTCTGTAATGTCTCCTCAGACAGGCTGGATCTCCTGAGGATCAGGCGGCGCAGGATTTCTGCTCTCTGAGCCTACAAACAATAGCAAGCAAGATAGCTGGAGGTTTCTTACCTTTTAACCTTTACTGCTGTGTGCATGTCTGTGTGTATTTGTCAGTGCTGACCTGGTTCGGTGGCTGGATGTGCACAAAGCCCTGGATGAAGTGGGAGCCCTGCACCTCGGTAAGGGAGGGGTGGAGGGAATGCTCGCTCTGGCTGGTGATGATCAGACACACCAGGCTGGAGTGAACCACCACCTCCTCCACCACATCCTTCAGACCTGCAGCCACAAACAAACAAGAGGAATCAAGGCCCGAAATCATTATTATTGACAAACACGACGACAGACACTCATACAAAATAAAGGAGTAATGGATTACTCTGTGCGATGTGCAGCTGCAGCAGCGCCTCAGGGCCATGCTCATGTTCTGGTGAGGTTGGTGCCCCGGTCACATGGTCCAAATCATCAAGTAGGACAACTGAAGGCTGCCTCCACTCCGCCTGTTCAAAGATATCCTGCAGCATCTGTCTCACTGTTTCTGCCCTTTTGCCTGAAAATAACAAAAATCACAATTTCTGTAATAAATACACTGATCTAGTTTCCTTTAATTCAAAGTATGTTCTCTGAGTATCTGTTAACCTTGTAGTTTCTTGCAGTCCACCACCTCCACATGTGCATCCAGATCTTCTTGAGCTTTTCCACAGAGAGCTCGGGACACAGAACTCTTTCCATTCCCCTGTGAGGGAACACAACAACACAGCATGCAGCCTGTTACACAGTATACAAAAAACTATAATACTGTTATGGATAAAAATGAATTCAAATACAGATACTTTGCAGTCTGTCTGATGAATTCAGGCTGATAAAAACAACACTTGACCACCAAAAAACTGTACTGTAGATATTTAATTTACTCTGTAAAGCAGTATTATTATGGTAATTTAAAGAGATACCTTGGTACCAGTGATGAGTAGAGCTCCTCCCTGGAGACCCCGACCAGTCCTACCAAGCTCTCGTGAGAGGGGACTACCCAGAAGGCTGTGGGAGATGAATTCAAATCCAGTCCTACTGAGCTCATCAATCCCACTGGGAATAGATGGAGTGACAGTTATAGAGAGAAATGAACACTGAAAAAGATGCTTCTCTAAAGCATACACAGGCTCTGAAATAGCTCCATGCTTACCCAAGAATGCTGAGGGAGGGCAGCTCTGGTTTGGGTGTTTCAGCTATAGACTTCACAGGTGTCATGGTCACTGGCTCTCTGTCTACCTGTAGGTGACACACAGTGGCAAGTGTGAGCTTTTTTGAAATCATGGCAGCACCACAGAGAGATGTTGCTTTATCCATTATGCACAGAAGAATTGCCTGCAGCAATCTTTTTTATTGGGCCATTTACACGACATGCATGCTTGTACCTCTATGTCTTCCTTCTGGATAACAGAGGGTGCGAGTAAAAACAGCTGGTCTGCAGGTTCGTTCTCTGCTTCCGGTTTCAGCACAGTTAAAGCAAACTCCAACTTTGCTATAAATAAGAAAAAAGGTGGCAGAACAGTGATATTTTATTGAGGCTGAAGGTACCACCACTTTAATGTGTGAATTATGTGATTTTTAGCCTCTTTGGCATTCAGTATATTGGCAGTTTTATCATACTGCCATCTGCAGATTTGTAAAATAAGAGTTAAAGAAGAATGAATCACCGTCAGTTCCATGTAGGATGATGTTGCCAGATCGTGCAGTCAAACAGGCTAAAGGTTCATGACTCTGAGTGTGCAGCCACCCGAGGAAAGCTGTCCGGATCGCCTCATCATCCTCCTCAGGCTGTAGAGAAAATGTCAAAGATCAGGTGGACATAAGTAGATAAAGTCTAACACAGCATTAACCATTTAGCAATATGACTAAAAAATCCCTTTACACCACACTGTGACCACATTTGGCTGATCTAGTACTCACCAGTGGTTTTAAGGGCTGTAGGTAAATAGAGGAGGCTACTTTGATAGCTGATTTGACTGGCTTAATTCTAACGGTTGAATGTGGGATGATATTCAAACCGATGGCCGAGGGCTCAGGGATCTGAAAAAAATCACAATTTAAATAAGAGATAGGACATCATATACAGAAGCTGTGGACTGAGCTACAGTAAAAGTGCCATAATTATTAATCTTAAGTCAGAGTGGTTAAAACTACTCAACTCCTCCTCTGTTAGACTGCAGACTCACCCATACTCGTCCACTATGGATCTCTCCCTTGCTGTGACTTCTTTCCTTGCCTGCCAGCTTCTCAGTACCATGGCAAACCACCCTGACCACCACGGCTTCCTCTTCTTTCAGCTCCTCTTGTCCATCCGCAGCCACAGCTAAAGCTTTACTAACTCCTGTATTCTTCTTTTTCTCCATGGCCTGCTTGGCTCTGTCCCGCGCTTCTTTAGGGGATGGGACTTTGGAGAGCAGGCCATAAGTCACTGAAGACTGACCTCCAGTTAGCCCAGCATTCGACACATGGCTCAGAGGAAATAGGTGAATAACACCAGTTGCAACATTGCTTATAGTGCAAAGCAAGCCTGGAGGTGCACTGCACACTCTGTAGATAGAGTCAGTGAGGAGGGCAGGGACATCAGGTACAGGTGGTAGCTCTTTAACTGGGTCGTAAGTACCCTTTATCATATAGCGCAGCAGGCTCTTCAGGTCAGCTACGCCACCCCACTGGTGGCTTTGAGGAATGGGGAACGTGCCCTCTGATGACGGTCCTGAGGTGGCAGAATGATCCTCATTCTGCCGTCTGTGAAGATGCTGCTTCTCGCTGGTTCTCACCGAAGAACCGCTAAGATTGCCAATTCCAGCGTGGCTCTTAGGAGAGACGACTAGTTCTGTGAACTGCTCCAGGCGACCGTAGGGCACAGATGGCGAAAGTGATCCTGCGAGAGTTAAAAATCAAACTGCATTCATCAATACTGTCTCTGAACATGACCAAAACATCAAATTTAAACAAAGAGATTTAGCAGATTTAACAGCCTGTTCGCTAGAGACAAAAGACAATAATCATCGTATTAACTCTAACCTATTTGGATGTAGATGACTGTGTGGCTGTCCACCCACACAGGAAACACGGCATCTTGGAAAACCACTCTGATCTGATCGAGCAGCTGCTGCTCCAGTGCAGCGCTGTGGAGCTCCTGGGGGTGTGAGTCACAGAAAACAGATGATAAAATATTGTTTGATGTAGTTTTAGGTCACGGATCTATCCCTTGTGTATTCCTTTGTAGTGGAGGGTAGGTTATTTAATTTATGTGTCTTAATAATGCTTGTTGCACCTGCAGCAGTGTACACAGCTGTGAATTAGTTTTTACTTTTATCAGAGTACATTAAAACACAAGCATTTTTTTAAGTAAAATGTATTTCAAATAACAGTAAAATATTCTAGTACTTTGTCCATCTGTGGTTACAAATGACTGTAAGTCACTGTGCTCACCCACCAGGATTTCCCAGTCATCACATGATAGAGGCTCCACAAACACTTGATGCACTGATGAGGCCTGGTGACATGGTCTAAGAAAAGCCTGAGGGAAAGCACACAATCAGTCAGGCAATACAGACACCTAATCAGCCCAAACAGCAACTGACACTCACTTTAAAATGTCAAAAGACAACCAGGATGTGTCATTATGGAATACTGATATGGGAAATAGAGCTCAGCATGTCAAATCGTTCACTGTGGATCTGTACCTGTTCTCCATCTTTCAGACCCAGCTTTTCTCCCAGTTGTCGACACAGCTCCACTTTATGGCTGTCCGGGCTGGAGGGGTTTCTGCCGAGAGTCCAGCTGAGGAAAACTGGAGATCCATGTCCCCAAGACAACTCTAGAGCCTGGTTCTGAACACAGACACACCAAGTTGTATTGCTGTATTCTTTAATTACCTATGACACTTCTGCATCACAACTGCCCTCCTTTTTCAGGTTCTTCTCATTTACACTGAGCCATTTTACACAGCTGAGACTAACAAACACTAACATGACTAACACAAGATGATTCCTGTGGAAAGATGTCAAACTAGAGGGTTGACTCAATAATTCTCCACACCAACCAGCTGAATCTAAAACAGGAAAGGTTTGCACAAATATCTGTGCACGCTCGAACCGAAACAGGATACAGATCATACAGTAATTTCTAAGAATCCACTGACATTCGTCCAGTCCACTCCTCCATCTGAATGTAAAGTTTTGTCACCACCAAGTGAGACTACAAGGAAACTACTGCAAAAAAGAAATAAGAGGAAAAACGAATTACCATATCTCTGGCATCTTTGATAAGACAATGTTCCACATCTGCTTACCGATATTTATTACAACGCCTAATGCCTGACTTGTTATTAAACCCATAGGCAGACTACATGGATTAAGTCTCACATTGCTGACAGCACTCAGCTCTTCATGTCCCCTTATGTTGACGGATGAATCTTTTTCTGGCTGACATATAGTAAATTGTCTATCAAATCCTCTGATAGGTCCGTCAGGAGATGTCTTCAGCAGGACAAGTGACGGGATCATTGGTCACTAAAAACTTCATGGTAGTCAGCACGCTGACACTGCCTGAGGAACTTCACGTTAATGTAAACAAAAGGAAGTAACGCTGAGTGAACTGTCTCATATTGACAGAAACAATTAGTCCATATGAAGATACAGAAAAGGCAAAGCAAACGCAAGCAACACTGTTTTGGGCAAACCGGCCAATATTTTTTTGCTTGAGCGTCGTTTCACCAAACTAAATTTCCATTAGCTGGCAGCTGGATTGCTAACGTTAGCTAAAACAACTTAACGTTACCTCATTTAAGGAGAGATGCGATGTCAGCTTTGAGGGGAGGTGAAGAAAACAGTTTTTTGTGTTGTTAAAAACAACAGTCACGGGGTGAATGCCCTGATTAGTGAACATAATTTGCACATAGCCTGACTAGCTCTGCAAGGCAGATTGCACTGCTAACCGAAAACGCCTAACTCATAGTTGATCTATGTGCTCGGTATGCTGCGCTAGACCAAAGCAGCTGATACCGAGCTAAACTAATTTTCAAAATAAGATTTTACACATGGACATGCCATAGATGCATGCGTATTCGAGAGAGAATGAGCTCTTATTTTGAAGTGTGTCAACCGGGAAATTATTTCCAGAAACATGGCGGCACCTATCAGCAACAATTCAGGCTGTTGGGGTGTCCCAGAGGTTTATAAACACCACGAGCAGAGAAAAGTTTGCATTTCTCGACCAAAATATAGAGAGGGAAGGAAAGCGAAAGCTGTTAAGGTAAGAACATGCCAAATATCACTTAGAAAAACACAGTATATCTTAAGTTGTGAGACACTGTTACTCCTGTACACCTACTGCAGCCCGTGGATAAATATCACGTACAGTATAGCTAGATAGACAATACAAATAACCTAGTGTTGCAAATACATTGCAGAACAAATTTCCTTATATTTGTGCATCATCAGGTGTACACCATCAACTTAGAGTCTCGTTACCTGATGGTCCAAGGGGTCCCAGCCATTGGAGTGATGACAGAGTTGATCCAGCTGTGTGCCCTGTACGGCGCTGTGGTGGAGTACAGGCCCCTGGACGAGTATCCTGCTGAGGAGTTCACGGAAGTCTACCTAGTCAAGTTTGAAAAACTCACCAGTGCCAGGTTCAGGATGTCACGTATTCAGCCCATTATACCACTGCAGTGGCAACGTTGAAAAGACTTGCTAAATGCTTTTGCTTAAATGTCTGTTTCAGAGCAGCCAAACGGCACATGGATGAGAAGAGTTTCTACGGCGGTGTCCTGCATGTGTGCTACGTCCCCGAATATGAGACAGTGGAAGACACCAGGCTAAAGCTGCAGGACAGGAGGAGATATGTAATCAGGGCTGTTCAGAATAAAGGTACACTTTAATGTCAAATATAGACTTACTCTTAAAGAATACACAAATCTTTTCTTTTCTCACAGCTTTAATTGCACTGTTGTTTTTTAATCGCAACGAATTGAAACTGTTTTATTCTCTAATATTGTTGTTACAAAGCAAGAGAAAAGCAGCAGAAGGAGGCAGTAAACAAGGAGCCCACGTCAACAGACACAGCCACCACATCAGAGACGACCGTCACCAGAGATGATAATACTTATAACAATGATAATACAGGGGAGACTTCAAGCATCAGCCACTATTCAAGCTTTCCTCTTCTGCCTTTACCGCCGCAGGAATATCATTACCACAGACATAAAAATCAGCATGGGACTATACAGACAGAGGACAAAATGGGGACATTACATAATGCCATCATTAGCACAAAACAGATGCCCATGCCAAGTTCAAGCTCCAGCCAAAGCTCTTCAGACAGAGACAGAGATGCAGAATTAAGACTTACCTCAAATCAGTCTTCTGCAGTCAGATTTGTCCCACGGACCACACATCTGGAGAACAGGAAACGCAAGATGGAGGAGGCTGTGGAGCACACACTGACTGGTGTTACTGCAAGCAATGAGCCACTTATTGGGCCAAAGCTACCAGAATTGCCAAAACTAAACATGGAGGATGAGTCACTGAACACAACTGTAAGCCTGATCAGGAACACAATGAAACAGGTAACTTGTAATCTAATGTTTTCAAGGAAATTCAGAATGAAAAAAATTTTCAGTGTAGTCTTAATACCTTAATTTGTTTCAGTAAAATCAGTTGTCATGTTTCTCAGGTAGAATCAGTTCCTGTCTTCAAGCCAGTGGAGAAGAAGGTGAAACCACGTCGTCGCATTTGACCAAGTGAGCTGTGTCGATGCTGAACTTTATGCAGTGATTGCTGCTCCCATTTGGAAAATGACCATTCAAACAGTTTCTCTTGGCAGCTTGTTTTTATTTACAAAACTTTGCATCACAAACTAACAGTTTAATTACAGACTATGTAGTTGAAAATGCACATGAATGTGATTTCTTCATTGTTCTAGTTGTTCCTGAAATACATGCTGCTCAAATGTCTCAATACTCTGAAAATGAAGAAAACAGAATGCAAGATGAAGAATTTCTGACATAAAAAATTGAAATGAGAGTTTTTCAACAGCCTTTTATTCATGATTACCGTGGTGTCGGGGAGGCAGGTTCCAAAAGCCTCAAGTAATAGATTCTCCTCTCTCACTGCCTTTTCAAAGTCAGCAAAAGACAGTCTGCCATCATGGTCATGGTCCTACAAAAAAAACAACAACAATGTGCTCTTCTTGCTCTAAAATGTGAAATTTGGAAGTAGTGCAGAGAATATATGCATAAGTAAATCCATCCATCCATCCATTATCTATACTGCCTATCCCTTTCGGGGTTGCGGGGGGCTGGAGCCTATCCCAGCTACAATGGGCGAGAGGCGGGGTACAGACAGACAAACATTCACACTCACACTCACGGACAATTTAGAGTCATCAATTAACCTAATGAGCATGTTTTTGGTCTGTGGGAGGAAGCCGGAGTACCCGGAGAGAACCCACGGGAAGAACATGCAAACTTCACACAGAAAGGCCCCGCCTGACCCGGGGATTGAACCGGCAACCTTCTTGCTGTGAGGCACCCGCACTACCTGCTGCGCCACCGTGCAGCCCGCATAAGTAAATCAAGGTATAGAAATTTAAACCAATAGGTCAGCAACATCCATCCCCTCACCATCTTTTTGAGCGTGATCTCCACCAGGTCCTTGATCCCTTCGTCAGGGTCCTCCTCTGTGGGCTGTCTGATGAGGCTGTTCTTCAGCATATGGAACATCTCCTCTCTGGAGATGTAGTTGTCACCATTCAAGTCATACACGTGAAAGCAGTCTGAGCAATGCAAACAGGGCAAAATTATTATCTTGGTAACAGTCTGCAACTCTGATTTTTATGTGCGGGTTGAGAGCTTACACTTGATTTTTTCATCCAGGGTCCCTCGCAGGAAAACAGACAGTCCCTCAACCCATTCTTTCATACTGATTAAGCTGTCGTTGTCTTTGTCAAATGTCCTGAAGACTAGAGGACAGAAAATCAGGAATATTTAGAACATGTCCAGGTTATCAAACAATCACATTTCACTGCATCTAAACTTCTGCTGGTTCTTTGTGAATCTTCAGTTTTTGTCCTTCCAAATATGAACTATTTCCTGTCATCCCGTGCCACAAGCAAACATGTTTGAAGTATCGATCAGCAGCAGACAGAATACCTCCATCCATGATCATGTCGTCGGTCATCCCAAAGCTGTTGTGCAGTATGCTCCTGAACCTCCCTCTGTCCAGGCCGCCCGCTGTCCTTCCAGGAACAGTCGCCTCCCCCAGAAGCGCGTTAAACTCTCGGATAAGGAACTCAACCTCTGTTTTATTGACTGGGGTCATTGAAATAGCAGTTCTATTAGCTGTGTGACATTTTGCTATAGTTGCATGGTAGCTAGCTGGTAGCGTTACTTCAAAACAATGAAACTTGGGCATACCGGAAGTGCACCACAACAGGCTAGCGTAGCGTGAGATAAACGCGTTAGATAACTTTTCGCTGAATACTCACAGTGCTCCACTTGTTTCGAGATTGTTTCAGCCAAAGTTTGTATCAATTTCTTGTTCATAGCAGACATTTCCGACATTTTTAAAGGAGGGACGCCGGACAGTCCCTGCACGACACCTCCGACAGGGGTTATGTTGACATTCCGTCGTCCTGGCAACCGCGTAGCGTCTCATTCAAACCTAAAACAAATGCGCGTAAAAAAGTTTGCGCAAAGTAAAATATGAATATGTAATACATTTTGATATGCGACCACATCAGTTACATGTCATGTCCCTTCTCTGTCCTCATTTTCTGTCAGCTCTCTTCTTCCCTGTCTAATAAAGACAAAAGTAATATTTTTAAGTTAAAGCTGCACTTTGTAATTTTTGTATGAATGAGCGAGTTTGTTATATATATTCACTGTATATAGCTGAGTGCAATCCATCCTCAAACTGTTAAACTCCTCACATTGTTAGGAGCGACTTTAAACTAGACCGGACAATGTACAGAGAAGATTAGTTCAATTGGAAACACAGTCTAACATTTGAATCATGTATATACTGTGACTTGATTAGATTTACATTTATCTGTCATTCTGCAAGGAAAATCGTTTCCACCTTCTGCACAATATCTCAGTTTACACACCACAAATGAAATGCAAACTGTAGAAAACTCAGAAAACTGCATTGTTGCAAATGGAGAGAAAAAAATAAGAGAAATAGTCCAACAGTACCACTTCATTCAGCTTTTCACATGCAGCAGGCCTGTAAACAGACTTGGATGTTTGAAATGGGTGCAGTTCCCTTTTAATATTGCTTTAGGACTTAACAAAGGGATAAAACAACAAAACAAACCTTGACCGTGTAAATGCATTTGTTGAAGTCCATGCTGCTCACTGTCTTATTTTTATTTATTTTATTTACTCTGAGCCACTCACTGATGACAGCTTCTGCATCTCCACCTGAGACATCTTAAACGCTGTCAACACGCTCACGCTTCATCTGTGTCTGTCTGTGAGGTTACACAGAGATATAAGATGACCACATCTGGCCATCCTTCAAGTAAGTTGGTTTGGCAGGCTGCACATAAAATTTGTTCTGCATGATTGTTGGTGTCATTTTACAGGATATATCCATAACTGTAACCACATAACTGACTGGGCAAAGTTGGCAACTGGGACTACAGATATTCTAAGGATACTCCTAATTCATTGCCACTTAATTTGCAGTAATCTACCAACCTCAAAGTAGCAAACAACTTTAGATAGAATAGAAATACAGAAGGGAGCTCTTATCTAATCAGTTTTCCCACTGATGGGTTCCTCTGCGAATTCATGTGTTCCTTAGAGACTCAAAAACATACAGAACCAGGCGAAATGACTCAGCGCTCAATAACATAAAGCATCAGTATATACAAGGTGTCTCATAGAGATTTCTCTAAAGAATGGGTGTCACCTTGCATAAGGACAGCGTAGGAAGGGTAATGAAGCTTCAATATCTGGCTTCACGTCAACAACAGTAACAACAAAAAGATGCAACTGATGTGACCTCACATTTCAAGAGATTAATGAATTAGAAGTGTTAAAACACAAAACCCTTTTAGTGCATCTGAACTTTATTTTGGAAGCCAAACAGCTTTACTTCCTGTTTTTATCCAGATTGAAGCAGGAGCCTTAAATCGCCATCTCCTGGACAGTTCTGACTCACATGATAAACCGTTTTACTCCAGTGTCTTTTCATGAAGGATGGGAGGATGGATACCCGATGTCAATATTCATGCTTTGATATTGGGGAAAAAAAAAAAAAAAAAATCCAGGACACAGCCATTTCTTCAGTCGCTCTTGAACTTGTTCTTCACTGTCACCTCTATAGTTTGCCTGGAAAGTACAAACTGTAAGTATAAAGTCTGTCCACAAGGTGGCAGTCAGCTAATCCATAAAGAGGAAGAAGTAAATACATGCAACTTGGCCTTTTCTGTCCTATCCAATTGCAGAACTTACATCCAAGAATCTAATAATTACATGTTCCTGTTCATTTACAGTGAAAGATATTAGGCCTGTCTTTCTGGCATGCTCCAAAGAGTTCAAGAGGCCTGGGAAACAATTTGAAATAAATGTGTGGTTATTAAATTCTTAAAATTATTCCTCCATCTTTGTCTCCTTGATGTAATATTTTTTTTCATTTACTAAGCAAAGAAGAACACTTGGTGGTTCATCAGCTAAGGTTTGATATATAATTAATAAACCACAATAGATATTAAATGCACTTCTGTCAGACAACACACAGACTGAACCAAAACATACAAGGAAAACATTTAATTGCAGACTGATTTGGTTTGACAACTAAATATGTCTAATCTACACCATTAATTCACAATATTGCACCACTACTGCCTTCTGCGTGTGTGTGTGTTTGCATGAAAGAAGAGAAATAAACAGTGTATATGTGTTATCACTGTGACAGAGAGGTTAAATATGCTGAGTGTGTCCTTTCAGTCCAACCATTACATGAACATGCATGTGAATGTTCACTGAATGAACGTCTGTGTACGAAGCCTGTCACTCAGCCCGGTCTGTGAGGTTAGTTCTGATTGGTAGTGTTGCGTCGATCCAGTGGTTTGGGTTGTTGATCATGGAGGTCCACAGAGCGACCTCCTCCTCTGTAGAGTCCATCCAGCTGACATCCTCCCCATAACTCTGACCTGCCATCAAAAAACACACAATTATTCTGTTTATATTGAAGACATTACTACAGACTACTAACTGTTCCTGTGTGCATGTGTTTTCATTCCATTAAGGGTCACTGTTACTGATGACAATAACAATAACCGTCGCGAGCCTCATTCAGGCTTACCTGGAGAGGCAAATGATTCTACCAACAGACTAAAATCCAGACATGATGCCTGACAGTCAAATCAAGAAATCGCAGCCCCCGAGCTGAAAGTAGCAACAAACAATCCCCAAAGTCTACAGCAGTCAGCCCTGCCATCTCAATATTACAGTTATATGTCAAAATCTGTTTACAGTAAGCAAAACAAAATCAAACTTGTCACTTGTCATCACTCTGCTGACATCATCTTCCCTCAGGGCCCCCGGAGTGAGACAGAGGCTGCTGCTCTATCAGCTTTTTGAGCTTGAGTGCTACACACGCCTCGTCAAGCACAGTAACACCAACCATGAGCAAAACAACACCATCAATATCAATGCAGGCTACTTCACAATAACTAAATTAGCTGAAACCAGAATTGTTTGCCACCTTGTTCACATATATAGTTTTGCTACTGATCCGTGCTTCACCCCATTTTGCCATCTTTGTGGCAAGTTCAGCAGCCACCAGCCCAACATGTGATATTTAACAAAGCAGAGTAACGCTGAGGCTCTCTGGAAACTTAGAAATGACCTCGCTCTCATGACATGACCATCAGAAATGCCTGAAATGCCAACAGGACAAAACGCAACACGACATGCAGCACTGGGCTGACATACTGTCACCATGCCAATCCTAAACAGCGCTGAAGACGAAGCCTAAAACTGCTTTTATTATGGCACAATCTCAAAAGCTGACCATAAAATAAACCGACCAGTCAAACAGCCCCTTTAATGTCCCATCCCCTGACACAGAAACTGCTGCCCTCCTACGAGCCTACGAAATGTCAGAGCACCCATGAAGTAGCACTGAATCTCTAATCACAGCTCAGCAAAGAAAATGGCAGGAGATGTCGGCAAAGCTGAATTTTAAAATGAGAGGCTGGAGCATTTATTCATCACTTCGAAAGAATTTTGTCACACTGAATAAACTCTCCCGTCACTTCCTGATTTGCAGAAGACAGCCCAAGACAAACATAAGTGAGTCAACATTGCCAACAGCAGCCCAGAACCAAGGTGATTGATAAGAGATATGATCCTCTGCAAAGACCAGGCTGGTATCCACACAGAGTGCAGCAGAGGAGGACAAATACTGTCTCCAATCACCAATACTGACTGCTGCCTTCAGAACAAGGTCAAAATATGCGGGTTGTTCCCCTTTATGGTCCCTTATTACATCATCTGTGATAAAGGGCTTCACTGAAACTGAAAGAGCCCACCACAAATAACCTTCCTCCATGCATTTAGTCTTTCCATTTATCATGTATCTTTAGAATGAAACCAGAAAAACACAAAAGTTATTGGTAATATTTGCATAAAACAAGCATCTGTGTCATTTTAACTGTGTATTATACCACAGTTCAGTATGAGTGTTTTATCATAAAAGTCCAGTTTGCTGCCTGCAATCGTCCAATATTGTATGCCTACTTTGTGAAAGCTTATACTGCACATAGGCTGGTGTAATCCCCAGGGGTCCCTATTCCTGAAATACATCAATTTTATATTTACAGAAGCAAAAATAGCTATTTGGTTGCAACAAAAACACAACACTGCAATCTATGTAGAGGGATTTTTATGGTACTCTAGCAAGCTCCAAAGACATCCTTACCACCAAAGACAACACCAAATTCCAAAAACAAGAATTTGTCACATTGAAAAGGCCTCTGAGCTGCACAGCCTTGATACAAATTAGTTTGTGTGTGTAACCACACACTTAACAAGGGCTAACTGGCGGCAATGGAAACTTGCTGGTATTCTTAATGTAGGCAGAGAGTGTAGAAACACTCACCGGTTCCACAGCTTAGACGAATCCCTCCTAGGACGTGTATTTTTAACCCTTCGCGGTGCCAGACAGTCAGCTCAGCGCAGGCCTCTCTCAGGTCGCTGGTGTGGAAGCCATCGTACACCATGGTGTGGTTGTAGGCAGGGCTGATGGAGCGCTTCACCATCCGCGTCTTCTGACCGCTCTGTCGACTAGCATCTGGGAGTATGTAGCTTGTGGGGTGCAGATTAAGATGAATACAGATTCAGACCGGAATTCAGATACATAATGATACTGTAGGTGTATGTGTGTGTGCATGTGTGTGAGTATTGTTTCCCTACCCGTGTGTACAAGAGGTGTTTTTAAAGTGCATTAACTGATTTTTATATGATACGCATCTGGTGAGAGAATATCAGGAAATATGTTGCAGAGCTGACACACCTTTTAACAAAGGAGTCTATAGGGCCCCCTTTGTTGGACACGAGACCTTGAGCCTCCCGCAGCCAGATGTGAAGCTCTCCTGTCAGGGGCAGACCACCACCTTAACACACACACACAAAATGTATAAGATACATGTGATTGAGGTACGAAATAACATATGTGTGCTCTGCTCACCCTCGAATCCGTCTGGGATAAACTTAATAGAGAGCACAATGGTCCCGCGACTGCTAAGGGAGTCTGGATTCAAATTAACCTGTGATGAGGGCAGAAAGAGAAAAAGATAAAGGCAGAGGAAAAGACACAGGAGGAAGGAGAAAGAAAAAGCAAGGGGGGAGGGAGGCAGAAGTGTTGGAAGCAGGAAAAGATTAAGGTTACATAAAGCCTTCGTTGAAATTCACAGCATGTCTTCGTCTCCCTTCAGCTCTCCCAGACACAAGAGACACTCCTCCCTGTATTCTGTGTCTCCGACAAAGCTGCCAAAACTGGTGTCATACAGACACTCAGATACTAAACAAATGTAGACACAGGCAGCATAGTGTTGTGGTAAATAGCTGTCTGGGAGTATTCAAACTCACATGCTAATTTATGTGAGTACATGGTTGTATATTTGCATGACAGTCCTTCGTGTCCTCTCTCCCCTACCCGTGGTTGCAGGTCCTGCCACAGTGGCTCAGTGTAGGTCCAGTCCCAGAGCCCCAGAGACACCTCCACCTCTCCCAGAAACACGTTCCTTCCCAGGTGCTCGGCGTGCCACACAGACAGGTTCAAGGTTCGACTGCGAAGCTCTCCAATCCGCACTTTATACTATGAGACAAGAACCAGAATCAGGCAGCACATGTAAGGATGGAAGAGAAAAGTGCAGGACGAAGCATAAATCAGGTAATTTAGTCTTCAAGACAGGTGAAATAAGTGCCTGCAGTACACCTTGAAGGACAAGGAGTGCTGAAGGACAAATTATAATAATAAACTTTATGTATATATGTACTTGTCAAATGAAACACACATGCTTAACATTAGAGCAGATAATCATAACATGTATGGTAAAAAAAATAAAGTAAAAAGCAGAATAAGACAAGATAAAACAACCATCAGGTTAAATGTGGGATTTCTGTGAGGGCTGCCGCTTTATGTGATATGTGAATGAGGGTCTCACTCGGAGCGTCTGATCATAGATGGGGTTTAGGGTCTTCTTCTTCACAGACGTTTTCTTCTTACTATGACTCGACTTGTCCGGCAAGAGATAGGCTTTCACATATCTGTGAAAAATGCAAACACAAGGCATTTTTGACTGATTTCGTATGTGATGATGTGGTACACTCACATGCACTGTCACTTACGGGTCAGAGCGGTTCTTGCGTGCCGTGGCAATATCCTCACAGCGATACACTTTTACTTGCAGCTCCTCCTTCTGGTTGTCGTAAACCAATGAGAATTGGATGCGGCCCCTCACCTCGACCACTCCAAAATCGCCCGAGCTGAACAGACTCATCATGCTTCCACTGAGCTATAACACACACGCAGCACAGATCAGCTCCTGCGTCATTGTCCGGAGCTGAGTCATCTTGCGTCGCTGGATAGCCAATTAATTGAATGTACGTGCGTGCGCATGCACATATGCGCGTGTGTGTGCGTGTGTACCGTGTAGCCCGAATGAAGGCTGCCATTGGAGCCGCTGGTTTTCAGTGACGTTGGATCTGGCTCTGTCAGGCTGCTGCTCAGAGAGTCAGTGTCCCCGCTGTGGCTGTCAAAGTCGTCCTGAACACAGACACAGACACCCATTTTACACACACACACACACACACACACACACACACACACACACACACACACACACACACACACACACTGTTCTCAGACACTTTGAATGGGAGATGAAAAAACTGGCTAGTTTACCGAAACCAATTAGCGGTGGTGCTCTGTGAATGTGGCTGTGTGTTACAATCACCTCTGGTTCCTCTGAGTGGCCATTACTTCTCCTTTCAGACTCTAAGAGCAGAATGACGAGTTAATAACAGTACTAAGAGACGGCGAGAGCATCACAGAGGCACTGAGAGAGAAACGTTAGTACCTTTGGATGATGAGGAACTATTTCTATGCAGCAGACCCTGGAATTGGAGATGATTATTTATATTTAGAGAACTTGCTTTCAAGCACAGATAAAAAAAAAAAACAAACACAGATGCACACACAGACCTGTGCGATGGGAGTTTTTGTTCTGGGCGTGGGTGTGGGTTTCAAATTTTCTTGACTCCTGAAAAAACACACAAGAAATTGGGAGAATGCAGCTAAACACAGCGAATGATTTTTCTACGCGCGCCCTTCACTGACCCCCTGCTCTCCTCGTCTTGGCTGTCCTTCAGTCTTCTCTCAACCTCAGGAGACGTGTTGTTGTTGTGGGAGGCTTCCTCTCGCTCGCCAATGAACAGTCCAGCCAGGGGCACATCTGTTACCAAGGCAACAACCACATAACCATCCCTGGGACATCCCTATAACAGCAGGCCTGAAGTACTAGTGCTGTGTTAACTGAAAACAGACCTTTGCTCTTTGCGTTCCTGTGGCGTATGGTGGCGTGGACGAGGGTGCTGCCAGACCAGGTGCGGTGGCGTTTGTTGCGCTCCTCTTTGAACCACGCCCCCGACAGGGAGTGCAGACGTGTCGAGTCTGTTTCTGTCTGCTGAAGGATCCTGCAGCGTTGACACAGGGCCAAGTTAAATAGCAAAGAATCACAACTTCCTGTTGGAAAAAGTCAGATGATGTTGGTCTACGTCACCAACAGTCACTGCTGTCACTTGAGTCATCTAACTTACTCAGCGTAGAAAAAACGAGGTTAAACTATGTCATTTCTACAAGTAAAAAAAAAACAAAACACACAAAATCTGAGTTGTCAGGTTTCCTACATGTTTGTCTTTGATACAAACACCACCCTGACAGTAGTCTTTGATACACCACCCTGACAGTAGAGCTGAAATAACTAGTCAACTAATCAATTAGCCAATCTAGACAAAAATTAGTAGGCAACAATTTTGGTAATTGATTAAGTCAATTATCGAGTTAAAATGCCAATTATTCTTTAGTTTTTCAAATGTGTGGATATGCTCTCTACCTTGGGTTCTGGGAAACTGTGATGGACATTTTTTACTAATTTAAGATGTTTTGTAAACTAAACAATCAATTCATCAAAAAAAAAAAGTAATTAGGTGAAGATTAATCAACACAAGCATCACCCACAGGGGACAATAGGTTGACTATTAGACCTTATCATATAACTAAATCCGAGGTCCTGTGAGGTCTTTGATCATGTGGTCAGTTGTATTTATAGCTGTGCAAACATGTTGTACATGCAGGAACTGCTCTGAACTGTGTGCACATATAATTTTACTGTGTTGTTCTTTGACTTCCCCCAATGAGGCAAGGCTGAATAACCAACCAGGTGGCCTGGTCGGACTGGTCTGGGGCCCCAAAAGGCCCCAGGTTCACACTGTGTCAATTGATTTGTGGTAATTTTATGACCTGAAAGTTTGTTTGGAAACGTGTCATTACAGCAGCATCTCAAGAGACACGATAAGTGTCGTAAAGGTGGGCCTTGCTTTGCTTCCTGATTCTGAGGCCCCTGTCTTGTCTTGAAAAGGACCCTGAACTAAAACCTTAATTATTAGCCGGAATTAGCTTACATGTTTTGCATTACCACATAGCAAATCTGCAATCAATAAAAGAGTTTTTCAACTTTGAACTGCAAGGA
This sequence comes from Chaetodon trifascialis, assembly GCF_039877785.1. Lineage (NCBI taxonomy): Eukaryota > Metazoa > Chordata > Actinopteri > Chaetodontiformes > Chaetodontidae > Chaetodon > Chaetodon trifascialis. Next base: position 12,828,882 of record NC_092072.1, on the reverse strand, counting down.
TGATTTTAAGGAAAGCCCTGAATAAATGAGTGAAGTCACAAAGAATACAGATGCTTTCTTACAGGTGTGCTGCATGATACAATTAGGTCATTATCATCCTAACACGTTCTCTGTCTTGTCCCCTTTGGATGGAAGGCTCACATGTCTGTATGTTTGTGTTCATTACTGGAAAAGACTGGCACCTAAAAAGGATTAACAGTCACCTCTGACCTTACACGTCTTTCATCAAGACGATGCAACTCTAAGTCACGCTGTACGACCTGCAGAATGGCGGACTGCTCCTCTTCGGTCAGGTGGCTCAAGTCAAGAGACGAGTCAACCTGCTCCCCCTCCATCCCTGAGTGAGAAGCAAAAGCACAATCCTCAAACAGACGACACCTATTCATCTCTAATTACCATCAAACATTCTCTACGAAAAGTAGTGAAACATTAACAACAACTAGCGTAAGACTGCTCTTGTTCTTGCTAAACCACAAATGTTGCTTCCCAACATTTTGCTTCAATGCTTCCGCCAACCAGACAACTCACCAATTGAGGTCACAGTGACTTTGACCTTTGACCACCAAAATCTGACCAGTTAATCACTGACTCCAAGTGAATGCTTGTGCCAAATATGAAGAAAATCCCTCAAGATGTTCCTAAGATATCTCATTTGTGAGAATGGGACAGACGGACAGATGGACAAACTCCAGCCACAGCTGTCACTGGTGCAGAGACATAAAAAGAAAATCATACGCAGATGTACTAACAAACAGGCACTTGCATAAAGTAAAGGCTGATTTCATTGTGATGGGGTGCAAAGATTGAAAAAAAAAATACGACATTGGAAGTAAAAGTGACTTACTCCATTAGGAGTTACATTCATGAAGGCGGGGGTGAAAGCTTATTTCTAATGTAATAAATAAATGCCTGCCAAATTCTCTCAAAGTTATCAGAGGAGCCAGTGAGTCCAGCTCAGTGGACAGGTGATCCTAGCTAGCAAAGTGGCACATTTAGTAATTTTGAGTTTTGTTCCAGTAAGAGGAAAGAAACTAGAAATAAAAGATACTGCATGTTGTCGGTGCCATTCTCTTCCCAAACATATATCAATGAGTTTGGAGCACATTTCTGCTTATTAGGCTTCACAAGAAACAAGAGCAGAAATGTCAGAGAAAAATATACATGAGCAGACATGTGTTTTGTCTTCTGTCTCATTCTGCTAATGATCTTGAGGTCCCTCGGGTTTATCTTGTGCTGATGTCCAGGATGGGAACCTCATCGTTAAACCATTCAATACACTGTCCACAGTGGCTCTGATACCTCAGTGGGTGAGGACACATACTGCGTCAGGTCTATTCCTGTCGGCCTCTATGACTTTCATCCCCTCCTGCTCCAAATGCTGTCCACTGTAGACTCTAAACTACAAAAATAACACTTAATGATGCTATTTAAGCTGCCACTACATGTTTTGACGCTACAAATCCTAATGTTAAAAAAAAACAAACTGCTGCACCACAATAAAATAACTTTATGTCTCAGTGTGTGCCTTTTAGTGTGTGTCTGTGTGTGCTCACTGCCTTGAGGCTGCTTACCTTTCAGTAAGGTCTAATTAACGCATGCGCAAAGCTCCTGTCCAAGCGGTTAGTTTGGCAAACAGGATATCATGCAGCTTGTGTACCACAGCTTACACAACCTCACACCTAAACAGAAAAAAAGAAGAATATTGTAGCGTGTAGTAGATAATAAGGAGCAACAGTAATAGTGTTGCGTAAAGTTTGCAGTGATGCGCTCATCTAAACCTGACTAACCAGTTGCTTTTTACACTGCGTCAGATGTTACACTTAATGCTGTACTTGCAATTATTATTCAAGTGTCTGGACATGGTCATTTCTATGAAGTTTCCCTTTAGAAAAAATAGGCCCGTTCAGCATTTCACTTTCTTCATCCTGAACACCGCGAGAGAGGAAACACCTGTCGCCACTTTCTCCCTTTTTGGATCAAAGGTTAAACTCTCCCCTCACACATCGACTATAAGACACACACACACACGCGCGCGCGAACATAGAAACCCCCCCAAAAAAGTCCCTTACCTTACTTGACAGCTTCCGCCATTTCCATCGGTGAAGAAGTTGTGCTGTGTGCCGTGTGTGTTGAGGTCTGTGTGCAGAGTAAACGCGGAAAACACGCCCTCCAGATCCAGATCCAGATCCAGATCCAGATCCGCGCACGGGCTGCGGTCAGCTGGGCGCGTGAGCAAACAGAAACGCAGAGAAAGCGTGTGTGTGTGTGTGTGTGTGTGTGTGTGTGTGTGTGTGTGTGTGTGTGTGTGTGTGTGTGTTTGTTTGACTGGGTGATATGACTCACACACACGCGGATGTTTTACCAAATGGCAGGGTGGCGGTGGGATGTAACTTTCCTTCTTGTAGCTGTCCACACCTGTTAAATACACACACACACACACACACACACACACACTTGGCCCCACACTGAGTCTGCTGCTGCTGCTGCACCTACAACCTACAACAGCACACAATCACACACACATGTACAAACAAAGATCATGGCTTGTTTTGAAGCAGAAGAGCGAATCGCCGGCAGCACATAGCCTGCCTCAACCTCTCAGTATGAACTTGTGGTAATGAGTGTGCGCTCCATGTCCCTTTCTCACTGGAAATGCATTTGTGTGTGCAGGGGGGGGGGGGTGAATTCAGATTGTAAAAGACCTGTATTCAGTCCGGCCCTTTGTCAGCAGTCTTGGATGACAGCCACAGTCTGCCCTGATGGGGACCTTTTTTGTGTGGGCTTATTCAAGCCTGTAGGTTCTGGCTCGGACTGCAACTAGTGCATCCAACCAGCCATCCTGCTGTTTCCCCTATGGGCCTCCACCAGAGCTCTGGCTCCTGCTGCATGCTGGGAACCCGTGCTGACACCCACATATGTTAGCATTAATAGGTGCTTCTTATCGGCAGATACTGCGAGTGTGTCTCTGCTTGCACCCGCTCTGCTGGTGAGGGCAAATGTACACTTAGCACATGCTGTGCAAATCTCTGTGCAAAGTGTGATTAACTGTTACCACCTCCCCATTTACATGTATGACAGCAGACATGACACACACACACACACACACACACACACACACACACACACACACACAGAGTAATTGTCCTTAGTTTATTCAGGTTGCCAGCAATTTCTGAGCATTTTCCTTCTAATGGCATCACAGAAAAACAGGCTCACGTCACATCTTGAACTGTTACTAAAGGGTTAAAGCTGATTTGTCTGTAACATACATATGAGCAGTCAAAACCGCTTATAAAAAAGACTCTATACAAGTCAAAAAACACATGCAAATCAGAAGAGTGCTACTAAAGCCATACTGGAAATAGTCAAGTTTAAAGGTTACTGTTTAGCCTTACATGTTAGATCATAAAGTGTAATTTCCTATGCTCCCAGGAGTTGTTGCGACAGCTCCTTTAGGGTCCTCAGCTAAATGCTCTAACTCACTGCAGGTTGAGAAATGAAAGAAATATATAACATAGATAAATATTTAAATGTTTGGTCTCAATAAAACACTCGAAAGTTACACAGCTCCACTTAAACACAGAAGTATTCTTAGATGATGGACAAAATCTTGATGTTCAGGGTCTCGTTTCAGTCTATTTTAGGGTGAAAAAAGATTAAAATGCCTGTGACCTTGTCTGACCTACTGTCTACATGGGATTATATCATGCTTTCCCACAGCCGCACTGTACTATTTACACAGTTGAAACATTAATACAGCAAGGTGCTTGTTGTTTATAAAAAGACAAACACTTAACATGTTGGGTTAAAATTTTTGGTGGGTTTGATCACAAGGATAAATTGCTGTAAGTGCTGAGAAAATTTGAGCTTTTTTGTTCCCTGTTCGTCACATTGGATGATTACCAGCAGTCACAATGCCTCTGAAATATAAAGACTATAGAAACACAGTGAACACATGCATATACACTCATTACACGATGCAGTATTCTGAGAAAAATGTCCTCTTATAAACACACCCATCCCCCAGGGGTACACATGGGGACCAAACCAAATACAACTGCTCAGAAAAAAAGAAAAAAATCTCGTCATCACAACTCGATGAGTCACTGCTCTGCTGTCCTCCAGCCTCGTCTGTTTGTCCTTCACACGTCTTGTCCTCACTGTGGCTGCTCTCTGTGTGAAGACAGACAGAGTTTTGATATGGACAGACAGAGTTTGTGAGTAGAATCCAAAAACAATCCAGAGGGATGTTAAAGGGGAATCTCATTGTATGTTGGCTGCTGTTGATCAGTCCTGCCACTAGAGGATGCTGTTGCACCGGCAGAACACAGTGACACAGTTACACGCAGATGGTTAATCTGATGCAGTCACGCTAAATTCTCCCCTCTCTAACACCTAAGTGCACAGACTCACATGGGGTCATAGCTGCTCTGCTCTTTGGACTTGAGGAAACGCATGGCGAAGAAGCCACCCGCCTGCACACACAGCACGAGTATGATGCCTCCAATGAAGCTGGACATGTCAAACTTGGCCTGGGAGAACTGTGGGGATGTGTCGGTGTTGCTTCCATCACCTGGAGGGAAAGAAAAGCAAGAGTTTGACTCGTTTACAGAGAAATCACATGAAAGCAGGGCTGAATGGGAAAAGAAGAGAGAGTCAATTTTTTTTCTGAGAAAGCACCACCTGATTGCTACTGGGGAACATTTTACTCAGGTCTTACGGGAATAATAAATGTCTGACGCATGAGCGAGAGAGGAGGGGGTGGAAGGGGATGGTCGAGTACAGATGATACGATTTACCTGTGTCACCTTCGCCCCGTCCTTCAGCTACGGTCTCCACAACTGCGAGATAAAACATGCAGAAGAGGCAACAGTTACTGAGGCTGCAGAGAAATATCTTGCATTCATTTTGGAGGAAACTGTTTGTTACCTGTGCACAGCTCAGACACTCTAGTCCAGCTACAGTTCATGGTGTTGTCTACTGAGCTGCCGTCATCAGTCACACACATGCCTGTGTCGTTACCTGAGACAGAAAGAGAGGGAATTTTAGTGTGTGTGCAAGTGTGTATCGTGTCTGTTCCTGGCATACTAAATAATTCAGTCATCTTGTACAAAACAGGGCAGCTTGTGTTACAGCAGGTATGATGATTGAATTACTATCAGAGGTCAAGGGTGTGTGTGTACATCTGTGTGTGTGTGTGTACACGTCACCATTTGGACAAAGCCTCCAGACACAGCCTGTCAGGTTGAGCATGGAGTATCCAACGCACAGGTCACATGACTCTGCTTGAGAACAATCTGCAGGGAGGGACAATACTGGCAGTCTATTGGAAGTGTCACTCAAACGCATCTGATTGACCGATGAGCAATTATCTTCCCACAGAAACGTTTTAATAGCTCAATTATTGTAGAATCTGGACAACGTCAGAGTCGGCAAAAGTGAGTGGGCAACAAGCAAGAGTAATGCCAAAGAAGAGACAGCAGATTCTCAGTCATCTCTCACAGTTATCCTTATTGTCAGCTTGTAAGAAATACTGGAGGACAAGCCGACATCACAGGTAATAAGAGGAGAGGTGTTATCAAGAAAAGGCTTTTGAAAGAGGTCAAATTGTACTGAAAACAAGGAATCATCAGATGGCAGTCAGATGGCCAAACAGTAAGAAAACAAATGTAAGAAATGAGGCTGGACCCATACCTGACTGTGAATACACAGAGGGCACCACAGCAAGAAGCAGCAGTGTGGAGCAGAGGACCTTCAATGCCACCTGCTGCATCCTGACAGCCACCGAGCACGTGCAACAGACAGCTGGAAACTTTGGTGCTTGGAGAAAAATTAGTGCAATCAAAAAGCTTTCAATAAAAATATCCTCAAAGGGAGATCCAATAGTCGCAAATAGAGATATGGCTCCTGGTTAGGACGCAGAGGCAAAGACAGGAGACACAGAGATCTGTGTAACATGAGAGACACACAAACTTGGTTTCCTGGCAACCAGCTGGTCCACCTCAACCCCCCTGAAATACACACCAGTTTGGACAGAGTGACACCTGTTTAGTTCAGCCGGCAATGCACGCACACACACCTGCATTCACACATACGTCCTTACAAACACCATAAACAGCAATACTAACAAGCAGAATAACAAGTGCACAGGGTCCCAAATCAAATAACCCTTTTAGCTCTCATTATTTTGAACTTCCTGTCACACTGCTCAAATCTTCAAACAAGGTGTATGTTTTAGGGTGGTGGGTCCCAACCTGGAGGTCCGGACCCCTAAAGTGGTCCCAAGATAAATCCGAGGGGTCACATGATCATTTAAGACAGGAAACAAAACTGACAAAGAGTCTCCTTCCTAAATGCCAACATAGGCATGCTAAACTGCTCACAGTAACAATGCTAACATGCTAATTTTAAACAGGTGTATGCTTAAATGTTCACCATCTTAGTTTAGGGTTAGCATGCTAACATTTGGTTATTAGCAGTCATTGGGTCTGCGGGTATTTGGTCTTTAAGTAAACTATAGGGTAAATAAAAATTGTGACTCGATGATGGTGTTGGAGGAGAAATTATGGAAAATTTTCCACAATTTATCCTCTGGGCATCATGAATGTCTGAGCCAACAGTATATTTAGAGTGTCTGACAGCTCTAAATATACTGTGAACACACACTGACGTTGGAGTGGGATGTAGAGGTGATTAGAACCTATATGATTACGTACAGTAGACAGTCTGTACGTCAGCAGTCTCTTATCACCTCCAATGTGTCAGTGACAGTAATGAGGTGCTGCCTCATCACTTGCCACTCTCCTCAAACTCAATTGATTTGCCTGTGACAAACAATTCGAGGAAGAGTTTACAGTCCATATATAAAGCAAGATACTAAATAAGTCGAGCAACACTTTCCACTTTGTGTTGCACAAGCACAGATGAGATAAGAGCAAAACCGAAAGATCACAATTTCAATCAAGTCTGAGACACATTCAGCTATCAGCTGCCCCATCTGTATCAGCTGCCCCATCTGTATCAGCTGCCCCATCTGTGGGCTAATACTGATACTGATTGATCACTTTGTGGAGTAGTGGAAATGGTGAAAATATTGGAAATAAAGGAATAGTTAAATGGGGCTGAGAATGCTTTAGACTGCTTGGAAAAGGCTCCATAACTCTCAGCCATACCCCTGTACACCAGCATGCAAAAGCACCAGCACGAGCTGTACAAGTGCTCTGACCTTCAAAGTGTTGCTTTGTGATGTAGATGCACTGAGTCATACAGTAGCGCAGGGCCAAGCCCTCAAAATCAGGTGCATTGAGCCCAGAATCACGACACACACTTTTCAGCTTTAAGCTGTGAGATCTACCATCACCTCCTCCACGCACACCGACGTGTCTCATGTACTCCCACATCTCAAATGCTCCCTCACACGCTGACTGGGTGTAACTTTGCAGCCCTGCAAGATGGCTGCTTTATGTGTCAGCATGCCAGAGAAACACAAAGGGATATTCCGAATTCCTGTCGAACACGATTCCCTCCTCCACTGATGCTCCCACTGGTGGCAAAAATCAATACAACACTGACAAATAAGCGAGCAATGCTGCAATTTACAACCCACAGCGGCGAGACGACTTTATAGTGTTAGTACAAATTCACATATGTGACATAACCAAATAAAAACACAGTGGCGCAAAGAGATCAAAGTTTGAATCCATCACAATATGCAGTGTTTCAGATGGGAGAAATCACCTAGATACATGCACAAATAATATTATAATCTCCCTTCAGTTTAGTTTTTCTGTAATTTTTATAAAATCTAACCTTTCAAAACATGTGATTTACATATAATGGTTCTGTAGTGGCATCATGGGATGTGGACAAAATAGAGCTATAGAGCTTGATGTGAGAAAGAAAAACATCTGTAACTTTAAAGGTGACACTTCAGATCTTCTGGGTGACGTAGGAGGGGAAGCGTGTCCTAATATGGCTTGAGCAGGATGAGAACCCCCCTCCCCTCCCCTGCATTGATATGCGCGACCACGTAGACAACTGTTCAGCCTATTCTGCAGCACCCACGCTCACTATCAAACCGGGGAAGCCATGAATTCCCTGCTGCTGTTATGATACTGTGGCCTTCGTGTCTGTGACAGGTTGCTTAAATCAATAGACGAATCAATACACTAGATAACGAGCAAAATAAACGGCCTTCCTGCATCTGTGTGATTACAGGAAACCTCTCGTCATGCGCAGCAAAATGTCTTTGTGTGTATAGTTTGCATGCAGGCATATGCAAGATTTGCTAATGATTTTAGGGCTATTAGATGGCATGTGTGAATCTCATTGTGTACAACTTAAATAAACTCCCTGACAACATAAGGTTAATACTACTACTAATAGCAATAATAATGACAAAGAAACATCATCATTGTTATTATTGTTGTTGGGGTATGGAAAGGGGCAGTTATGTCACAAAAATGGATGGTAGAGGAAGTGTGTGTTTCACAGAGATTATTGATGCTCTGCAGGACACCTCCCCATGAGTCATCCTGATGCTTCAGCACCGTGGACAGCGCCAGCTCTGAACTCTGTCCCCACAGCTTGATGCCTCTGAGCCCTGCCCGGCTCAAAACAATATCCTCTCATTCAACCAGGCCCCTGGGTCTTATTCAGAAAAAGTGTGTGTGTGTGTGTGTGTGTGTGTGTGTGTGTGTGTGTGTGTGTGTGTGTGTGTGTGTGGAAGGGGGTTATTATTTACCAGAAATGAGAGCAGGAGTGAACCGCAGTGGGAGGGGCGACAGAGATGCCGCATTTTTCTGAATGAAATTACTCCATACACACCCCCCTTTCCCTACTCTCCCCGCATCCTCTATGCCGACATCTCATTGGTCGATACTCCCAGTCAGTGACGTCAGGCAGGCTCTCTTGTGGATGAGTCCGCGCGGAGGAGCATCCATTCTGTCTCCCATAAGCGATCAGAGGAGACTGAAGAAGAGGAGATGCAAGCGAGTGAGAGTTTGGAGCAACTTTGATGAAGACAGGAGCACGGAGCGCTGTGGTACGAACCGTAGATCAACTGGCAGCGAGCGGCGGACACAATCACCCGACCTCCGTTACCTGGATCTTAAAAGAGAGGAGAACAAATCAGTTTGACTCTTGCAAAGGAGCCAGGGAATTTCGTTAATACGGTAAGATGAATGCTCCATCATATACGTGTGTGTGTGTGTGTGTGTGTGTGTGTGTGTGTGTGTGTGTGTGTGCGAGGCGTACTGTTCATGTGTGCGTGTGTCAGGGGCATCCTCTGTGGTGCCGCAACCTGCAATTGTATTATAAAAGAGGGACCTCCGCACCAGGAGGTGGGATAGACCTCCTCACTCTGAGACGTGGCAGGGGGGAGGATGAAAGACTCCCAGTGCCTCCAGCCGCCCTGAATCTTAAAATAGCATTCGTGCATTACAGTTGAGATGAGGTATTTCCTTTGAATTGGGCGTGCAGTACATGTCGACATGTACGGTCTAAAGAACAAACAGATAACATACCGGAGCGCGCAGCATCGTCACAGGCGAATTCCTGAAATAACACAACTGTAGCCAAAATTTACATCGTAGGGTTTCTTACTCAAGACACCGCGTGTGCGGTCTGTCCGAGGTTGACACGGCGTGCTGTCCCTGCAGCTCAACATCATGTTTGGACATTAACAAGAGGGAAACCTCAGACTGGACAGATTTAAGCAGCCACGCTACAAATGGTGCGAAAGATGTTTGGATGCTCCTGAAACGTGTGCAGGATAAAGCCAAAGAGGAGGACAGCGAAAGCCAATGAAAGCAAGGATTTAGAGTGACGTGTTATAGAGCTATATTAAATGTAGTTCAATCAATGGTAGCCTAATCATACATTCGTGTTTTGGTAAGTCAGTCCATCATGTTGCATGAAGGCTACATAATGACTGACTAGGATTTGCGTGACTTCCCGCAAGACTACAGATGCTGACGTCACAGGCATTCCAGGAGCCTGCAAGATTATTACATAATTGTTTTATATAGCCCATAGATTTTGTTCACATTTCTTAAATTGCAACTATTGCACTGTGAGGGCTTGTGTTTTTTTTAAAGATAATCTCAGGGCAAGAAGGGTTTAACAAATTAATTATTCTGCAAATACAAATCCATCCTAATACTAACATACACTGAATACATTTATTGTTGAATATTATTGATTAATATTTTCCTGATAAAAACAATATAGGACAAATTATAGGACAAAATACATTTATTGTTGAATATTATTGATTAATATTTTTCTAATAAAAACAATATAGGACAAATTAACATACAAACCATAGGAGGAAGTGAGTGCAAGACTGTAACAGCTCTCTTCCCCCACATCCGGCCTCCAGCAGCTCCACAAAGCTGAAACCACAGCTGGTCAATCAAAGACTGTTCAATGGACAGGTGGAGATGCTAATGACCCATTAGAGCTAATGTTTCTTTTTTCTCTCTCTTAGGTTGTGTTTGTGTGACTGCTGATTGGCCATGATCCTGAACGCTTCTGACCTGGGCTGGGACGAGTCCTCAGGTGCAGACCCCTTCTTCACTTTGGACCAACTGGATAGCTCACCTCCATATGAAGTCCCGCCCCTCACAGTGTGGGGCGTGGCCCTGTGTGTTTCAGGAACTCTCATTGCCACTGAAAATGCAATAGTTGTCACCACCATATTGGCCACACCATCCCTTCGTGCCCCTGTTTTCCTGCTGCTGGCGAGCCTCGGACTGGCCGATCTCCTGGCAGGTGTCGCTTTGGTCCTGCACTTCCTCTTCCTGTTCTGCATGGAGCCCAGTGATTGGTCAGAGTTGCTGACCTCCGGACTGCTGGTGACATCACTGACTGCCTCACTCTGTAGCCTGATGGGTGTAGCTTTGGACCGATACCTGTCTTTAAGCCACGCCCTCACCTATGGTTCAAGCCAATCACGTCGCAGAGCAGCCGTCCTCCTGCTGCTGGTCTGGTTGGGTGCATGCATCATCGGGGCGGGACCTGCAATGGGATGGCACTGTCTCGGGGAGCCAAACTCCTGTTCTGTAGCACGACCTCTGACCCGGACATACCTCTCGCTGCTGTGTGGTGGCTTCCTGGTGGTTGTCATGGTAACCCTGCAATTGTATGCTGGGATCTGCCGTGTGGCAAGGCGGCATGCCCATGCCATCGCTACCCAGAGGCACTTTCTCCCTGCCAACCAATCATATGCAAGCAAACACAGCAGTGGGAGGGGCTTCTCTCGGTTGATCCTGGTGCTCAGTGTGTTTGTGGGCTGCTGGATGCCTTTCTCCCTGTGGGGGCTGCTGGGAGACGCTTCCAGCCCTCCTCTGTACACCTATGCCACCTTGGTGCCAGCGGCGGGCAGCTCGCTGCTGAACCCGATTCTCTACAGTCTAAGAAACAAAGACATTCGGAAGGTGCTGCTCCAGGCCTGCTGCCCACACAGATACACACAAAACACACACATACACTACCCCGTCGATGTGTAGACTGCCAAACTTCACCGGACTCAAGCCACCACACAAACTATGCCAGACATATCACTGTTTATGGGCCAAGATACACACATAGCTGCACTGACTGTCATCCAAATCCAGAACATCAAGTCTCTCACACACACACTCCCACACATGCAAGCAGCACTTCTCCGATAGATGAAGTCCTTCTGCGAATCAGAATGTACTGAACTGTCCTGGCAGACAGCCATCTTTGGACTAAAGACTTCACATCTTGTACTGTACGTACTTTGTGCCTCATCCTCAAAAAAATAGTAGATCCACTGGATCTGCAAACTGACACAATCACAGGGATGCTCTGTGTATCCCTACTCATAAAAGGTGGATTTAATGACCATTGGCACTTTAAGACGAGAGGAAGGGATGGGTTGTAAATGCAAACCTATCACAGTGTAACTACATGTGTGATCCAAAGCCCAATTTAATTTACTTGAATGTCCAACACAATGTTCTAGATCTTTGAGATTCTATTTTGCACATGCTGTTAAAGGCACTTTGAAAGGTATTGACTATATGTTCGTGTTGCACAGCCTTTTTGAAATGAATGTTTTATACTGATGAATAATAAATATGCTTTTTTTTTTCTACTGGGTGATGTCAGCACTCTTCTCTTCACTGCTGCGGAGGCTTTTAGTGCGTTTGTCTCTCTCAATCTCTCACTCTTTAACTACATTAGGAACAGACTGCTGCTCTCTATTCCAGTATCCTAAATTATTTGGTGGCTAAAGAAATCATCAGTTTTATTACCATCACTCTGCACACACTGCATCCTTTTAAAACCTGCAAAGCAGCCTTGGTTTGAGGACATAGTGATTATGCAAGAGGTTTTTCTCTCCTCCTACTCATTTTTGGAACTTTTATCCAGTCAATTCATTTTCACACTCCCTACAGTCAGCACCGGGCACTGTGAAGAAGACTGCAGCACTGACACAAAGAGGATGAGTCACGGATAAAGCATGAGGAGTCTTATGCCAAGGCTTAACATTCTTGGGAACTTGTTATTCAACACATCACATCATACACACTATTCACTCTCACTGAAAACACAACTGCAACAAACACTGTAATTCATTCTATCTTTATTGAAATAACTAGAATCATTTGGAAAATTAAGGCAGAAGAAGCAGAACTTTGGCTAAGCATGCTGTGTGATTGTGCTTTAACACAAAATAAAAGGCACTTGAAAAATATGTAAAACATCAGTTAGTTTTACGTTTGACTCATCAATGGCAGCTGTTAAGATTTTTGGAAGACGCTGATCTGTGACCAGTGTGGATAACCAAAATAAACCTGCACTGACACTGAAATGCAGTATAAAAAAGGCACCTATCAGGCAGCAGGATAAGGCAAAAGGTTTCTTGATTGTGATTAAAGCATCACAGCCGAGTTCATCCCCAGAAAAAAGAAAGAAAACTGCAGGAGGAAAAAGGTGGCAGAGCCGAAACCCAGAACAAAATGAATCATGATAATCGTGTTAAACGGCTGCATACGCTCACTATGGTGATCTCATACTTCCCCTTACACACTGAATAATCCATTCACAAATTTGTTCATAAACTATAACCATGTCTTGTCCACAGGTCAATTGTTCCCATGACAACCACAAAAGTGAGGAAAGGAAAAGTGATAAAAACTGTGCTTCAAAGGGAAACAGAGGGATCGTGTTAATAGTCTTAGATAATGATTCAATATGTTTTATAAACTTTACATCTCTATCATATAATCTATGAATGAGTAAGAATGTTTTGACATCAACAACTTTAGTCTTTCCACTAAGTACATACAAATACTGTGTATGGAAGAGATTGCGTGCTTGTGTGCGTGTACTGTCTATTACCTTTCGCCATAATACATTAAAGCAGATAATATCATTCAGCCGGCAGCGAAGGGCGCCTGATTCTAACAGACGCAAAGATTAAGACAGAGGTGATTACGCACGGACTCAGCAGAGAGACGTGCGTCACACACACACACACACAACACTCTCACATCCATAACAACGCTGTGTCATCCAGTGAAAGCAGTCACAGATGGGGACACAACCAGGCACTCACACTCTTACACATTGATTCCACGAGGCACGGCTCTATCAAGTTGCGGCATGGTTTTGTTCCATCGTCTGCACGGCTTCATACCATCAACCAGAGTACAGAGCATTTTGCCTGCTCGCTTCTGTTGACTTGGTCAGATTTTGCTGATTTGGTAATTTTCTGCCTTTGTTTTTGTGCCTCTATCATGCGTAGTTATTGTCTGTTTTTAGGATGGGGACTCTGCACAGGGGATTTTATTTTGAAAAATGACCGGAAGCTCGATGGCGTTCCTGTGTCTGACTTCTAGCCCGGCTTGTTCTGCTCTCAGCATCTTGATGCAGCTTCTGTCAAAGATAGACTGGGTAAATATTTTAGGCGGAGCAGAGTGGAGAGCTGCTTCTGGGACACAAAATGCACTACAGCTTCTCTGTTGGAACCCCAAACACTGTCTAGAATGGCTGCGATCAGCTCCGGGGGCCACGGTGCAGCCTGGATCTGATGTAGACATGCCTGGTGGAATCAAGCTGTTACTCAATCTTTGGACTTTTGCACCTCTTATCTGAATAATTTTGGATAAACAAACATAAATTGGTTGAGGAATGTGATTCATAATAGGCCACTTGTGTGTACCATATACACACACACTTAAAATATAACACACAGAACATGGACCCCTGCATCACTGGTACTTAAGAATGTAACCTGAATGGAAATACACTGATGTTTTCAGCTGAGTAAAGATACAGAGGTGGTAGTGAAGGTGAAAAGGGATGGCGATCAATCAGACCACTCGTCATCATCAAACTCTGAAGAGTCATCCTCGCTATCGCTGCACTCTACAGCGATACGACGGGACAGGATGGCGGCCACATCATTGCCAAAGTGATCCCTCTTCTCCTGCTCGCGCTGTGCTTCCACCTTACGCAGGTTGAATCCTAAAAGGGAGTTCATGAGGACAGCTACAGTGAGTGTGTGCGTCCCTGAAAATGCTTTGCACAAGCACCGCTCTGTCATTTTAGTCATAGACACACTGTGATATATCAATATATGAGGTGTTTTAAGCAATGCAGTCTGTTCATTTAGACGTCTTCTAATCATTGTTGCTGAGCTACATTTTGTGGAAATCGGGAAGCTATCAGAAGGGTGATTCAAATACTCAAACTGCAAGTACCTCAGAAATGAACTTAAGTGTATTTCATTCACTAGCCAATCAGCAGTGAGGGCTGTAAATTTTATATTGATCCGTTTCCTGTTACCTTGTCTGATGGCCTGCAGCAGGTCGCTGCGAGCGTCACTAGCAGGCTCTGGCTGAGGTTTGGGAGCAGAGCTGGGTGCCCCACCACCACCACCAGAGGGAGGAGGGGGAGCAGGGTTGTCAAAGGATGAAGGAGGTGGACCAGGGGGAGGTGGGGGAGGAGGAGGAGGAGGTGGACCACCACTTGCAGGCACAGGTGGTGGAGGAGGAGGAGAAACAGCAGACATAGTGGGTGGAGGAGGGGGAGCAGGTGGGGAGGGATAGGCAGAGGGAGTGGAGGAGAGCGGAGGGGGAGAGGGTGGGGTATCGAAGCCAGGTGGAGGTGGGGGAACCCCAAAGCCAGAGGGTGGAGGAGGGGGAGGAGGTGCAGGGGGAGGGGCGAGGTTGGGGCGAGAGTTGGGCGGAGGAGAGGCCATGGGGGGAGCAGGAGGTGGATGGTTTGGACTCAGCACGCTGACACGCTTCTGGGCCGGTGCTCCGTACTGTCCATCGTTATACCTGTGTGTGACAGAGTGGAAGTCAGAGATGAAGAGAAGATAAATAACAAAATCAATCCTTCATTTGCCTCCAAAAACCTTCCATTTCTTTGCAGCAGCAAACTCAGCAGCTCATAGTCATTAGAGGCTGAAAGTGAACATCAGGTTTATCATCTATTCTGGTCCTGCTCAACCCTGTAATCTGGAGAGGCTGCGTTTAGGATTGCAGTGCAGCTGTGCAGTACATGTGTAGTCGTACATTCAGCACATGATGGCAGGGGCAGCAGTGCGTTGGCAGTGCGTGTGCTTATATGTAAGACGCTACTTACGCCATGTCTGGAGGTGGAGGAGGCAGGAAGTCATCGGAGCAAGGCTGAGGGAGAGGGGAACCAGGGTCATAAGCGTAGGAGCCGGTACTTTGCTCGAGGCCTTCAGAATTGAAGCCATCTCCAGATCCAATACTGCCATTCAGACCTTCAGAAGAATTCCTTCAAACAAATTAAAAACATCTGCATCAGCACAAAATGCAGCATTTCATCTCTATTCTCTAAAACCCAGACATGCAAGTGACAAACAGCAAAGAGCATTTACAGATCTAAATGGCAGCTGTGAGTCATGTACTGTAAATTAGGAGAAATGACCCTGAAAAGATTTAAGAGGAAGTATCACAAATGCATTTAAAGCAACAGACGCAAATAGTGACATCGACACAGGCGGTGACTGGTTCACACAGTTATTAAAAGAACACTGAGTGCAGTCACTGACACAGCAGTAAGAGACTGTCCTTCACTTTAACAGCTTGACAGAGAAACTGAATGTTTCTTTCCTTATCTGTCCTGGCTCTTGCTTGAGTTACAAACAAGCCGGCAAATAAAATGTTAAATCACTTTTTAAAAAGATTGAGCTTCGCAGCTAATAGAGCTGCTGGAATGGGTCAGCTCATCAAAACATGGCTTCTTACTTCCTACTTTACTTGCTTTTTATTGTATTGTTTTTTAACTATCTAATCGAATATCCTCAGAGTCAGTTTAATGCATCAAAGATTTTTAGATACAACTCTTTTTATGTGTATAAGCACATTTTATATGCTTACTCTGGTCATTAAACATCATATGTAAAAATATAAAAACAACCCTAAGGCTTGGTGTGACTCAGTTGTTTACCATAATTTTACAATGACCGCCGGTGCTACACCCAACCCCCTGAGCACATTTCAGACAGGACATACCACCCATATCACTGTTACAGATTAGTTGATAAGATGGGGGAGACTTTACTGCATGAGTGCCAATTCCACACTATTACTGTTAACTAGAGAAAGAAATAATGAATTCGTCAACTCATTCAGCCTCCTGGGCCTGTGGATGACCACAACTCTGCACCAGCGCACACTCCATCAACCCACGGATACTTTCATCACACTTCACTCAATCTCTCAACTTACATCAAATCATTCTTTGGCACCACGAACTCCTCCCCCATCTTACGGCGTTCCCACTCCTCCTTCCTGGTCTTGATCTTTCTAGGATTGAGCGTCCGTTGGTTCAGATGGTCTTTCTTCTCCTTCTGCTCCGACAGGAAGGAGAGAAAAGGAGTCACGGAGAGTTGGGGAAATGCTTTCACTTGATGCCGCCGATATTGTGCACTTGTTTCAACTCAGTGACTGTCATGTCGTTCGTTCAGTGTGTATGAGCATGTTCACGCGTCTCACTCTGTGCTTGCGCTTCTCCTTCATGATGTCCTTGGTGTCCTGCAGCATCTTCTCCTTCCACAGGTCAAAGAAGTAGGAGGGATCAGTGTAAAACTTGAGAGCCTCCCTGCCATCATCCCTGTAGACAACCATTCAAAAACATTAGAATTACACTTCGGTATCGGTTAGACTCTTTGATTCAGTTCATCTGTCTCTCAGCAGGATTATGGAAATGCTCCAGGACCGATTGTCATGAAACTTGGTGTAAGGGTGCAGCATGGGCCAAGAAAGACCAATTACACTTTAGTGTGGATCTGAATCACAGGACGGATACACAAATTCTTTTTCACTGCCATTAATAGTGCATTTGGCCCTGGAAGAATAAATGCCATGCACTGTAAAATCCAGTAGATGGTACTGAAGTTCAACTGTAACAAAACATATATTCAATTATGGAAATACAATGACTTTATATCACAATCCACATTTAGTGGTACCAGTAATCCTCTGGGGCAGCCTACATATGTAGCTGCTCAAACCTTATACAGAAAGAAATCGTCATGAAGCGTTCGAGGACGGTGGTTTGGTGTCATGGGAGAACTGTAACCGTAGCATTGACACCATTATGACAACAATCCAAATGCGAGTTGTCTGTCATAATCTCCCCAAGAGATATGCAGGAAAAATGTAAAACTTTGCGCTTGATGAGAGCGAGCAATAATACTGACTGTGAACTTTGTGCTTGTCGACTTCAATCACACATCATTCAGATCTACTCTCACCTATTACAGCAAATGCTAAGAAACAAAACAGAAGAGTGTCCAATGCGGGTTATGGTGACAAAGGTCTGCGCTCTCAGAGTGCCCTTCCAGTGTTATGTTGTGTTGAAGTAAGTAGCAATAAGTGTCTGCTGACAGATCTTTATCTGCCTTATGTGTCAACATAATAATAAACCATAAAACTTCCTTTTTTTTAGAAACAGGCTATTTTCTTTCCCCGCATTCTCACTAGTATGCCAAAACTGTGCAAATGTACCAAATTTGTAAAGATGTGTTATCCACTTGATCCACTTAATAGCAATTTCACATTCAAACCAGTCCAGAGCAACTCTTTATAATAAAATTGTACAAGCTTATTCTCTCACTCTGCTTACAATCGCTGCCACTGTGTTCTGGTTTCTGATTAATCATACTTTCGGTGACACGTCATGCCTCGTTCAATATTAATATTCAAGATCTCACTGACATGTGTCAGCTGGGGTGTGACGCATATGGCTGTTCTCAGCAGAGCAATTTACATTGAATATAAATGATCCAATTTGTTTTGCCATTAAGTGGGTCTGAATTTAATATGGTCTGTCATTAGGTTTGCTTTTTAGAGTACTGCATCAGCATGATAACTCTTCTGAGCAACAGAATAAACATTCCAGCGAATTTTACATTTTTGTGTTATTTAACACCATAAAAATTGAATTTCAAAGTTTTTTCAGCATTTGCTGGGGACTGAACCTCATTAAGACAAACACAGTCATTATTTGAGACCCACTCCTTGATGAGGTTTGAAATAATATGCATCAGAGAGGTGGGTTTAAACAATGTATAGTCATGATGGCAAAAACATACCATGCATGTGTGGTTTTCCATGTGTGCCCATATGCATGCGCGTGTTCTCTTATTATTCCTTGCATGTTATAATCTAGTGAACGATTATGAGCCATGGACAAGCCCTACCTGTACTGGCTGAGCTGGTTGAGTGGCGGGGGCGGACTACAGGTCACGTAGGTCTCCTGTACGGGCACAGGCAGAGACGGCCTGGTGAACAGCTGCTGGTCCTGGGTCAGACTGCTACGGAAGGCCTTACGGGTAGTGATGGCCTGCAGAGAGACTAAGAGAGAAACAGACAGACGAGACGGAGTGAGTTATTAAATATTTATCGTGCTCAAGGGGAGGAGGTGGTTTTATTGGGAAGGTAATTTCAATTTTCAATGTTAACTGGAGCCAGCGTAAAAGTGGTTAAAAAAAAAAAATTGTAAATTTGATGTTATATTTCACCATATTCAAGCTAATAAACTACTTACATAAGTAGTAATAGTAACAGTAACATCGGAGTGCTCACCCTCCTCTTCTTTAGGGTCCAGCTGGGTGACTTTAACCTGCAGACGATCCACTCTTTCTCCCAGAGTATTGACTCTGATTGCAAATGCTCCAGCCTGGACAAAAAGCTCCCCAAACACATCCTCCGCATATTTACCTATACATACACACACACACACACACACACACACACACACAAACAAGTTTGTGATTTAATAACAACAATACTAAAAATAAACCTTATTTGTAAGAGTTTTACGACAAAGAAATCACATGCACCAAATGCTTCACAGAATGCTTATAAAGATAGAAAACTGTCACTAATGTAAAATAAGGTGGAGAATAAAGTCTGCTTGATAATAATATTAAAAAACATTTAAAATAATAACAAATATGAACTGAAAACAGCACACAACACAACTACATTAAAACATAACACTGCATGAACATGTGCAAACCCACGTCATACATTCGCCACATGTAATTGACCATTCACACTGTATTTTAATGACAGACATAACGACACTCAACCACACACAGCAAACACTCACTGAGGCTGCCGAGCTGGCGGATGATGTTGGCCAGGCTGATATTCGTGACACATTCCAGCTCACTGCGGATGTTGGACGGGATGGTTTGACGACACAAGTGCCGTGGCTCTATGTTCCTCGTAACCAGAGGCATGGTGGAGTGTTGTGGGTCGGGCGGCCCAACCCTGAAGGGGAAAGAGGAGGTGGATCATTTGAGCCAAATACATTGTGTTAGCATGTATCACATACAGCTGTGATACTAATAAACTGAGAGTACAATTAGTCCAGTGCCATATTGGTCAACAACCATTTTGGTAATGGACTGATCATTTTAGGCAATTTGTCTGACAAGAAAAGCCAGACAATGACATGCCCCAGCTTCTTAAATGTAAGGAACTGCTGCTTCTTCTATTTTAAATCACTGTAAAATGAGTCTCTTTGGATATTGTTTGTTTGGACAAATCAAGAAATTTAAATCACTTGGAGTTCTGGGAAATTATGGTGGACATTTCTTTACTGCTTTGTGACTTTTGTAGTTACTTCCATCCCTAAATAAGTCACATGCTGATGTGACACCCAGACACTGTGTATAAATAAAACTGGGACAGAGCTAAAGCAGAAGCAAAACTAAAGCTTTGCTCCACTCAGCAAACCTCCAGCATCCACCCGGTTGATGTGAAACCAGTAAATTCAACATAGTACGAGAGTAAAATAAAGATTTCTGCACCATTATGCTTACTGTAGTGTTAGTATTTTGACAGCAAAGCAGTAGCTCCATGGTGCCATATGGAATGTGTTCAGAAAACGACAACTCCCATGAGGCTCAGAGGTTTGCAGTGACTGCAGACTCTCTCTGCTACCAACACGGTGCAGGCAAGCAGAATTTAGCTGGCTGTAAATACACCCTGCAGTGCTTCCTATTCCCCTGCTCGGTTGCCTAATTACAAGTTTTTCATGTTAAGGTTGGGGCTTCAGAGAATGGTGAGGTCATGACACAGCTGTTTTCAAGTGTCCGCTCTTTTCCTCGGGTTGGCAGACACATTCGCCATGAGTATTTTCAGTCGGAGGTTACTGTAAGTCTGTCAGGTTTATCAGTTTCCTCACAGAAGGCGAACTTGTTAAAGTTGTGTCCCGCTGAAAATGGGGCCCCGCAAAGTGTCAAATTCACAAACTGGAAGTATGAATGTTTTACTAATTGGTTTAGCGTACCGCACAGACTTTTTCACGGAGATATAACAACAAGAGAACAAATCTTTCGGAAACGTTAGACTTTAACGCCCACAACGTTAGCTAAAATGTAACTTCGGTTCTCGGCCTTGTCAGAGCAGGAAGTAACTTGTAGGCGCAGCTTATCTCGAAGGAACAACCAAACAAACGCACGTTTACATCCTTCACGCTGTGAAAACAATACCCATTTAAACATACTTTACTTACCGTCAAGATCTGCAACTGCAGAGTCTCTCTATACAGTCCGGTTGTTGTCCTGTCTCAAGATTTCCACAAGAGATGTTGAGCGGTACAGTGTACGGATGAGCTACACAGATCACGGAAGTCCCGGGATTGTGAACTTATGATTGGTCGAGCGTGCGAGCTCCTCGGAGCTGTTTGGCTACTGTGCCTGTCGGCTGTTCTTGCTGAGAGCAGGATGTGGAAATTTCAACGTAAAGAGCGCAACTCCACCCTGACTAGTGGCAAACATCTGTCCGCAATTTGCGTAACAGAGGGTGGAGGCAGAAGCACATTCCAACGTGCGCTCCAGCGAGTTGGAACGCGTCCGAGGAATGACTGGCATTGGTCTTTATGAATAAGAACTCACTGTGGAGAAAAGCACTTACGAGGATGTATAACTGTCCTGCGAGCCTCGCCGGGTGAGTATTAAGTGCATCCTTAACCCCAGCACAGTCTGCGCAAACTGGAAGTACATAGGGTTTATGGAAGGCAAGCGTTCTCCAGTAAAGGTTAAATCATTTATTCAAGTATAGGAACATGCGGTAAATGGTAGTAGTGACACGGCCTGTTTGACTTTTACAATAACATTGCAATTATAGCCTGACGTGTGGTACAGTGCCTACATATTAGATTTATTTGTGATGGAATTAAGAGTTAGTAATAGTAATAACCACTATTCCGTGCAAGTATGTTGAAAAGAAAACGTAAACACTGCAAGTGAGTTACTACACTTAAAATTTATTGTAAATATAGACATACATACACTTAGGGTAATCTTAGGAATCACAATTATATTCATATGCTTGCATCTGATATACAGCCCACTTTAGTCTCCTTTGGGACAGAATAAACTTCCACATGAAGTCATGAGTTGTAAGTGTATACTTCCACATACACTGTGGAAGGTTTACATGTGTATTGGTGCAAGACATATCTAAAACTAAAAACAGACATTAATCTAACACCCTACTTGAATTATTTGCATATTAAGAGAAAATGTCCAACATTGTTTCAGCCAGATACCACAAATGTCACTATAATGTGGCCTATTTCTGTTATAACCAAAAACTGGGGAGCATGTCCTTCTTATGGAATTACAACTAGTCACTACCAGAGGATTCTCCAAGGACAGACAAAGTAGCAGTCAAGGATTTCTGGCTTTATTTGGTATTTTACTGTTGTGATAATGCACCTTTATAACATGGTTTCATTGCTTTATTCTTTGTTCTACAGTACACAGTTTAGTGCAAAAATGCATAAGCATAATGGACAGATTTCTCTGTATTGCACAGTAGGTACTACTAGTCTCAGTATAAGCTTCTCTTCAGTGTAAAGGGTTATTGCACATAAAAGCATTTCAGGCCTACAGAGATAAAAAATAAAATAAAATTAAATTAAAAAAAAAAATTACAATAAATAATCTGCTGAATCTCTACAATCTCTTGAATCTACATTCAAGTTCCAGATGGATCAAATTAATGATTAAGGACAGGGATCATACTGTATGATATAATGCTATGATGTAGTGCTGATAAAATTACAGGTCTGTTTGGTAATTAGGACACCACCCAGCAGTGGCAACAATTTAGATTTACAGTATCTGCTGTTTTTTATGTTGCAAATGAGACTAAATGAAATTTGTAAGTCTAATTACTACATTACTGCGCTGTTGCCCAGTTAAATCAGCAAGCCCTCCTCCTGCTCCATATTGATCAAATTAGTCAGTATCATGTGCAGACACAGCAGTATCTCCCTCTGAGGGTGGACTGATAAAAAGGCAGATCCTTACATCTCCACTAGAGGGAGATGTCTTGTTAAGAACAGCGCTTGCCTGAAATGATCGGGAAAAAAAAGTTCCTTGAAAGAAAAGTATAACTCCACCAACTTTTTTAAGGTTGACTTTCTCCTTCTTGTTGGAGGCCATCCACAATATCTGGTCATGTGTGTACACCTGTGTCCCTTCATATGTGTTTGTGTCAGTGTCTCGTGTTGACCCAGCTGAGTGTGTAGGAGCTGTGAGCATTAGATAATGTCTGTTTTAGGACACTGTGACCCTCTCCTGCAGAGCTGTGGACCAGCTTGAGTCCATAAATTTGGAGCCCCTGTAGGACACTGAACCAATAGCGGAGCACTTCTTCATTGGTTCCGCCCACCTCAAACCCTGCCCATTGCAGGTGCACTGTGGCAACCAGATGATGGACACTCTGCAGACTTCCCAGCTCAATCCAGTTCTGGAAAACTCGCCATTCAGCACTGAGCAGATCAGCATACAGGAAGTGGACCTAAAGTAATTTGAGAATACGGAGAAGAGAATAGACATTCAACATTGTTCAATGTATTCACAGTACAAATAAAAGGCATAATGTGTTCTACAAATTATTTTTCAAATAAACGAGTGGCTACTTTGGAAAGAAACACAAGCAAACATCAAACCAAATCCAAGCAGAAGAAAAGACTTTTCTCGGGAAGTGGCTCCAAGATCTGCTATGGCTTGAAGCTAACAATGAGAGTACCAAAATGTGGTGCAAGATATGTCGCTTGCACCCACATCTAGTACACAAAACAGGTGCACTTTATACAGACTCAGAGAATTTCAATTATCATTTATTTGAAAAACACGAAAAGAGAACACAGCACACAAACGTGGCACAAACTATTGCCAACAAGTCAAGTCCCTAGTCAAGCTGAAAAGTCCAGTCACCCACTTGCTAAATGACAAAGCAAGCTGAATGAACAACAACAGCAAGTGCTGTGTCATGTTTTTGCTCATAGCATTTCATAAGGCCAAACATGCATGTCCAGTGTCTTCCTATGCTGAGGATTTTTCTTTATTCAGTGAATGTGAGATGAGATGCATATCATTCATGTGGAGGAGAATGACCACAGAGACATCTGATCCAAAGCCAGCTGTTAAGCTGGAGATAACTAATTGGAGGCTCAACCAGGGACTGGGAGGTATATCTTCATCACCTGCTATGCGGGAAGCCGAAACGGAAGACAGTGAGGGAGACACAGAGGAGGACAGTGAGGAAGCCTGTGCTTATTAAGACCACGCTATATATTTCCATCAAACACCATCACCTGGTGCTCACCTGAGTACCAGCACCCCTGCTTATAATGTCAACCAACACATACTCAAACTGTAGGTATGTAGCTCCCTCTTGTGGCCACGGGATGTAACTGGGCCAGTGTATGATTCTCTCACTTAAATTGTTGCCATGGCAGCCAGGGATGGCGCAGAGCCCTGTTGCTATGGGAACGTACAAGTAAGAGAGCTTTCTGGGTATGTTGGGTCGAAAAGACTCTAAGGTATGTTTGTTTGGCACTGTTTCTCCAAATGTCTGAGTGTGTGTGTGTGTGTGTGTGTGTGTGTGTGTGTGTGTGTGTGTGTGTGTGTGTGTGTGTGTGTGTGTGTGTGTTTGGCTGTATGTGTGTGTGTGTGTGTCTTACTGTGTGATGTCCCAGAGCTGCCATGATGTCTGCCAGTGTTTGAGAAACACTACCCAGGTTGCCTCTAGTCTTGTGCTTGCGCTTCCTTGGAGCTCGCCACTCCAGCCACATCTTGTGCTGACTGACCACGCCTCCATCACCATGGTTACTAGCCAAACTGTTGCCAAGGTGACCACCAGATGCATTGGAGTTGCTGGGATCAAAACTGTGGACTTCACATCCCAGTAGTGACACAGTCTTTAGAAACTCTGCATCTCCCCCGTTCATACTAGAGAGACAAAGACAAACACAAAAAGATAGACAGAGAGGCAGGGGAGCACAGAGGTGGTTCGAAGATTATTGCATGCATGATTAAATATGCATTGCATTGTTTATTCCAAGTCTGCCAGTGACATGAATGCACAAGCATCACAGCACATGCACAGACACATGCACATAGTATACAGACATATGGGCACACCTAAAGGAGTATGCAACACACGGTCTATCTGCAGCAGGAAGGAGCCAGTCCTCAGCACACAGCAGCCAGTGGGGTGAATCTGCAGGGGGGTGTGATGCCTGAGCCTGGCCTGGAGACAAAACCCTGGAGCAGTTTAGCTGGGTACGGACAGGAGAGGAGAGATCATATGAGATGGGTTGGGCGGAGGCCTGATAAAAGTCTCACACAGAATTAGCATATAACTGAGAGGAAGTTAAAGAAGTTGAAAGCTTGTCTTATGAAATGTGTGAGAACATTTCAGAGTGAGTGATGTTTCCAAGTACCATTAAGTAAAACAACTTATTTTCTAGGGACATTGGCTCTTGAATGTGAGTCTCAGGAGACGACTGGACCTATGTTACATATTTTGTTGAGTTGTGTGCTTACAATATCCCGTATTTTCCCAACAATGTTCAAATTTTATTGAAAGTAATGGTGTGCTTCATTTGGTCACCTCTTAATGGCGTCATATCCTCTTTCCTCCCTGTAGTCACTATAATTTCCACACCAGACGATACATCAGAGAATGAGGACGGACATTGGCAAACTAGCTAGATGGCTAGCTGCTCTACTGTATACAATTATTTGCTCACTAATGATGGAGCAGGATTATGCATTTTCATCAGTGGTTGTTTAACAATGAAAACAACTCCCACAATCCCACGCTACTTGACGCTGCTATCAAACTTCATCTTTTGTTATAGTTTTGATTCAGAGACACTTAGCGACAGAAACTTGAACTAACTTGAATAACTTTGAGAGTCATCCTAATTTGTGGCAGATATTGAATACTTCTACAACAAAAACAACACAGTATACTTATTCTTACGATAGAATTTTATCATTTTCCCTCCCAGTTCCCCAGCACACGGTGTTACATAAGTCTTAACTCTTGTATGGGAATTTCCAGTCTGGAACTGAAAGTCCTCACTAGCTCCAGATTTTGAAGAATTCTGCTGCCAGGATACTGACAGTACCTGACTGATCATATTACTGCTGAGTTAACCTCCCACACTGGAAGCCTGCAGTTGTAGAAGTGAAGCAGTTGAAAAAGTGAAGTTTTTATTGATTACTCTTCAGGCTTGGCAAAACCTCACTCCTGGCTACAGTATCTGTAGGCCCCTTGAGAGTAGCTCGAGACCTTCAGGGAGGGTCCAAAATATTAGACCAGTTGTTCCCGACATGATGGGACTGATCACAAAGGTGGAAAAGAAGAAGAGAAACACTATCGCTATCCATCCATCCATTTTCTATACCGCCTATCCCTTTTGGGGTTGTGGGGGGCTGAAGCCTATCCCAGCTGTCAACGGGCGAGAGGCAGGGTACACCCTGGGCCGGTCGCCAGTCGATCGCAGGGCAACACACAAGCATTCACACATAGGGGCAATTTTTTTTAGAGTCACCAATCAACCTAATGAGCATGTTTTTGGTCTGTGGGAGGAAGCCGGAGTACCCGGAGAGAACCCACGCATGCATGGGAAGAACATGCATGGATCGAACCGGCGACCTTCTTGGTGTGAGGCACGCGCACTACCTGCTGCACCACCGTGCCACCTTACACTTCTGCTATTCAAAATTATATTCATTCAATACTGTTTTTTCTGTTTTATTTTATTATTCAAATGAATGCATCTGAACAGGGACATTTTGGTTAAACTGCTCACAGCTCACTGTCACATACAACCTGTGATGAAGGGTCATAAACAGACATCACTTTTGTAAAGGGTCACAAGGCAAAATGATTAGGAACCTCTGCATTAGAATATGTAACTACATATGTAATATGGTGCAGAGTTTATAATTATTTATCCTGTCATTTCTCACTGCTTATCTGTATTATTGTTTTGCAGTCCTTAGTACAATGTAACAGTTTTACACAGTTAAAATGTGCCATATACAGTAAATACAAATTAGAAGGGTCCACATTATTTTAGGTCATGGTTATGACATTAGGGGATTCGGACATGTCACACATCAATTCACTTTTCACATCTTTTCAGGTATTTGAATGACAACTCTTTGGACTACTGCAGGTGATTTTCAGTGTAGCCTACCTGTACCCTGGTGATATACGTGATGATCCGATTGAGTTCTGCTGTGAAGGACGGCTTGTCTGACGCCCATGGCTGCACCTCCAGTGTTCTGGGACCCATCTGAGAACATGCACACATACTGTGCACATCAATATATTGACAGCGGAGTGCAAGGAATACCAAAACATTAATGCTGATTTGCGAGGGGTCTGAATAATGCATAGGAATGACAGTAATGTGTGGGAGTGTGCACCCCCTGCCCCAGGTATGAGTGATGAGGAGGCAGGTCACGGGCTCTGACCTCAGTCCTGATTTGCCTGAGGCACTGTAACATACAAACATACACACTCATGCAGAGCCCCCACCCAACCCAGACTGAACCCTGTGGTCACCATGGCAACCTCACGGCGGGGGGGGGGGGGGGGGGGTGTTGATGATTCACTAGAATGAGTCAGAGAAATTAGCCTTGGGCAGAAAAAGAGACAGTGAGAGAAAAGGAGAATGAAAGAGAGAGGGGGTGAGCAATGAGGAGAAGGAGGTTAAGGTAAAGAGGGGGCAGATGCACCCACACACAAACACAGGTGAAGGGTGAAGCTCTATGCGTCTGAAGGGCAAAGACAGAAAGAGAGAACAGCTGTCACCTCTCTGATCTGGGGTCAGCGCTGTGCTCACCCCCTGCCCTCACCTGTTCCATCATGTCTGTAATAATTCACAGAGCTGTGCACAAACTGACCCCGCATTATGAATAAACTAGATGAGGAAAGCACAACAGCAGAATACGATTAGAAACTGAACGTACAGTATACTGAATGAATTATAGCTTCATCTGTCTCCTACTTACACTAAGTTCAAATTCAGTACATTTTAAATTAGGTTTGATTGGCTTTAAGGAAAGCAATGGCATGAAATTAACTTGGGTATGTACGCAATTAAGTGATGTTTTGCACCTAAAAGTAAATAGATATTATAGGTGAAGATGAAAAAGTGTAATCCCCCCCTCAAAGGCTACAGCTGTTAACTAATTCAATAATTATCCGATCTTTAACAACAATGCAAACACTCAGAAACATTTCAATTAAACTTTGTCATGCTATTCCACTTACCTGGCGCGAGTGCATCTCGTTCTCATCCTCAAACGCTCGAGCCACCTCCCTCCTCCCCCCATCATCCACTTCAACCTCCTCCTCCTCTTCCTCTAAACCCGGTCCCCGGGACGGGAATCCCCGTTGGCGTGAGTTCTTCTCCGGTTCGATGCTAATAACGGAAAAAGCAACCCCGCCCTCCTGCTCCTCCACCCCCACCCTTGTGACTCGAGGTAACCATGGCCCGACGACAAGGAGCTGGAGCGCGAGGAGAAACGGTGGAATTAATAGGAGTAATACTCCCGAGCGGGCGGGGAGACCACCGCGGCCCCACCACCGCACACAGGTCCGCATACCTCCTCTGTGGCGGCACCGGGGAACATCTCCGGCGCTGTGCCCTGTGATTCAACTTTTTCTGGAGGGCAGCGAGGAAAGTCCCAGCTGAGAACACCCCTCCTCCTCCTCCTCCTCTTCCCTCCTCCTTCTTCCTCTTACCCCCAGGGAAAAGTTGTGATGACGAAGCGCATTCCTCGGTCAGTGGTGGCCTTATTGGCACAGTCACTGCTGTTTTATTTAGCCCAAAAGGAACTCATACAGCTCACAGTTAGCCTAAATATTTGTTAAAAAATTAACTGCCTTTAGTTGTTGTTGTTTATCGAGGAAACATGCCAAAAGAACCACGGTGTTAAGCAAAATGGTTAACTTGTATAAAATTACCAAACTAATGTAAAAATACAGCTAAGCTAACGATTAGTAGTTGATGCTAAAGGTAACTGATGGCTCGTTGTCCGCCATGCTACGTGAGAAAAATTGCTAAAGTTGTTGGTAAACGACACGAGCAGCTCTCACCAGTGAGAGCGGTGTCTACAGGATCACTAATATTTATCTTTAGCACAAATATTTGAATTAGTAATGTTATGCAGTGACCATTTTTAACCTGTACTGCTTATTGAAGCAGAAACTGAGCTCAGTAACTGTTTATGGCCAGTACTTTTACTCAAGTAGGCTACTCGAGATCAGCTAGCTACGTGAATGCTTACATTAAATGCTAGCTTTTATTCCACTACATATCAGAGGGGAATATGGTACTTTTTACTTCGCAACCGTTATTTGACAGCTACATGTTAATGGGTCGGATACCAAATAATGTAATATACATAAAATTGTATTCAGCTGCATGATGAAAATTTTTGCTTAAAGAAGATTTTGATGATGATACATACTTTTACTTGATACTTTTAATACAGTCTTGTAATAGAGAATACCTACAGTGATTCCTACTTACAAAAATGAGAAGTAATGCTACAGATTATAACAGATTTGTTGTTAAACTGACTGAGTTTGTGATTTAGTAGGCCATAGCTTTGTCTGAATTCAGCACAGAAAATTATCATTTGTATTTAAATGAATTGCTGTTATTTTGCATAAATGTGGTATAAAAGAAAAGTCTGTAAGAGAGCTGTTGCTCTGCACCCTCTTCTTTTCTGTCTGTCATGTAGTGCTGTTGACAGTGCGTGTCCCCTTCCACTATACAGTGGAATGTCACAGCAAACACATTTCCTCCGGCCATGTCTGAGTCTATTTAGTCAGCCTGTTGACAAACTGTACACAATATGCAGCCAGTAAACTCCCCCCATCTGCTTTCTTTCTCTCTCACTCGTTCTGTCTGTCTGGCACGCACACGCATACACACAAGCTGCAGATGTACAATATTTGCTCTATTATAGCAAGTTTCCCCTGTGAGGACATGAAATTAGCATGGGGTCCCTTCCTGTCAGCTCTCTGGTACCACCAGCCTTCATGCTGCGCTTTAATACATTTCCTTATTTGGAAGAGGAATTTTGAAACCCTACATTTTTGTGCATTTTGTTTCAGTGGCTTTAAAACCTCTCCTCCACTCTTTTCTGCTTTCCTCAGTCTGGCTTCTTTCTTTCCCCTCCAACACATCCTTCCCTCCCCACCATCCATTCCTCTCCTCCCCTCCCTTTCACTCCCTGTCGAATTGTGTCCTTGACTGAACTCTCTCGCTCACAGTCCCAGACAGCCTGGGCAAAGCCCAATACTCACGAAGGCTCTAAAACACACACACACAAACATGCTCACATCTCCCCAAAGAAGCAATATGCTATACACAAGATTACCAATGGCAAGAACAGAATGTGTATTTAAATATTTTGCACCTCAGATACATACATGATATGTAACAGACAGATATACAATTTTTTCATCACAAAAACCACCAAACAACACAAGACCACAGAAAAAAGAAGGGAGAGAGCGAAAGAAAGAATGAGGCCCCGCCAAGACTTTGGTGTCTGGGGAGCTTCACTCCTTTTGACCCCACAGGCACACACACACATTCACACACACATAGATGCACACATACACACAAATACATGCATTACTGCAGTCACGCAAGCACACCCTCCTCTGGCTCACATCAGCACACAGAAAACAAGAGTCTCTTTGGGGCCGTTGTGTGATTTCAATGTCTCTTTCCCTTGTAGTTAAAACAGCAAAACACAGGATGTTGGGTCTCCATGCTGCAATCCTCCCCCACCCCCCGCCCCCCCCCCCCCCCAGAGCAGAGAAACCATGGCAGAACGCTGAGGAGGGCATGTTGATGATGGACCTTCAGAGTGAAGAGGGGGGGCCCCTGGCTTGGAGCTGGAGTCATATGTACAGATGCTGGTATTTTAAGAGCAGAAACTGGTTTAGTCCACTTTTCTCTTATGGTACGCAACACAAGGAGTGCACAGAGCGGGACATTTGCTAGGCTCATGGTATTTAAAAAGTTGATTTGGGCTCAGATGCGGTTCAGGTTAGGGCACAAGACAGAAATGCAGGGTTAGTGTAGGTCGAGTGCAGACCACAGTTGCTGGTTTAGCGGAGGAGGGCAGGTTGAGAGAAAACAGAGGAACGACACAGAAACAGAGAGAGAGAGCAGTGTGATCCTAGCTTGTCCATATTGCAGATGTACAGAACAGGACCAGATAGATTTGTCAAGATACAAACTTCTGGGGAACAGAAGTCACAGCAGGACTCAAAGGGGTGAGGGAATAGGTTTGTCTGTCCGTCAGCGTCTGGTATTCATCTGTCAGCTCCTCTCGGCCCTTCCCTCATACCAGCATAGAAGGTGAGTGAGTGTACACATGTATGATTTTATGTGTTCATGTTTAGGTAGTGAATTAATCTGCACATGCGTGTCTATGTGTGTGTGTGTGTGTGTGTGTGTGTGTGTGTGTGTGTGTGTGTGTGTGTGCGCGCGCGCATTTGTGTGTGCGTGCATGCTTGGGCATTTAAGTTGCAGTTGATCTTGATTGTCAGTGCTGGAGAATTAAAGCTTTACTGTCCAAAGCTGGCAGCTAAATTCTCACCCTTCATTTCACAGTCTCTCACAAAGAAGTCTCCTTACCAAAAAAGAAAAAAATGTTTGCAAATCTGTAAAAGCTTGGATTGAATGCACCTGAAAGAAAAACAGAGGGAGAGAGAAAGAGGTGACAAGAGAGTAATATGAGACTATGATATTTTTGACAGTGGTGAAATAAAAAGCAAGCTGTATTGGATTGAATTAACTAAACCTTGACACTATTTTAACAGGTCTTTGTACACATACTTTACTGTAAGTAACACCATATTTGATTTGGTGCTAAAAGGAATGTAGTAAGTGTGTGTGTGTGTGTGTGTGTGTGTGTGTGTGTGTGTGTGTGTGTGTGTGTGTGTGTGTGTGTGTGTGTGTGTGTGTGCATTGTGGTGGTGTTGCTGTTGTACTTCATTTTTATTGATTTACATATTTGTACTTCAGCTTAAGAGTTGACATGGACTTTGACTGTTTGTGCAAGTTTTGAGACACAGGCCATCATGAAACACATTCCAATCCACTTCCATTAAATCAGCAACAGTTTGCAAACACGGAGTATCTAAGGAAGTCAATTAGTTTATTAATAAGTTATTTAACTGGACCTTCTCTTACCAATTAGATATGCATGTTTTGTGAAACTGATACAAAAATATCACTGTAAATGTTTATATCAACTTTTTATTTCCTAATTACAACCACTAATAGTGCTTCATCATCCAATTAAATATCAAGTAATGAACAGATATACAGTTTTCCATATCTACTGATGGATCATTTCTAATGTCTTTTTTTCCTTATTGCCCAATTACATATCAATGAGCTGCTTTCAAATCAAAAGTACACTCATCCTTAGTATCAAGCTCTCCTCTGGACATGACTATTAGAGTTCCACTGGTGGTCCTTAGTTGTTTGCGTGAAGATTAAATAAAACCAAATAAACTCACCTGCTGTTACAGGCTGGTGACGCTGAAGCTGTCATCATTGGTTGGGTCCAGGAGCTGGCACAGCACCCCACCTCCCTGAGCCACCTGGGAGGAGTAGCGGTGTCCCATGCCCTGATAGGATTGATGGGACAAGGAGAAGCCGCTAGTGTCCTCCTGATGGGGCGAGGAGTCCAGGGGGGGTTTGGGGTATGGAGAGTGAGGCAAGGGGCCCTGGCGATGGCCTGTGCTCATAGCATGGGGGGTCAGATCCCGCTTATGGGGGGGCGCGGTTGAGGGAGGGCTGCACTCCTCATAAAGCACGGGTGTTGAGTGGGAGTGGAGGCTGGTACTGGGGTTGGAGTGTGTATGGGAGGGGAGGTGAGAGTTGGGGTTGGTGTGTGTGTTGTGGTGGGGCTGATTGTTGGTGTGAGGGTTTGAGTGGGAGAGGGGGTTGCTCTGGAGGTGTGAGGTGGGATGGGTGTTGGAGTGTGAGCTCAGGTTTGCATGAGACTGCGTATTGTGAAGGTGTGTGTCATGGGGACTCGGGTTCATATGTGTGTGTGTGTTCACACTCGGGCCAGTGAGTGGATTGCCATGTGTATTTCCATGAGGACTTGTGTGTGTGTGCACGGCTGTATTTGTGTGTGTGGTGTGTGAGTGTGGGCTGGGGCTGCTGCTGTGCGATGTCTGTCCGTACCAGTATGGGGAGCTGCAGTAGCTGGGAGAATCATACTGCGAGAACTGTGGGTCTTTTGGAGGGGGGCGGTGTGAGGGACTCAGTGCAGTGCCGCAGTGGGGTGTTACCCGGGGTGAGGGAGAGCATGAGGGGGAGAAGGTCCTGGAGGGTACAGGGTGGTAAGATTGGGGCGGAGGAGGGGTGGGCTTGGGAGGGTAAGGGGGAGATGAGACACTAGGTGAAAGTGAAGAGGAGGACTCTCCAGGGTATAAGGCTGGATATCGCTCCTCAGAGGAAGGTGTAGAGGGGTGGGCAGAATAAGGGGAAGGGTACTCACAGGGGTCCTGGAGGTAGCTGGACGGTGGTGCAGGATTGGGAGTGGCCAGGGGAGAGAGGCTGCTACTGTCTCCACTGTAATAGTCCAGCCCCTCCTGGAACAGTCCAGACCCCTCTGGACCTCCAGCAGTCACTGCTCCTCCTGCTCCGGATACAGAGGCAGCCTTGCCCCTGCCTTTGGCGCCTGATGGCCGCTCTCTTTGACATGGAGACAAACCCCCTCTGCCTCCTCTAGACCCTCTTCCCCGTCCTCCAACCCCTCCCCGCTTAGGTCCAGGAGTAGGCGTTGGGGAGGGACTGGATGGGGAATCAGAATGTAAAGCAGAACCCCCTTCTTTTTCTGATTGTGGTTCAGTCCGTTTCCTGCGACCGCGGCCGGGTTTGCTGGTTCCCCCGCCCTGGAAGAGGACATTTTGGCTCCAATTGTACGAAGGCCCCGAAGCACTCTCATGCCAATCCATCATCAACTTCTCCAAACTGGACAAACTTGATTGACCCCCCTCTCCACTAACAGATGCAGCCTCATTCTGCTTATATGTGCCACCTGTAGAGCTGGGTCCACTACCAGTAGCTGCAGATCCAAGATGTGAAGAATCAGAAGAGGACTCTGAAAGACTTTCAGGAAAAGGCTGTCGTTTGGCCTTCTGGGGAGTGTAGTTGGAGATATCCAAGATGTCTTTGGACTCGCTGGAGCCATATTCACTGTAGCTGTGATACTGATGCCCAAAGCTGTCTGTTGACCAGCCACCAAAACCTTGTCTAAAAAAAAAATAAAAAATAAAAAAAATCCATAAACATAGCAACACAAATTATAAAAGACACAAGCAGCACTTGAGTAACTGCTCTTGGTTGAAGGTGTAACAAGTAGGAGCCTTAAGAGCATGGATAAAGGTGGATAAATGCAGTGCACATTTTAGCCCTGAGCTAACTAATGTCAGATATCGACTGTTAATTAGCATATGAGAGACATGTCAGAATTGAAAATGATGTTCTTGGGTAAAACATTTAAGATTATGTAATTCACATCACTTTGTTCTAGCTATGATCAGACTTTTATTTGTTTGCACTTCTTTACTCACTGAAGTATACATTTAATCACATATTCATCACAAACCCTTCACAACCAAGTCAGATTTTTGTGTAAAAATGAATTCAGGATGTTCTTGAATTCATTGTATTGCTTTTTGAGTATTATTATGGTGACAGGTAGCCACATGTTATTTACCTGTAACTCCACTGACTGGAGTTGTACTGTTTGAAACCTTCTGGAGAGGAG
This sequence comes from Chaetodon trifascialis, assembly GCF_039877785.1. NCBI lineage: Eukaryota > Metazoa > Chordata > Actinopteri > Chaetodontiformes > Chaetodontidae > Chaetodon > Chaetodon trifascialis. The sequence goes on along the minus strand of NC_092072.1, from coordinate 12,794,207 downwards.
GAGGAGCTGAAGGGGCTACTTTTGGCCACAGACATGTACCCTCCTCCTGGTGATGTGGGTCCTGCTGACTCCCCCCGCACCATAGAGGAATGACCTACTCCTGGATATCCACTATAGCCCCGCTTGAGTCCTGCCTGGTAGTTAGAATAACCCATTTGACCAACAGTGGTGGCCTTGCCGCTGCTGTGTCCAGATCCATATGCAAAGCTGCAGTCTGCGGATCTCTGTGGCACTGCAGGAGAAGATGAGGAGTAACCAGAGGAGTAGTGGCCATAAGAGGCAGGATGGGGGGAGCTAGGAGAGTGTGAGAGAGTTAGAGGAGTGGATTTGGGATAGGTAGAAGTGGTGGGCGATGTTTGGGCCAAGCTGCCATAGCTGTATGGAGGCCTAGCTGAGGAACAATGTGTCTGGGCTGAACCCTCCACCCCAGAACTTGTACCTTTGGTGCTCCACTTGGGGAATGCAGGGGACCAGCTGTGGCTAGTAGCTGGACTGGATGGCTCATAACCAGGGGTGGATGAAGCTTTGCGGGGGTCTGACTGTGAGGAGGAGATGTCTAACAGGTCTGATGAATCATCTGAGTCGAGGAGTGACCGGAAATATCCAGCAAACAGGCCTTGTGAGTCCTCCCCAGCTGGACGAACCCCTCTGCTTCCTCCTGGACTGCTGAAGGCACCTCCCCTTCCAACCTCACAGGAGGAAAAGCCCCCCCTTGTAGATCCACAGAGCTGATACCCACCCAAACTCCTCTCCTTGTCCATACCCCCCTCCTCACCCCAACCACCTGCCCCATTTGGCCAGTCCTGCCCCATAGACACCCCCTCCCCTTTAAATGCACCATTCTTTCTTATACGTCTCCTCTTGACTGTTTTCTCTCCCCCAGGCTCAGTTCCTACGACACCCCCTCCCCTACCAACCCCACCTACACCTTTTCCCCTTTTCCTAGGTAATCCATGCTCAGAAATGGGGCTCGGTTTCCGCTTTTTGCCAATGGATTCAAAGAAGTCACTGAAGGTGCTCTTATTGCGCTCACTGCCCCCAATCCCCCCTGCTGCTCCTCCACCTCTTCCAGTACCCCCTCCTCTGCCACCTCTGGGACGTCTAAACCCAGTCAGCCGGTGGAGCAGGGTGGATATACCAGGGTTTTCCAAGGGGGTGTGAAAGCTTTCTGGCTCACTGGGTGTCCAGCAGCGAGGGGGAGAGCAACGGCCAGTGGCAGGGGGCTGGCGGTTTAAAAAGGCCAGTTTGGACAGAACATCCCCATACTCTGTTTTCACATCATTAGTATCATTAACATAGGATGGGTAAGGGGAAGGGAGTTTAGTCCGACGCCGCCTCTGGGGCTTCTTGGGCTGGTCTCCATTACCACCAGCATTCCCAGCATTCTGAGCCTCTCCTGGTATTCCTGGCAGGGCCTGTTTAGGTGGTCGTCCCCGCCTGCGCTTTAGAATAACCGGCAGTTCTCCAGGAGGGAACATCACCATAACACTCTTCCCATTGTTCTTCATGCGGAGAAGTGCGGTCGGCTCTCGAACTACCTCTGAACCCTCCAACCCGCCATCATGGCCTTTCTCTGGCCCTGTAACTGTCTCCAAATTGGAAATCTTGTAGCTCTTCTGTCGGCGGCTAAGGCTAATGGGAATGCGAGCCACCTTGACAACAATCTTTCTCATCTGTAAAGCAGAGACCAACATAAAACATATGCAACTGGAAATAAACATCTATTACATACATGATATGAAGTTGTCTGTTTGGTGAAGATACTGTAATGATACTAGAAATTAACTTACGCCGACAAAACGCCCACGTCTCCGGTTATTGGAAGAAGACACCCCCAACTCTGCAACAGGTCCCTCCTTCACAGTTAGCAGAGATGCAGGGATGGTGGATGTGTTTACAAAAGGGAGATGAGAGGTAGCGCGATGAGTCAAGGACTGGGCTGCCTGGCGCTTTTTCATGACACTTTTAGGAGCTGCTCTTTGGACAGATTTCGGGGCAGGCCTAGACCTGGATTTAGGCCCAGGTCTATGCCCAAGTCTGGGCCCAGGTTTAGGTATAGGTTTAGGAACAGGTTTGGGTACAGTTAGAGGAAGAGCAATGTCTGTGAGGCAAGGAGCTGTGGGGAGAACAGCCTCCACAGACACGTGCTCTTCTTTATCGCCAACAGCCACTTCCTCCTCTTTAACCCTCCAGATCTTTTCCAAGACTTCATCCTGCTCCTCTCCTCCCTTCTCCCTCCCTGCTCTCTTCTCCCCATCCTCTATGCTTCGGCGAAGGCGGGAGGATTTGCGCAGGTGACAGGGGAAGCGGGGACGTCCGGAACTGCGGAGTGCATACTTCTTCTCTGCCTCCACAGGAAGAGAAGAAGAGCCTGTGTTTGGGTTTGGACCAATAGGGACTGGACAAAAGGTTGTGGGCATGTCTGTCTCTATAGAGAGGACTGGGGCTGCCAGCTGATTGGTGGAGGCAGGATGATTGCCAAGTGCCAAAGACAGGGGTTGAGGTGAGGTTGTGTGTATGGCCTCTGGTGGTGTGAGAGTTCTGGAGCATTCTGGCGCAACAGAGCCCGCATGTGCGTTGATATCCATGTGTCCACAATCATCCATGTGTGCCTGTGAAACAGCCTGTGCATGTTCGTCTGGGTCTATGTGCGTTTGCATGTTTCTAAGTGTCTCTGCAAATGTATGCGTCTCAGCAGTAGTATGGGTCTCCGTCTGCCTTCGTCGGCAGGTACTGTGCCCCAGCCTTCTCTGTAGATGGAGACCGTTGGCCAGGGCAGAAGGAGAGGAGGAAGGAAAGTGGTCGGACATCACCGGGGCCAGTCCATCATTAGAGAGATCCTGGGACCCCTCCTGGAGCCCAAGCTCCCTGGTCCAGAGCTCAGGCCCTGACAGCCCCTCCAGCCCCCCGACACACGCTTTACCCTCTGCCTGAGTCCCACCACAGTCCACTGGAGCCCCAGTTTGGCCTGAATGTAGGTGATCCGACAAGCCACTCATTCAGTGAATGGTCATGCAGGCACCGAGGGAGGAAAAAGAGGGTGATGTTTTCTGCTGTATGAAAATTAGTGTTTCTTCTTTGTGGCTGGCTTCCTCCAAGAACTGGCAAGAAGACTCAGGGACCCTAGGACAGAAATACAAACAATATTGTTAACTGGATGGGAAGTCTTCAAATAGAGTAAATCTCCTTGCTGCATTTAAGATATAGTATTTAATCTTAACTCCTTGCTTCTAAATATAGTAGTCATTGTAAGGCATCAAACACTACATAAAAATCAAATATTTGCAACACAGATGAAACTGCGGTTGTGTGATAGAATCGTCAACATTTTTGGCAATGGGCCAAAAACCTAATCCGTAATGCACTCTACTCTATTAACTGTGCCACCCACACAGCAGCATTACAACATTAGATTACATTTACCATTCATTTCCTGCTCAATTGGTTGCTTTTACCGAATGGTTGTGGTGATGATTCTGATTTTGATTCTGAGTTGAGCCTCACTCTGTCTGCCTGACTGGCTCTGTTCTGCAGGGGATCATTGGGTCATCAATACTGCAGTGGAGAGCTCACATACTTCTCTCTCTCCCCTCTGCTCCTGTCTTTTGCCCATGGTTGCTAGAGTGAGAGAACGAGAAAGAAAGACAGGCAGAGAGACAGAGAGACAAGGGGAGACAGGGAGTTAAAGAAGGTGGGAGAAAAAGAAGGGAGTGTGGAGGAGGGTGGAGCAGAGAGAAAAAGAGAATAAGAGATTAGTACATGATGTCACAGCATGCATCAGACCAGACTAGAATCAGTATTTTGGTGAGGGCTGCACCATCTCACACCAGACGCAATTATTTTGGAAGATGACTTGCAATATAAATGTTTTAACTCTAATTGTAGTTGGTATTTCACTTCGATGTGCACCAACAGATTGCAGGTACACATGTAAGCCAGTGCCACTGTATCTATATGACTGGATTTTCAATGTATTCACTAACACACACCGAGGATCATCACTACATGGTGATGACCTTTCTTATGCCACATTTTTCTATCTCACCACATTGAAATGAGCAGGTTTACATCCAAAATCCATAACTTCTAATAAACAGTTAACAGTAGTCACAATCACACACACACACACTCACACTGCATGCCACATTTCACCAAAACTATTCAGATGCATTACAAAGCACTAGACTTGGAGGGTGCAACAAGAATGAAAATGTGTGAATAATCACAGCCACCAGGGGGAAGCAGAGAGGTGATGAATTGAGAGGTGTTAAGAGGATGGAGAGATGAAGGTGACAGAAAGACAGGAACGATGGAGGGATTATAGAAACCCAGAGCAGAGGAGAAATGGAAGTACAGACAGCCAGAACAGACACAAGTCCTGTGAAATCTGGACCACACGACTCTCATATGACAGCATGCACACACACATTCAAACACTAATACAAGCACGCGTGCCACACTTCCACGCATGTATGCAGATGACTGGCTCTAACACTGTACCACACTCCCTACGTACAACACAATTCTGTCCATCCTCAGATCTCCCTGCCTCCCTCTCCAACATATGGCTCTGATTACGAGGGAGGGAGAATGACAGGGAGGGGAGGGGGTGAGAGACACCAGAAAGAGTGCGTGAATGGGTGAGAAAGTATGAGGGAGGGCGAGAGACAGAAGAAGTACAGGGAGGTGAAAGACGTGATTTAGACAGGGAAACGATGGTAAGTGGAGGGACAAACAGAGGCAGACAGATTTAAGAGGGAGGGAAAAAAAAGTTGGAGGAAGCAGCAGAGGAAGAGAAGGAGGAGGAGTGGGAGAGTTTTGCTGTAGCAGAGTTTGGGGCTGCACACATGGAGGAGACCAACCTCAATGTTGTGCTGCTCTGAGGAATGACACAACTGGGACAGACACACACAGAGATGAACACACACACACACACACACACACACACACACACACACACACACACACACACACACACACACACACACACACACACACACACACACACACAAACACATACTTTCTTTAACCCCATCACCCACTCCCTCCTGTGCCCAGTGCTGTCTCCCTGCCTCTCTCCCTGCCTCCCCCCCACCCCACCCCCACCCCTTCTCTCCCATTCTCGTTCTCACTTTCTCTCTCGTCTAATTAACAGCATTCATTAATTAAGGCTCCATCTGACCGGCGTGCGAGAGAGGGAGAAGAACACATGCTTTAATTAAACATTGCTGCACATGTGCTTACACATACATGCACACACTGTCAGACACACACACACACACACACACACACACACACACACACACACACACACACACACACACAGAGCGACACATACCAACACACCAAGACACATTCAAATATGCCTCCACAGCTTCATCCTCCCACACACTCACACATCGATTTGCGCATAAAGACATACATGTCACACACACACGCACACATACACAGTCATGCACGATCATACACAAAACAAAGACACACATGCAAATATCCCTCTACTGTGCTCTGTGGGGGGCATTCTGACAGGGCTTAGATGCCAGCCAATCAAACGCTCCCACTATGATTCATTGTTTAAGCAAACACTCCTGGCATCCATCAGCCGCCATTCCAATATATTCACCGTCATACGTAGCAAATGCGTTTTGGTGCATTTTACTGTGAATGGCTCTGGGGCTTTGGAACACACAGTGGCGTAGTATTGTCTCTGTGAAAGCAGCCGATGGTGTGCACTGCTCTCACATGACGATCTGTTGAATCTGTTTCACAAAGAACAGCTCTCCTACGACTGATAGTCTTTGAAAATTTTTCATCTTGTACGTTTGTCATCTGCACATAAAAGTTTTCGGTGCTCCTGTGTGCTTACAGGAAAGGCAACAACACAGAACGCCACAGAGTGTAGGTGCGCACGTGCCACTGTGAAATTAGAGACGAGAACCTGTCATTTTCCAGTTTGGGCAGTTGCCCTGTTGTGCATAGTCTGAGAGTACATGGTAGCTGTACAGCATATCTATTCTCTTCCCATCTATCTCACTGCCACAAAGGCTTGCAGACTCACAGGCCTGCCAGCAGCAACCCTCAATGAGGAACTAGACCCTGCGTGTGTGTGAGTGAGAGAGAGTGTGGATGTGTTTGTGCTCGCACGCGTGTGTGTGTGTGTATGTCTGCGAGTGTGCGCGTGTATGAGTGTGTCTTCCTGGGTGTGTTTGTAAAAGCACTCACTGAGCTCCAACGGGTGTGCAGTTGTTGCTAAGAGACAGGCAGCAGCACCGAAACAGCATGGGGGGTGTAAGGGAGGGGGACATGGAGGGGAGAGAGAAAGAGAGAGAGGTAGTGAGACAGAGGTGGTGAGGGGAGGAGGGGAGAGCTCCACAGAGAGGTTTAGATAAGAAGAAGGGGGGATAAAACAGGGAGAGGGACAGAGGTAGAGAGATGGAGAAAGTGTATGTGAGGCCAGGAGAGAAGGAAAGGTGGGGAGGGGGGTCCACCGAGACACCGTGCAGAAACTCAGCTACCATCAGGCCCCTCGTTCCTCCACACCACCTCAACCCTGATCCGACCTCAACCTGGAGCTCCAACAGCCTCAAAGCTGCATACAACACATGACAGTGAACAACTTCTTCTGCAAAAACATCATCAACCAAAAGGAAAAAATAATGCAAAAGACAAACAAAACTGTCAGACAACTCGATGACTAACTGTTTTCAAGTCATCCACGAGGTGTTTTCAGTGTGTCATGCTGTATTCCAGATAAACGTCTGTCTGACTTTGTCAATGAAATATTACACATTACATGACATTAACAGCATCACTTGAAAGTGGCCAATCATCTGTAAATCCACTGTTTGCAGTGAGTCAATCAAATCAAATCAAATACTTAACCACGAATGATAGGCCTCTGTGTGGTGCTTTGCAAGTTTAAAAAATCAATGGAAATGCACTGTATTTCTGATCCACATTGATCACAACAGCTTCGGGATTAAAGATACAAACTTTATTCAACTTCAGCAGCATCACAGAACACAAGAACCTTCATTTACCACGAGCACAACATAACCTAGAGATCATCTTAAACTGATAGGTGGACATGTTGGATTTCAAAGCTTTATTTTTCTTCTCACTGTGGAAAAAAAAGTTTTCAGTATTTACTCAACGCTAGGCCAAACAGGCACTGAACAGCTAAAATTCAAGCACATCCAACCTCTTCCAATCAACAGACCTGTATTTTTTGAAAGCTTGAGGTGTGTGTAAGTGTGCCAAAGGGGGCAAGTAAAGTTATCCACACATATTGTACTACTGGGGCCGATGTGCTTGCACACAAATTACCACCAACAACCCTCAAACAGAGCAGAAGTTTGGATTTCAGTGCTGCAGCTCACACACGTCAGTCAAACAGAGACAGCCCAACTGACACACTTACATACAGACCCTCACCCTCCCACCCACTCAAACTCTCCTTCACTTTGACCTCTCCTCTCTTTCTCACCCACTCACATCCCACCCGTCCTGCCCCCCTCCCTCTGAAAAAAACCCCCACCACCTCCCCAGCTGCAGGAAATTCCTAATGATCTCCATCATCAGCGTGCGTGCTGCATCTCCTGCCAAGAGCCAGCATGTGCACGCACGCACACAACAAACACACACACAAAGCATATAAATGAACAGAGAGCAACACATAAACCATATGTGCAGACAAACAAAAAGGGAGACAGACGTTCAGACAGACAGACACACATCTAACGTAAACAGACTTCACACGGACCAGATAGTGGTGGCTCAGCCAAGGATGCACACAGGGGACTGGAGAAGTAGTTCGAAACACCAGACAACACACAACCAGGACCCCCCACCCCCATCTGACTGTCTCACTATCTGACTGTCTCTCTCCTGTTGTTTCTGCAGGAACCTACATGCTGTAGTTATTTTAAGACGAAGAGGACTGTATTACCCCTTCCTCTTCCTCCTCCACCCCCCCTCCTCATTTCTCTTCCTCACTGTTCCCTCTCTCATCTCTCTAGCACCCCCCCATACACACACCTCCCACCCCCAGTTTCTCTCCCACAACACACGCTCCCACTCCCCAACACCCCTCCCTCATCTTCAACTCAGCCTGACACTCTCTCTCTCCTCTCTCTCTCTCTCTCTCCTGCAGGCAGTTTCCTGGCGCTGCTGATGGCCGCCCCTCAGTCAGGTCATGTGACCAACCGCGCCAGCTGGGAACAGTGAGGAGAGTGCACATGTGCGCACGCAAAAGCACATACGGGATTACACACAAACACGGACGCACATGCAAATACGGGAAGATGAAACCAACCACTTAGGTGCAAACACAGAAATGTTCCCACTTACAGTTCATGCAGGTGCACACACACGTACACACACACACTGAGCTGACATGCACACACAAATAGGGAGAAAAACTGCAAGCAGAGATGCACGCTCACACTGACGCACTCTCCACGTAGTCAGGCTGGCGAGAGCTCATAGACGCGCTTAAAAACCACACACACCGACACATACTAACACAGTCACGTATTTCTACCTCACGCACAGAGGACACACAAACCAGATGCTTGGACCCCGACGCACACTCAGACCTTGAGGCCAGTGTTTTGGAGAGGGGCCTCTGTGCTGCGGCCCTGACTTCCTGACTCCTCCTCCTCCCTCCATACTCCTGTTCCACAGTTGCTGTGGGAGACGCTGCTGCAGCGCTGGTTGCCAAGGAGAAGGCTGCTGGCTGTTTGAACAACAATGGCCGCCTTGTGAACATTCCAACTGTAGGTACTGACAGCTCATCAGCCACAGCCTCAACATACACGCCGCTCAAAAAGCACACCCAGCCACACACATGCCGCTCGCACTACACACCAACGCTACACCACTGTACCTCTCAGAGTCTTGGCCTCAAGCCTGAACGAGGTAACACTCTCAGACACAAACACAATCAGGCATGCACACAAACACACACACACACACACACACACACACACACAGACACACACACACACACACACACACACATCTGTGCACGCTCTAAGAAATTATGACTTCTGCTGAGAGGATAAGAAACCCTTCCGTCCCTCTCTGTCTACCTGCTTCTCTCTTCCCCTCTCTCACTCACTCACACACACACACACACACACACACACACACACACACACACACACACACACAAAGTGCGCAGTGCATTCATCCATCTTCCCCCTTCTCCCCGACTACTCTCTGTCTTTCTCTCTTATCTCTTTCTCTCTCCTCCCCCTCCACAGCCTCCTGATTTCACTCTCTCACCCGCTCTTCACTTGCTCATCCCTGCCTCTCTCTGCCTTTCTGTCTCAGGAAGTGTGTGTTCTCACTCTCACACGCACACACGATCATCCTGGCACGCACACACATATGGAGGACGCACATTCACACACCGAGAGAGGCACACACAATCTCTTTCTCTCCTGGAAGGTAGCGAATCTCTTCGTCCCTTGGGGGCATAGACTTCCTCAGAGAAGGAGGGAAAAGGGAAAGAAGAAAGAGAACTAGAAACAAGGGTGGAACGGGCAAGAGAGGAAGAGGAGGAGGAGGGATGAGGGGAGGAAGGGAGGGAAAGAAGAAAGGAAGGGAAGAGGAGGAAAACTACATTCACGCCGGGGATTTATAGACAGACCCCTTAGTGCTCTGATTATCTGTTCATATTGATGGGACGACATTGAAGCCACGCTGGTGGAACGTTGAGATGGTGCTGAAGCCAAATTGGGTAGTGGGGGGGGCGGGGGTGTTGAGGAGAATCACTAACAAGTCTCTGCTTATCCTCTGACTCACTGTTTTTAACACACATACCCAGACACATGTATACGCACACTCACACACTGCTAAAAACAAAGATAACTCTAACAAGCTGACACGCGAGGATACGAATCATAAAAATCAGACATACTGTACATGTGCAAGTATGTTGATCTGCGGATAGGTGTGTGTGTGTGCGTGGGAGCCTGCACGTGTGTGTGAGAGACGGCGAGTACGTGTAGTGTTCCAGACACCGAGAGATGCTTTTGTGCGTGTGTGTGTGTACGTCTGCGTGTTTTCCCCATCTCTCGCTCCTCTTTAATAATTGAGCTGATTCTGTCCAGCTTGTTAGGGAGGTACACAGCAGCTTCACACTCTGTCTCCCTCTCCTTCTCATCCTCTCATGCGCTCTATCTCTCCTTCCTCATCCATCCATCCTGCCGCTCTCCCTTCATTTATCACTCCTTTTCCTTCCTGACCCCTCCGTCCTCTCTCTCTCTCCTGACTCTGTCCCTTCCCCCAGCTCTCCTCTCCCTCTTTCTTCGCAAATCCCTCCTGTTCTTTGACCTCTCCCTCGCCTCTTGCAGTTTCACCCCCCTCCACCCCGCTGCCCTCCATCATCCCTCTCCTCTTGCCTGCCTCCCTCTATCCTCCGGAGGTGAGAGGTCGAAGCTTCCTCTCTACTGTCAGACTCAAACCGGCTGCAACCAGCCCTGTGGGGGGTGGGGGTGTGAGGGAGACAAGGAGAATGAGGAGGTAGGAGGCAGGGAAAGAGACAAGAAGATAAGTGGAAGAAGAAGACGAAAAAGAAGAAGAAGAAGAAGAAGAAGAAGAAGAAGAAAGGACTGACTAAAGGACAGATACATGGGGGGGTGAGGGTGGCAGAGGGGTTAAAAGAGGGAAGGAGGCGAGAGAAAAGAGAAGGGGAGATGTCTTCTATTGAGTCAATGCCTTTGGCGCGGAGGAGCCGTTTTATGAATGTACCGTGTGGGAGGTGACAGAATGGAGCATACAAACACTGCTTACACTAATGTTAAATGGTTGCTGTGTGTGTGGGTGCATATGTGTGTGTGTACATTTGTGTGTGTTTGCCTGTGTGTGTGTGTGTGTGTGTGGGAGTTGAACCACATTTACCTGCCTGTGGCGAAAGCTATTTCACTTCAGGTGACGACGAGATTAATAGGAGTCGTAAAAGACAGGACCCTCCAATCCAAGGACAAACTAACGACTGATTACTTTTGGCTAGTAGCTTGTTGCGTAGTGGAAAACACTAGAAAAAAGTTCAATATTCCTAAAATGTTGTATTAAAATAAGAGCAATTGTAGCATGTAAAGTTGGTTGTTTTCTACAGCAGACAATGGAAACATCACTGATTTGGAAACAAGAACACAAAGAAACATTTATATCATTTGCATCCAAATGTTAAGTTTAATGCCATCAGAAGATAGCTTGAAGCGCTAACCAACCACATTTTGTCACTGCGATTAGATGTTAAATGTTTACATGAATCTGTGCCCTAAAATCAATTTCTCGTGTATTTTGGGAGGCATTTCAAGTGCTGAGTAATAATGGCCTGACTCATTCACAAGGCTGGTGTAAACTCCCTTTTCCTGAATGGCAGCAATATATCTGCTGCAAAGAGTTCAAAGGGGAGTGCCAAGATGATCTTCAGCTGACTTTCACAGAACATCTGTAACCACACACACACACACATACACACACACGAAAAAAAAAAGCTCTTTGTTGCATTTGACAAATCTTGCGTACAGCTTGAAGCCAAATTCAAGAAATGAGACACTTTGTAGCTGTAAGGAGAAGCCTGATATTGTTTTTGGAGAATCAGCATTTGAACAGACTCAGGATATCCTCTCTGATTTAGATTACTGGAGCTCTGTCTGGAGGCTATGTTTGTGTGGAAACAGCTTCAGTAACTCACTTTTTTGAAGCTAGCCTACGTCATGTGTAGACCTGATGCATCAATAAACTATCACTCTTCTAAACCTCTGTTCAACCATTCAACAGGTTGCACCATCCCAAACATAACTCAAAATTTCCTGAAACACCAGGAAATCAGTGAAAGTCAATACAAATACTGTACTGATCAATGTTTCATATGTCTGCGTGTTTGTGAATGTGTGTGTGTGTGCATAAATGAATATGTGTGTCCATTCTGTCTTCTCCATCGCCATGACGACCTCCATATCAAGAGGACGTCTGACTATGGCAACCTCACATGCTGATAGGCAGAGAGAGAAAACAGGTGATTGGTTGAGCTGTCGGCTGTCATATCAGCAGGGTGTATCTTTGTGACACTGCAACACACACATGAACACACACACACACTCTTGTCGGAGCCATCAACCCACACGCCTACAAACTGCAGTAAGGCGCAAACAAAAGGCACACACACACACACACACACACACACACACACACACACACACACACACACTTGGACGTACACATGTACATGCATACACACAAATACACACACACATAGAGCTTTGAGACGAGATGTGGTGTGTTAGGTGCGCTGACCCTGCCAATGAGGACAGGAGGAACATCAACGGAGCTACAAGGCCGTTGCTATGACAACTAGCCCCGCTCACACAGGTAGGAAGCACAATAGGCCTAAGCTGTTCTATGTTCACATTCTCTGTTTGTCACACACACACACACACACACACACACACACACACACACACACACACACGCGCGCACACACAGGGCCATGCACTCAAGACAAGTCTGACAGACAGCGGCTGCATGCCAAGGTAAGGCCATTTCCTTTTCATTCCAGCATTCAGCGGGTTGAAATTATTCATTATGTCCAAGTGGACCTGCCAATAAGAGAACTCAGTCTTCAACCAGCGACTGAGAGACTGAGACTGTGTGAGACAGACAGACAGACAGACAGACAGACAGACAGACAGAGCATCACTCTGCATACTAACGGCACCTGCACTAGGGCAGCCTGTGCACGTCTCTGAGGGGCCCTTAAATAACGAACTGTCACTGCCCAGACATTGACATTGACTTCTCTCTCCTCTCCTTCAGTTTCTCATGTACTCTTTCTTCCTTTGTAACCCCCCACCCCCCCCATCTCCTCCCCACTAAGCCACAGACAAGAGCTGATAATCACCACCATGAGTACGCCGTGTCTCTCCAGCACACTGGTCCTGTTGCCACTGCAGGATGTGCTGTTGCTGTGTCCTGCCTAACTGCCCTGACAACTCAGGGGGCTGCCGGGATGGAAACCCCAGGGGCTAAACGGATGCTCACCGGGACTCTGTGTGTCTCCTGTTTATATGTAAAGCAAACATCTGTCCATCATCAGGATCTGGGCTCACAGTCAAACCTCTGGTATGTGTCACTGGTATGTAAATTCCCTATTAGAAAAGTCCCATCAAACTCACCCACAGCCTATGGAGACAGCAAATAAACACGACAACGGTGTGTGTATGTGTGTGCCAGCAGTGTGACAGTACCTGGGGAGGTACTGTACACTGTTGCCTTCCTACACAGTATATAAATTCTGTGATAATGTGGCTTCTAGGTGAGAAGATTGTAAATACTCAAAAACAGGTGGGGGTACACAAGGTTCACTACACGCACGTTCAATCACATTACGTGTGTGTGTGCGCGCGCGCGTGTTTGAACATCATAATTTAAGATCTCACCACACACGCTGCATACCCACAGTAAAGCCCAGATGACCCAGCAGCACGAGCAGTACGAATGCAGAGCTGCGCTCGCCAGCGGCACCGATGAGGTTAATGTGAAAAACTCAAAAAGAAACGTAGCCAGAGGTGCGCAGCACAACTGGCTGAGCGGACAGTAAGCAAATTTTTGGTGTTGTGTACACAAGACGCTGCACGCGCACTCACCAAGGGAAAGAGCGAGAGTCCGATGGCTCGCGCTGGCTGCTGGAGCTGCTGCGGTGTCAACGCTGGCTGGCGGGGCTGTGGGCTCACGCGGCTGTCGGTGGCGGTGCTTCACTCCTCTCCTCGCCCGGGTCACGGAGCCGTTGCCTTGACGGCTGCAGCCGTCAGCGCGCAGCATTTCCCCTTCATCTGGGCTCCCCGCGTCGGAGGGAGATAGTCCTCCCACATCAATGTAAACGCTGTCTCCTCCTGCCGTCGCGCGCCACCGTCTCGTGCGGCTCAACGGAAAAACCGCTGCTCTGGCTCACATCAATATCTGCACCCACAAAGATGGAAAGCAAAAACACAAAAGGAGGGGAAAATTTTAAAAAATGGGGAGCAGGGACGTTGGTTTACTGTTCTGTCCCTAATTAAGGTGCTGACATGACCGCGCTCGAGCCCTGTGCTCCGGTTTTGGTGACAGGCACGGGACTCCCCAGTATGCGGGAGGCGAAAATCGACCGTGCGCCCGTGCGTCTCTGCCTCTGCAATTCCAGCTCTCTGTCTCTCGTGCGCCCCAGTCTCCGCTGTGCCTCTCCAACGTGCCTGACTCCCATCCGGGCACCCGTAGCTGGCCTCGCTCTACACCTCTGGAACTATGGGAACAGTAGTTTACTGAGGACTGAAAGAGAGCTAGTGTGAATGAGGAAGGCAGCGAAGAGAGCGAGAGACACAGATAGGAGCGGGAGTGGGAGGAATTTCGGTTGTCAGTGCCAGACATGCCCATACCGCTAATATCATATTTTATAATAAAACCTGAAGCTGATAAAACTCTTAAAAAGCAGTTTCTATTTATGTGAATTTATTAAATCATTTGAGCAACTCATTTCTTTTCGTACTAAATCTTTGGTGAAACTAGAAATGTGTGAAATGACATTTTGCTTGAGGCACAAAATGTGAAGTAGAAATATTTTCTCACGACCTTCGCATTTTACATCAGGAAAATAAAAAGGAATAATAAAAATCAAACGGCAAAGGACATGATCATTCATCCCTATATATTTGTGTTTTGCATGGGATGGCAACTGTCTGATATTATTTGTGAAGAAACACCGAACAAAACAGCATAAATGTGCAAATACACGTGGAATAAGAGACATGTCTTAATCCGGAAAAGATATTTTATCTTTATTACAATAACATGACAGGGCAATCTCAGCATAAAGGTTACACTTGTCAAAAAACACACATTGATCTTTCCAGTTTGTGTGTGTAACATTTCACCCTGCCCTCCCAGCAGATGAAAACTGTATACATGTTGACTAGATACAGAAGTCTTTGTAATGCATCAGATATATCTGAGTTAAATTAAAACAACAAAAGAGACAGCTCATACAAAATTGTCATACAAATTAAAAACAAAGAGCATTCCTTACCATCCCTCAGATTTTACTAACACAGTATTGAAGGTACTTAAAATCTAAAACAGCCCTTAATTTGACTGACTTCAAGGCACATATCGGTGCACATTTGAAATCAGGTCCCCCTTTCAGGTGATGGAGATGGATCAGTTCAACAGCATTTTGTAAGCGGAGGCATCTTACACAGGAATGCCTGTGTCTGCATACACAATCTACTCAGTTACCACACAGGTTCACAAGGTTCATTTTGACATTTTTTTCAAAGACAGTCTTCCAACTGTTGCCTGAAACCTGTTGCACCCTTTATTATCTCTTTATCAACAATTCTTTCTCATGTAAACAGCTGGCCTACTACTCTTCTCAGACACAGAAATCAAAGGACCTGAACATATATGGCAGCTGAACAGATCATGTACCAACTCGACTTCCCCCACCTCAACACAACCATCTACATCTTCTTTCAGTTCCTTGTTGTCATGGTTACTGAGTAAAGCAACATCACTGCAAGGCCTGACCAGCAGAGCTCCGACTCTGCTCTTCAACATGGTTGACTGATCTGTCCTGAACGGGCTGCAGTGAGCACTGACCAAAAAGAGGAAACTGTCTTTAAACAATTAAACAAGGCAATGATATGTATCTTAATATGTGCACACTCTGTGTGTGTGTGTGTGTGTGTGTGTGTGTGTGTGTGTGTGTGTGTGTGTGTGTGTGTGTGTGTGTGTGTGTGTGTGTGTGTGTGTGTGTGTGTGCGCGTGTGCACGTGTATGTGTGTTCAGTATGTATGGAACAAATACAGTGTATCTGCATGTATATATCCATGTCTGCCCGTCTATCTATCTGTCATTCTCTTTCTGTTTGTCCCTTTATTGCTCCACATCTGTTCCACACATGTGTGGTCACAGGTTTTCTCCGGGCTGGTACTGCGGCTCTGTGGCAGTGAAGTAATCCTCCAGGAAGGACTGCAGGTACTCAAAAGTGTGCCTCTCATCGGCCTCCCTTCTCCAACACTGCAGCATCAGTTCATGGAGCGAGGCGGGGCAGCCCGGGGCACAGGGCATCCGGTAGCCCCTCTCCACCTGCTCCAGCACTTCACGGTTGTTCATGCCTGCAGGGATGGATGAGGGAGGGGGAGAGAGGTGGATTGAAAACACATTAAATACACAGAAAACACAACTCATTATGGATATGGAGAAATGTAAAAAGAAAAAGGAATGTGTGGGAATCACAATGCAATGCAAAGATGACATATTTCTGAAGTGCTGCAACTTTATACGTACTTGATATACTGTAAGACAGTCATTTAACCCCATCTAGGATACATCTATAGAGACAATATAGGGTCGAGGCTTTTAAGCTTGCAGCAACATGTTTATATGTTGCTTTATTGAAATATGAAACAGCCACAAACTGGCAACAATCCTGACCATGAGTGTTATGTGTTTTATCTTTTAATGTTGATGCCGAAGAATTTGAATGTAACATTGATCTTTTTTTATAGTCTTTGTTGTGGTATATTCATCACTGCTATTTGATCAATCTCACATGATCCTTCTGATTTTATTTGCTTTGTAACCTCTATTTTTGTCTCATATGTCGTGCTGCTGTCTGAAACTCACCCAGTGCTGTAATGTAATTTGTTCTGATTGAAAATGTAATTAAACTCTCAAACCTGGAGGATTTTCACTGCCATCGATGATCAACCTGTTACTGCATGAGATTAAGAACTACTGAACAAGGTATCATCCAGTACCTGGGTATGGCACTCGTCCCTTAGTGATGAGTTCAGTTAGCAGGATGCCAAAGCTCCAGACGTCTGACTTGATGGTGAAGCGTCCATACAGTGCAGCTTCTGGAGCTGTCCACTTGATGGGGAACTTCGCCCCTGAAACCATGGAAGCACAGTGAAGATACATAATCATATAGCTAGGATAAGTTATGTCTAAAAATATAAGTATGGATGCAGAGGCAGATACTCTTAATGACTGTACAAGTGTGGCTCTATCTCATGCACGCACACATACATTCATGCCATTACCTTGTCTTGCTGTGTATTCATTGTCCTCAATGAGCCTAGCCAGGCCAAAGTCAGCGATCTTGCACACCAGATTGTCTCCAACGAGGATGTTAGCTGCTCGCAGGTCACGATGGATGTAGTTCATCCTCTCAATGTACGCCATTCCAGATGCAATCTATTAGAAATGCAAAGAGAGCTCAGACAGAGGGTGAAAGTGAGTTTCCTTTAAGTCTGTTACTGTGTGTCTGTATTTACTCACCTGTGCAGCCATGTCCACCAGTTGAGGCAGCTTCAGATTTTGCCCCTCTCCATCTTTTAAGAAGTCCAGCAAACTTCCTGAAAAACCAAGACGGTAGCATTGTGACGGGCCACTTATACCTCCTGAGTGAACTCATATCTGCTGAGTATGATGGCGTGGAAAACAAATGCATATTCAATCAAATTCTTAATAGATTCTTGTAAATTTTATACAGAGCGACACTCTTGGTGCCAACTTTCGTGTTTTTCTTTTTAGTGAATATTGAAGGAATATTTCATCAGCCCTGAGGCCACCTCCAAAGGGAGGTCAAAGGTCATGTTCAGAGGAGGAAAGAGAATCCCTGGAATTGGTAGGAATTCTGTGTTTTGCCAGCAGGGAGGCAGGGGGGCTTGAACTCTTCCAAATTACAAAAAGTCTGCCTGATCATTGCATGACCCATCTGCCAAATTTTTAATGTTGGGTAAATGTCTTAACTGTTTAAGTTGATGTTTTTATTTTTTATTCCTGCTTGTTAGTTGTGTTTATATTGAGCAGGATCTCGCAAAAGTTTGTCGTTTTAAAGAAAGTGTGAAAGTTAAGACAGGGGCCACTTCACAAGTGAATAGTTTTTGGTGCAGGTCCAGATCCAGGAATTTTTTAAAGGATTTCAATGCAAGATAGGGCGTTTCTGAGAATGTTCTCTGTTGAAAGAAATCTACCATGTGTCCCATGATCACAATTTGTATATTAATGATATCCAGATGCAGATTAAAACAACATTTATTATTCTCTTAGTATTATATTTCTATTTTACTGTATATTTCTTATTTTATTCTGTAAATGAACTATTATAACAAACTGTGAGATTTGGCTTCCTGTGTGGGTATACACTTTCATCAACTATGCATCTAATTTAATGGGGAAAAAAACACTATTTTGAGCTCACTTTTCTGAGTCAGTGAGGTTTCCAACCAACAACAGTGATTCATACTATATTTACAGTATGTCAGAGGCATGACAGTTCACTCAGCCTGATACCTTGGCTCATGAACTCAGTGATAATGTAGATGGGCTCCTCAGACACAACAGCATAGAGCTGCACCAGCTTGTCGTGGCGGAGTCTCTTCATGATCTGAGCCTCCTCCAGGAAGGCCTCGGGGGACATGGTCCCTGGCTTCAGAGTCTTCACCGCTACCTTGGTGGTACCATTCCACATGCCTGGCATACAGACAAGGGGATGTTAATGCACACATAGTACATGGACACACACAGAGACATACTGCACAGGCTATGCTTCTGGCATACTGACAATATGATAGCTATATATGCATGTACATAGTACTCATACAGGGATACAAACACCCACACATATAGATATAAATATCAAAAACATAGAAACAGAGGCACACAACATGCAGTCTGCAACGAGAATACAAGTGTGGTCAAACCTCTGGTACATGCAAATGTGTTGTTATTTTGGAGAGCATGCATGACATGAGACGGGTGATGTGGAGGGGGGGGTTTACTGGTCTTACATCAACACTAGCAGCACCTGCGTTACATGGACAGGCACAAAGCTTGGCTGGCTTCAGGGAGAAACTCTTCATGGCTCAGAAAACCCAACAGTCAGAGACACTGTATGACAACTTCATCATGGTCATATGTGTTATGTGGGAATTCCAACTGATATTGGGAAAAACATCAAACTTTACTTACATACATTCACATAAATAGCCAACCAAAGCCAGACATTTAACAGTCTTTGCTACAGGACAGTAACGGACACTAAAGAGGACAACGCTGGACAGACAGTTCTCCCTCTAAGCCTGTAGAGGGCGTCAGTGTTTGGCGGTGTCATTCTCACCCATCCAAACGTCCCCGAAGCAGCCCTGCCCCAGTTTCCTTTGTAAAGACAGCGTCTCCCTGGACACCTCCCAGGCATCCCGCCCGAGACCCATGGTGAGCGGGGTGGAGTTGGGACAGGGCTTGGTCAGGAAATAACACAGTCCATCATTGACGCCTATTAGGGGGAGGAGGTGGGAGCCGACAAAGAGTGAGGAGATGTAGAAAAGGAAAGAGTGGAAGTGGGTGATGAAAGATTGGAGAAAAGGGTGTAGTGATGAGTGGAAAGATTGAAGAAAGATGGGTGACAAAGAGGTGAGTGAGATGATGAAACATGCACATGCAAAAACGGTGGAGGAAGGGCACAGCTCTGCACACCTGTATACAAAACAAAGCCGCATTTTTATTCATTAGCTGCTGCTGCTGCTGCTGCTACGTCATTCCAATCACACACAGGGGTTTATGAAGGATTTGTTTCACTGCTGCAGTTTCTATTCAACACACTACATTTAAAAACTCATCAAGACTGTCAACTCTGTGCGTGTTGTGTGGTCCACAGGTATATTTGCTGCAGGTAGACAGACTCTGAACACAGGCTGATAAACAGGGCTTTACAGTGTATTACTGTGAGCGTGCAGGTGTCTTTACTTCAGAAGTGTTTACTGATGTTCTTCTGAACTGAACACAACCAAAGACTTTGTATATACCCGCTCATCTTTTAATACTGTTTTTTATCCAGGTGTGGCCCAGCTGTCACCTTCCCCACTCCAACACAATCCCACCATTCCTACCCATCCAGACTTCTCCAAACTGGCCATTGCCCAGTTTCTTAATCAGCTGGAGGGATTCACGGGGAATCTCCCACATATCCTTGGTCTTCACTGATAAGTCGGCCAGCTTAGGCATGCCCCGCTTACAGCTGCCAATCAAACGGCAGCACAGTCCCGCCGCTCTCTCTGAGAGAGAGAGGAAGGAGAGACACATAGGCAGGCAAAGACAAAAATGAAACAAGAGCAAAAAAAAAAACAGAAGAGGAAAAGGCAGCAAATGCAGAAATAAAGAAGGAACAAACAGGTTGCTTATGCACTTCTGCAACTGACAGGTTAACCAAAAACTAAAGTACAAAGGTACAAAGAAAAGCAAAACAGACATAAAAACACATTCTGAGCAGCAGCAGCAGCATGTACAGCTACAAAAAAGAAGTACAGGGACAGCCCAGCTAATAGGAAAAATAAAGCTTGCTGCAGAATGCTTGTTATTTCAACACTAGCCACTAGGGGGCAGACTTACACTGACAAAGAGCAGAGGAAGCGGAGGGTGTGAACCCTGTTACTGTTACAACAGCTCTGAATAGAACTTAATGTCAGTAAAAGCAATTGGTGGAGTTGTAGAGAAGTATTCAAATCTTTACTTAAGTGATCATAATTATTCAATTCTGAGCAAAATTTCAGGCTCAGATTAGAAAAATTAACTCAGAAGTAAAAGTACTCATTAAGCAGAAAGACTTTTCATTAATATGTAAATGACACTGGTACTGGTCAGGCTGAAGCTCATTTTAATGACTTATTACACTTGGGCAGTTCTATGAAAATGCATCATATTTAATCTGCTGACGATACACAGTACATTTTATACAAAAACTGAACCTGCAAAGTGACTTCAAAGTCGAATTGTGAAATAAATGTGGTTGAGCAAAAAGTAAAATTCTTCCAGTGAAGTGCAGCAGAAAGTGCAATCAAATGGAAATACTCAAGCAAAGCAGCTCAGTATTGTACAGTAAAAATGCTGGGACTCATAAGTAAAAATTAAAACATATTTACCAAAAATCAATGAAGTTGATGGGGTAAAATATTAAAGATATTGTCTTTGGACTGTCTCCAATTGAGCATATGTCAAAAAGGATCACAAAATGATGACATTTTGTTTTATTTCTGGTTTACACAGCAACCCCATACCCCATAACTGGGGTTATACTTACTTTCCACCACTGATTAACAGTGAATTGAACAGTTTGAATCAAGCAGAGACAGAAATGGCCTTAAATTCTCTTTTGCAGTAGAGCAGAGAATCATTCAGCAAAGAGGTGCATCAGAAAATGGCAACACAAGCATTTTTTCACTCTGAAGGAGAAGCAGAATAAAGAGTTTGGATATGTGTCCACGTGCTTGTGTTTGTGTGTGTGTGTGTGTGTGTGTGTGTGTGTGTGTGTGTGTTACCTGTGTAGTGCTCTACCAGCTGCTGCACAGTCTCGAACTGAGATCTCGTGGTGATGTAGTAGCCACCATTGTCTAGTTTGCGGATCTTATAATGCTTGACGTGATCTCCCTTGTTGTCGTCCCAGTCACGGATAGACAGAGAGTAAGCACCTGTAAAGAGAGAGGAGAGGAGAGGAGAGGAGAGGAGAGGAGAGGAGAGGAGAGGAGAGGAGAGGAGAGGAGAAGAGAGGAGGTAGACAAAGAAGCATACAGTGGGGGACAGGTATGAGATGGAAAGAGAGAGAAATTGAAAGCTATCACATATAACCTCAAGCAGTAAACCTCAATTGTGTGTGTGTGTGTGTGTGTGTGTGTGTGTGTGTGTGTGTGTGTGTATTATTCACCCTTGGTGGTCTCGCTCTCCCGTATGAGGAAAGTTCCCCTCTGGTTGCCATGGCCCAGCAGCTGTCGCTCCGCATCCTTCCTGCCCATCTTCCCAAAATACCACCTGTCACCATGACAACAACATGCAGGTCACCTCAGCAACAACCATGCGACCTCTGACCGCAGACGACATGTCAATAATTGAAAAAAATCGTCCAGTGTAAACTATGAGCACTTACATTGAGACATGCATAGCTTTCACTGCTGTGTGTGTGTGGACGTGTATTACTCATGGGGACATAAATCACACTTGGGTTAAGGTTAGGGTTAAACAAGTAGAGGTCAAGGTGATGGTAAGTCTTTAGGAACTGAATGGAAGTCAATGCGATGTCCTCTGAAGTGATGAAAGCATGATTGTCTGTGTATGTGTGCATGTGCGTGTGCACTCACTCTTCGGCCTGTATGGAGTCGACAGGAGCTACATAGTTGGAGGGGATGTAACCTGAGTTGCCTGTGTCCAAAGAGCGAGCCTCCCACCAGTCACCCTCTCTGCAACAAACACACACACACACACACACACACACACACACACACACACACACACACACACAAAACGTCTGTTTGCTTGGAGAGATGCAAAACATGAGATGTGTCGGTGTAAGAATGCAAACTGTACTTTCATGTTTTTCTCAACAGTTTCATCTCCGTCTACGTTAGGATGAACTGAAGAATAAAAGGTGTTGAGATGAAGCAGAGGATAAAGATCTCACTTAGCTGGAGTAACAATGAAGTGAAACATAACGCCGAAGCTAAACATCATAACGTAAACTTATTTTAGATTTCGAGAGTAGGACAGAAACATTGCTCGAGAACATGAGCTGCAGTGGTTCGCAGTTTAATGGGTGGCATTTAATTGTAATCTTTGGCATTTAGTGTATGCAAACAAAATTAATTACCTTTTGGGAGTCATAACTCATCTAATTTCACACATTTAACACTGATCACAGATAGTTAGCACTCAGCTCCCGCTGCATATTGTCACATTTTTGTACGATAATATTTCATACATTAAACGTATTATTACAATTTTATCAGGGGTGTTTTTTTAATCAAATTTTTAATGAAACCAATTAAATTTAACAACATCTGTAAATGATGTTTTGAAATGCAGTCATGTGAGTGTACATGCGTACGTACGTGTTGTTGATGATCTGAAATTTCTCTCCTTTCTGAAAAGTAAGATCGTCTTCAGTGCGAGCGTCGTAGTCATACAGAGCTATAAAGAGAGTGACTCCACCAGCTGCACGCATGTTCACACACACACACACACACACACACACACACACACACACACACACACACACACACACACACACACACACACACACACACACACACACACACACACAAGAGACAGAGAAGTTAACAGTTTCCCGTTATAGTTCATACCATTGAACCATAACAATCACCTACATGGTTATTTTAACGGTTTTAAATGACCTGACGGTGTTTTTGTTCCTCACTGTCTTGAAATAATACTCAAACAGCCAAATACACTGTATAGAGAAGTAGTTACAGAAGTAACTGGATTTACTGGAGTAACGAGTCCTTCTGTCCAAACTTCTTAGCATAATTTCAGTGTCAGAGGTGGGCATAAAATAGTCCTCTTTCTATGCAAAGATGCATTTAATAGGCCAGCCAAATATGAGGCTTATTATGCCTTTATTGCTTCTCAGTAAGGAAACAGAGTGAATTTCACACTAAAAAGACTGCAACTTGAGAGATACCCACTAGATTTGCCTAAATGAGACTGCTGAAGCCTCTTATTAACTTCAGCTGAATTTTAAAATGCAGCACTTTCTACACAAAACAGGCGCTGTGGATTTTGATGCCCATCTCTTCCACTGAAATGAATCATTTCAGGGCCAGTATGGATCAGAGAAACAATTACAGTGATCAGTGACCAAAAAAATGTAGTTTTCCTTCACTCCATGTTGTCATGTTTATTTAATAAATATTAGATATTTTATTAGATATATATTTCTGTATGATTACGACATCATATCATGACTGCTACGATATAGATTTATCTGATTTTAAGATGATGGTCACACGGTGCAAAAGACATGATTCAGAAATTTAAGAAAGGAATGTTTATATATGTAAATAATATTAAGAGACCGTTTATTTGGGTCTTACACATGCCTCCAGGCCGCTGGTGTGAGTTGGTGTTTGGGAAGATGTTGCTGGATGAGAAGCCCTTGTTGAAGTCTGGGATGGTCTGAGTGGGGTCGGGACAGTAACGGCCCAAGGCTGCAGACAAGCCTCCATCTGCGTTGCTAGGAGACAGATCTGTAACGTCTACTGCTGCTGATGTTGCTGGTGCTGCTTTGGCAGACTTCTTCTGCTTGCAACAGACACACCCCATAATAACCAGCACGGAGAAGGCGTCTGTGAAAGCAAGCAGAGTTAATGAAACGTGCCACAACTTCTTCAGTATGGAACTGTTGAATTTTCTTCTCTTTCCTGCTGCTTGAAGCTACATAATAGTGATTAAAGCTGTATGCATTATATTATGATTTTACCTGGATAAGCACAGTATCAGTGACAATGTGTTCGCTTACAGAGATGTCAACAAAGGTTAGTTAAGAATAAAGATGGGGACTGTTTAAAGTGGCACTCCACAGATTTTCTCTTTCACTTCCATAACAAAATGTCTGGACTTTGCATGCTGCTGTCACTCCAAACCCACAACTCATCCAGTCCGCATGAGGCCTCAAACAGACTTATTATGAATGTGGAAAACAATGACTTCATCAAAACATTACTTGAACCATGTAGGCCAGAAACAATAACTCAACCAAGTATAGGTCATAGCGGTAATCAGAACGCACTTTATTATTGCAGCCTGTAGGCCTCCATCGGCTTGTATAACATGACGTTAACGCGATGACAGAGCACATCACGGTATGTACAACTGAAATCCATGAGGGCTCAGTCTGCAAGTGCAAGGTGGACATTTGGATTCAGCCTCGTCTCAAGTTTGAGTCACACCCCAGAAACACCTACATTTCCCAGAATGCACCATGTCAACATATTTCTAACATCCTATTCCACATCTTTCTGTCAAAAACGTTCACACATTTTGCGATAACTGTGATGGCATAATCAGGGTGTCCAAACTTTGGAACGCTCGTCCAATCACAGAAGACATCATAATATGTCTGTTATTAAACTGTTATTAAAGGCTGAATAGTACCTCATGTGACAAGGAAACCTCATGTAAAATCAGTGGACTGCACCCTTAATTACAGCACTTACCCATTAGTAAATCAAAGACAGTATCACCACTTATCAATAAGATTAAAAATGCAAGAATGTAGTGGATTCAACATCAGAAATAAATCAATTTTAGTGCTACTGTAAGTACTCGATCAACCCCCAACTCCTGTCTACACGAGCTGACGCTTCAAATACAAGCTGGTAGAAAGTGAAAGCAAAATGGATCAACAACACACAGAGGAGAGGGTCACCCCCACAAAACAAACCACAAGGGTGTGAAGAGCTGAACTGTGAAGAGAGAAGTAACTAACTTTAAACAAAAAACTTAACTTCCCTCGAGCGGGAAGAGGAGGAGGAAGAGCGAAAGTGGTGAGATGGGGGTAAAGCGGGAAGGAGAAGTTAACTTTTTCTCACCTGATGTCTTCCTCTGTCAGATCATCTGTCAATCACCATCGCCACTGGAAAAAAAGAAAAGAGGGAAGGAGGTGAGTGACAAGGGGTGGAATGAGAGAGCAGGGCAGGGAGGGGATGGGTAGCAGAGAGCCAGAGACAAAAAAAGTGAGATGGAGAACGTGAGAGAAAGGCACAAAGGCGGTAAAGCGTGAATAAAGACATGC
Organism: Chaetodon trifascialis; assembly: GCF_039877785.1. NCBI lineage: Eukaryota > Metazoa > Chordata > Actinopteri > Chaetodontiformes > Chaetodontidae > Chaetodon > Chaetodon trifascialis. The sequence continues at coordinate 12,768,577 of NC_092072.1, read as the reverse complement.
GTGAAGGGAGACGCGAGGAGACAGAAGTTCGAAAAAAAAAAACCTGAGACAGAGACAGCTCGAGATAAGGACAGACATAGAGAGATGTGAGGTTAGCCACTTCCCTTTTTGAAGTGCAGTTTCAAGAGAGGGTACTCACACACTCTCTCTGGTCAACAGCTGTGTGTGTGTGTGTGTGTGTGTGTGTGTGTGTGCGCGTGCCTGTACGTTTGTGGTGTAATATACCTGTAAATGTCATCATTTGACAGGGGTAACTGACACAGAGTGACAGTCACTGACGATGTGAAATTTGTTTCACAAAGTGCACATGTACGCAATCCTGACTTCCAGTTTTGAGCAAACCACATTGTCTGAGTAGAACTGGAGTCGACAAAGCAAAGGCTGGTGCCCGGATCAAGAGGAAATAACATACAGAGAGAACTGTAAAACATTTTAATTGTGTGCGGAGAGGCCTGCACACAGTCATCAACATGATCCTGATCAACACGAGCGCGCTCTGTTATCTTATTCTGAAGAGTCAGAAGAGAAGCTACAGCCAGGAACCAGTTAGCTTAGCTTAGCACAAACACTGGAAACAGGGGGAAACTGCTAGCCTGGCTCTGGCCGACAGTAACAAAGCACACCTGTAACCAACTTGCACATTTTCACATAAGAGTTATGAAACAGCTGAAACAAGAGGTCTATTTTCATAATCAGTCGAAGTCTTTTTTCAAGCCAAATGCCCCGAAATATCTTGTTCTTCAAAATTTTGAGGAACTTATGCTTGTCTTATGTGATGGTAAACTGGATATACTTATCCAGCTCTCGATTAAACTGTTAATTTTGGAGGCTGCAGTTTCTAATATTTCGTCAACTATCACTGATATAACTGTGGTGGACAAAAAATGAGAAATACCTCTCGGTGTAATGTAAGCAGCTCAGTAGCACCACCAACTACAGCCTCTAAAATGACCAAAAGGTTGAATCAAAACCTCCAAATGTTTCAACAAAACTGAGTGTTAGCGACTGTAGGTGTGCCAAATAAACTGGCAACTGGCTGTAGAGTCGCTGTAGGATTCAAACTGGCAACCTGCAGCCTCCCCACCTACAGAGGAATGCGAGGGAAGTCGCACACAGGAAGAACAATACAGGTTATGGCAGGGAGCGACAAAAAAAAAACAACAAGCAATTCACTTTCATTCTGAAAAAACACCGGCGCTCCCACTGAACGGCAGCAGGTTTGTCCCATCCACACCGCAAATTCCCCAAAATCCCTGTTTGAAGCAACAAAAGCTATTATGGGCCACATCCAGAGGAGTCTGGGGCAAAATATGCAAAAATGTAACGTGCGCACAAGCCCGCACGCACATACACACTCATTCACTATCAGGCCAGCCATCAGGAGAGCTACAGGAAGTTAGCCCTGTTAGAGTTTCCTGTCCAGCCCTCGGATGGCTCCCCCCTTTTCCTGGAAACTGAGGACAGAGTCCATCCACACACACACACACACACACACACACACATACACCAAGCAGCTGCAGGGCCACAAACGCCCCGAAAACACACACATCTTCCCCTCTGTTGCTGTTTTTCTCCAGTTGGTGCCGACACCCCTTCAACAGTAACCTTCCCCCGGACCAAAGCTGCTGCCGTCTTTCTCTTTCTGATAAACCTTAAAACGAGAAGTGACAGAGGCAGCAGAAGTGGCTTCTTCCCTTTCATCTTTATCTCTCCTCTGACCTTTCTCTCATCTGCTCTTTTTCTGCTTTTTTCGAAGATTGGCCGATGAACACAGGCAGGATCAGCAAAATAACCAGGAAATGTATTCAGACAAACACACACACACACACACACACACACACACACACACACACACACACACACACACACACACACACACGCAGAGGACTGTTGGCAGGACGGCCATACAGCCATTGTTCTCCATTGGGTTCCTGTTGACCAAGTTTTCTTGCTCTCGTCCGTCTTCCTCTCTGCACACACGAGCTGTGATCATTCGGAAATACCTGATAATTCAGTTGATCTGAGGTGTTTATGCATAAAGGAAACACCGTCATGAAAACACATTTCAGCGCTAAAGGCCAACTGCAGCACAGTTTCTCAGCCCAGTGGACAAACAAGCAAGCATGCACGGAGAGCCAAAATACGCAACTGTGCGGCAACATACAGGCCTTTATGCTGTCATGTTGCAGAAGCAAGCGCACAGCGACATGTATGCATGCGTGTGGGTATTTCCTCTCTTTTGTCTGCGCTTCATGACAACAATTTATCTTTCAATCAGCCACAAACATTAAAAGTACTACACTGAGGAGTGTGTGGGTGTGTGGTGGCAATGGTGGTGGGTGAAGGTAGCGCATTCAAATTGACACACAGCATACTTGATGCTGCTGTTTACGTGTGTGTGTGTGTGTGTGTATGAAAGACAAAGGTCTACACGGGCAAGTCTTCCTCTTTGCCTTTTGATACCAAGTAACGAAAATGAGATCCAGCATGCAACAAATACACCATGCTCAATTTTGGGAGAGTTTAAGAAGCGTCATGAATTACTCTTTGTTTGAATTATGTGAGAGTTTACGGTAATGAAAGTGATAGCGATATCCTTGCATACAAAAAAACACAAAGCGGTGTGAAGCGACTGAGGTGCTGCCGTACAAAGGCTCTTCAGTCATGAAAACGTGCTTGTTTAATATATGTTTAGCCCTCCTGCAAAATTTGCATATGGTGTAACAGCAACAAAATGGCATAAATGTCACTATTTCTTCGCCATCTCAGAACTAAACATCATCTCACTGACCGCTGACCATCACAGCAGGTTTTTATAGCCGCTGGCAAATAGAGCATTCTGTGAAACAGAGGCAGTTTCCTCTGGTGGGGAGAGGTGTGGTATTGGTTTGTGACTGACTGTCTGTGACAACAGGCCCTTTTACACCTCAGTCTAACACTTTCTATTTATTATTTATTATCAAGCACCAGTGTTTACGTCCTTAACAGTTTTTAAGGAATATTTCATCCAAATTGCAACATTTTTCAACCTTCCCCTGGTGGTATGAAGACAGGCAAGTAATTTGGGTATTTTGCCCAGGTGTTGAAATATCCGCCTCCACCCCAATAGAGTGGAGGTGAATTTTGTAATTCACAGCCTTCAGTAGAAACACTTTCGACCAAAGAATTTAGAGTATGACATATTGAACCGACCCCTTGAAAAGTATTGCGCTCCATTGCAAAAGTCCGGTATTCAAATTTTTAGTGAAGTGCAAGTAAGGAAGTATTATCAGCAAGGTGTATTTAACGTATCCAAAATAGTACTCCCAGTACTCAGACTGCAGAATGGCCATCTTCACCTTAATGTTGCTGTTGGTCAAGGTGGAGTTTTAATCTATAACAATGCATCATATTTCATCCACCTTGTTTTTTTTAATGGAAACTCTTAATCTGAAAAGCAAATAATACCTCCTGTTGTGGCACAGTAAAAAGTACAACATCCTCTCTCAATTGTAGTAGAGTAGAAGAATGAAAACAAAGAAATACTAGTAGTAAAGAAAAAGTAACTCAAAATTGTACTCCAGTACAGTTGTGTAAAAAGTTATTTTCAACTACTGCAGAACAGTAAATTGCAGCGCATTTATGTACTATAACAATATAAGGAAGCCAATAAATTCAGACCTACAAAGCGTTAGCACCGTTCAGCGCGCTCTTATAAAATCACAATAACACCACCCTCCATCGTCACACTCACAAACATCCAAATTCAGATGACACACCCTTTCCTGCACAGTGGACGGCCGATAAGCTGCTCCCAGCGGGGAATTCACTGCGGGAACCTGGGTCAACACACACACACACATACACGATTGTTCAGCTCTGTTGACTTTCTGTTCTTTTACACCAGTTCTGTGCTCAGCTCAGGCTTTTCTTCAATCCTCCTCTTCTCTTGTTTCTCCATCATTTCTTCTTACGTTTCTTTTTCTCTCTGACTCTCTCCCTCATTAGCAGGAAGCCCCACAGGATGCAGAGTGTGAGTGTGGCAGGAATGATAGGACAATGGGAAGCGGGCTGTCACCGAACCCTCACACACTCATAGAGTACATAAACACACTGGCGGGGGCAATGGAAAAGTAAGGTGTCCCGGTCATGGGGACGTCCTGTTTCCACATGAAGTCATCTTATCCTCCAGATACTGTGGACTGAGGTGGCTTGTTGGAAGGCATTCGTGACCATTTGCATGTCTAATTCTGTTTTTGAAGCACTAGGGGGCTCAGGGCATGTTCCTATGAGAGCAACAAGAAGATGAGTCTTCCACCAACAACTGCTCAGGCCCTGATTGAAATGACACATGACATCCTCCATCCAGAGGAGTCCAAAGGTGCTAACATCAGGCTGGAGGGCTCATCTTCAACAAACACATGACTGTCACAGCCCTCAGCTGCTTGGTGGGAAAGCTGTGTGATGACGCCAAGGTCCATTTCTTACCCCCCCCCCCCCACTAAAAAATACATCCACGCCCCCTTCCTTCCTGCCTAGCCCCGAGGCTAAAGACAGGAACTGACCTCGTAAAGAAACAGGAAGTGATGAAGTCCGGCCTTGGATAGCCTAATCGCGTTTTTTCCCCATCCGACCCTCAAAATTCCACGACACCTCCTTCACACGGGCTCACGAGGCCCTTGAAATCAGCAGCGAATGTTGATTATTTAAGGGAAGGTGGAGGTGTGATTATGCAACCTCCCTGCAGCTTGTCACGATGAAGGAATGAACACCTACACCAACCTGACCACGTTAAAGCCACAGAAACACCTCAGACAGACGGACAGGCTGAGGAAACATCCAGCCCTGCCTTCTCCTCGAGGTGATTTCCTGTAGGCGCGTTGCCGAATAAATCACAGTCACATTCAGGAATATGCTGCCTCTGGAGCAAATGTAACATAATCTGACAGATTTAGGGCCTTAAGCCTGAACGACCTCTGAAAGTCAATGAAATCTGACAAATGTGCAGTGCACTTACAGACAAAACCAGCTGACCCCAGCCGATGCGGTCACAGGTGTTTGTCACAAATCCAGATCCTATGATAACTTGTTTGACCCTTGACCTTTCTGATTTAACAAGAAATATTCCATTACAACAAACTTATGACTGATAGGGCTTTGATCGGAAACGATCCCACCTCAAAGGCCTTGTGATAAAACTCTCTGGTAAATTCCACTTTTACCATATGGCAGTGGTGACTGTTTGAGTCTCTGTGGAGTCTGTCCAGCATGAAGAGTGGAAGTACTGGTAGCCGCACCTCATTAACATCTCACAGGCAAACTTCCTTTTATCTAACAGCAAGCACTCCAAAGTTACCCAATTTTCAGAAACACTGAAAAAGGTTGCCAGAGTTTTACTTATGGGTTTAAAAAAAAAAAAAACAAGCACAAAGGGTCCTGAGGCGGTGGGCTCCTGGTACGTCCAGGGTCCTTTTACCTGGCTCGGTTACATTTACACGTATTCTCAGGCTCTTCCACAGGGATGTGAACTAAAGGCGACTTCCTCCACTCATACAGAGTAAAACAGAGACAAAAGTTCAAAAGAGAATCCATTCAGTAGGATTTGTGAGGAGAAAAGTAGCTCTCCATATGTATCATCTTTGACGTGGGATTCTGCTGATAAAGCACAGGCACTTCTTCAAAAACAACAAACCACTCATTCCTTATCTCCAACACTGTAAACATTTCCAGACATTATATGATAAACTGAGCCGACATACCTGCCAGAAAAGACGTCGTTCTCCGGGGGGAATCCTGAAGTCAGGCGCACTGGAGCCGAGGTGCGTGTCAGCGGTGTCCGGTTAGTGGCGGGGCGCTAAGAGAACAGCCGCGCGCGCTACTGAGCAAGTGAGAAGAAATGAGCGCGCGCCTCGTCCGGAAGGCTTGGGGAACAGACTCCACGCGCACAATGAACCTCTGAAGACCGCGCGCGTCCAGTGCACAGCTAAAAAGAGGATGTTATATTTTACACGATTTAAAATATTCGCATCTATTGGATACGCGTATAAGCAGTTCTTTCAGGCTGTATCTGGAGAACCTATAAGCAGAAAGCAACATCCTGTCAAATACATAAGCAGGCCTGTACTTCACACATCCAGCTCAGGACACGTCGCTGGAGCCTCCACCAGACCGAAGTGCAAGTAAAAGCTGCGACACATTCACTCCCTGCTACGAAGTACAGGAAGACTGATCGAGATGTGTGATATCCGCGTACAAATTATAAGCGTGCAGAAACCAGCCAGAAACGATGGTGCTCTTGGATGACATGTCACTTTTTTATGCCGTTATTACTCAGATCATACGTTATCATCCATTGACCATCAGCACGTCCTGCACTTTCAGCCGCAAGTCAAGAAAGAGTACAAAGGCACTGCTATGCAATTACAATTAACCTTGAAGAGTGAGTTGACTTGATAAAGACAACTGTAGTGACGATTCTTCAAGTCTTTGTCTCCATCTAGCGGCGGGTCAGAGTAACTCCTGCAGCAACACACGGAAGTCTGGCTTCAAATTGGAAAGCAACCACACAAATGTAGCTCCAAGAGTAATGTTCTGTTGTCCAGCCATGCCTTAAATACAACATCTGGAGACCGATTACATTCAAACACAGTTGGACTTTTGATAACAAAGTAACTTTTTATTGTATATAAAAATACAAGTTATTTTGTCTTTTTTGATCTCAGCCTCTGCATACTGCAGACACAGAGGACTGAGGCATGAGTAGTCATGGTGTGGTGAACACATACTAACCTCAACAGACATGTCAAACAGCAAAAATTCTGCAAAGAAACACTCAAAATGATTTCGTTAGATATGCATGATAGCAGTATGCAGATAAGTGGGTGTGTCTGGCAGAACATGTACAAGATATTGAGAACAACACTTGAAGCTCAAGTGGGGAAAAAAACCTGATCAATTTCAGTGCAAACTAAGAAAGAAAATTTAAATATATATCCCAGTTCAAGAGCAGCATCAGAACATTAACACTGAACATAAGATAGGCAAAACATTCACTGTAGTGTGTGCGTGTGTGTGCAAGATTGTCTATCTGTGATGTGTTACGCATTTGGCTGTGGTAAGTCACAGCTGGCTCAGCATCTGCAAAAACGTGTGAGTGAGTGTGTCATCTCATGTAATGTGTGATGGCTCGTAAAGTATAAAGCAGGGCAGCTTGTAGCCGGGCTTCCATCACTATCAGGTTGGCATGAACCTGGAGAGCAAACAAACAGAGGAGGCACGTCATTACTTTCAGGTTACAAGGTGACACACTTTCAAGTCCTGTCTGTAATGCTTCCCCATCGAGCAACATTCAAAAAAGGAAGGAAAACGAGACGACCTGCTGAAATGTCAAAGGATTCATTCTACGCTGAGAGGGTGCTAAAGAGACACGATGTGCCAAAATGTCAAATGATTAATTTTTCTCTGGCAGAAGCGGCCGGGTCAGGTGGTGTTTGAACTGGCTCCTACCTTTTCAGAGTGTCTGAAGTGTCTCCAGAAAGCGTGGTAGATGCGTGCCGTGGTCTGCTCGGGGTGACAGGCCATGGTTTTAACGAACATCTTCAGAGCGCGCTCCAACAGCACGTTCACGCTGCCGTAGTCGTAATCGTCATAGCTGCATGGGTGCAATATTAAAAATTTTTAAAAAGTTAGCGATGCGGCACAGGCAAAAAACCATTTTTGACTTGACAGGTGATGTGATTTCTAACGGTGTGTGACACTGACCGTATCCCGTACAGACAGTGGATGTAGTTCCACAGAGCTTTCCTCAGAGTGTGAGTGTCCACGCCTTCATGCATGGCCATCCTGTGGTAGGTCAAGCTGTTCACAACCTGAAACGGAACCATTTATCTCATTATAAAAAGCTCAAGCAATTTGTTCTCCAAGAAGTAATTGTCAAGAGAACAAGATGCCAAGGGGTAAGCGAGGACACACATTTTAACTTTTTTGTATTTTTCCCCACATTCGACTAAATTGGCCATTTTTACTTCTCAAAGTGTTCTGCTGAGCATTTTGTTGAGCTGTGAAGGCTGCAGACAATTACGCATCCTTTTTTTTGTGACTCCATAATACAAAAGACTGTCTGCTTGACACCCCTGTTACGGAGTGCACATCAATGAGGTGTGAGCAGAGCAATTTTCCCCTCTCAGACTGTTTAATTTGAGTCCTTTTTAGACCTGAGAGTTAAAACTGTCCACAGTTTTACCATGCACATTTAGGCTGCATCCACACCAACCCGTTTCAATTTAAAATACGTAACTTTTATACGCTTACGCCTCACATCCACACAGAACCCCTAAAACTGACAGAAAAATCAAATTAGGGACGCTTATGCCCAGTGTACATGAACTGTCTGGATGGAGATTACTTCTGACACGGTGCTAAAAAGCACACCAGAATGAAGATTTTTGTTTTAAAACCCTGTTTAAAATGTATCAGTGTGGACATATTCACGGTCATTAACCACTTGTTTTCCTAACACTAAGCAGTTTCACTGCAAACATGCAGGTTCACATTATCTCCGGCAGTTCCAGCTAGTTGTGTATCACTCACTTAAACTCCCTGGAGCAGATAAACCTGTCATGTTACCCACACATCAGTCTTGTACAATTTTTAATCGCTGTATTGGTGCTTATTAGTGTATTTTTTACGAGGTTAAAGGCAAGGGTACCTGGAATTTTTCATCCAGGAGCTGGCCCATGTCTGGCAGTAGTCTGTTGACCAGAGAGAAGCCGTGATCCTCCCATGAATAGTCCTGCGCACATCAGACACCAACATCAGCAAACAATGGTCTGTGAAACTTAGTATGAATGATTAACAGGCACTGTACACTGTAAAAAGCAACTTGGCAGCATGTGTTGTAGTCCATCTTTAAAATATGATCAACATGAACTTGAACACAAAGATTTGCTGCAAACTACCTGGGCCCTCATGGTGGGTGGTGCCTGCTCTCCTCTGGGTGCAAAGTCCTCGTATCTGAACTCTGGATCCTCCACCAGACGCAGCACCAGGTCAGGTGGTGCTCCCCGTACCACCACTACGGAAAAAACCCAACAAAGAGGAAGTGTTGAATAAACAAATGGCAACCAAGTAAACGATGCGTAGGATAAGCAGGCGCGTCTGTACCTGTTGGTATGCTCTCGCTCCTCTCCCTTTCAAAGCGTGTAACCATCTCCTCCTGTGTGCACTCCTCCTCCTGCTGTTGCTGCAGTTCCACCATCCTCTTCATTAAGACTTCCACCTCCATCGCTCCATCAACCAACTGGAGAAGACAAAAGTTTTGCAAAATTAGTGCATCTATGACCCGCTAATTAATGCTGATTGCAGCCATTCCCACTTAGGACAATATGAGTGGGTATCAGTGGGTTTTTTTGTCCAGAGTGAACAAGGCTTAAGAGAAAAGGCTCGGGGAGCTTATTTAGCTATTTGTTTTTACCACTAAACAAACAATGGGAGGCGTGCCGTGTGTTCTGTTAATAAAACAGTGTGACTAGTCAAAAAAAGCTGCACTGAACCAATTTCCTATTTTGTCCTTGTCCTGTTGACATAGTTAAGTTTATACCTGTCAGACCAGTGGTGAAAAACGACTGCTTGACTCACCTCTTGCCTGCCGTCCTCATGAGCGGGGCTATGAGGGCTACGAGGGAGGTGGCTGGGCGATGGAGGTTGGAAGGTATGGCCTCCAATGTGGTCGGGTTCAGGGTTTAAGCCGCAGCCCCACACAAAAGAGCAGAGAGAGTGAGCGTGTGCCATCAGGACCACAGCGTGTATGAGTTCAGCCAATGACCAGCGGGGCTCTGCTCCGGGACACACCAGCTCCTACAGGGCGTTAGGGTGAAAGGTCACATGAATCATGTTTCATATAAAGCAAAACTACAGCTGGTGATAAAAAATGATGATTCAAAACAGTATGCGGAGTTAATTTACTGCTCGCTAAAGATAAAACTATCAGGCGTCTAATCTACAGGGAATAGTCAAAAGCATAATTTCAGATACAGCCCAAGTCAGAAATCCAGAGTATGCAATGATATTACTATGATCTGATGACACAGTATGAGCAAAAGAGAGAGTAGGAGAGTGAGGACAGGGCGAGAGTGGGCGTTGTGTCTGACCTGGATGTGCTGCTGTGCGATGAGCCAGGGTCTGTGTGCCAGCAGCTTGTTGAGCGTTTGCAGGCAGCGGAGTTTGGTGGGAGCGTGCTCGAGGTCGCTGAGCCAGCTCTCCTCCCCTCCAGCCTCGAGGAAGCCAGCGCTGTGCTGCTGGACCAGGTACTGGCAGTGGTGCCGAGCTGCAGCCTGTGAAATATCAGGGGGGAGCCAACATGAGGAAACAAACCCGGCGCCCCTTCCTTTAAAAACGAAGCTCAATCACTGGTCGGTATATAACAGTTACATAATGCAGAAGAACTGCTTGCGCTCATGAGTATAAAAGGCTCGGAGGTTAAAGCAAAACAGCTAAACTTCTCCACCAGGGGATCATTTTGAGGCTAATGAATGCCATTTCTGAAGTGAAAGGGCAGCTAATGTTTATATATGAGCCATGAGTCATTAAATGTTTATGAAGATCCCAGTCTTTGGCAGACCTCTTAGTGGCTCAGTGTGATACACTAGCTGAATAATCCTCAAGACGAGAATGACCTGCAGAGTCCAATCTGAATCCGCCCTCTTTCTCTTTAGTAAAACCTGTTCACTTTCTCCTGATTTTCAGGCTCCTTTGTCTTACTTCCTGACTTTTCCATCGCTTTAAAAATGAGCTTTTTTGTGTTTCAGTATCCTTAAAAGTACCTAGAACTATAGATCGTGATATCTACAGATATGTTCATGCATATTGGTCCCCTAAAGGGTCTTGTCTCAGAAGAAAATTATGTCTACCAGCACATTTGACAAGAAAAACAAAACATTTTTAGAATTTGCCTGATTCATTTTCACTTTTGTATGTCTTCAGAACAGAGCTTGCGAATCATTTGATGTCTCAGTTATGTCTGACATCCATCGCTTGTTCAGTAATGCTGCATTCACATGGATTCAGGCAGACAGACAACACCTTCTGGACAACACAGGAAAAACAAACAAACAAACAGTCTGATGGAATGCAGCCCTGCAAAACAAGGCATACATGACAATACATTCCCACGGTGAATAATTAATTATTATATGTATCATTTGATTAATTACTAATGATTATTTCATTAGCGTCTTCTTATCCAGATCGCCCCTGCTTTCTGTGTGAGGTAACTATGTAACATTCAGCTGTATATCCTTTGGCAGAGGATGGCACAGCTAAAATATTCAAACTATGGACAGAATGTCTTCTACTGTCACCTCACTAACCGTCCTGCTTTGTTCCATTTGCCGTCCACCGTCTGCCTGAATCCACATGAATGCAGCATAAGTAGACAGTAAGTATTCAAAGAACTGGAAACTGATCAGGTTAATAACCAGAGACACAATTCCAAGGGGAATTATAACCAACAATATTATCTGTTTATAGTAAAGGACAATTTTAATATGCACTAATAGTGATTTATTTGTATTCACATAGTTCAACAGCGGTTGACTGTGCGCACACACAAATCTACAGTATATGTAGCAAATCAAATGGCTCACTTTTAAGGAACAATGTAAATACTGTTTAACGAGTTGCTACATCTGTGATGATGTGGCAGAAAGCTGTATGAGGAAATAAAACATTACTAACCCTGCTTAGTCAACAAAACAATCCAAACCCTCTCACTACAAGCCATCCAGCCATCGTTCACGACTAAAGTACTGCGACCTCACTTGGAGCTGCTCACACACAAAACTACACAACCGTGTCTTCATTAAAAGCTGCCTTTGTTGGATCATTTTTTATTTCAATAGGTACTGGTCCTACAGAGGTGTTTGAGGACAATCTATTATATTATAGGGCCAACAAAGAAAATTGAGTAATCAAGTGACGTTAAGCTAAAGTCAATGACAACACACGAGTCACTGTCACTGCAGATGCTTCATGGACGTCTTTGGGAAACTGCTGACTACATTTTCACTTGATTGCAAAATAATCATCCAGATCTAGTAAGAGTTTTACATTAAGGCTTGTACATCAGACCCTCACTGCAGTAGTAGCTGTCACTGCTTTACATATACACATACACATTGTGGTTTTCTTACCATAACAGCAATGTAATGTCTCCAGTGGCGGGGCAACGGGCCATCCAGCTCCAACAAAGCATGCTGGGTCCTCAGGAAGCAGCTGAGGTAAGCAGGGTGCAGCGCCATCACCATGGTGATATGGTCCACGCGACCCAGTGACAGAAAAGATTCGATGAGGATGTCCTGGTCTGGCCCTTCTTTCAACATCTGAAGAAGAAGAGCGAGACAAAATCTATGTTCAAAACTGACAACCAATCAAATGAGAGCTATACTAGAACTATAATCAGATTTTGACTATGCTTGAGGACACACCGAAAAGGTTTCTCTTATTAATTTTTTCCTCTTACAGCTGGAAATGGATAGTGTTCAAGTACTAGTGCAACGCTCCCACTTTCTCCAGTGGAAAGCTTGGAGTGAGTCACATATGAAATAAGCATTTTCAGTCATCAGCTTTGGCAACACATGTCTGGTGTTGCTCCTCTTGATGACATGAAGCAACAGGCACTGCAGTATTGCAGCAGAAGAGTGAGCTACACTGCCTACACGAGCCCTGAGTTGGGAAACGTCAAGCAACCTTCACAAGTGCACTGATTTGACTGTTTATCATGATGCCAGACTGCAGGAAACCCAATAAAACCTTTCAGCTTGTGAAACCACATCTGTTATATGAGCACTCTAAACACTATATGTCAAAAACATTACACACTGCCCCATGCCTCGTGATTTCTTCATGAAATTAATGAGTGCTTTGATATAATCATAACATTTCACAAACATGTATTTCGAAAATATAAAGTGTTTTGGTAATTAAATCAGTGGTTAATATTTGTGGATAAATGTACAATAAGCCACACATACCTGTTTTGCATGGATAAAGGAACTTGGACCTGACGCCAGGACCCGGGGGACTTCAACTCCTTGCTCCTAAAAGAAGAAGGAAGACAGAGAAAGTCAATTATACAGTGAAATAACGATTAATTTCCTTTCTGATTAATCTGCCAATTATGTTCTTGATTATTCATTTGATCTATTAAATGTCAGGAAATGCTGAAAATTACTCTTGACACTTTTCCAAAGCATGGGAGTTTACTCTCTAATTAGACAAAAAAAAAACATAAAATTCCCACAAACCAGAGGCTGGAATGAGTTTTTTGCTTAGAAAATAACAATGAATCAGTCACCAAAAGAGTTGCTGATTCTTTTTCTATTGATCCACAAATTGATTAATCAACAAATTGTTTCTCATTGAAACTAAAAAGTGTTCTACTGTCGATCAATCAACTTTCTGTTTGTAACATATATAAAAACAATGTGTAGGCAGCTTCAACCACCTTGAACTTGACTAGACCTGCTTGGTCTGTAGCCGCTGTACTGTAACTGGAGAGACTCGTTTCATAACTTGCAGCCCATAAAATCTATAATCAAATCATGCACGCGCTAAACTCACCGACATCGTCGGATGACCGACAGCAGAAAAAATACAAGTCACCGCTTGTTATTCCCAAGAAAGAAGACAAATAAACTGCGTATTCGTCACAGGCAGCCTGACTTTTATTTCTAGACGCTACAGAGGGCTATGAGAAGACGCGGGGGTGTGTCCTGTTTGTTTTTCAGGGAACCGGGAGGGGGCGTGTCGGGCCTGCTTGTTTGTGCACACCGCGGCAGTCTTGCATCACCTCCTGCAGTTCGATGTCTGATGAAATATCCAGCAATATGATAGAAAATGCCAATCGGCTGTGGCTGATCAGCTGCAAGATCATCATGTATTATCATGACAATTAACCAATCGATCAGTCACCTCGACGTGGAGTTACACGATGAGAGGCAAATGCTATATCCCTAAATATAAGGCAAACTTGTGTCTCTCATTCAGGTATATCTTGGTGGAAAATCTGCCCCGTTGGTGATTAATTAGTTTATTTTTTCTGTATTCCAACTGGTCTGAAGCAGAAAAATGTAACTGTATCTCAGTATTACCTGCACGGTTCGCAGCAGCTCGGTCGCTCTTGCCCGGACCTCCTGTAGCGGACAGGACCTGGATAGCCGAAGCAGATGCAGGAGTGTTTGTTTGCTCAGCCGTGCCGAACCGGGCCGGTCCAGTCCTAAACACAACAGAACCCCTTGGCTCAGTTCCTCCAAAGCCGCTGCTCGCTCGTCCTCGTCCCTGCTGCACAGCCGAGCTAAGCTTTTGACAGTCAGGCCAACATCGGACTCTGACTCGGACTGGTGGCGAGATGAGCGGCCAGAACCGGACACTCGCCCCGATGTGTTTTCTCCATTGGACTGGCAGGCGAAGCCTGCCACGGGATTACTGGCCATCTCTTGTACTGGTCCCGACGCACCTGAGTTGACTCACCTGACGCTACTGCTAGCTGCAGTTAGCCGAAGTATTAACCTGGCCGTTGACGTTAGCTTGACGCAAACGTAGGTTCTCTTATCTGCCAAAATCTTGAGGTGTCTCCTGCCTGTATTCGTTCACTGCGCAACCATCTGTCCCACAAATGATTAACGCCGACGGCCCTCCTTCAAAGCCCTCACCGAGCCGGCGACTTGACCGTTAAGGCAGTCTGCCGGTTAGCTCGCTAAGCTAGCCTAGCTGCTGTTAGCAGATGCTGCGAACTTTTCACAGCGTATTTGACGACGGCTCGATAATGAAAACACCTTGAGCCCGTAGTTTGTGTTTAGACTGAATCCCGAGACCAGAGCACAAACTACTTTAAGATTAAACTCCTCTTTCATGAGGCACGGGGACACAGATCCAGACTTTGCTCTGGTTTCTTTCAGCTGTTCTCAGTTGGAGAGCTTTTCGTTTTCATTATGCGTGACGTCATCGTGACGCGTCCAAAACTTGTCCCTGAAGCTCTGTGGAGGATGCCTTCATTCAGCTCAGCCTCTTTTCACCATAATGTTCTGTATATATGTACAAGTAAATTAACTCTACTTGTCATTTCTTGCTGGACAGTATGTGACTTCTTTGTAAACTGTTATGACCTCCTGCATTTAAATGCTATGTTACAACGTTATGCTAAGGCGAAAAGAAAATTGGAATATAGTAAAATCTATATACTGTACATGTATGTTTGCAATATTTGATATTAGCTTTCTAATAAAATACTGGTTTGAGTGACTGTAGCTAAGCATTTACATTTTTGGCAATTGGCCATCATACTTACCGCAACCTAAAGCTATGTCTTTCTAGCTTTAGGTCCATTTCATAACACAGAACAGCAAAAAGCAGCAAATTTTAATAAAGGGATGGCTCATTGTCAGTCAAATAAATGATCACGGTTCATTTTCTGCACTCTGATGCATGGAGTAAACCTTTTCTTGACAGGTAACTCCAGGAAATCCACATTAGGATAAGGATCTAGCTTTCGATTTGGTCCTTGTAATATTAGTATTTCAATTTATGCAGAGTTACGATAAAGGACTGCTGCTGCTGCAGAAATCTTTGACAATGAATCGAAACTGTTCACCGTTTAGTTGGGGGCACCTGTTCAGCTCCACAGGAACATTCTGTGTACTTTTTACAATTATTGATATTTAATTAAGAACTAAACAAGGTAAAAGTAAGTAAGGTAAAAGTTTCTGTAATACTAATCTGGCATAGAATTGTATCACAATTTATAATATGTACTTCCTGAATCACCTTTATTTAGGAAAACAACATCACTGGTGTACCCTTATTATCAGACATATATCTTATATTAATTTACCTGTATATATATATACACACACACTCACACACACCATGTATACCATATATACCATATATAATATTAGATACCTTTGTGTGGGGGTAAGAGAAAAAAGATGAAGCCTTCAGTTATGAGAGGAGAGAGAGGAAAAGATGACAGTGACAGATATAATCAGACAGACAAGTGAGGGTGATGTGCTGCTCCAGTTGACATGACAAGACAAGACAGACTCTATGGGGTTTGGGGAAATTCAACATCGTGGCAGCAACAAAGAAAAACCCTTCAGTATACCGTTTCCCTATGAGGGAAGACTTTTATTAACAAACACACAGGCTGGATATGGAGGATGATCTTCGGAGCGCACGCACACACACACACACAAAGGCGTGGTCCCCATGGCAACCGGCGCTTCGTGTCTCAGGAGACCCAAGGGTGGAAGAGGTAAGACCGAGAAGGGAGGGGCAGCGGTGGTTTGGGAGAGCTCAGAATACAAGCAGAGGTCAGGGTTCACATACACACACACACACACACACGGGTTCCTCTTCAGTATTTTACAGGAAGTGAAAACTGTCTATGTGTGTGTGTGTGTGTGTGTACGTGGGTTTGTGTGCAGATGAACAGGGAAGCGGGAGAAGTGAGTCCTCAGACGATTTTGTTCTCCAGCAAGGCGATCCTCTTCGACATGCTCTCTAGTAAGATTTTGTCAAGGACAACAACAATGAAGACACATCAGAAAAAATGATAACAAGATTAAAACCTCATCAGATTCTCAGACCATCTGGTCCGTTGTAAAGGATATATTTTTTCGTTAGTGCCTGTAGGGCATCTTCTACTTTCTTTTGGAACTTTACGAGGGAGTCGCATTCACAAGGGTCCTCCTCTGTGGGAACGGAAAGCACATGTTTTGAGTTATTGTACCAGTCTTTACAGTAAAATAACCAGTAATAACGATAATGATGTTTAGATTTAATGATTGTGTCTGACCTTGACAGATGTTAATCTGCAGCTTCTTGGCGATCTGGGTCATGGTTTTGAAGTCAGCGGTGTAGAAGTAGTGTTCTCCAGTCGGCTCAGAGGCGATCTCCTTCAGCTCATCCTCCACGGCATTGCCCACTCCAACAGCGTACATCTTGAAACCTGTCACATACATACAGGTTTTCCTCATCTGACTGGTAAAAGCAGGGTTTGTATTGTATCATGCATTAAAAAGTATCTATCCTCTCCCCCTCACCGTGCTCCTTGGCCTTCTTAGCGGCATCTCCGATGTAGTCTTGGCTGCGTCCGTCGGTAAAGACAATGCCCACCTTGGCGACTCCGGGCCGGGCGCCCTGAGCTGGGCTGAAGCTGCTGTCTGTCAGGTAGCGGAGAGCCTGGCCTGTCATGGTTCCCCTCTCCATGTAGGCCATCCTCTTCACAGCGTCCTTCAGGTCCTTCTTGTTGTTGTAGCGGCCCAGGGGGAACTCCTGCAGGAGGCAGATAGAAGCATAACGTTAATACAGAAGAGACGGAAGCTGATTATTGGGTGAGACTAATGCCAAATGCGGACCCTCACCTGTCTGACTGAGCTGGAGTACTGCACCAGTCCAACGTGAGCCTTGCTGTCAGAAACATCCAGTTTGTCAACGATCTGGTTGATCCACTTCTTGACCAGCTCAAAGTTCTCAGGGCGGACGCTCTTAGAGCCATCGATCAGGAACACCACATCTGTCGCCGAGTTGCTGCAAGCTGGTGATGTCAGACGCAACAGGGCGTGTTACTCCCAGAGCACAGTGGCCATTCTTGGAGCAATACCTTCATACACACACACACACACACACACACACTCACCACTGCAGCTGCGACCATCGTCCATGAGGGTAAAGCCATCTTTGCAGGCACACTTGTATGATCCGGGGCTGCTGATGCATACCTGCTCGCAGTCATGATCCCCAGTAGCACACAGGTCCGACACTGTGTGTGTGTGCATGCAGAACACACACGTACACACAGTAGAATATATGTTGAGGCACACACACACACAAAGGGGGGGGCGGGTGGTTGGAGTTAGGAGGAGAGAATGAAACTATGTCAGTTTGAAAATGGGAAAATCTAGCATTGATTTTTTTTAATGATCCACTGTGATCTGCAGTTGACCAGTTTTTAATATGCGTGGATGGTGCGTGAATCCAGTGGATCCTTAAAACAAACAGGTGGAAGAGATTGGAGAAGCCTCAACCAGATCAGTTTGTCTGTTTCTACATATGAGGCACAGGCTCATCCAATAATAATCCAACACTGTCATCATGCAGCTCTGCCCTTGGACGAAAATATCTGCAGTTAGATTGGCTGCTGCAAAGTGAGTGGCAGGCAGCAGTCAAAACTGCCGCAGACTGGGAGAGCCAAAGGGCATCGCTAATTAGAAGTGTAATGATTGTCACTAATGGATCGGTAATTACAGAGAGATCAGTCTCGCCTCTCGGTTATGTGAGAGTTGACTGAAGAACAGGAGCGAATTTCCTTCCAAAAGGTTGTTTCTGCCCTAATGCCCTCGTCCGCCTTGAATATTTAATGAGTTTACATGTTTGAATGAATATACTGTTGTACTGTTGAGGGAGGGTGAGGGCAAAAGAGGGGGAACAATATACTGGAAGGAAAAGATGACAGTCCTGACACCTTACCCTCAGTATAGGGGGGCCAGCAGACAGCTCTCTCCACAGGCAGTGGATAAACATGACGACCCACCCTGATAGTAATTCTTATCAATCACTGTCTTCTTCCTGCATCTGTCCCTCTAACCTTAAATAAACCCCTCATCTTTCCCTCTTCTCCCTCCACTTCCTCTTCCCTCTATCTCCTCCCATCTTACCACAGAAGGCCTCCTGGAACTTCTTGGTGAGCTTCTCGATGACGCTGTAGCTCTCCACGTAGTCCACGTGGTCGTCCAGAGGATCACTGGCCATCTGCTTCAGCGTGCTCATGTCCACACGTCCCACACCAATGGCGAAAATCTCAATGCCAGCATCACGTGCACGCTGAGCTACATCCTTCACGTTGTCCTGAGGACGCCCGTCCGTCACGATAATGGCAACCTGTGAGGCAAGATGAGTAAAATTAGATGAATTCTGATGATTTAGGAAAATGTTGACTTGTACGACAATGCATGTAAATGTGTGTGTGACCTTGCTGATGTCAGGAGATTTGACCCGAGCACCCTCTTGCTCACTGAAGGCCACGTTCAGGGCAAACTGGATGGCCAGACCAGTCATTGTTCCAGTGGACAGGGGCTCGATCTTGGTCACAGCCTTAATCAGTCCGGCTTTGGATCGGTGTGTCTTCAGAGACACCTGCAGTTGAAAAACAGGAAGGTCAGTGATAGTAGATAGTTTGACATGAGATAAAAACTTTTCCCAGTGCCAGTGAAGGCTCGCTGTGTCCCATACCTCGTTTTTGACGCGGCTGGCATAGTTGACAACTCCCACACGGGTGGCGTTGAGTCCAACATCCAGTCCCTCAATGACCTTAGCCAGGAAGACCTTGACCTGCTCAAATTCAGAAGGGCGAACGCTCCGACTGCTGTCGATGATGAACACGATGTCTGTGGGACGAGTTTTGCACAAACCTGCCGCTACAAATGAAAGGACAGAAAGGAGATGATCATGTATTCGTACCCTAAAAATATGCATAACAACTTTACATCCACAAAATGATACTGAAACGTAGACGGATAAAGACATTAAGTTGATGGAGAAGGGAGAAAAGGGTGAGGGTGGGAGGAGCATGGGGAGAACGGAGGTATTGAGAGGAAAAGGGAGGGTGGAGGGGATGGAGGCTGGTGAGAAAGTGAGAGGAAACAGAAAAACAGGATGCAGGCAGGCAACAGGGTGGAGAGAGGCGAGGGTGGAGGGAGAGATGGAGAAATGGTTGGCCAGAAAAACAAGGATGACAGACAGAAAGATCAGATGAGACACCACTCTGAAAGATGATACTAATACAGATCAGAATGACAGCTGAGGCCACGAGATGTGGGTTAAAGTTCAGATTAGTTAAGATTTTTTTCTCAAAATTTTTGTCATATTGATCCAAATATTTTATCGTTGACAGATGGAGCAACGTTATGCGTGTGAAAGAGAGAAAGCTGTTTTTGTGATTAATAATGAAGTTCGACTGTTGGCAGCGGTCCGAGTCCAAACTTGCCAAAGTCGCTAAAACTTTCGGTCTGTTTAAAATCACTGATCTCCCTTCTCACCCTTCACCTCTCTCCCTCCCTCCAGTTTTTCTTCCTACCAACATCTTTATCACTCACACACACACACACACACACACACACACACACACACACACACACACACACACACACGTGCACACACACACACACAGAGCGTACCAACTGCCACACTCCCTCCTGAAGCATTAATCCAAACTGTGCACGTCCACCATCCAACCAGCAGCAACAACACAAAAACCTCTGCTGCCTTTAACACTGGCTGCCTAATCACTCCAAAAAAATCAATAACCTCTGATCAATAAATGCGTGAAGACACTGAAAAATATAGAAATCAATATGTCTGACTGTGGAATTTAATTCTTTCTTCTCAACAAAATAAACCCGTTATTGAAACAATCATCCAAACCAATTTCAATGTAAAATGTGATTAAGATAAATAAACTTTTTTCATTCTCCTCCTTCAATTGTCTTACTTCTGGGAGTTTATACCACATTCAACTAGTTCACGCACATCATACCACCATGGACGCGTAGAAAAGGCTGGATACTTAAAGTTGTGTCCTTATTAACGACACAAATATTCCTCTACATTTCTGATACCTCTATAAAGTATTGTTATGTCTATTCTGGGGATTGCTGTCAATATTACAGTGAAACACCAGAGTTAGATATGACCATCAGACTGGAATCAGGATTAGCTTTGAGGGTTAAAGGTCATCATTCTTACCCATGGCGGCAGCCGTGCGGAGGTCCAAGGTGGTGGTGGCTTGAGCCCCTATGAGGCCGAGCAGCAGCAGGAACAACAGCGGAGAAGGTGTCATGGTGACAGCGACAGAGGGGCAACGAGTAAACGCGGGGGTCTGAGTGCGTCCGCAGACGGTCCTAGAGTGAGAAGCCAGAAAGGAGACAGAGCAGAGCAGCAAGGGAGTTCCAGGCGAGGGGGACGGCCACAAAGTGAGACTGAGTGACTCTGAGCTGCAGGTTATCAATGCAAGTGCTTCACAGTCGGCCCACAGACAGCCCCCCTCTATAGCTGTACTGTGTGTGTGTGTGTGTGTGTGTGTGTGTGTGTGTGTGTGTGTGTGTGTGTGTGTGTGTGTGTGTGTGTGTGTGTGTGTGTGTGTGTGTGTGTGTGTGTGTGTGTGTGGAAAGAGAGGGAAATACCTGCTCTGGGGGGACCTAAATGGTGGGCAGGGAAAGACAAACACACCTTGATATAGCTTGGATGGACAGGTACGTGTGTGTGAGTAGTAAAACTTGTGTGTGCGCTCAAGTACCTGAGAGTGTACAGTATGTGTGTCTGGCTGGGGGTACAGGAGCGGCTGGGGTTTGGTGCAGAGTGCGCGCCAACGCAGCCGCCCCAGGTTGGATTTGGCCAAAGCTCAAATAAACACCAACATGAATTCCTCTTTTCTCCCGTGTTCCCTCGTATAGCAAACACACATTTATGGTGCGGAAGTGAAGCAGACCCACCGTACACAGCCCGCAGTGTTCCCGCTGCTCTGCACGTTGGGATGTGTGTGTGTGCATTTTTGCATAAGCATGCATTTCTGTGTAACCTGAAGTACACAAGCCAATTCCTGGATTCTTAAGTTCAGCTCAGTTCAGTTCAGCGCTCCTGAATTATACGTAACATTTTCGTTTTTTCTGTCACCTGTGTGGTCGTTTTCTCTCCTCCGTCTTTTCTCTCCTTTGCGTTTTTGCAGTTTCTTGAAGTCTGACTCGAATTCAATATATTTTAAGATGAAATTTACCTCAGAACAGATCACAAAAACTCACAAATGGAAGGCAAAGATTCTGTGATTGCAACAACCCTGACACTTCTCCTCGCCCATTACTCTCCTCTCCAGTGTCAGGTAGGCCGCGGGCCCCAGCGGAGTAAACACAGTAGGAAAACACACTTTCATCAATACGCTCACATACACATCTTTAATCTCTCTATAGAGTCCACATACAGACCCACATAGAGACCCCTCTTTTCCCTTCGACATCCCACTCCACCCGACCCAACCCTGCATTCCTCCACACCTCCCCTTCCTCCATCCACACACAGGTCCTGAACAAGCCGCAATTGAGGGGGTAGTCTGGGAGGGGAAGAGGAGTTGGGGCTCAGTACAGTAACTAACCAGACATATTTCCTACTGAACAAGCTGTAAAATCAACAGTGCGTGTGTGTGTGTGTGTGTGTGTGTGTGTGTGTGTGTGTGTGTGTGTGTGTGTGTGTGTGTGTGTGTGTTATGTGTTGATGGGTTGGAGATGAAAGATTGGAGATGTTATTCCTGGACAGCGCGTCATCTCTGGGAATGGGCTATTTGGCTTATAAGAGAAGACGCAACAGAGACACACGTACACACATTGGTGCAAACACATACAGTAGATTCACAAACACACACGCAGGTTATGTAACAGTGTCTGCTTGGCAGGCAGGACAAACACAAACATAAGCAGGTAGCTGGATGAGCTTTACCTGCATCCATCTGCATTTGTGTACTATTTCACAACAGCATAAAATCCACTAATTTTTCATACTGTGTTTACACATGATTAGTTATACAATAATGGAGGACTGTTAAATAAAAAGACCTGAAATCTGTCTAAACTGATATAAATCTGTATTCAAGAAGGTTCCAATACAACCTTTACTATTCACTGTACACCTTCACAGTGGAACTACTACTCAAGATTTCTTTACTAATCTTTTTATTTTCCACAGAATGTCAGAAAACACTCAAATATATGTCTGAGACATCTTCAAATGCCCTGTTTTGTTTGTCCAAACCCAAAGATATTTACTTTCTAACAATGTGAAACAGATAAAAACATTTTAAAAGCTTGAATAGTGAATAGTTTGCATTTTTGACCATTATGCTTTATCTATAGCTGAAACAATCAAAGATCAGAACACAAACTGCTATCACCTATGATAAATATTAATTTAAGTCCATTTTCAAGTAAAAATACTCTGTTCTTTACTGGTTCCAGCTTCTCATATGTGAATCTCTTCACTGGTTTTCTTAGACCTCTGTGATATTAAATTGGGTGCCTTTGGGTTTAACCTGCTGGTTGGAGAAAACAAGTGATCTGATACCACAAGCTCTGAGATTTTGAGCATTCTGACATTTTAGAGATCAAACTAATAATGAATGAATCAGAAAAATAATTGTTGTACCAATCAATAATGAAAAAAAACATTAGTTGCAGCCCTAGATTAATTTATTTTAAATATTGTTTTGATTAATATCATTTACTGCACAAATCCAAAGGTTTTCTCATAGTCAGCAGCTGCTTAGCTGAGTGATCAAGAGAAACATATTTACTGTAACCCCAGAAGTTACTTTCTGTTCTCCCCTTTCACGTCGTCCATTTCCTTTGCGGTAGCAAAACAGGAATCTAATATAAAGACATTGTATATTTGCTTAGTACTGAAAAAAGAAATGTTCCCGTAAAACCTCTTTTACTGCCAACGACCAAGCCACCTCAGGGAGCTCGATTTAGATAATATTCATCACAATAGTACCACCAGACCCATAGAGCAAATGGAAACAAGTCTAAAATAAACAAATTCCTCCATCTCAGCCACGCTGCTGGCCATTAGGCATCTTTATACAAGGCCACATTCAAATAACACTTCCAGAAAAATATGTTTACTATCAACATGGTTAGGAGAGATATTTTATCTCTGTCAAATCTGGACCTTCCACTGTTTGTCTTCATTTTTACACAGCATTTGAATGGGTAAATCTATTAATTTGATCAAATAAGTTGTTGTTTTCCTGAGCCACTCTGCCGCGTGTTCCCTTTTTCCAAACCCAACACGAGTCTATTTGTTGTATCTTTCCTAAACAAACCAAAAATCAACAACCTATTGGCGTCTGAACCAAAGAAGCGAAGGCCTGGAGGACCTCCAAACCATGTTTCAGCTTTGTTGCACAACAAACATTATCACTTTCAATCAGTTATACCAACAAACTTTATCCACTAATATCAATAAACCCCATTACTTGACTGTATACAAGCAGTGCGAGGTTTCCTTTCACTTTTTTGCCTGTCAGAGTGTGTGTGTGTGTGTGTGCATACAGTCACAGGGTGTGTAAAGACTGCGAGGATTTCATGTTTGACCACATCCATAAATATTGAAACAAGTTCCCTTTCTTCAAATCTCAGAATACTGACTAAATATTGACACAGTGGAATCGGGGTGGACTGAAGTATCCCATACCTGTACTTTACACACTGTCTCACATATGCACATACATGCACGCACAC
Organism: Chaetodon trifascialis; assembly: GCF_039877785.1. NCBI lineage: Eukaryota > Metazoa > Chordata > Actinopteri > Chaetodontiformes > Chaetodontidae > Chaetodon > Chaetodon trifascialis. The sequence goes on along the minus strand of NC_092072.1, from coordinate 12,744,260 downwards.
ACACAGGCAGCTGTGCTCTGAGCTCTCTCTGTTCGCACCAGGGAAGCCCTGGAAAAATTAATTGCGAAGTTAAGCCTACACGAAACCCTCCTCGGTCACACATGCGAGCTCACTGAGACAGAAATATGAAGAAATTTGAAATGTGAAACTGCGCGTGCTGATTCGTGGACTACGCCACGAGAGATACACAAAATCAGAGACTACACCTACACACAAATAAAAGTAAAATCCAGTAAAAACTTTGTTTCCCTAAGTTTGAATAGAGCTCTCACACTTGGGGTTTCATTCCTGAAATGAATGTGTTGTGTGTGTTTCTTTATGCAGGAGAGTTTGAGAAATTTCTGCACTGCAAAAGAAGTTTTTGTCTGTGTGTGTGTGTGTGTGTGTGTGTGTGTGTGTGTGTGTGTGTGTGTGTGTGTGTGTGTGTGTGTTTATGCTGCATTTCTCCTGCCAACAGTAACAGCTCAGTAGCCAGTGAGCAGGAAGAGAGAGGTTCATTAAAAACCCAAATACAGCAGTTACATAACCAACAGTTCTGTTCATCCCAGAACCCCCCGTGCTACGAACACACTCCTCCCTCATCCCCAGCTCCTTCTCCCTCCCACGCCTGCTGGCAGAGCCCACCCATCATCCTCTTCTCCTCCCATAGCAACAGCTCATCTCAGCTCTCCTCCCTTGTTCCCAGACCAACGCGCTGCCTCACTCCTCCGTCTCCCCCCTCCTTTATCTGCTCCCCTGGTCCCCGCCACCTCATCAAACAGTTCCTTCTCTTACTCCCACATCATCATCCAAGCTTCACTTCAAACTTTACTTTACATACAGCAGGACTACGAACCAGGAATATTAAGTAGACTTAAAACAAGAAACTTTTTGTTTTACTTCCACTACTGAGGGCAAAAAAATGACACGCTGGTCCCAAATATCTTTTCTAGTCTCGGGAAAATGCCTTCAGCTCTGTCAGGGGCGGGGTTTCAGACAGGGATTTGGTTTCCACAAACCCTCACAACTGACTTGCATACTAAGAACAAACAGAGCGGAAAGTGCAGTAAGTGTGTGAACACAGCAGATGGCAACACAGATTAAGGATCTGGGCTGTATCAGTGATTGTCTGGGATACCTCCCCCCCAAATCTACTCTGTTCTTTTTGTACTCCATCGGATTAGTGACTATCACACATCCCCCCTGATGGAGGGACATCTGAGAGACAACATGAAGTTAAATAAATCCCAGCGTGCAGTCATCTCATTGAAAGAAACAGCGCCCTCTATTGGTTTAAAGATAGATCTGACATAAACCACATTAGCAGCACATCTTGTCAAGGCCAGGAGGAGTCAAACATCCCCACAAAGCTGAATCATAATCGTATAAGACTGGTGGTTATTATAGTCTCTACTTGGATTTATCTTGGGTTTAATAAGTATCCGTCTATTTGTGTGGTAATTATCCTGAACAACATGCTGACTTTTAACTACAGCCGGCCATAAGACACAAGGTAACCACATTGTCACCACCTTTTTTCAGCATTCAATTAGACATGAACCTCACGTGAGGGCACAGCCTGAGTGATGTGTGTCACTTTTCTATCTATTAAACAATCACATTAAGTTTGTGACTAACACTTTAAGTCCCCCTATTTTACATTTACTGTATAAGCATGACACAAACAGTTTAGAAATTGTTTATAACACACTACAATGTAGTTGTATGATGTGTACAAAAACAAAACATCTGTACAGTATTTGGCAACAATTATAACTTCTCCTATGAAGACTCATTCTATATTATAAAAACTGTTTTACTGTATTTTGATTTATTATCTGCTTGTACATCGTCCTCTTATGGAGGAATTACAGTTTTTGACATTAATAAACCCTAGTATCTGCTCACAACTAAAAAGGCAAGTAAAAAAATAAAGAGTTGGCTGTTTCTGTTGCCTGTCTTGTACACTCCTTCCGACACACTTCATCTTTCTCTGTCATTTTCAAACTCGTCATCAAGGCTTATTTGTGTGCTGGGAGGTGATCACACCTGAATCAAACAGTCAATGCACACATTTACTGTGAAGAACTATTACGCTAGTCATGTAACCCACCTCCCAGCCCTACTACGTCCGGTTTGAACAGTCTGAATTAAAACATTCGTGGAGTAAAAATATGTGAGAAACCCCTAATTTCTATCATAGCAAACAAGGTCAAAAAAGGGTTAACAGAGCAATGAGCATTTATTGCAGCCAAGATAATGCTGTCCAAGCAACCCTGCTGACATACATTCCTACCAAGAGTATCCTAATAGTAATATAAATGGAAGATACAGAAACACAGGACACACTTACACAGAAACTTCAAAGACACATTTGCTCACACAATCAAGTAGCAGTCAGAAATGTATGGGAGAGAAGTCACAGTGGAAGTGGCTGTGGATCTCTCGAGGGCTGTCGTACTCTATTTTGACACAAGGGGGCACTGGAGGGCTTTGTGGCGAGGCAGGGATGACCTGAGGAGAGAGCAGGGATGCAGACTTGGTCGGACTGAGCTCTGCTCTGAGGCGAGAGGGCCGCAGGGTGGACACAGGAGGGAGGATGGTGGTGGTGGTGCTGCTGCTGCTGGTGGTGTGTGTATGAGTGTGTGATGAGCGCTGAGAGTTTGCATATGAGGGCCCGTGGTCCCCTCGGGTGAAGAATGAAGGGGGGGGCAGGGTGATAGACGAGGGTGGCTGGTGATCTCGAGCACCTGCCAGGCTGGCGGGGTAAGCTGAAGGGCACTGAGCACGCTGGTGGATGGCTGGCTGACTGTACACGCTACCCCACGGGTACGACTGGTACGCCGCAATCCCGCCTGCAGGGAAACACACATTCAAGCAGAGATGTGTCTACGTAGCTTTATTGAATGTAATTCAGCGAAGGAAAAGGACCACACCCCAAACACCCCACTCCCTCCATTATACATCTACAAATGCCTATCTGCCCTGCCTCCCTGTTTGTTCTGTTTTTCTGTTCCCCACCTCGACTCCCCCTTTGTCTCTCATCACTCATTGGTCCCCCTAGGCATCTGCTGAGCCCAGCAGCTATGGTGGCTCTTCCCCGAAGCCTTCCCCATCTTGAAGCCATCATCCTGCTCCACCATTCACATCTGCCAGTCTTCACTCACACGCAGGTTATGTGCTTCATATTCAATCAACATTTACACTGGGGCGTTCTGGTGTCTGCGTGTTTAAGACACACATCATGTAATTGGACCTTTCCAGGTTTTGATTTTGGCCAGGGACTGTTGTTGCTCATCTTTCCTCTCTCTCTCCTCATGTTTACTGTCCTAGGGTCACTATCAATTAAAAGGTGAAATACCAAAATAACACTTACATTCGCTTGTCAGTTAATGGTATGGTCCTTGCTCAAGAGCTGAGTGCAACAGAGTAGCGAAGTGGGAAGAGTATTTTTGGACACTCAGGAGCCCAGAAGTCTTCATTTTCTGAATAGACAATGTTAGGTGACTAAGCAGTTGGGGTAATTCCAAGATTCGGATGGGTATGAAACTCTTCCAGTTGAATCATCAGTATAAATGATTAACAACTACAACAGAGAATATCTGGTTCTTTGATTAGAGAAAAGTCACTGATACAAGCCTGCGTACATAAGAACCTGAGAGGAGAAGTCGACTCTCAGGAGGCATTTCTGTGAGAAAAACCCAATTACTGAGCTTATGAGTTCTGTTGCATGCATCAATATCTGCAAGTCGAACCATAAAATGATGCTTTGTAGAAACCTGGTGATACAGTCAGCAGGTTAAATCAATTCATTTTGAGATTTGGGGTTAATTTTGAATGAATTATTGTATTTTGATCCCAACTGCAATAACTCACCTCTGACCGTCTTCTTCTCCTCTGTAGCTTTGATTGTAGAAAGGATATTACTACATGGGCTCACGAACACTTCGCAAAACTGTTAGTCAGTAAACACAGCTCCTCTGCAAATGACTGCGTTTTACACGCCATCTTTTTTGGAATCAGGCCTGTAATGCCTCACGTAAATCATGTAGGCTTTTTTATACAGGTTCTGATATCATTGAAAAAAAAGCATCTATAGAGGTGCATTTAGATGCTTATTTATGGATTAATGTAATAGGTTACTCAATTAATGATCTAACTATTTGTTGGAATATTTCTAGCATCTAAATAAATGACTTTTGATATTCATGGATATTTATGTTTTGGTTTATTTTGCACTGACGTAAGAATATATTGTTTGATTTTATACTGCATCTGCTTTTTAACATTCTGGGACCATGAGCTCACTTTCACATGTAAACCCCTGGACAGGCATATTTTTGTGGCTCCATAAATAAATGAAATCTCATCCCAGTGACTCACCGTGAGGACCGGCCGACTGCAGCAGGATCTGTCCTGTGCTCTGGGACTGGAAGTAGGCGTGGCCTCCAGTGGAGTACGTCATCATCCCAGATGAGTTTCCTACAGGGCCAAAGGTCAGGTAGGAGGTAGGGTTAGAATCTGGAGGGTTGGGGGTGAGGTAAGGGGAGGGGGTGAGGTAGGCCATGCGGGGCAGAGATGCCTGAAGTTGGTGCTGGGGCTGGCTGGTGGGGTAGGAGGTCTGGAGCTGGTAGGGGAGCGTGTTGTTCTGCTGGCTTGAGGTCAGATAGTCGAGCTTCTCCCCAAAGTCAAATAGAGAACTGAGGAGAAAACATAACCATAAATATACAGTGTGTTCCTAAAGAGAAACCGTGAGAAACTGCCCTGATACTTCCATACATCTCTGATCCAGTGCATCTGTGTTTTTATCACTCTCTTCCAAATCTAGCGGTCAAGGAGTTACATGAAGGCTGAGCAGGGACAGGACTGTCACAAATGACAATATCTCTAAAAAAGGGGTGCCCGAAGGAAACCTTTGATGTGCACAATGATTATTTTGTAAATCACATACATCAACCAGCTGTCATCAGAGGGTCTGTTCACCCAAATTACAGCAACACTTACAAGCCGTTCAGACATACATGCTCAAGAGCTGGGACAGCGACAGGCTGCTATTCTTTGTGTTCGGGACATGCTGTTGCAGCCCACTACCGCCCGCTGAGCTACAGAGATTTCAAAAGGTGGCCAGCAGCACTGCAGGGGACAGTTGAGAAAAGCTCAACTTGATGAGAACGTCCTCTGATCTCAATGCAAGTGACAGCCAGATAAGAGCCAATCATACTCATTTTAATGGCCACAGAAACACAAACACGGTTGTTTACTACTCTGCTTGACTAGTTGAAGGGGGACCGTTTCCAGTGACAGGACTGCAATCCACACCTTGTGCTAAAACATTTTCAACAACGCATTAAAACGTTAAAAACAGACTGCAAAGAGCTATTCTGTACTCAGGCAACAAACTGTGCAAGAATTGAAAAACCTCCCTGTGTGGAGAATAAGGTGGCTATGTCAAACAACGACATGTCTGAACATTACATGCTCATTAAATATTACTGCCCACCACTTTGCATCTACGTGCATGAACACAGCCAGTCTACAATCATGCACGTGACTCTGTACTTAATGCACAGTGGTGCTGTGAGCCAAATGCTAACGTCAGCATGCTAACATGTGCACAATGACAATGCTAAAATACTTATGTTTAAAAGGTAATGTTTATACAAGTTTACCATTATAGTTTAGCGTGCTAGCATGAGTCTGATATGTCAATAGTGTTGCATATGTCCCAATTTTCAAGGTAATCCATCCAATATTTCACTTAAATCCTCCTGGTGATGCTAGAGGTAAGGACAGGGGATCATAAAAGTCTTGAGGATTCATCATTAAGTTTTGTTCTATCTTTTATTGGAAATGAAAACTTTGATCTGCTGGTGGCGCGAAAGGAAAACTAAAGGATCCCTAAAATCAGTAGGCTACATCCTCAGTGATCTGTCCAACAGCTGTTGAGATATTTGAATCTGGAGCAAAGTGGTGTATCAACCGACCAACACTGTCATCCACAGAGACATGCTGCTAGCACTGATATAAACAAACATCGTCTCACTTACTTCTCATAATATCTAGGTTTGCAGGTAGTTATGGAGTTATTGTGTAAGCCTGAGATTTGCTGCTGCCACTCCAATACATAAATAAAATGACATTTCAAAAATTTAAAAGCAACACTGTTTTTCAGACAGAATGGCCCAGTTACTCAGCAGAACACACTGTCAACCAATTTAAAAGAAACTATTATTTTTGTCAAAAGTAGTTTCAATGAAATATGTTCTTTTGTAATTTGGGTGAACTGATCCTTTCACTCTCCTAACAGCAGGACTGGAAAATGCATTGATATTCACGGTTTGTTTTCGTATTGTCTTGCATTGGGAGACGTTTTTAGTGCTGTGATGCGTAATTGTAGTCAAACAAACAAACGTCGTTTTATACAAAGCAATTATGAACTACAATGTCTCCAGCATGATTTCAGAACATTTCAGAGCGGCAGCTGAAACTGACTCCCCGCTAATACAGGCGCTGTCTGAGGCATCATTATATCAGTATTTCACAGGACCCCTGCTCGTGTCTGCAGCCTGCCAACCCTCTGTCCTCCTGTCATCTCTTGTACTCGTTGTCCCTGTTCAAATCATCTTCTAGTATTCATGTCACAGTCGGCTGTGAGCTGAGCTGACCTGGTGTCTGCCTGCAGAGACTGGGTGTCACGATGGGCCAAGGAGGAGCCTCCCTCCACAGCATCCAGGAACAGAGGTGGGGTGTGAGCCAGGGTATTAAGGAGAGGTGGGGTGGGGTTGACGGGGTTGTAGGTTGTTGTGAAAAGGGGGAGACTGGCCCGGCGCAGAGGGGGAGGGCTGTGCATGGGGCGAGGGTGGTACTCTGCCAACCCCCCCTGAGATGAAAGCTGCTGTTGGCCCCCATCTCTCACTCTGGACTGACCTTGGAAATGACACAGAGACTAAACATTGAGATTGAAGTGATACTGTAGTTTGGTTTCTGGGGAATTTTACTAGCTCAACATGCAGGATGAAGGTCTAATGAGCACTGAGTTCAAACGTAGCTCGACTCAATTCATGGATTCCTACTGCATCAAGATAAAGCTTCTCTTTAGAACAAAAATACAAGGTGATAGTTGTAAAGGGACTAATTTCCAGCATTCTTAATAAACTGAGATCAAACTTCCCACTACTCTGGTTTCATTGTGAAAAACAGATGATGAGGGGACTTTGGTGGCACCAGTAAGACCTCTCAGTTCCTCTTAGTGGGCATTGAGAGCAAAAGAAGGCCTGCATTCAGCACAGGGCTGTAGCTGCTCTATGTGACAGGGTTTTACAACTCCCGAAACTTGGAAAGAAAACTGAACCAGTTCCAAACCTTTGTCAGCCTTCCCGGCATTCTTTTCTAAAGCCCTCAGAATCCTCAATGTGCCAATGCAGTGCCCTCAATGAAATGAATGAGGGAGCTTCTTTATTTTTCTCGGCCTGAACCTCGGCTGTGTATAAACCATCAAGGCTGTTCACCTCAGCTTGCACCTCCATTAACCATGTAATTGCTTGGATTTTATTTTGCACTATTCTTTATGTAAAGTTTATGAATGAAAGATTTTTATTTCTAGGCTTCTGAGCAAAGATTATTAAACCCTCAGCTGTGAATAAGGAGCCATTTTCCTGCTGCTTGATCTCACAGCCATTCATTAATTAAGCTAATGAAGTTTGATTTCACACAAAAGAAATGACAAAAAGCATCTGACTCTTGTCAACTCAGGGAAATAGCGTAGCTTCCCAGAAACCATGCTTCTTTTGAATACAAAAAAGCATGTTTTTTTTATAGGGCAATAAATAATAATTTATTGCCCTATAAAGGACAATGGGCTAACGCATCAACAGCTGTATGCTTTGAACAACTGTGTTTAACGTATGTGGATTTCAAAACCTGGGCTGTTGAGGCTGGCCAACAGGTTGCCGTAGGAGGGCAGGGTCTGGTTGGACAGGGAGGGGAAAGAAGGTGCAGCAGAGGTGAGCTGGGGCAGCTTGGTAGCAAAATGACCAGAGAAAGATGGAGGTCCCTTACTGAACAAGAGAAAAAAAGCATAACGAACAGTAAGTGATGCATGAAATTAAGCTTTAGTACAAGTAGCTTTCACCAAATGAGGACAAAAAACTACAAAACAGACAGGCAGTACTGTAATACCTGTTGGGTGCCAGTGTGGGCAGGGTGGGATTGATCTGTTGATGCAGGGGGCTGCTGCTGCATCCAGCTGTACTCTGTCTGTGTTCAGCTTTTGCTGTGATGGAGCGCTCCACTTTCCTCCACTTAGCCCTGCGGTTCTGAAACCAGACCTGAGAGACAGACACATGCAGAGGGAGACAATGGAGATCAGGAAAAATGAGGGAGAACGGTGGCGAGAAAATTTCCTTCCCTGTTTGCTAAGAGCTTATTCTTTCTTCTCTGAGCTACATCACTAAATAAGAAATGTAAAGGAATCATAAGGGAGATTTCTCAGGAGAACAAAAGAGGAGGAGGATGGCTGTCTAACCATTATTCTTTGAGGTGTGACACCAACTGAAGCAGCGATGACTTTCCTCTTCTCTGCGTCAGGATAGTGGTCCTCCTGGAACAATGCCTCCAAATGCTCTAACTGATCTGTTCACGCACACGCACACATGCAATCACAGAGACCAAATGCAGTTCAACTATTTGTTTAGTCAAATCTGAACACACCAGGACAAACTGACAGCTTAGTTACCGGTACTGTAGAGCGTTCGTGTTTTCTTCTTCCGTGCAGGCGGCAGCAGGCAGCTGTCCACGGTCTCTAAGCCCGGCAGCAGAGAGAAACTCAGCGCCCGGCCTCGACCTCTGGTGCTGTAGCGTATGGAGCGCCGGGTGGAGTAGACCTGGGTTATCTCCATCTGGCATGAACCAGAAAAACACTACCTCAGCAGGCACCAACTCTGATTTTCTGTGTTTTTACCTTTGAAAATGCTGATTTTGTCATTGGAAAGTGCCAACAATCACATTTCTTTAAAGCTGAACACAATTTTGGAGGATGGAAAAAAAAAATGGAGGCGTAAACCAAAAACCAACGGGGACCTTTGTCTGCCAAAACACTGCTGAGGTGTACAGAGGTGCACAGTTGAATTTTTCAGCCCAGAGAAAACAATACAACAATGATTTTGTGGAAATAAAAGTTGGTTCAGGACTTTAAAGACCAAGTCATTAATTTCCAGCCTTGTCCAAGCACCTCTCACATAATGTGGCATGGATGTATCTGTACAGGGTACAGGAAATGATTTTTCCAGCTTCAATTTACCTGCCATTATTTTCTTAATTAACCATTTAACTGTTTGGTCTATTAAATGTCAGAGAATGCAGAAAAATGTCCATCGCAATTTCAGGTAATCTCTTCAAATTGCTTCATTTGTCTGAAGGACAGTCTACACCCCAGAGATATTCAATCCACCACACTTTAAAAACAAGAAAAAGAAGCAAATCCTCACATCCTCAAAAGCAATTTCTGCTTGAAAAAAGGCTCAAACAATTGATCTGTTCTGAAAATTGCTGAAAAAGCTGATAATTAATTTCCTGCTAATCAATCGATAGACTAACCGTTTCAGGTGTACTACAGGCACATTTCCTTGTCAGCTCAAAACATGCACTTTTCCTGATCTAAGGTGACGTTTGCATTCCTGTTTACTTTGCAATGAGTGCAGCTGAAGCCTGAAATCAGCGGAACTGAAATTTCTCGCTATTGTTCAACTCATAACTGATTATCTATGATTGTGGGAGGTGAACAGAGGCTTCAAAATACACATTACTGTCAGACATACTGGCACATGATGATAAAATATAACCTATTTCCCCTACATATTTTCAGAGTTAGATGAAAGGACTTGACAGTTTCACATGATCAAATCCTGCATGTGCTTGTTTCAATGCTTCCACGAAACTCTTTCGCCTACTGATATCACACAACATCATGCTCTGAGCCAAATATTCAAACCCAGGATGATATTTTCACAGCTGTATCATTAATCTTGCATAAGGTTGTAGGTGTGAATCATTTCATACACATCACACTGTTATTGCATGTGACAAACCAGTTACCTGGAGATCTTCACTACAACATGCACCAGTGTCAGCTGGGCTGAAGAGGTTAAACCTCATGCTCTGCAGCAAACATTATTCAAACCCACACACACCTACGATGTCTATTTCAAGGTTTTGCAAACAACCCAAAGTTCATAAAGATCTCAAATTAGAATTTTGGTGAAATGTGAAAACCAAAAGATGCTGCTGACACGCAGAATATTTCCACTGGATTCAACGGAGAAGCCACAGAACTTTGTTTTGAGTATTTCACTCTGTGTAACCAACATGTAGCTTAAACGAACCGCTGCAACAAGGCTAATACAGAACATTCACTTTATTAGGCACATCTGCGCTGTCTGATGCAACCCAATGCAACTGTTCTGTCAAGGTCTACTTATGATGCCTATCGTGTTCAGTTTTTACAACAGTAGAGGTGTAGAGGTGTTAATTATATGTTTTAGCTCTGGGATCTAATTTAGTGTTGTTATTGTACTGGACTGCACTACATTTACGTGTTTCAATTATTCTTCCCGCCTAAATGTAATGTAGTTCAGTGCAAGCCACTTTAAGGGGAACTCCACCGATTGTACATTAAAGTCTGTTTACAGGTCTTGTACAAGTGCTCCTGCATTTGTGAACAAGGTTGTATAAAGTCTTCTGGCGCTCCAGAGGGAGCTGAGTGAAATCAGAGAAACTGTGTCAGTTGTTGCTGAAGACTACAAGTACGAAAACTGAAAAAAATCTGAAGGAGTCAGAAAGAAGTGATCTAGGATGTACCGAATGACAGAAATGATTCTGTCTTTGTTTAATGGTCCATCTTGAGTCTGACCTTGTTTAAGTGCGATGCTAAATCATCGGAGCACTCCGGGAAATAAAGGGGAAAAGTGTGCATGTGTTCAACAGTGACAGTCTATCTCACCTTGAGAGGCTGTGTGCCCTGCTGGGGGAGACTGTGAGGTAGAAGAGGGCTCTGTGGCCTTTTTGTCCCCTGGAGCTGAGGAGGTGCAGGTTGGATAGGGACTGGAGGTTGTGAGGAGTACAGCAAGGGAACAGGCACCTGGGGGCAATAAAGCCCTGTCCCCCCAAAACCCAGGTAGAGAGAATCAGACAGTTCACAGCTGTTCATCAGTCCAATGGGGGGCTCTGACACAGCCAAGGTCTCCTCTGTGCACATCGCTGTCACCTCCTGTATGTCACTCTTTTCCTCCTCGATCCGCTCGCTAACATCTCTTAAACTCCTCCTGTTTCTCACTCGCTCACTTTGCGTCTTACCTCGCTTCTTCCTGCTCCTCTTCTTCTCACTTCTCTCTTCTAGACCTTTTGTTTCTTTGTTCTGTTGCTTACCAGCCATTGTTTCCTTGCTGTTCTCAATCTTGTCGTCTTCCATCTGCACCTCCTGCGCCTCCTCCGCTCCCAGCCTACTCTCTAACTTCACCTGCTCCTCCTCTTCTCCCTCTGGCACCATAAGTTCTTTTTCTGACACAACTTTCTTTTCTTTCTCCTCCTCCCCCTCCTTCTCTTCTCGCTCTGTCTCCCCCTCTGCCTCTTCATCCTCCCTCTGATTAAACACTTGCTCCTCTCCTTCCCTCCTCCTCCTCTTCCTCCTCCTCATACTCCCTCCTTGGTCGTTCATTGTTTCCAAATCCTCCAGTTCCTCACACAGAAGGCTTGGACAGTCTGCAACAGAGTGAAGTGAGAGGTTTTCTTACATTTGTCCAGATCTGTAAAGCCTGGACCACTTTAACCATCATGTGTTATAGTTATCTACACTTTGTCTCTAAAAATCTGACTATTGATCCAAACCAGAGCTGGAGAGACTGTCACGTGCTTCTCTAACCTTACCAGACTGCTGCAGCCACATATCTGGACACCTGTCCTTGCTTCCGGTATGCACTGGAATTGACTTTAAGGTCCATCATAAGTTAGCTCTGCTTAAAATAAATGAGCCACTCAAACCTCTCAGGTCATCTGACTCTTGTATTCTCGCTGTACTGTGGTTATATTCAAAAGAGGACTCAGGGTGTGCTCATAAAAGAAGCTTTTCTATTGCCTATTCAGCGCTGTGTATTACATCCTGCCTAAGAGAATTACTGATGTGTGTCTTCCTGAGTGCTTGTTGTGAACATCTATTATCTTAATGTTCATGTGAAGGAGTCTGAGTTTTCCCCCATGCATGAAATTTGATATGTACGCATACCAGTTCATAACCAGTCACCTGCTGACATATGTTGGTTTCTCTAAAATAATAAAATGATGTGTGGTATTTTGGTGCAGGTTCCTCTGACGGTGAGGTATTCACAGCCGTAGCTTCCTCTGAGGTCACGTGAAGAAGGCTTTTAACTGTGGTTGAAACTATTTTTTTTATTAATCTGCTGATTAATTTGTCAATTAAGGGATAAATGCTTTGGTCAATTAAGTCAGAAAATTGTAAGAAGATGCCCAAAACCAAAAGTTATTCAGTTTACTACAAAATCCAGTAAATTGGCACATTTAGAGAAGCTGGAACAAGCTTTTTGCCTTGAAACATTACCGTCAAAATAGATGAAGATTAATTATCAACCGACTAATCAATCAGCCGCCATTCAGACTGTGTTGGGTCCAATTATATCTTAAAAAAAGTATAGAATATATAAAGAAAAAGTCAACTGAATGAATAAAATGTGTAAAGTCTATAGAATTAAAATAATTGATTGCCCTCATGGATTTGAGCTACAGCCATGTTTGCAAATGTTTTCCTTGATAACTCAAAATAAGATGTATTTTGATCCATTCACATCATGACTTTACATCAGTGGATTTAACTCGTTCAGATATAGAGCTGAAGCCTCTGGAGGATAGAAATATTGATTATTTCACCCGAAAAGTGCCTCTACTGTAAGAAACAACTCGATAATGTTGCAGCAGTTATGTCTTTCGTCATCCACGAGTCACGTGGTGACCCGCAGGTTGAGTTACACCCGATAAACGTCATCCTCAGGAGGAGCTGCTGCCTGCAGTGACTTAATGAGTGTCCCAGCTGTGCAGCGCCTCGTGCCACTCCACACCTGACCGTAATTAACTCTGAGGGCTAGCTGCAGCTAAAGTAGCTAACCTGTCCCCGACGACAAACACCGGGTCGTGAATGTTAATAACCCACTTTTAAATATGTCTCTGTGGAGCTGAGCGGCGAAGGGGCGCCGCACCTCTCAGGAAAGATTATGAGCTTTAAATACATCCAGAAAGTTCTTAAAGTCTTTCGAAGTTTACTAAATGACATCCCGGCTTTGGTCGGCAGGTGAAAATGGCTAAAAGCAGCCAATAAAACCACCAAATGTCAGCCTGAACTTCCTTACCAAAGTCTTCGGCTACATCGCAGTCTTCATCCATTGCGACCCTCGCCAGTCAAAACCAATAAACTTGTACTAATAGTCAATTAAGCCACGGAATGTCACGACGAATTGCTCCTGCAACCAAGACTAATGAGGTTGATTGATTGATTACCTCCCTCAGCAGCAGGGTGACGGAGAATTATCGCGTGAGGCCTGAAACCGAAAGAGCCAATCAGTGATCAGAACAGATCCAATCAAAGTCGGTGATCACCATAACCTTAATGGAGATACAGTGTGATGCAACATTGTTTCTTAATTGCTGTGCACATTTGCTTCATATGTGTACTGTATTCTTATCAGTAGTGGTAAATAATTAAGTACATTAACTCAAACACTGTATTTAAGTACAAAAATTGAGGTATGAGTATCTCCATTTTACTTTGCCGCTATGGTTTCTTTTCAGATTTAGATTTCAAATTAAAAACATTTAATAAGTTTAATACAGCAAATTCCTAAAGATTAAACTGGTGGTTCTCAACCTTTTTGGCCTTTATAAAAAAGCAGTGACTGAGTTCAAAAGTCTATGAGTTGTTAGGGGATCCACTAAAGGAAGATTTCCTTTCTAAACTTCTCACATGGTTTCATTTCAATAACAGTTCAAAGCCCAAAGAGTTGAAAGCATCCAATATTTCATTGAAAAGCAAAGACTGACCAGTGCAGCAGAGTTAAGGGTTTTCTTCTTTGCTGTCCTATTTATCATCTGTACTTTTACTTATGTGGGCTTCTGCCTGGCCATGAAGTATTTTTACCTTGTGGTACTAGAACTTTTACTTAAGTAAAGGATCTGAGTATTTGTTCCACCACTGATTTCCGCTGAACTTCCAGGAAAATCACTTAAATGTGCAACAGTGATGATAATTACGTTGGGTCTGATGTAGCTCAATAAAATCCACTATTGTATTAGTGCATTTTTTTAGACTGGGTATAAAAGAATAAAAATCCATGTCGCCAATAATTAAAAACAATAATCCCACTGTGAATCATACCACCATAGAAATCCACTGTAGCTTAATAAAAGACCTTTACTGCATTATAATGTGCTTTGGGATTTCAGTGCAGGTTGACTCGACTGTTAAACACTGATGGGCTGCAGTTTTTTCAGACATTTATGCATCCTGAAAACAAATCTAAAAACACTAGACGACTGAAGTAAAAGCTTATCAAGACTTTTTTGCTTGTGACCCCTTAAAACAAAGCAGTGTCCACTTATAACTTTTATCACCGGAGCAGTCGCAACCAGTTCAGTGCAGTAATTTACAAGGAAAAAGCTAAATATTAAGAAGATGAATGGAGAGTTAAGTTTGTTTATCACAAATGTTTTTCCCCTTTGCTCATAATCTTGTGACCCCTCAGATTTATCCTGCGAGTCCTTGTGAGGGTCCGATCCCCCAGTTTGGGAACCATTGCTGTAAACTGATGATAAATGATGCTGATCCTTTGAGCTTCTTATCCCACAAAGTCTTAAAATGGTCTTTGTTGAACAAAGTGCTCAGTATCTATTATTTAGTTATATGCATAACTCCAGATCCACACTGCTTGTCAGCTGTGAAAATAGCAGGTTAAAATCAGCTTCTTGTCTTGCTGCAGTTGTTCCTCTGTTACCCACCAGATGGGGTACTGACTGGGTCCCTGGTTTTTAAACCTTCTTCTGCCTCCCCAAACTCTACTGCACAGCTTTTACTCCTCCGCTCCACCCCTCCCCAACAGGAGAAGGCTCACATAAAACCCCCTCCTCGTCCTCCATGTGAGGTACATTTCCATATCAGCCACCGACAACCCAAGGCCAGGACAGCTTGCTGTCTTCCTTGGATCCGGGGAAAGGCAGCCTGGTACTCCTCCACATCAGGTGACCTTGGTTTCATCTGGTTTGATGCAAAGAATGTAAACTGAAGCCCAATTTAGAATAATTTCCTTCCCCGTGTGCTTGGAATTCCCCACGGACAGTTTAACCAATCACTTCATGAGTACATTTTTATGTGATGACTTAAGAACAATAACATCTGCGGCTGTTCCTCCCTTGAGGATCTACTGAGTTAAACAAGTGTAAATGGGCTGTGAGGAGGCTGTGATCATACATATACACATACAGTAGCTCTGCATGCTGGGTCACACGTAATGTCACTGGATCAAGCGAATGCTGGTGAGCAATGACACCAGAGTGAGACTTCATGTCTGTACGCGAGCTCCTTTGAAAACTAAAATATATTCTCATTCTCCGCAGCCTTTTTTTATCCACTGTTTCAAGTCCTGAGTGAACCAATAAACAAACCCGAGGCCTCAAGTCGAGTTGAGTCGAAGTCAAGACCAGCAACTGAAAGGGTCAGTTCACCCAAACTACAAAAAAAAACATGTTTTTTCACTTACGTCTTAGTATCTAACAATGGAAACTCTTCTGTCTTTTGTTTTGAAATATCTCACTCTGAGATTTTTTCCTCTAGCCCTGCAAAGTGGAGACAAATGGAATTTCATTTGTAAGGCTCACTGCATTGAAAAATTACATTTAAATAATTCAGCAGTCGTGTGTCTTTCCAGAAAGAATGTCCTGGATTCTTTGGAGAATCCAAAGACCACAGTGACAACAGCCTGTTCTCTGGGATTAGCAAGAGGAGCCAGGACGCTGTGTCTAGAAAGAGATGTTAGTGTTTTTTAAACGGTAGAATTGCTGTGACCATCACTACAGAAGCAGAAATGTCACAGGAAACATGATCCTTAAACTCTGAGACAGCAGGACCTCACATTTATCTATGCACATAAAATTAGGCTAGCTTTAATTAGGGACTGGAGAGTGATATTAATGAAGTCAAAACAATGGTCCTAAAATAATCCTCAAGAAGGGACTCTGGATTAGTGTTAATTAAAAGTTAAAGTAGACGCATAAGCAGCTCTAGTGAAAACTGCCCCAATTAGCAGGTGCATTTTGTGATAGTGAAAATGCCAACAGTGTTATGACATTTAATTTGATTTCATTCTTGTCCTGTTCTCTGTTCCTCTCCAACACAGTGACGCTCTTTTTATTTTACAGAAAAGCTGTAATTTATTATGTAATTTTTACCATTCTGAAAGTCCTTCAGTCCACTCATTCATGATCCATACCTGCTTAGCCTTCAGCAGGGTCATGGTGCATTTAGAGGCATTGATTACAATACTTCATCAAAAGACCTGCTGAAGTGAAAGTAGAAATGCTTATCCTGGAATTTACTAAGAATGAATTCATATGAAAGAATGCACACGTTACATTAATTAACAAAGATGGATTAACTTGGCTATTGGAGGCTCCAGGAACTCCCAGCTTCACTGCATGTTAATTGGTTGCATTAATTTAAATAACAGTACATTTGTTAGACTGTTAGGGGAAAACTGTGTCGAAACCAATAATATTTCACTTAATGTTTTACACAGTCCTAAATAAAGTTGTGTTTAATCAAATCACGCAAGATGACTTGTTTTCCAGGTCTCTGGGCAAACAGCGAAGCTGCACTGTGAAGTCTGGTGTGTGTACTGGACCGAAAGCAGTCGTTCAACTCTTATTCGCATTCTTGCTGAGACTGAAATGAGAAGATCAACATCAGCTACAGCCAGCAGTCAGTTAGCTTAGCTTAGTCTACTGGAAGCAGGGGGGGAACACAGCTACTTCTAAGGCTCACTCCCCCCAGCCAAGAAATAGTCCAGCACATGACTGTCAATAAAACCGAAGTGGACTTTTTACACTTCAGTTTTGTACAGATTAAACAAACCAGACACAATGTTTTAATTTGTGAGCTTTGGGTGCTGTTGGACAGATATTTTTTAATCTTTAGACAGAGCCAGGCTAGCTGGTTCCCTTTGTTTCCAGTATTTATGCTAAGCTGAGGAGGTTCTAACAAGTTAATCAGGCTACCATTGTCAGAGTAGTTGTAAATAGCATTTTTTCACTGCTGACAAAAATGATGCAAAGAAGCGTTGAAAAAATGTATATTGTTATTGTCATGTGATTTTTGTAGTCATTTGTCTGACCTAGTTCAAACCCAGTTGTCTTATGCATTACAGAGAGCAGACTGAACAGTCACTACATTTACATGCAGTCAGTATTTGGGTTATGGTCAATAATCCGGTTTCTGAAACATTCAGAAGAACCTGTTTACATGCGTGAGCAAACAGGGGTAATCATTTGGGATATCCCGATCAAAACAGCGACGCACGGACAACGTGTCGTCGCACGGAGAACGTCATGACGCAATGCCTGTCATTTCATCTTCTTCTTCCTGTATCCAAAAGGGTTATTGGTGTTTACATGGCCGTGCGCAACCAGGTCATTGCTGATATTCAGGTTATGAAAGGGTTACTTGACTGCATGTAAATGTAGTGACTGACAGCTGAATGGAAAATCACAGGTGTGTTGAGTTACCCATTTAAATTGAAAACAAGACAAGAGAAGACAGATTTACCCAATCAGGTTTTTTATTTGGAACAGAGTGGCAGATTAGTGACAGGGCGGTGGCGTGGAGGATCCGCCTCCTCTCGCTCACTCAGCCAATGACAGAAACTCAGCCTTAAAAAAATGCAAATGTATAAAAACAGGAATGGGAACAGCAAACATAGAGTAGTGTAGCCTCCACTGGGCTTCACACACACACACACACACACACACACACACACACACACACACACACACACACACACACACACACGCATGCATATCTATGCTCACACACGTACAAATTCACCCTCTCTCTTTCTCACACACACACCCACACACACACACACGTCTTATTTGGCTACGCAGGCTTAGATGGGTACAAACACACATGTTTACACTTCGACAGTCACTTTAGAAAAGACAGTACGTGTTAAGATCATTCCTGCCTGTGAGAAAGTGGCGTGTTGTCTGTCCATCTGTCCTGCGGCAGAGACAGACAGGCGGACAGACAGTGAAAAGACAGTCAGTGTGTGTGAAAGCCACTGTGAGGAACCAGCTGCCCCTCATTCAGCAGTGAACAGACTAAACACACGCAGACACACACGCACGCACGTACACACACACACGTCGACAGGCTAGTCAGTGTACACAAGAGTCTGCTGTGAAATACCAAGGTGAAGCACTCACACACACACATACAGGTGGCGGGTTTAGATGAGGTGTGTACAGACACACACACACACACACACATATACTCTCACACCGGCGAGGGGGCAGGCGGCGTACACACACAGGAGTGGAAGAGGTGTGTTACCTGTCTGTGGAAGAGCGTGAGAACTGCTGGAGTAGGTAAACACACACTCGACCACAGTACATTCCAACTTTAACTCACCCCTCTTTGTCTTTCAAACACACAAGGATACACACACACACACACACACACACACACACACACACACACACACACACACACACACACACACACACACACATGCATCCACACACACCCAGACTAGTATAGTTTTGACTCCCATGCATTTTTGTTCTACAGTACTGAGTATAATAGAAGCTACTAGCCCAGTCGCACTGGTGTGGTTATTGTTACAATCTCTTAGATAGAAGCACAGCCCTCCTGTCTCCTCACATTCTCAAACCGAATCCTAGCCCCTTTTCCCCCATTGTCCCCTCCCCAAAAAAAGAGTCCAACAGCAGGTTCAAGTTGACCCCATAAACGCTAATTCAAAGTCCCTTTTGTCTCATAACCAAAGACTCAAGGAGAAAAGTGGGGATCTTGACTGAATTAGTGCATGTGGGAGCAACTTCCCGCACGGATTCACACGTCCGATTTGTCATTAAAGCCCCTCTCGCTTCCCAGAGGCCCCTCCCATCCCCAAACAGAGAGCCAATGGTGGAAGAAAAAGAAAGTGAGACATGCAAAAGGTGTGTGTGTGTGTGGGGAGGGGGAGATATCGGATGACATGATGACTGGACGCGTAGTTGTGCTTTTACATAGACAGACCAAACTCTAAACCAACCAGCAACTGATCCATAACTAATCAATAACATATTGAAACCACCTGATCTCGCTCATATCACGAGTGATGACTATCACAATGACGATGATGACGATGATGATAATGGGTTTGATATGTGTTTGATGTGATTTACAGTATATTCAGAGTCTGTGTGGCGTATTTGAATGCACAGCAAGTTATTTGTCTTTGTCTGTGTGTGTGAGTGTGTGTGTGCGTGTGTGTGTGTGTGTGTGTGGCTGACGAGAGCACAGCTCATCTAAAGTGATGACGGATGTGATGAATAAAAACTCTTCATGGTCATGCAGATGGTTAGTGATGCCAGAAAGGATACGCTGATATTTACATATAAACTTTTTTTTAAACTGCTAAATACACATCCTCCTGTTTCAGAATTATTATTAATTATTATTTAATTATGGTATTATTATTATTATTCACCATCCAGCCCAAAACATTGATATATTATTGGTTATTATTACTATCCGTAACTAGTCTTTGTACAGCTTAGCGGAGCAGACGGACCAGCCTATGTTTCTACAGCGGCTCCTCGACGTTGTGAAACACGCCGAGGGTTGATCGCCGTTTTCTGGTTGGCCGAGCACAGAGAGAGAGGTCAGAGCCACCTTCAAGCAGATACGAGTCTGTGTGTATGCGTGTGCAGGTGTGTGAGCGAGCGTGTGTTTATGTGGCTGTATGGATGTGCATATGTGTCTTTGAGCACCAGAGGGATGGAAGGCACCAAAAAGACCTTTCCTCTCACCTTTTGACCCTGGGCTCTGTGCGGCCAACCAGACGCTCTGTGTGTTTTGTTTTCTTTTTTTTGGGGGGGGGGGGTGAGGGGCAGAGTCAGGCCCACCCCTCTCTTCTTCTTTTGTGTCTCGTCCAGCTCGCTCCACCCCTCTCCTCTCCTCTTTCTTTTTAGCCTTTTCATTCGCTCCATAAAAACAGAGGAGGAACTTTTTTTGTGCTAGAAAACACAGGTTAAGAGCTTGTGTTTTGTTTTGTTGTCATTTTTTTTTTTACAAAATAATCATATCATTACATACAGAACAAGAGAATCTGTAGAATATTAATAACAACATTTACTTTAAAAACATCTCGCGTGTACGTGTTATTTTTTCAGAATATATTTGGATTTTTTTTTTTTTCCTTTTTCTTTTTTTGTCCTCTTTTTCGTTTTCATTGAAAAGAAAGTTCCATGTCCGCAGAGAGAAAGGCGCTCTCAAGTGTTTTGGAGACGAGAGGAGAGAGGGATGAGGAGAGGCGAGCAGATGAGGGGGGAAGCGACGAAGAAGAGGAGGAGGAGGAGGACGGGGGGCTCAGAGTATCTTTCTCTCTTCTCTGTCTCGCTCTTTCTCTCTCCCTCGGTGTGCGGTGCGTCTCTCTGGCATACGAGTGTTATGCGTAAAACTCCTCCTGCTTGTCTGGTTTCTGGTAGGTGACGGTGGCCTGTTTGGGTTCCTCCAGCGTGTAGCTGCCCTCGTCCTTCTTCTTCATCCTGTACACCAGCAACATCACCAGGAAGGCAGCAAACAAGGCGCCCACCACTCCTCCCACGATCACCGCTGACAAAAGACAGAAAGAGACGGTGCACGTCTTAGAAAACAGAACATTATCCTACAAACACTCACAAATACACATAAACACTAAAAGACACTACCACGAACACATGCTGCTTCAAACAGTCTTCAACAGCTACCACAGCACTGCTAAGTGAAGACTGATGGCCATGAATGTGTCAACATGCGTTATGTGCGTGCGCAAAGCTTTGTGCTAGATTGCAACCCTGAAGTACCACATAGTAATTTAGCTTAATGGGGTTGGTGTAACCAATCTGCAGCAGCTGCACCTTCTCCTGCACACATCGCTAATGACCTCTTGCTGTGTGCAATAGATTAATGTGTGGTTATCGAACGGGGGGAAAAAAGGCATTCCCTCGTTAAACTAATTGGTATTGATGCCAAAACAGAGAATAAACGGTTTATTCTCCAAAATGGTTGAGGAACACTTTGGTTCCATTCATTGTGTGGGAGGTGTTTATTTATTTCGTTACTGCCAATATCAGAGGGCATAGGCTGGGGTATTTAAGATTGGAGAACTTTTCACCATGCACTGTCACTGCAAAAGTATTCGCCACTCTGGACTGTTCACACCACTTCTTGTGATTAGATCTCAGAAAAAATTAAAATTAGATTTTTTGTCACATCTTGCAGTTTTTGTGTTAAACTGTGCATGGATATGTACTTTTACCATCCTTGATTTTACTGTGGAGGACAATTGTGATACTGGATATTAGAACTATTAATTGCACCCTTTCAAGTTTCTCATAAAAAGGACATGATGAACTACTTTTTCTTGAATCCATAATATCGGATCTTTATTTCCATCACTGACAAGAACAATTTTTTTATCCGTGCTAGCAGTGCGGGTCCATGGATGGCAACGTGGATCAGTCAGTCCACTAAATTGGTCCAGCCATTGGGTGGATTGACATGAAATTTGGCACAGCCTCCCTCAGGATGAACTGTAAGAACTATGGTGATCTCATTACTTTTCATCTAGCACCACGATCAAATAAAAAAAAAAAAATCTAATCCATCCAACAACGGTTTCATCATTAACTATCTGCAAGACTAATGATATTCCCACCAGCCTCAGCTCTACTTTGTGTCTAGTGCTAATATTAGTATGATAGATGTGATTAAATATTATGTCTGCCAAACATCGGCATGTTAGCGCTGTCACTGTAAGAATGCTGACATGATTAGCATGCTGATATTAGCATTTAGCTCAGAGCAGCAGCATCGCAGTGCGGCCTTACTGAACCGCTAGCATGGCTAATCAAAGAGCCATGTGATCTGAGATATTTGGCTGGGAAAATAGGTCTGATTAAAATGTTATTGTTTTATTATCAAACCTTTGCACACAATTACAGAATTTCTCTTCCTGCTTGACAAACTTTGTTATAACACTGGCAAAACTGAATCTGTGTGAACAGTCAAAGATAGTAAATACCAGCAAATCACTGCATGTCTCATGTTCTTTAACATGAAAGTGACTACAGTGTCTACACATGGATAGCACTATACATGAATGCAAGAGCCTGATATGTGCAGTAATTTGGTTCTATCTAGTCTAAAGTCTGTTGCCTCCTGCTCTTTACCAATGACCAGGAAATCAGCAAAAACCACCGCCAGCAGTCCACCAATCAGAACAGCTGAAGGAGAGACAGAGAGCCAGTCAGGTCAGGCAAGTTGGCTGCTCCCTCACTTTCTACAACAGCTCTTTGGGATGAGGAGAGGGGGGCACTTGAAAGGAAATTGGATTTGCCCAGAGGGAAAATGATGAGAAAAAGTGGGGAGGAAGGAGGGGTTGGACAACCCAAGAAGGGGATTGCTTGTTCTCAATGGGTCAAACGGGGCTAAGCAGCACATTTACTTATCGTGATGAATCTGCACTACGTGAACGCGAGTTACTGCCTGTTTATCTTAGCAGCTCCCTGTAAGCAGGGAAAGAATACAGGAGGCAACAGGGAAATGCAATCTGTGGATCTAAGAGGTGACTACCAAGTGGTTCATATGACAGAGAGGCAGAATGGCGGACAGACAGGATCGGACAGACATGTAGCGAGACAGACGGACACAAAGCGGGATGACAGGACAAATATTTGGACTTTATATTTGGACAAAAAATATTGGCAACGTTAACTTTACAGACACTTACCTATCAAGACCTCTTTTCTCTCCAGGATGTTCTTCTGTGGCAGCTGGGCGGCAGAGCTTCCTCCATCCACAGTGTTGCCAATCAGATCAGGATCCACTGGCATTATACCTCGACCGAGATCGTTACGTCGATCATCGCGGATCTCAAAATCTCCACTTGGCCCTGCAGCACCCACGTCGTTGCCCTCCTGAGAGAGAAGGAGAAAAGTGAGACTAATGACAGGAAATTTAGGTTTGATGTAATCACATTTGTTCCATGGAGCTGCTACAATGAAAGTTATCCAAACTAACACAAACACAGAACTTTCCATGGCACATGTTCGCCTTTGAAACAATGAGCCTCTGTATGGTCTGATTGGTGGAAAGTTGCATACTGTCCAACACATATACACACTCCCTAAAATCTGGCAGCTTAATTACAATGTGGAAAAGCAGACAAATCTAAATGCATCATGCTTTAATGCAGCACTGCTGCAAATAAACAGAAGCACACCAATCAGCTCTGGTCTGTAAATAATTAAGTTGTCAGTGTTAAAGAGGCAGTCAGACGTGGGACTGGGTATCAAACCTCAATGGTTTATTGGCACTGACCGAAATGAGTGCATTAGTACAGCATATCTAAAAAGCTAGAATGTGAATTCTTGGTCAGATTTGTGAGCTTATTCACTTATTCTTTGGACTGATTTAATCTGACCAAACTTAAATAATAATTTTGCCAACTTTGGACTGTGGTTCTTCTACATCTGTTTGTGCTTTATGCAACACTTACAGGCCAAGGCTAGTGATAGTTTATATTTTTCTTATTGTCAACAAAGCTTCTAAAAATGACGACCCAGCACAGAACTCATCCCTAAACAAGTATTGTCTGTGTAGCAAGACCCTGACATAGCTTATTCTTCTGTGCCATAGAGCTCCTTTTTTGTCCAGAAACTCTTAAAAACCCATAAATGAGCAACTCTCTGGCTCACTGGGTGACACGTTCTGTCATCACTGCAAACAGGCACTGTAGTTTTTCTGAGTCGATCCTATGTACACCATCCTGCTGCTGTAAACGCTCAGTAGGGCAGCAAATGAGTATAAATCAACAGCTGAAAATAGTCCCTAACAAATATACTATTTGCCCCTTTTTGAGTAACATTAAAAAGTACAGTGCCCAGCTGTTGTCCAGGAAATTGCTGAGCTTAGCTTGTTAAAAGGTTAGTTTGATATTTTGGGAAATATGCATACTTGCTTTCTTTCGGAGAGTGAGATGAAGAGACTGATACCACTCTCGTGTCTGTACATAAAGTATGGAGCTGGAGAGCAGAGGCAATTACTCTAGCTTAGCATAAAGACTGGAAACAAAGGGAAACAGCTAGCCTGATTCTGTCTACAGTTCCAGCACTTCTAAAGCTCACAAACTAGCACGCTCTAATGCTGTTTGTTTAAACAATACACAAACTGCAATGTAAAAACAACAATTTGTGGTTTCGTGGGGGAGTTATGTGCTGTAAATATGACTTGGCAAACAACATCTTGGTGCAGTGACTTCCCAGAATCACGTCGTCACGTTGGCAGGCGGGCTGCCTGGGTGGATGGGCAAACTGTTTTTTCATCAAGACATAGTTACACCATGTAACTCCCTCTGAAACCCACACTTTTGACCTGCAGTAACTCTGAGCCTACACTCCACTATGGGAGAAAAAATATTGTCACTCCCTACTGTCGTGTAGAATTTGGTGTTTTTGCTTATGGGGGATCGAATATAAACATGTTTGTATTCTGTATTCACATCATAATGTGAGTTGTCTGGCTGAACTCACCTGTGAAGTTGTGGGCTGCTGTGGGCGGGTCGTTCTCTCTGTTGGCACCGCCTGAGTGGCTGTCGTCATGGGAACTCTGGGCCTGAAGGGGACCCTGGTCTTGACAGTGGTGGCGGCGGTGGTGGTGGTAGGTGCAGCTGTCGTGGGCTCAGGGGTGGTCTCTGCTGTGGTGGCCGTGTCTTCCTCTGTGGTGGTTTCCATCTCGAAGTCTGGGTAAAAGGATGTGGGTTCAGGTGACAGGTACACGTCCTCTTCTTCTTCTGTGGTGCTCAGGTCATCCGAACCGGCAGAGGGCGCCGCACTTTCCGCAGTGCTGATTGCTGGGTTGGTGGTCACCACGGGGACGGCAGAAGGGGATCGTGGGGCAACAGTGGTCTGGGCTGCGGCCCTGATTCGCTCCAGCTCTCTCTCTCTTTCAAGCTCACGCTCTCTCTGCCTCTCCCTCTCTTTCTCGCGCTCTCTCTCACGTTCCCTCTCTCGCTCGCGCTCTCTCTCCCTCTCCCTCTCTCTCTCCATCTCTCGGACCCGCTCCCTCTCTCTTTCCCTCTCTCTCTCCCTCTCCAACTGCCTCTCCCTCTCCTTCTCCAGTTCCCTCAGCCTCTCTTGCTCTCTCTCTCTCTCCCTCTCTTCCTCTCTCTCTTTCTCCAGCTCTCTCTCTCTTTCCCAGAATACACCGCTCTCTCCATCGGCCTCAGTGGGCAGCGGGGTACCCGTGGCGTCCTCCGGGTTGGGGCTGGGCTCAGCCGCAGGGGAGGCGGAAGGTGCGGGGCCGGTGGCCTGGGTGGTGGAGAGGATGAGGGGCTCTTCTGTGGTGAAGGACACACCCACTGATGTCGGCCTCATTCTGATCTCAGGAACTGGAGAGGAGAGAATTTTTAATCAAAAATGACTTAATTAAACAACAATCAGCAAAGGGGTCCAAAAGTTAACACATGTATACATCTCACTCTCTCACACACTCTCCTCCTTCTGTAATTTACTCTCTAATATTGAATAAATTAAAATTTCAGACACTGTTATTTTGCATCATCACTAACTTTATTTTTTGGATCTACAAAAATGTGACACATACCTGCCATGCACACTTATTTTGTTTCATTGTGGGCATTTTTCAGGACACGATATCATGCTGAAATTTCACACTTGAGAAATAGTAAATACAGTGAAACATGTAGTCAATGGTAAGTGATCTCTTTACTATTGTTTTTGGGGCATTTTTACCTTCATTTGACAGGCTACAGCTGGGATTCAGGACATGAAGTTTGAGGGCAGAGAGATGGAGACACACAACTTCCTGGCCAGTGTTAAAAATGCTAAATGAAATGGGTAAATCAAACAGAAAACAGGGCAGCTCCAGTCCCTCAAAACTGAAGGTATACACATCAACCCAGCGCTCAGTCAGTGCATGCAGTGCGCATGGCTGAGCAGGGCGGCGAGAACATGGACAGCACAGGAGAAAGAGAGAATGAGACAAAGAAACTGCAGAGCATTAAAAGCAGAAAAGCCCAAGAGGGAAGAGCTGCTAAATGCTGTAATATCTTCATGGCCATGGTACGTGGTTGGTGTTTAAAAGACAAAAAAAAACACACCAGTACCAGCAGGGGCGCCCTCGGCACATCATACTGTACCACAACCTTTCCCAAGCTGATTCTGTGTCTTACAAAACTTTGTCATGCTATGAAAGCAGGAGACGTGCATGGAAATCACCTGGAAAATAAAGACCTGCACACTCAGGTGGAAGCGTCTCACACAAGTCCAGTCAGATGCAAAACACTCCAAAAAGTGCAGAAAAATGATATGCATGAATATTCATTCCTGTCACCTTCATTACGGAAGTGCAGCTGAATAACTCTTGAAATTGAAGACACTCGGCCGCTTTTATCTATTTTGCATTTTTGGTAACGAAAAGTAAAAGATATGTGACTGGCATAAACAAACAAACAGAGAAAATTATTCCAACTAAATGCTTACAATGTACATGGTCTGCTGTGAATGCAGTGAAGGTGCAGATGAGCCTGGACTGATGTTAGTTTCCTCGCCTGAATTATTATCCCAGTCCGTCTCCTCACTCTGGTTTGCACTTCTGTCTACACTGAGCTGACATTTTTCTCACCTGAAAATGGAGCTTGTCAAAATCGGTCTCCGTCATGGATAAATCTGAATACACCTGCCTCCTGTTCTACACCTGGTGTGTGGTGGTGTAAGTCAAAGGGGTTAAAGGGGTTCTCAGGGCCCTTTGTGTTGCTCTTCCTTAAGGTTGCAGGATGCTCAATGCACAGATTAAAAAAAAGACTGGTCAAAATCTGTAAAGCAGAAGCTGTGTTGTTGTGTCTGCATCCCCTCGCCATGATCACCCATTTTAAATGTCCACTTAGCCAATCACACGCAGCACAGCTATGTTTGTTTTGTCAAATGACTTCAGGGTCATAAAGCAGCGATTTCATTGACGACTCAGTGCAGCAATCGGAGCCGCAATCAAATCGCTATTTTCTGCTCGTTTAACTGTCTGACAACAGAATTGGAAAAATATGCAAATGTGAACGACTAGAGTAAACTGTGAGTTCAGCTGTATTAAAACATCAACAGCAGGAGGGGGATAGAACAAATGTTTAACCAACTGAGACTGATGGAGAAGAGGAGATTTACCTTTTTATGTTTTTTTTTTTTTGCTTTGTTTTGGTGTTTGGGGTGAATGATTTTTACGAAAATGACATAAAAAAGCTGACGTGGATGCATGTAGACAGTGATTTCAAACTCAGCTGGTTGAGTCTGGAGGAGAGGAGAGGAGAGGAGAGGAGAGGAGAGGAGAGGAGAGGAGAGGAGAGGAGAGGAGAGGAGAGGAGAGGAGAAGAGAGGAGAGGAGAAGAGAGGAGAGGAGAGGAGAGGAGAGGAGAGGAGAGGAGAGGAGAGGAGAGGAGAGGAGAGGAGAGGAGAGGAGAGACGACGGTGCTGACGGATTCATTTTCTTCTTAAATCTCATAATAGTATTATACCATCTTTCATTTTGTTACAGCAGTGAGGCTCCCTGGGTTGAAAGAGAAACAAATTGAATTTACAGGTACAAAGACATGAAGGCTGACAGAGGAGCTGGAGAGGATATCGAAATGAGGACTCGAACAACGCAGCTTCTGTTAAACTTATCAGACGCCTTGAAATGCCACGCAAAACGCACATCTGTCTGCTGAAAATGAGCTTTTCCTTTGGAAGCAGACAGCTCTGTATCACTGTTTGAGATAAAGCAATTTGCCGTGCTGCTGTTTTGACCACAGGGGGTGCCTCTTCTGCACTCTCCTGCTCTGAATTGTAATTTATTTTGAGTGTGCTCTCCCTTAGCGCAGCGCCTGAACTGAGGGCAGCCCTCAATGAGTCATGCTTAATAAGGAGAGCCATGCTCAAGCTTCAACAGCCAGATCAGAAAATCAGCCTGAATTACACCAATGTGATTTACTTTAAGCAGGTAATTCCTACGCACGCAGACAGCCAGCTCGCTCGAAGACAGACAGACGTTCGCAGATAGGTGCACAAAACTGCTGGTGTGTGTGTGAGTGCCTAATCTGTGTGGACTGTAATCTGATTAGAGTAAATAAGATCTGGAGGAATCGAGCCCTGTTTGCTGCTTGTTTGCGAGGTTGTGACTGTGTTTAAAGGTGTTTTCAATGAATCTCTATCGAGACCTGTCTGTCGGGCCAAATGGTGTGTTTGCATTGTGAGATTGTGTGTGCGTGGCTTTTGTGTATGCGAGTCTGGTGAACAGAGCGACCGTAACTCCAGGACAGGGAGGGAGGGGCGGAGGGGTCTTCAGGGTCAGCAGATTGAAATCCAGCAGCTGTCGAGCTTGAAAGAACCAGGTCGTGAGTGTGTCACCTCGCACACACACACACTGAAACACACACACACTTACAGCCAGAGCCGGAGCCTGAGTAGAGGTCCTCGTCGTCGTAGAACTCGTCTCTCGTCGAGCCTTCATCATCGATAGACGGCGACCAAGTCTGTCCCTGAGAGAGACACAGAGAGGAGGGGATACAGATGACAGAGATTAGAGTTATTCATCGTGAATGACTGAGCTGTTATTCTGTTTAAAAGAGAAACCACTTTGGCAGATTACATGCACACACAGACACACGCACACAGCGGTCTGACAGGAGGTGCAGGCAGCATTACGGTGGATGGGGTAACATCTGTCCATCTGTGCGTCTATGGAGCAGCATAGTTAAAGAGTTGATCTAAAGCTGGGATTTTGGTGGAGGAACATCAAAGCCTTTAAGGAGAGAGGGGTTTTATTCAGTCTCTGCTTATGTGTCAGTTACAAGCAATGCTCAGCCTGTAAAGTAGCAAAGCGTGGAGAAGCAGTTCACTTGGATTCAAGACCGTGCTCACAATCGTTTCTGTCGCCAATTAATCTGTAAATCTTTGATTTACCAATAAACTGTTATGCTATAAAATGCTGGAAAATAGTGAAAAACGCTCATTTTATATTCCTAAAGCCAAAGGTGACGTCTTCAAATGTCTTATTTTGTCTGACCAACAGAATAAAACCCAAAAGATAATCAGTTTCCACTGACACAAACCAGAGAAAAACACTAACTCATCACATTTGACAAACCTCAACGAGAGTATTTGACATATTTCACTGATAAACAGTTAACAAATCAACTAAGTGAACTACAGTGAACAAGACCAAGTCATGCTTGCATCTGTGAGGCTGTACTTGGGCACAGCAGAGCTAAAGGCTAACTGTAGCGTGCTAAAATGCTTACGATGACAATGCTAACCTGCCGATGCTGAGCAGGTATAATGTCTACCATGTTCACCATCTTACTAGTCTAGTTAGTCATGTTAGCATGCTAATATTTGCTAATTAGCACACAAGTACAGCTGAGACTGATGGACACGTTTTTAAAATTAGCATTTTGTCCCAATGATGCTAGCTGAAACAATGCATCACCTTAACCTGGAGTGTTAACAGCTCATCCTGAGAGAAATATGAATGTGTGAACCAGATTTCATGGCAGTCCAACCAATATGGTGGAGCTAGATGGAAAAACGAGGGCATCACCAGAGTCATTAAGGTTTAATCCCTTTGAGCACCATGGAAATCTGTACCAAATTTCATGGCATGACATCTGATCGTTGGAGCTAGCGTGGCTAGAAATGCCCATCGCAGCTTCCCAGAGCACAGGGTAACATTTTCAAATTGCTTCTTGCATCTGGCCAACAGTCCCAAACCCAAAGATGATCTGTTTGCCGAGATACAACAGAGAAAATCAGCAAATCCTCACATTTGAGAACAGAACAAGCAAACATGTTGCTTTATAAATGACTTAGATAATCTAGTATGATCAATATTGCTGTTGGCAAATCATTTCAGTACACTCTTGAACTCCTAGTGTGGCTAAAATCCCCATCTGCTGTGAACAACCACTGCTGTGCATTTGAGTTTTACAGCTGCACTCTGAAGCCTCTCTGACTGATATATGCCTGCTAAATGCTTCTCGTGGATCAATTCGCAGCATCCTTCCTGCTCATCACTGCACCTTAATCTGGGCATATATTGTGCACGCCTGTGAGAGGAAAGTGCGAGCTTGCCTGGCGACCTCTGTCAGGGTCAGAGATTAGGCGTGGGTCGTGCAGGGGTTGAACCTCTGAAGTGAATGACCTCAGCCTCCGGTCACTTTCAGGCCGATCCCTCTCTCCTCATTCAACGCTCTCTCATTCTCTTGACCTCAATCCCACATCCCTGCGATGTTTAAACACACACTTAAGCATTCGTCCATCACACAGGGTCAGATAATACTGCTGTCAAATGCATGCACTTAAGAGACACCGCCCGTACTGCAGCGCAACGATACATTTCAATTTCAAACTACAAAATACTACATAAATATGAAGCCTTGTTATAGATTCAGTGCCTGAGCTGTGTATAAAGAAGCTGATCTGATCTGATCTCCACCTCTACCAGTTCTGACAGTAAAATGTTTTGTGCACATTATAGCATCAGTAATAAGAGCTCATGATATATAACATCATAACATCTGCATAATGAATACTTTTCATTTTGACGCTTAAAAACATGTGTGCATGAATAGTGTTGTGGGGGTTTTCTTTTTTATTTTTTTTTATTTTTTTGTCCACTTGGGGACAGCAAAACAAGCTGTAAACTGACATTTTATCATGTTAGAAAGCTGTTTTGGTGTACTTGCAAAGATTTATATTCAGTTGTGATTTCTGGCAACCTGATGGATATACGTCTAATATTCATTCTCCTATATTTGTGTCCTGGTCTCCACCAGCTCCTCAGGGAAATATGTGGCTTTTTAGCAGCTAAATGCTCACTCACCCATTATGTTCACCAGCTGGTCACTAACTTTGTCTGTCTACCGTTTGGTGCTGGGGAGGGAGTTTACTTTGGGTTTATCAGAGCTCTCTCATTGAAAACAGCTGCCTGCTGCAGTGACTGGAAACAAAAACAGTGAAGTTTTGGGACAGAAATCCCCCCAAAAAAGAGCTGAAAAATGTTAAAAGGCTCCTTAATGCTGAGATGAAATGCAGAGTCAAGCAACTCCTTTCACATATATTACGAGCAGTGTGTTAATATAACAATATTGTTTAGAACAGCTTTACTGACATTTGGCTGATAGCACTTCTATACTTTCACATAAAGTTTAGAAAGCAGAATTCTGTATTTTTACAGTACAGTACAACTTTTACTTAAGCAAAGGAGCTGAATACTTCCTCTATCACTGCATTTTGTAACCAGATTGGGCTAAATACACAGTTAAGTAGCACAGTGCTGTGAAGCCAAGAACAAAGGGCTCAGTTTTGCTTCAGGTACTGGAAAACAGTCAGTCCACTGCCGAAAATGTGACCAAAACAAACTTATCTCCTCAGCAATCTTAAGCCCATCCTGAGGCCCCATGGAGCTGTGTCTTTGCTAGCCTGTGATACTAATTGTATACACACACACAAACACACACACACACACACACACACACACACACACACACACAGAGTCACTCACACAGAGAAGCAGAGGCTCCTCCCCGGCTCCAGACAGAAGAAACCTGATGCCTTTAAAAGCCAATAAAAGCATAATGGAATCTAGAAACCCGAGCATCTCAGTCCATCACAGCTCAGCATGACGTGAAGCTGAAACGCTATATGTACCTCCTGAAAATGAAATTGACTTGAAGTCGTTTGGGGCCTTGACACACCGAGGATATGGGCTTCACAAAGTAGAGGGATGAGAGAGAGAGAGTGTGTGTGTGTGTGTGTGTGTGTGTGAGTGTGTGTGTGTGTGTGTGTGTGTGTGTGTGTGTGTGTGTGTGCGTGTGTGCGTGCCTGTGTGTGTGTGCATGTGCTTCACGCTTCCAGAGTAAAAATGTGAGTCTGAAGGCCTGCTGATCTCAAACCCTGAAACTGTTGAAAAGTACTAAAAAGACATCTCAGTGCAAGCATGACATGAATGTGTGTGTGTGTGTGTGTGTGTGTGTGTGTGTGTGTGTGTGTGTGTGTGTGTGTGTGTGTGTGTGTGTGTGTGTGTGTGTGTGTGCGTGCGTGTGTGTGTGTGTGCGTGCGTGTGTGCGTGTGTGTGTGCTGTATTCCAAGGATCAGTTTTGCAATGAAGGCCGTTGCTATGGGCAACCTTTGCCTTTCACAGAAATTCCCATCTCCCAGTGAGAAGCTACCAGACACACACTAACACACACACACACACACACACACACACACACACACAAACACACTCTCTCTCTCTCACTCACACACATGTATAAGAGCTCTAACTACATAAGCAAAGGTGTTATGTAACGTCAAATAAACAACCCTAAAAACCAACATCAAAACAGTCTGCTCCTCCAGCTCCCCCCTCTATCTCTCCCTCCCTCTCCTCCACCTCCCCTCACCTCCCCCTTCTGCATCCAAAAACTCCGTGCCAGTGTATCCCCGTCCTCGCCCCATTTTCCTTTCATCTTAAACTCCATTTCTTATCTTGAGGCTAGCCCCCTAAATTCAGCGTGACTCAAAAAAAAAAAAAAACAACACAAGCACATACTTAAATAAACACACACACCCCACCTCCGAGGCGGCACCAGAGCCCACCCCAGGAGTCCCTTTTACAAGTCCCCTATACACATAACAACCTCCAGGACATACTGTGGATGCAGAGGCTAGTCTGCTGTTTGCTTATATTCGGGTTTGGAACTGGTGTGTGTTTAAATGTGCATCATCTATGTTTATCCTAACCTAACAGTAATATGTAATCACCCTCT
This sequence comes from Chaetodon trifascialis, assembly GCF_039877785.1. Classification (NCBI taxonomy): domain Eukaryota; kingdom Metazoa; phylum Chordata; class Actinopteri; order Chaetodontiformes; family Chaetodontidae; genus Chaetodon; species Chaetodon trifascialis. The sequence continues at coordinate 12,711,114 of NC_092072.1, read as the reverse complement.
GTGCCTCGACATGTTTAATTTATGAGCCGATATCACAAGTGTTAATTCACAGTATGGCGGGCAGTAGTGCGTCATTGTATGTAATTACAGTGTGTGTGCGTCTGAATGGGTATAATCACAGGTTTTGTTTGTGGTGCATGTGTACAGACGCACACAAATGCCCTTCAGACCTACAGTATGAGTGGGTGTGTGTGTGTGTGGGTTTTTACGTGATTTTGGGGGAGTCGAATAGGGCCAGCTCTGCATTTTGCCTCTGTTTCAGGAGCTATAAACAGCTGTACTTTGTGCCTGCGCCACATAGCTAACTAACCACAACGAGACGCAACGAGCTCTCCTCCACCGCACGCATAACCCGGGGCCAAAATCATCTGTATGTTGCCCTCAATTTCCCTCCACCGCTGCATTTCGTTCCCATTTGTTATAAAAGGAAACTGTAAGATGACAACCATATTCCTCTGGATCTGCGGAGAGAAAGCAATCCTGGTTTTTGGCAACGCATGAAGCAATGCCATTGTAAGACACACGGTGCCAGTTGGAGTCAAAACAATCTGGGAGCGTGGAGTATATAATTATGTATACTTGTGTTAAAAGAGAAGGGGAAAACATAAAATTGAAGGACACAAAAAAAAAATCTGAAGCAGAAAAATAATCTGTGCTTGCTGGACAACTGTCATGTTCTGACAAAGCAAACACAGGTGTGTCCTCTGACGGCGTTGTTAGTCAGGTAGCAACCTGATCTAAAGCTGACATCAGGCTTTGCACCATACATTTGATCCTACAAACTGTAGTCGCTCTGCGTGTGTGTGTGACAGCTGCTTTTACAGCTACAGCGCCTGGATTTTATACCTGAGCTGAAGCTGCTGCAGTTTCACAGATATTAATGTTACACAGAAGCTGATTTGTTCCAGATTTTAATTTAGGATGAAACAAAATCGGCAAGACTTTAAGTGTGTGGCACTAAAGCAGCAACACTGCAGCAACTTGGCAATAAAATGTGTGTGTGTGTGTGTGTGTGTGTGTGTGTGTGTGTGTGTGTGTGTGTGTGTGTGTGTGTGTGTGTGTGTGTGTGTGTGTGTGTGTGTGTGTGTGTTGTATGACAATTACCAGCATGAGTGTGGGAGAGAAAAAGACCATGGTGTGTGTGTTATGTCTGTAGGACTACCAATAAAGATGCAGGAAGTCAGATAACAATAGGAGCCAGAGGTAGTTATATAGACACACTAAACCAGGTTTCTCACACACACACACACACACACACACACACACACACACACACACACACACACACTCAGTGCTGGTGGAAGATTAGCTGGTGGATTTTTTAAGTATTTTTTTGCTGGATTTTCTGGCTGGTCCAGTTCAGCTCAGTTTGGAGATCCCCTTTAGGCCAGCTGGGCAGATAGAAAGCTTCATTGTGATTGACTTCAAATGCATTCCTCAGTAACCCGAGAGGCTGGTGCTGCACAATGCCTGGCACACATACACACACACACACACACATGCACGCGCACGAGCATTTTAAGCTCCTGATAAAGTAGACGCAATGCTGCTCTGCTTTGGAGAAATAATCGTTAATTGTGCTTTTTAATATGTGAGATTTTATCGGAGCGAATGTTCTCGACCGCTGCTGCTTCTCTGAGCTCTCTAACTGTGAAGAATAATTTGAATACTCCCTCTGCTTTCTGGCACCATCTGTGAGTCCCACTCCTCTAGCTGTCCCTCCATTTACTGCGTCCACAGTGTTGGAGGAGGAGGAGAGGGAACAGAAATACAATGAAAAAGGCACCGAGGTCACATCCATTGTCTTCATTTCTCGTGTCCGTTTTTCACACCACAGATAGAAATCAACTAGAATATCTTCTCAAATAAGCACGATCTAGAGGCATTACAGATTTGCATCCTAAAATTAAAGCTTCAAAAAAGGTAATAGATTTATCACAGTCTAAACCTCTGTATGCCACAGTCCAACCTTTGAACAAATCAGTGTGCACTTCTGGCTCAGCTCAAAGATTGTCTGTGTCAAACTTGCTAAAATCTCTACCAAAGCTCATATGATTGGAGTCACAACTCCAAACTAAATGTGTATTATTGTTGCAAATGAATGGTTTAAACTTCAATGTGGGTGTCCTGACTGAGCTGAAGTGCTGGAAGTCAAACGTCTTGACCAGGCACTTGAACGCAGCGTGATAGTAATAATCATCTGGCAGGAATCTGAGATCCAGATCAGCCCCAAAATGAGGTGGAGCGATCTTGATTTGCCACGTTTCTAACCACCCTGCAGTTTGACTCACTGTGGTGGAGAGCCCACGCCTGATGAAGCGGCTGCTGATTCACGGCCATCTCTGTGTCCGCTGCTCTCCGGAGCAGTCTGACCCACCCTGATAAGACTTGGACAGTTTAAGCAGCGCTGCTCACTGACAGGAGTGGACCGTTGATAACTCCCTACCTGGAAAGGGTCAGACCGCTTGGCGCATGACCTCCGACTAATCGTGCTCTTACAGGAAAAACTGCAGCCTGTTTACTGTTTGTATTGTTCCACACCCATCTTTCTTTCCGGAGTGGATCCCCGACCCTGTCAGAAGTGACCTCTAATCTCCCTCCATCTTTTGCTTTTCCGCCTCGTCTCACTCTCCGCCCTGCTCTTCCCCTATTACCAGCTGGGCAGGTTGGACGGCGGCCAACCTGGACGCTAACACACTTACAGTCAGACAAGGAGATGTGAGAGAGATGGAGGGCAGCCAGTGTGTGAGTGTCAGTGTGTGTGTGTGTGTGTGTGCATGTGTGGAGATGTGTGAGCGTGTGTGAGTAGGTTACCAGGTGATGGCCTGGTTAAGACACCTGCCACCTTCAGCAGAGATTAGCACAGAAAGCTTCTGCACAGTCACACTTGTGTTCACACACTTGATGACAGCTTATAACACACACACACGCACAGAGCCAGACACTTGGATGAGACAGTATCTTGTAGCAATGACGTCAGGTGCACTCCTGTGAACCTTAAAACAGCTAACACCTGCAAACCACAGCCAAGGGGGTCAAGGAAATCCTGTCTCAGTCTACCTGGGTCATTTCAAATCCTAACGATGCTCCATCATTCATGGGCGCGTAACGAGCTAATGGGCCCCTGGGCTCAGACACATAAACCACCAGAGCACCCCAGCAGAGCACCCCATCACATCCACTAATATTTTTGCATGTTTCTGTGTAGTATTTTGCAGGTTTATTTTAACTCTGCTGTCGGCTGTTGTTAATGCTTCAGATGAAGAAAAGGCTGTTTAATTCTCTCCAACCCTTCCTGTCACCACAGATGCACATTAGCCAGATTTCTATGCAAATGTAGCACAAATTTGGGCAAAATCCACAAAAGAATTAATTAATTAATTAATGCACATTTCCATCCACCACTGTTAGACCGATATTACGACTTCATCGAGATGAACAGCTGGTGGTGTTCATTCTCCAGTTAGGTGCCATAAACTGACCGCTGCAGAGGGTGCAACAGGATGTGTCCTTCAGACGCACGAAAATGATCTCCACATAGGTCTGATGTTTCATCTCTTTAGTTAAATCACATGCCTCTTGTGCATCATGATTAATTTGCAAAGTCTGTCTTCATTGCATTTTGTTGCATTTTGCTTTAATAACTACACCAACTTTTCAACCTCCACAAAGCATGCCCACATTTCAGCGATATTACATTTCATTGTTCCTGCAAAACGTTTCTATATAATATCGCCAAGCACTGTGCAGCTGTATTGCGAAAAGATAAATATGGCTATAATAAAAATCTTCAGTATCTCACAGATATTTGATATTAGAGGTTACAAAGGGGTTATCAGGATAGAAAGTGTGATCTGTACATCCCTCTTCAATGTGCCACTGAATCACAAAATCTCCTCCCAGCTCAACTGTGAACTTTGATGCTATTGGGTAAGATAAAAAAAAACAGGGATTGTACTTTTAAATAAGAATTCTGCAAGATTTTTCACACAATAAATGATACATAAAACCCCCTCCCTGTGGCTTAAAACCATTCAGCATCCATCAGAATGACTTTCCAACTATATTCCTCACACACACGTTTACTGTTATAGTTGTAATGTGTGTGATGAACGTCTCCTCCTGTGATATAATAAGTATTTTCAGCACCCCGGGCCTCCTGTTTTGGCTGTAAGCCAAATAAAATAGCTCCAATTTTTAAAGTTAAATTATCATTTAGTGTCAAGAGATTCTTCGCAGTAACAGCTGCAGCAGGGGGTCATGAGCAGGCGTCACTTAGCGTTTGCAGGAAGGAACCCACTGAGCAATTTTACCCTGATTAGCTGTTTAAAAGATGGGGAGTGGTTCTTGGATAAAATCAGGCTACATGGGGATTAATAGAAAAAGTATGTTAGATGTCCATGTTCATTTTAGTTATAAAACTAAAATAAAGTTAATAAGGACATTTTTTAGCTTCTAATGTTATCTTTTTCAATGTAAGAACCTAAAACTGCTATTCAACAGGAAAAAGATCCTTGTGGACACGGTGCTGTAAGTGCTGCTGAGTGGGAAGGTAGAAACACTAATTTTGTCCTTGGCCAAACACATTTCTGATCTTTTCCTGCATGTTTGTCTCAGTTTTTCACACACAAATGCTCCCCGTGACCAATGAATGTGAACCACCGAGCAAAAACTGTAAACATGTTCGTCTACGACAGCCAGGAAATGAGTGAAACACTTTTTCTCCCCCCACTATTTTTAGTGCTTTCTGCCGATCAAATTCCTGATAGCGCTACCATGGCTGATCCCAATCGCAGCCACGTTGGTCGTCTTAATTCCCCTGTACAAAACCTATGGGAGGATGGCATTACACTGGCTCTAGTTTGTTATTCTAGCTCGCTCGGGCCCTAAAGCTGTCTCAGCGCAGTACCAAACCACAGCTGAGGAGCATCCAGGCACTAATATTATCTTTCTAATATTATCTTTCTCCACTGAGTTATAAGGACAAAGATGATCTAAGTGATGAATGCCCTTATGGAAAGTCATGCATCTGCTAAATATGGTATATGGTACAGTGAATGGCTTGGTCAGAGAGCTGCAGGGATAGAACAGGTGCACACGGTGGAGGAAAACTTGTGCATCTGGATCACTGAAAGGCAATTTAAATCAATTTCCATGCAGAAAGACTTTCAGCAGTTATCTCATATATCTGTTACAAAACAATAGACCCAAATCCATTTATGGCAATGCTCAGTGCACCTTCAACAGAGCGTAGAATTACTCCATATCAGTCAAAGGCTATAGCATTTGCTTCACTGTTAGCTCAATCATTAATCCTGATTAGATGGAAGGCTGCCTGCCCTCCCTCCTTTACACAATTCATCCTGGAGGTCATGGTATGTCTTAAAATATAGAGACTTCACTTTAAATTGCTTGAAAACATAATAGAATCTGTTTTCCATTCATTGATTATGTGAAGAACTGATCCTTTCTAGCAACTTGATTGCTAATGCCATTCACAAGCAGATATTCTGACCTTTTCCCAACAATACAAACATTTTCTGTTCTGTTTTTCTGTAATTACCTCCGTGTGGCGGAGTCTGCCATTCCCGCTCAGGATTAAAATTGCCGACCTACGCACAGGGATTCACAGGAAATAAAGCATCTATGCAATCCAGTGTTATTTAATTGTACATGATATCAGTTCACTCTTCCCTTTCCTACAGCCATATCAAAGCTGTATTCAATTATTGGTAATGCAAACCGAACATTTCCGACTGCTGCTGCTTCACATTAAAAGTGTTCAACGGGCAAAGCACATTCAGATTTTGGTTAATTATTCTTGACTGACTTCTTTAGCAAAATGCACGTTTGTTTGGTTGCACTGTGAGCAGATACAGCAGCTGCTCTTCTGCTGTATTTCTGACAAACTAGCTGCTCCAGGACTGTTCACTGTAATACTAAACTGCACTTGCAGTTACCACGGCAACCACAGGTACTGCCAAATTAACCACGACCTTAAGGATTACAACTATGAACGCCACGAGGGAATGAATACAAAAATGTTTAAAAAAAGAGACTTTTGATAGTGAAACTGAATATTCTGTTTGCGTTTGAAGGGAACAAGATCGGCTGATCGGAGGCCGAAGGAGCAGCGAATCAGGCGCTCGCTCGGCGACGGAGTGTGTTTAACCTTTAATGTCTCTGTATCTCTGACAACACGAACAGCTGACACTGAAACTGACTGCAGACTCAGTAGAGGTCACATGACTGTGTAGTGACACATCAGCTGGTCTGAAACCGTGTAATGGACTGGAGCTGTGAGACTGCCACACACACACACACACACACACACACACACACACACACACACCAATGCATAGATCCATTCAGGGCCGAGTATAGAGGGGCAGTATGATGGGAGGAGGGGTGATAGAGACAGAGAGGCAGAGAGATGTATATCTGTATGTAGGACCCAGCTGTTACACTAATCTGACAATCCAGCCGGATTAAAGACCACATCTCAAGGCTGGCTCTCTCTCTTTCTCTCTCTCTCACACACACACACACACACACACACACACACACACACACACACACACACACACACACATAAACACACACACACACACAAGGCCTCTCTGCATGGAATCCTCCTCTATTATATATGACCTTATGAAACATGCATCTCTGAGTGAGTGTGTGTGTGTGTGTGTGTGTGTGTGTGTGTGTGTGTGTGTGTGTGTGTGTGTGTGTGTGTGTGTGTGTGTGTGTGTGTGTGTGTGTGTGTCGCTGTCCTGCTGCCAGAAATGCCTTGAGATTCTGACACAACTGCCGCTCCCACACTCCACAATACGCCACCGTGCATGTGTGTGCTTATGAGGGTGTGTGCCGCGCCATTTGGGGAGTGCCAGCGAGTGTGTGTGTGTGTGTTGGTAAGTGTATTGATGTTTGGTTGGAGAAATGTTGCAGTGAGCGGTGAATGCTGCTGGTTGGCTGGTGAGTCAATGACTGTGTTTTTGTGGCTGCTTCTATGAAGTGCTGGAGAGAGAGGAGAAGGAGCTCGGCTGAATGCGGATTTATATGTGTGTGTGTGTGTGTGTGTGTGTGTGTGTGTGTGTGTGTGTGTGTGTGTGTGTGTGTGTGATTATAGCCTGGCTCAATGGGCCTATTTCTGCAGGACCAGTGGGAGGGCGTGGTGCCTGTGGCTGGAACTTTTCTCGTGTTTCTAAGGAACTTTTCAAAAGGGCTCAGAAATGTGGCTGCGTGTGAGAGAGAGCGCCCTGCGGACCATGATGCCTTTGTGCAGCAGAGAGCGAAAGAGAGGGGCACTCAGAGTACTCAGAAACTCAGAAACGGTAATCAATGGTCTCTTTTCAGCCCCAAATCGAAATCCTTAACACACCCTCACACACGAGAATATTCACACACAAATGAAGGATGATGAGAATCACATTTCTGCCCGTATACAGTAATATGAATCACAAGGCATCATCTGTGCATGTGTGCTTGTAATTACAGCTTGTGTAATCAGGGTAACAACAGTAATGCGACTTTGCGCACCCCAAGGAAGGAACAGCAAGGACGAGGAGAGAAATCGATGCATAAAAGGCCTCGTTTTAGAGAGGAAAGGTGCAAGCAGAGAAAAGAAACGCAGCAAGCGATGATGGGATGGATGGACCCGGAGGCAGGGGAGGGTGGAGAACGACAGACGAGTGTTTTTGTCTTTGATGCAGGGGAGAAAAATCCAATCAGCCCTGTGTAATTCAATCTGGAATGGAAAGATGCACCTTTGCGAGTGCGTGTGCAGAAGGCATGATGGATATTATTATCATGCCATACCGCTCCTCTTCTCTCAAACACGCACACGCACACGCACGCACACGCACGCGCGCACACACACACACACACACACACACACACACAAAGGAGGTAAACAAACTGCTGCTCCAGGGCCATCCTGAGCATCTGACCTTGCTACGCTCTCTTGGCTCCTTCCCATTGGTTGACTGACTTTGGCGAACTGACAGCCAATCCGGAGCCTTAGAGCAGTTTCCAGCCAACGGACTGCAGGCCAAGTGACTGTCAGCGCAGCCAGATAGCCGATTGATTCTTCATGTATCATAACAGTCCTTGATATCGAACACTAATTACGCAGGTTGTGAGATCTGGCGGCGCAGTCAACTCTCAATATGGCGAGAGCAGCATATGGTCTGTGTCTTAATGGGCCAAGCAGACCGACTGCTTGTGACCTAATCACATATTTATCATGAGATACCAATTAACCCTAACAAATCAATGTCAGAAGACTTGAATCAGAGGGACGAGGAAGGAAATAAGACGTTTGCTTTGTCCTGATTTCATTCAGTGAATGGCTCATGTGTTGCCTTTGGCATATGTGCACAAGATATTTAATATTTAGCATCATCTGATTTGATTGTACGGCCGCAGTGGCTCCCAGTCTGTGAACAGGACCCACAGAAGGTCACAAGATATGCACCCACCCCCTCAGAGACACAATATCATCCTGACTTTTCTTAATTTTTCATCATCAGTCCTCTTCAATAATTTCAACAACTCTTTGCAGAGTCATGCTAATAGAAGTATGCAGTCAGCAACAAGGGGTCCCATTTTAAAGGAACAGTTCAGCATTTGGGGGATTTATGCTAATTTGCGTTCCTGGTGAACAACAGCTGAATGCATTGACTGCGCGCAGCATCCCTGAAGACTCGCCGTTGCCAGGTTTGGAGGCAAAACTAAAACCTGTTTTTATTGATCATATCTGGCAACCCCCACAGTAGCATTGGGATAAATAAATTGTCTGCTATGATAAACTGCTGTTGGTTTACGGATTCATTTTGGACAGAGCAAGGCTGGCTGTTTCCCCGTGCTTTCAGTCCATATGTTAAGCAAAGCTAACCGTGATCAGACTTTAGCTACATGCCGAACACACAGACACAATATCAGTCCTATAATCTCACTGATGGGCAGCCAGAAAATGAAGCATATATCCCAGAAATGTTCCTTTAAGATGGTACGATCCAATCAGGGACCACTGCTACATGGTATATCAAGCAATGTTCACGAATGCATACAGCTGGTAGGTGTGAGCAGCAAGTAGATAACGAGGATTAATAGATAACAGCATCATATTATTCTGGTAGGAGTTCCCTGTTGCCACTCAGACAGTGTTATCTTCCTTCTGTTGAATCACTCCAGCTCAAACATAAATATTACAACAAGCTTCGGGTGCGAGCGCGTTCATTCACCTCAGACTGTTCTTTAGCAGCGCAGTTAAAGACGGCTTCATCCCTCCGCAGGCAACATTACTCACTGACTAATTAATTAACAGGTGGATTTAAGGAACTAATGGCTGGTGAATGATTGTCTAACACGTAGATTAGCTCCAGAGTGTTTGGTATAACAATCGGTGACCAGTAATTGCCTGATACCGTGGGCTTGGTTTAATTAAGGCACAATTGTGGAGCTGGTGGACAGTTTCGGTGCACACTGGTGGAAATGTGTAACTGGAGGGCAGGGAAATATATGTGCTGTGATACGATCTTGCTCTTGCAGGCCTCCTCTCTGCTCTGTCTCCATGTAATCCTGTCCAGGTTGTTCTCTCCATTCAATCCGTCTCAGCTGCTCTAAGCTCTTTACGGGCCTGCGTTAACCACCAGTCTCTCTCCCTCTGCTGCTACCAGGACACCAATCCAGCCCATCCATCTCCCTTTCATTTTCTCTTTTTTTCTTTGCTCGTCAGCGCCCATGCTCTTTTATCATTTCGCTCTACCTAAAGCCAATCCCTCCTCATTCATCTCATGCTATTTTCTGATGAGCCGCTCATATCCTTTTACCACTTTTACATATTAACAAATTCTATTCTCTGCCTCGTCCCTCCCCTCCTCTCCTCTCCTGGCTGCCGCATTTTCTTCTCCTCTCCAATCTGCCTTTTTCTTTTTTTTTTGCCTCCCTCTGCTGCACTTTAGCCACCACCCCTGCTTTAATATCACTTTTGTCTGTGATTGCCTCTGACCTCATTCCCCCTTCACTCTCTTCAAATCTCTTCTCCCTCCATCTCCACACAATATCTAATCACTTTCAAATCTGTTGCAATGCCTTCTGCTTTGTTCAGTTTTTTTATTTGATTTTTTTTTTCCACGTGTGCTGTTAAGATACAATTTCTGTTCAGCAAAGAATAAGACAAATAATTCTTGTCAAAATTAGGGTTGGGTGTTAAGGGGATATAAAGCAGACTCAGAGTTGGGATGCTGTAATCATGTGGTCTGCCTCGTAACCGCTGGGCCACCGCGACACCTGAACCTCAGGATTATTTTGGGACTGATAGGAATTCATCTGTAGCTGTGAGTAACGAAGGAGGGAGAGAAACACACTCTGATTTCACTAGAAAAAGCCAAAAACTGGAGATGGAAGTGCCTTTTTCTTTTTTCCTTTTTTCTTATATCTTGCTGGCCTGATTTTTTAAACTCAGTCTTTTTCTAGTACTGACAGAAAAGTGTCTGTAGTCCTGAAAGCTGGCATCAAATATCTGGTCAGAATCACAGGCTGGTTACTCATGCTTTAATCAGATATTTACTGATTTAAATTCAGCCTGTTGTAGACTGTGTTTTAGAACTGAAACAAACAACAGAAAACAAATTTCTAACTATTCTGACGCTCAATTAATTATTTCAGTCATTTATCAAGCAAAAAAACAAAAAAAACATGTGCGAGTTGTGGTGTCAACTGCGAGGATTTGCCGCTTTGTTATGTTTTCTGCCTGTTTCTGTAATTTGAACATCTTGCGGTTTTGGGCTTTTAGCTGAACAAAATAAGCAGATGTGAGAAACAGTGATGAGCACTGCTTTCTGACATTTTATAGACAAAAAAACAAAAACAATCAACAGATTTTGGTAGATTGAAAGGAATGAAAAACTGAATAATTCATCATTATGTGCAGCCCAATTTTAGTTTCTGTTTAGAAACCAATTAACATGTGAGCTTCATCTGTTCAACGAAAAAAGGGTTTTGCAGAAAAAACCTCAGCATAAGGCATCAAATAAATCAGTTTGGTTGTGGTCCTGTTTTGTATCAGCTCCACTCACCACAACTAAAGCAGAATAGAGCAGCAATAATTAATCCACGGACAGAAAATCAACTATTTTGACAACCAATTAAGCAGCAAAAATAACTTTTCATGGAAAACTGTCAAGCATTTGATGGTTCCAATGTCTCAAATGTGACAATTTGATTAAATCACATTTAGCTCTGGGAAACAGTGACGGGCATTTTTCATTGTTTCCTGGTGCTTTGTTCACTGAAAGAAGAAAAAGATTAAACGATTCTTAGCAATTCTATGCAGCTTCATACATCTGTAACTCACACTGGGGAAGATTGAACTAATTTTAAAATGTCAAAAACAGAATTAATGTCAAAAGAAGTCATGCCTCTCCTCCATCAGGGCCTCCTCCTCCTCCACCTCCTGCTGTGTCTAATGTTTCAGTGCTGTGTGACCTGTCAATCTGTCGTGTGTGTCTGCCATATCATGTCCTGTCAGACAGACGCCCCATTCAGTCCAACACGGGAAACAATTATCATGTAACACACACGGTTTAATAAACAATACACAGGCTCGCACACACACATCCAAACACACACACAAACTCGGTGTCAGTCAGCCTTTCAGACCTGGGTCTCTGCTGGCTGAGATTAGGGCTAATCCACAACTGTTGGAATGAAAGATTAAGAATGAATCACCTGCTGCCACAAACATGTGTGTGTGCACTTCTACAGCTTTTTTGTGAGAACCGATTTGAAGCTTTAGACCTTGGGAGTGAGGTCATTTTTGGAAAGTGAGGACTTTGGCTGGTCCTCATTTCTGGACAGATCTTCAGAAAAAGGCTGTTTGAGGGTTCAGACTTGGTTTTGAGAGTAAGGGTAGAATCAGGTTTAGGTGAGGTCAGGGTAGAAGGCTTTGGGTTAGGGTTAAGGTTAAAGTCAAGGAATGTGTCAACGAGTGTCCTCACACAGGTAGAAGTACAAACATGTGAGCACGTGTGTGTTTGACTGCATGTGAATATATGTGGAGGCATTTACAATAGGCCTTATGGGAGAGAGACCCTACACCAAGCAATATTACAGAATCCCTACCCTTGCAACCACACACACACACACACACACACACACACACACACACACTTTTTCAGTCTTCCACACACACAGCTCATTAGCTTCAGTGGCTCGTTCAAACTGCAAATGTCTTTGAAAGAGCCCTTTAAAGCACCAGGGTTCAAAGGTTTACTTGAGAGGGTCCCCACGCACGCACACGCACACACACACACACACACACACACACACACACACACACACACACACAGAGTGGGTTTCATTGTCTGTATTTAATTGGATCGATGTTTTTCCCTCACGGCTTGCCGATAATTGAGGGGACATGAGTAACATGTGGGAAGCCTTTTGTTACTAAGTTCCTGTTTATTAAGACAGGCAGAATAAACGAGGAGCTCTACAGCGATGGAGGAGGAGGAGGAGGAGGAGGAAGAGGGCTGGTGGGTGGAGGGTGTAGAGATGGATGGATGGATGGATGAGAGAGAGAAAACGTTGCAGCAATGAGCTCCTGACCTCGTTCACTCCTCTGTCGGGACGCTGGGCTAAATAATTCAAACACACACATACACAGTCACATGCCTTTCGCACACAGTACTTCTCGCTCTCGTTCGCACAAGCGGCCTCCCTGTGCACCTCCATCACCTCCTCCGCCTCTGTTTCACATGTAAACACACATGCGTAAAGACACACACGTATATAAAATCCCCCCTTTGTGCAGTACTCAGGAAGCTCCCTCCTGGTTTGAAGCTTGAAGGCTGGATCTATAAATACTCACTTCCTGTGTCCTTCCTAAAAGCCATTGAGTAACCGGTGACCAATTAAGCACGCACGCACACACACACACACACACACACACACACACACACACACACAAAGGTTGTACCCATCAGTATGCAAACAAGCAGATCTCTGTCACAGTGTGAATCTTAATGAAATGCTGATGAAATATTGCTCTGTAAAACCCCACAGATAAGACCGACTTACAATTAAAAATAAAGCTGTAATTAATTCTCTCTCTGCCTTGATGAAAAACATGCATCAGAAATGGAAATCTGTAAATCAAAACTGACAAAATCTCTTTGTTATCAGAGGAAACGATGACATGAAGGTCGTTTGAAAATAGAAACTGTGCCGCCGACAGATCAAAGACAAGACAAAATGAAGTGATGACAAATTGGGTGACAAACCATTTATACAACCAATCATGTGCGTGCATGCATCTTGGAAAATCTGACTGTGATTCACTGAACTTTTCTCCTTCAAGTGCCGACCCGTGTCCCTTTCCCTGCACCCACCAGCACGCCCTGAGACATGAAAGCTGTGAGTTAAGTACCTCCACAAACGACTGCATGACAATACAACAAGCCATTCAAATGTTCACCCACATAAAATCTCCTCCATTTGGATTTGGCTCGACGTCGTTCCCGTTTTACTTGATCTCAACCAAAGAGCCTAAGAGACAATCCCCTGCAAGGACACACACTCTCTATCTTCCACTGTGTCTTCATTTACCAACACTCTCCGCCGCTATTAAGTACAAACAAACTTAAGCAGGCTCTGAGTGGCCAAAGTGGTCATTTTCAAAGATGGGCTCCTAGAGGAAGAGTGATAGCATTTCCAGCCAGGGGCATTCAAAAATGGCTCAGCCAATGACATGCAGCCAAGGAAACAAGCGCCTTGCACAGAGCATCAATGTGGAAGAGATTTGGTGTCATTAGCGGCCAACTGGAGCGAGAACTACAACCTTGTTCCAAGGTTTTATCATTTGTTTTTTACTATATCATAGAAAAACAGCACAGTTGATCATATTATTTTACAGCCAAATCAATACCTGTCAAGTGTCCACGGACGACTGTTAGGTCTATAAAATGTGAAAAACAAGTTCCAGGAGCCCAAAGTACCATCAGTCGCAAAATTCAATTTACAAAGATATAAATCAAAGAAGAGCAGTAAATTGTCAAACTTAAGAAGCTGGAAGCCGCGAGGGGCTCTCTGAAAAGGATTTTTTTGGCCATTTTATGTTTTTAAGTCAGACACTGTGATTGTGGCGGTCGACGCCTTAAAAACCTACCGCCAGGGAGCCTGAAACGCCTCAATTGACGCGATTGAAACTGCAATTAATGATCATTTTAGGAATCAATGCCATAAAGGAAGAAAAGAAGAAAAAACTTCTATCACGATTTCAAAAAAAGTCAGAGGCAATGTTTCCAAATATCTTAACAAATATCTCAATATCTAACAACCAAAGATATTCAGTTTGATATCATAAGAAAACCAGCAGATATTCTCATTTTACAAGTAGAAACCAGAGAATGTTTGGCATTATTTCTATAAAAAATGACTTCAGAAAACTCAAAACCCAAACAAGAAGATTTATCTTCAGTCAACTGAGTCACAGCAGCTCTGATCCTAAACCATGAAATCATCACAGTTACTGAACTTGTATGTTAACAGATCCATCTCCAAGGAAAACTCATCAACAGACTCAGGTCTGACTAGACTATAAACTCAGGCCGGAAAAAATGCAAAAAGTTGAAGTGAGAAAAATGAATAAATGTAAAGTTGCTGACAAAATAACCAACAGATAAACAGATGGAGAGGGAGATGGCGGGAGCTGTGTATTGGAGGTCAGATGGAGGCCAGGGTCTGGTCGGAAGCGTGGAGGCTGGCGTTATCGCGGCCTCAGACCACTCTTATCAGCCGCCTGCCAGGAAATATGCATTCCTGTAGACCCATTGGACCGTATTGGATTTCAGGTCTGCATGACCCCGCCCATCCGGCCCTTCGTTAACCCAATTACCCCGTCGCTACGGAAACACGTGAGGAAAGAGGGTACCGCAAAGGAGATACAGATACACATGAATAATATGAGTGAAAAATGAAACAAAAAAAATATGAACAGCATCTTAACAGTATTAATGTTATTGGTGAAGGGCATCTGTGACACACACACACACACACACACACACACACACACACACACACACACACATAAAGGTTTGTTAGTGGGAGGGAGGCGCCCTGTTTCTGAGGTTTTCATTTATAGCAAACGCTCTAACATAGAAAGATCCCAGCATGCTTTGTGGGTTTGGGAGCCGGCACTGCGTTTATGCTCTCTAATTTAGAGTCCTTTAATAGCACAAACACACACAAGCACATGCACACACACACACACACACACACAAGTAAAGGTGAAACGTGACTGCCATCTCATCCCTTCTCTATTTTTTAATTTATAGTAGTGGGACAGATGGAGGAGAGAGGAGGAGGAGAGGAGGAAGAAAAAGGGGCAAAGGGAGTAGCATGAAGAGACAAAGAGAAAGGAGGAAGAGGAGAAGAGTCGGAAAACAGGGAATGAGATATGAAAAGCTGTGAATGAGAGAAGCAACAGAGGTGACAAGGGAAAAAAGACGAGACAAAACAGAATGGAAGAGAGAGAGAGAGAGAGCGGAGGAGAAGTGGAGGGAGGGGACGGAGAGAGGGGCAATAAAGCTGTGACAGCGGCAGCCATGCTGGTTGTCATGGCAACGGCCGTGGAGAGCAGGTAGAGCACGGTCTCCTGGGAATGAGCAGTGCACGCCTCCCTCCCCCACCCTCGCTCTCTCCCTCTCTCTCCACATCCCTCCGTCTCCGTCCTTTTGGCCTCGCTCCATCCTCTGGCCGTCGTCCCCATCATCCCCCCCTCTCTCTGTCGCCATGTCCCAATATTCCCCATCTCCTCTTCCTCTTGCCTCCCACTCTTCCTTTCCACTCCCGGTCCCATCCTCCGCTCAGTTTCTGGGCTCTACCTCCCCTCTCCACTTGCATCCTCTTTCCATCACTCAGCGCTCAATCACTTTCCCTTTGCTTTCGTCTTCCCCTCGCTATCTAGCATCCCCATCTCGCCATTGCCATTAACTCTTTTTCCATCCTCACCTCTCTCCATTTTACTCCCTCCACTCCTTCCCTCTTTCTCATTATCCTGTTGTCTGTACACCTCCCTTTTTTCCATTCCTCTCCTCTCCCTCCCTCCCTCCCCTTCTCTCTATATTCATCTCACCCCCCTCTCCAGAGAATATGTATGTATGTCTGCTCAGCGCTGCCCAATTACTGCAAAGGAGACTTTGTGTGTGTGTGTGTGTGTGTGTGTGTGTGTGTGTGTGTGTGTGTGTGTGTGTGTGTGTGTGTGTGTGTGTGTGTGTGTGTGTGTGTGTGTGTGTGTTTAGTATCTACATGAGCTGTGTTTCTAGCTGGTTTTGACCTACCTAAAACACCTCCAGCGTTCTCCGTCTCCCTCTGACTCACTGAATCAACAAAACTGCCGCACACCACTATTCACTAGCAATGCAAGTGTGTGCGTGCGTGCGTGTGTGTGTGTGTGTGTGCGTGTGTGAATGCACTGTATCTGTGTGTATAATCAGGCCTTTAATGTTAATGTGCATTGGTGCATATATGTGAGTAAGCGTGTCGGCACTTGTGTTACTGGTGGTGGCGAAGGAGCCAAACTTTCCAGCTGGATGAATTCAGTCTCTAACTGCATTCTTTCTAATTCGTGGGATGACTTGAACACATTCCACAGGGGAAGTTTAGTGTTGCACAATGTTGTGGAGCCAAATGAGTGAAGAAAACAGGTACTTCCTAAGCAGTGACTGGCAGTGTGAAAAGAGATTCACACAGTCTAGGAAGTGCAACAATATGGCACCTCAGCCTGGGTATTAGTAAATAACAATTTAGTTAGAAAGCACCTTTCCTGCGTTTGAGGAGGTATTAGCATTATCAGCTTAATATACTCAGAATATCAAAAGTAAAAGTACTAATACTGCAGTAACATGGCCTCTGTGACTGGTGCATTGTTGAGCATCAGTGCATGAGCAGCATTGTCCTGTTGCAGCTGGTGGATGACCAACCTGGATAAATCTGAGGGGTTGTGAGATGAAAAATGAGAGAGGAAAGAAGAAAGAACAAAGCTCTATGGCACATATTTGTTTTACGTTTTTGGACTGCTCTCTAATGATCTTTGCTTTTCAGTAAAATATTGGAGAGTTTCACCTCCTTGGCTGGAGCACCGCGGCTGAGGCAGGGATATAATGAATTACAATAATGTAGTCTATAAAAGCCTGGATTAATCCGCGGATTAGAAATATTTTACAGCGTTGATGGATTTTATTTTGCCCTGGGGTTTGCCTCTCAGGCTACCTACAGGCTGCCTTCTGATTGGTGGAGATTGTTAGGGGCTCTACGCAGCCTGATAGAATGAGATGAGGACACTAGAACTGAAAATAACGACAAATTGCTACCAAAACACTTCATGTTTTATTTGCTAGATTGATGTAATTGTACATAAATCTCAAGAAATAGATTCTTAGTTATGCGTTTGATTAGACAAAGTATGATTATGATGATGATGATGAATACTGAGCAATACAGCAAAGACCTAATTTATTAGTGTGTAGTTTGACATCAGAGGTTAAAGGTCCAGGAGACTGCTGAAAGGTCTTTTGGGCTCTCTTGAGGCTGATAAGGACAGCTCTGTTTTGTCCTCATAGTTTTCTATTTGCGCTGAGCTTTTAGTTACTTTTCGGCTAATGGAACTCCAGAATTTGCTGCAAATTCTAAACTCCCTTTGTTATTTCAGCCCACCCAGAAATAACAGGTATTGTGACGGCAGGTTTCTCGATCCCCGCACGCCGTTATCAGTCCAATAGCAAATGGGAAGTTCCGAGCTGAATCAAACGCTAAAACTTTCTCCACAAGAGAGAAAAAAATCATTTCACTCAAATGCAGCACATCTGCCAAGCCAGTCCTTCCCATATGATAAGAAATTGCATTCAGATATGAGTGAGCAGCATGAGTACACACACATATAAATAGCCAGAAGGAGGAGAAGGGGTGAGGAAAGGGGAGACAAATGTTTTTCCCACTGAAGGCTGTCATTATTCTGTCTCTCTGTGCATGCTCACCTCCAGATGTCGGCCATCTGAATACAGCTCCGGATATGAACCGTGATCCTTTTCATTTCCTCCATTCACTGCAAGGTGACCCCCATACCCTCACCCACCTTTTCACACACACACCTGAAATACCTCCTCCACAACAGGAGTGTTTTCTACCTGCCAGCTTGTGTGTGTGTGTGTGTGTGTGTGTGTGTGTGTGTGTGTGTGTGTGTGTGTGTGTGTGAGGGGACTTTGTCCTCCAGGAGAGTGAGAAGGACCCACTTCCTGTGTCAAATTGCCTCTCACATTCCACACTCTCCCTCAATCCGCCTCGCTCTGGCTATTTTTTCCTCTTCCTTGCTCCTTCTTACTTTCCTCGTCTCTCTATGGGGGGCTTTGTCAGCTATCGGAGGCACAAAACACTGATTCACTCCATGAGTTAAACATGATCCTCAAGAACACAATGCTTTTCCGCCATACACACGCACACACATTCTCTCTTCAAGGAGCGAGGGCTGGCGAGAACAAGTTTTTGGCAGTGGAGATTCACTATCTTTTTGAGCCCACACACAGACAGATGGACAGTGAGCACTCTCACGAAGGCAGACGGATGCACACACACACACACACACAAAAACTGGCTATGTGTGGGACACAACAGATGTCTGTGGGAAAATCGGTCCCCCATGTAAAATATAGTCACCCGGATATGATGTCACATCTCCGATAACAAGACATACACACAGAGACAAGACACCAGGGATCAGACACGTACACACACAGACGTACACACACACGAGTCAATTGGTTTCAAGCCAAGGAGCATTTAAAGAAAGATCTTTTCAGCAAATGCATGTGACTGTGGGCTCTGTGTGTGTGTGTGTGTGTGTGTGTGTGTGTGTGTGTGTGTGTGTGTGTGTATGTGTGTGTGTGTGTGTGTGTGTGTGTGTGTGTGTGTGTGTGTGTGTGTGTGCGTGTGTTTGTGTGTGCATGTACGTTCAAGGCCTGGGCTGCTTGAGGTGAGCCTTGCAATTATGAGACCGTTGATGTGTGTGTGTGTGTTATATATTTAAGCAACGCCTTCATCCATCTGTGCACTCCTAAGACTGTATGTTTAAGAGTGTGTGTGCATGTGTATATATGTGTCACACCTGTCTCCATCTGCACACTTAAAGACAGATTAGGTCAGCTGGGGGGCAAGGATCTTTGGCAAAGACTGCAACCGACTGACCTAGTAATAATCACTGTGTGTGTGTGTGTGTGTGTGTGTGTGTGTGTGTGTGTGTGTGTGTGTGTGTGTGTGTGTGTGTGTGTGTGTGTGTGTGTGTGTGTGTGTGTGTGCGTGCGTGCGTGCCTGCGTGTGTGTGTGGTGTTGAAAACCGCTGTCATAACCAGTGGAGCATCACAGCACAGGCAGCACAATGACACTCCAATATGTTGACAATACAAATATTGCATTGAAGTGAAGAAATTAGACAAAACAAGCCAATCAACTGGCCCCGGGGCTGCAGACCTCGAGGGGGCCCAAAAAGCCTCAGCTGCAATGCATGTCAATTGATTTTGGCAATACAATTATTTGAAAATTTGTTAGGGAACTTGCGCCACTCAAATACAGTGTTTTCTGCATTTTTAGGGAATTTGTGGCTGTCTCTTGAGTCAAATTCCAGTTTAAAGAGCTTTGCTATTTCAGTCTAGGTTGTGCTCACATGCTACAAAGTCCTAAGTAAAGTTCTGTTGAATGAAATTACCACAAATTAAAGCAAATTAAAGCTCCCCTCCACTAAAAGAATGTGTTTTTCACTGTACAGGATGTAGCATGTGCAGAGTTTGACCCTGGAAGCTTGTTTATTCCATCCTGTGCTCACCATAAATCTGATTCCAAACCGGAGACATATCAGCATGATTCAGGAGTGATGGGGAAAAACACAGAACGGCCTTTAAGTGAAGTAGGAGTCAAACAAACATGTCTGGGGAGGATCTTTAATTATCATTCCAGCAAAGGAGTACTGGCTGCACTGGACTTTACGGGAGCTTGGAGGCAGCAGGGTAAATACACATTGCACAGAGGGTGGAAGGTGGAGATCAGGGGCCAAAAACACATTTTTGCCCCAAAGCTCCCTAACAGCTAAATCTGGCCATGAATGATGGTCAAGATAAAGAGATAATGTAGTATTATAAAGATTATTATAAACTCACTGACGCAGGTTAGGGGAACATTATAAGGGTATTATAAAGTGTGTTTTCTTCCTAATGTACATTCAAAACTAGATCTGCATTTTGACTATTTTTGGTACTTGCTTCCTTTTCTCTCAATGATTCAATGAGATTCCACCCTCCTCTTCCTCCACCTCCTCCTCCTCATAGGATAAATCTGGATTAATCGGTAACGGAAGGTGTGGGCGTGCAATGGGGGGCGCGTGAAGCTCGGCGTGGATGGTTCCGGAGAGGAGGTGTGTGTGGAGAAAGAGGGGTGGGGGGGCTCGCGCATTCCCAATCAGCTTTCCTCCTCGCGATTCCCGATGACATCATTCCATCCAAGCCCTCGTTCGTGCACCGCATCGCCGTTAACTTCCCCGTTACCCCACCCACTTTTAGCCACAAACGCACATTGCCGCACGCGCGCACGCGCACACACACCTCCGGTTATAACGGGAGGATGCCCCTGGTCGGATTCTGGCATCCGGACAATGAGGCCGCCGTTATCTAGGGAACGTGCACCTCACAGAGATCGGACATCCAATCCCTCAAACACACAAACACACACGTCCCAACGCACGAGTACCCGCTAATAAAGTCGTTAAAGCCGCAGTATGACTGGAGCCCCTCAAATTAACGGCAGGATGTGAGCTGGTGACACAGACACCACATAGCGAGACACCGCACGAAGACCCGTAATCAAGCTCAATTAGAGATTACCCGCTAATTACCAACACACACACACACACACACACACACACACACACACACACATGAACGCACACAGACCTCCTGACTTCATGGGACACAGGCCACGATAAACCCCGACACTGAGACACAAAGGCTGGTGTGTGTGCATGTATGTGTGTGGGTGTGTGCGTCAAGCGGGGGGTGGGGGTGCACGGGAGTCGCCAGCCCCCCTAGCGGGAGTCACGGACGGCCAATAAGGGCTGATAAGTAGGTCGAGTGCAGGGTTTCCTACCGATCACCGACACCACTGTCTCATTAACGATATCGCACCGCACGCACACACATACATATTCGCACGCACACGCATGCCCAAAATGCCCTGTCTCCTGTGTGCGCAAGAGCTCCCCGGTTAACAAAGGATCTGAGGATGGTGCTTACCGTGGCGGCGTGAGCAAGCAGCGCCGTGAGCGCCAGTAGCCAGGGCAGCTTCATGGTCGGGGTGCGCGGACACAGCCTCCCGGTGCCGCCGCTGCCTTCACGGGGTTCGGGGAGGTGGGGGGGACAAAAGCTGCCGCTGCTGCTGCTGCTGCTTGCTGTCGCTGTCTCGGTAGTCTGTCCAACTTCAGAGCGCGCCGCCCGTCCGCGCGGTCCTCCTGGTCGGGCTTTTTAATCCAAAGCTTCACGCGCTGCTGATGGTCCAGGTCAACGGGAAACGATGAGATTCACGCGAGGCCTCTTCTCCCTCTTCTCTGTCTGTTTCTCAGAGTTTTTCTGCTCGAGACCTGATAGATTTACTATCGGGGGACGCCAGAGCTCGCCTCTCTCTCCCCCTCGCTCTCAATACACACTCAGTCTCTCTCTCTCTCTCTCTCTCTCTCTCTCTCTCTCTCTCTCTCTCTCTCTCTCTCTCTCTCTCTCTCTCTCTCTGAACACACACTCAAGTCTCTCTCTCTCTCTCTCCTCCCCCTCTCCGCTGAGGGCAGGATGTTCCGTATGGCGACGCTGCTTGGCCTGGGAGTCTGGCAGGAGGAGCTGAGTGTGTGTGAGAGAGAATATATATGCGCGCGCGCGTGTGTGTATGTGTGTTGAGGGAGAGGTGGGGGGGGGGGGGGGGGATCTCCACGAGCAAGGGCGAGGATGCCCCCTGCAGCTCGTTTAGGCACCGGCAACCCAAAGCAGCCCTTTAAACACAAACACACAACCCACACATATGCGCGAGGCAGGCGCGCTGCGCACCGCGAGCCGTTTACGGCTGCTTCCAGGTTGAGCGCTCAGGTGGTTCCGACTGGCTGCACGCCATTATTACACACCTTCACAGATCAGCTGCGGTCCTCCGCTGTGATTGGCTGAGTCACGCTCAAGACGGTTTTTCTTTTCTTTTTTTTTTTTCAAAATCCCGGATGAGCTCACACCTGTGCCTGTGCAACATGAATTAATATTTATGCGCTAGCCTCCGCTCAGACACTGTAGCATGTAATGACTGTTTAAAGCCACTGAAAAGGCCTCGTTGAAAAATCAAAACTGAAACCTGTTAACACCTTAAATTGACCGGTGCATGTTTGCTTACACTTTGAAAGAGATTCTTGGCCGCATAGCAGATGGACAAAATACTCCTTACTGGATGAAGCAGCTCCAAGCTGCTTTGTTTTCAGACTCTCTTGAAGGATCTGGGAAGAGCCATTGTTTGACCTCGCAAAACAATTTTGTCAGACAGCTGGTGATGTTACAGCTAGAAAACTAGCAAAACAGGCATCTGATCGGCTGGTAATATAGCCTTTGAGTTTGATCTCTAACTTTATATCTGATAAATAAAACGCTTCAGACATACATTGATATGGTTGAGCTTGTTTTATTCTGTGTCATTCCTTCGTAAAGTTATCATCATTCCAACGCAGCTGCCCATCTACAAGACAGGCATGTAAGAGCCAGGACCCACCTTCAGGTTGTTTTTTCACCAAAGAACTTTGCATTGACTCCAATGACCATGAACCGAGCAGGTATCAGCGGGCAGCTGTCCCTGTGCCCTGACTCCAAAGGGCCCCAGTGGCCTGTTTACTGTGTGTCAGAGTCCAAGGTAAATTGCCCATCTTTATCTGGTTGGTAATCCATAATAAAACAGCCTACAGGTCTACGTACTGTAGCCAACCACAGCCTAAACTTACTTTTGAGGTGGTTTAAAATCACTGCAAGTGCTGCACCCTCACTCCTCCAGGCTTTATTATGATCCGCTTTAAGAAATCAACAAAGCCATGGGATCACTGCCACCAGCATCACACCCAACCTGACCTGTTTTTCAAAGTAACATCCAGGCAGGTTTCTGCTCCAGACAAAAGCTGGACAGGTTTAGTTTATCCCCGTGTTTCCTCAGTAGACCGCCAGCGGTGTGTTTTGTTCAGACACCTGCTCAACACGGCAGTGCAGTCTGATAATCTCTTGTTGCAAACTTTGGGGTTATTACTCATGTCAGAAGAATAATTATCAAGGGCAGTAAGTGATTGTGTGGGTTTAGTATTCCTTTGTTCTCTCCTCAAACACCAATACTCTCTCACTTCTGCCCAGAACGATGACAGAGAGGTTTTCACCATTGCTCATCCAGCTGTCATCATATGAATAATTATGTGGATTGCCTTTGAATCAAAGTAATGGCCACTGTTATCTGTATCCATGACTGAAACTATAGTTCTTCTTTACTGGGAGTCATTAGGGTAACTGATCACTGTTGGTTGCCATTCGTCAGGGCCATGCCATGCTAAGATGCCAGCCTCATTAATCTGTCACATTTATGAAGAAACTGGAGCATCAGGAGCAAGCTCCCCAGCCCCTGCTCTGACTCATGAGTGTAGACGCATTCATTCGTACGGCTGAAACCGAAACCACGGCACACATCCTGATCCGTTTCTGTATAACTGACACTTAAAATCAAACAGTTTGTCTGCTGCGTCCTTTCACCACCTGTGAGCGCATGCAACGTACAATGAAGCACATCTGACACAGTTAAATTTTCAAAGTTTTTTTGTTCAGTTTGGTTTCAAAATAAAGATCACACAATTGTTTAGAGACAATCTACAACAGGAGTTACAAAAAATAGTTGCCCAGGCAATAAGCATACACAGGTTCTGTTAACTATACACATATGGTTACAGGTGTGCTCGTAGTAAATATACACAAGGCTGCTCCAAATGTACACCGCGCTGTGGCGGGCTGCCTCTCTCACCCAAAAGGACATAGACAGTATGATACAGCACTTACAGCACTAGAGAAATGCCAAAAAACACAAGAATCTCCTCTGTACAATCCATGGGTTTACCCCTCTGAAAACAGTCATGGGTAATCGAGGGGTTTTGAGGGGAGAAGGGGTTAAATGAGTAAAAGTTATTTCTCCCACCCAGACAGCATACCCATACACATGACACATTTCATGGGGTAAAGCATTCCTATAAAAAGATCTTAAAAAAAGGTCAAAAAAACAAAACCTTCAACATAAACCAGAAGACACCACTAAGTCTAACATAACGTGTCCAATTGGGAGTCAGTGGGAGATCGACGTCTTAAGTTAAGCAGTGACAAGATAAAGATAAAACCAAGCGTGGCGAATCTTTGTACAAGTACTACGCTGTATAGAAAGGGCTTTTCAAAACAAAAATTTGATATTACAATTTACAATATACAACAACTCATATGTCACAACCAAGGAGGTGAGAATATACACTGAAATGCACAGGTTTTTTTTCTAAGATTTTTTTTTCCAGAGTGAGCTTTTTTTCTTTTTTCATCTCATACCAAAAAGGGTGGTAAAGCACTTTTACATTACAAGGGTTTACAAATGTACAATTATACAGTCAGAAGTATGTGGTCACTACTAGGATACATTATAGATACAGATTCAACATCAAAACCCAGAAAAACTACAAAGTTTTATATATATATTTATATATATATGCAAAGGTCTACACCAAGTATACACGTTATATTTATAGAAGCAAGACCAGAAAACGAATCTCCCATGCTAAATGATCTGTCTGCTGGTTAGCTGATGGCGTGTGTGTGTCTGTGTGTGTCTGTGTGTTTTCCTCTATGATTCTGTGACGTCAAACAAATTAAATACTCGTCCCATTTCATAGTGGTAAATAGCCAGGATGGGAGGAGGGGAGGGGGACACTAGGATTGTGTGTGCAGCAGTAGCAAAAAGTGAAATGATTTTTGAGTTCATCAGAGAAGAGGAAATTAAAAGGAAAAACAAACAAACAAACAAACAGAGGAGGGAGTGGAGCGATGAGTGGAACAGGCCTCACCTCTCTCCACTCCCTGCCCTCCCTCCCCCAGTTCAGAAGGCCTGGGCTCGGATGGGGGAGGGGCAACAAAATCTGACAAAAACTAAGGCTGCCTGTAGCAACAGGCTCCTCCCGAAGGGTTGTCATGGAAACAGGGGTACGAGGGGTACTCAACGTCCTCAGTGAGAAGGATTTGGGAGGGGGGGAGTGGGAACGATGCCTTCTGAATGGTCAGACAGGGGCAGGAGGGTGGGGCTGGTTGACATGACAGCTTTAAGAGGGTGAGGTGCAGGCTGGGGGTGGGAGCGGGGTGGGGGTAGATAAGGTGGTAGACGTGATTTCAGACTGAAGGGAAGGGGAGGGGAGGGGAGGTCGGTCTACATGATGCCATTCGGAGGGCCACAGAGCGGACCCAGGTCAACGCCGTTCTTCATGTAGTACTTCTCCAGCTTGGCCAGGATGTGTTTTCCGTACGTGTACTTCCTCAGGGTGGAAATGTGGGGCCGGATCTGCACGCAAACACACATGTGGAACAGGTTCAGGGTGGATACAGACAACAAGCACATCCAACACGCCCCTTTAGGCGTTTAGCACAACCACAAAAACTACAAAACTCTAGATCGTCTTTGTCGACATCCAACACCAACACCCATTTATTTGGAAATCAGTGATCACTTGTGCTCATGTCAGCTTCTGGGCTGTTGCCTAGGGAACCATTGACACCAGTGACCTGATTAAGATTTATTGATGTGCAGGTAAATGAAGGGTTTGGTGGATGGGATGACAGAAAGATGCTTTTTTATTTTATTTTATCATGGTCAAAATAAACCGTTTTAAGACATCACTTTGAGTTTTGCTATGCCTCTTTTACACACACACACACACACACACACACACACACACACACACACACACACACACACACACACACACACACACACACACAAAATAATTATTTTGATTTTGAATTGATGTGATATTCTTTGCAGAACACAGCATTAGCCTTACTTGCACCCTAACCTACAAACACACACTCAATCATTGAATCAAAGCGCTGAACATAGCGCTATACTCAGAAAATAAACGACTACTTTCTCATGTATTTCAAATGAGATATTGATTGTAACACTGAACACTGCCTGAAAGCTCGTCGTC
Organism: Chaetodon trifascialis; assembly: GCF_039877785.1. Lineage (NCBI taxonomy): Eukaryota > Metazoa > Chordata > Actinopteri > Chaetodontiformes > Chaetodontidae > Chaetodon > Chaetodon trifascialis. Next base: position 12,684,788 of record NC_092072.1, on the reverse strand, counting down.
TCCTCCTCAATACAGCATCGTCCAGTATGTCACACCTGTCTCGCCCCAAGATTTCCATTTACAGGAGTTTATAAATAATTCTCGTAAAAACAGCCTCCATTATCCCGGCATTTTGATGGGACGCATATGACGATGCTCTTCTTTCCACTTACCTTGTGCATTACGATCTTGCGCTGGGTGGGCTCGGCCACGTCGATCATCTTCTGCACCACGTAGTTGGCGTACTGGTCCTTCATCATGGTGTATAAGGCACTGTGGGGGCCCTCAGTCAGGCTGCACACCTCGTCTATCAGCACTGCCCGTTCCGCCCGTGATGCATGGGTCACACACTTCTCCACCACATTACTTGAGAAAGGCAAGGAGGGGTGAGGGTGAAGGCGTGTTTAGAAAGAAGGGGAAAGTCTGGCTGAAATTGGAACTGAAGAAAAAACGATTTTTTCGATGGAGGAGAGAAGATAACAGCGAAACCTCGAGAGGGTTAGTCCTGGAATTTACCTTGCAAACTTGTGCTGGCTGAGTCCCAGTACATTGCCTCTGATCTCAGCCACTATCTTGCTCTTATCCTCAGCTCGGCCGTGCTCCAAAACGTGCTGGATGACATAGTTGCCATACTGGTCCTAAATAAAACAAGCCACACAGACACATTAACTAAAACGTGAGGACACCAGCTGGTGCTTTTGATGTCACAAACACACAGCCAACTTCAAAAATCTGGACTGTGAGAAGCTTTATTTAAGCCAACATGAGGTGTCATTACCCTGAATAACATAACTGGTGGAAGACGAAAGACGGCAGAGAGTGAGTGTGTGCGTGTGTGTGTGTGTGTTACCTGCACAAGCTGTTCTGTGTGTTGATGGAGCTCCTCTAGTATAGGCAGCGTCTGTTCAGGAAGGCAGTGTTCAAGAATGCGCTGGATGACTCGGCAGCCGTAAGGGTGAGTGGAGAGGGCAAAGACCTGAGAGACGCACATAATTGCACATCTTTACTTATTCAACATGTACACCAAGTGGTGCCGGAGCTCAGTGAGTTCAACACAATACTACCTTACCTTCGTTCAAACACTTAAAGGTGCAGAAAGTCCCTTGGATTACCGCACCAAATGATCACAGGCATACTTTCCCACACCCAGCCCACCCCTGGAGCCAAGCAAATTCCTGCCATGCTTATGGCTACGCACACAAATATGAGCCACTGAATGGAAAACATGTAGTTGCACATCATGCAAACACGTGAGAAGCCAAACATTCACACGTCAGTGAGATTTAACGTCAAAATGACTCCTCAGAACTGAAACCATTAATTTGGGTTTAACAATGGGCGCATGCATGAGCACTAAAAAATCTTTCATTTAACACTTTATGCTAATGTAACATTTCGCTGGTGGATAGAAGATGGCAGTTGCCACTGGGCTGAGGTTTCTGTTGCCATGGCAACATACCCTGTCCCTGGAAAGGACCGAGTACTTGTGTCTATGCACTTTGGCTGTGACAATATGCTTGGTGCCTCAAGGCAGCGACGGTGTGCGAGTGCACACCAGTAAACGTATGTGTGTGTGGATGTCAGCCAAGCACCGACAGGCTTCAGTGATTGAATGTGGACCCACCTGTCCCTTAAAGGCGTCTATGATGAAGTGCAGCGCATGAGGCTGGACACACTCGATACACTTCTGCACCACGTGGTTACCGTTCTGGTCCTTCACACACTTCAACACATGACCGTCCAGCTCCCGCACCATCTCACTCTGCAGGGAGGAGGATTACAGAGGCAGAGGAAGAGGGAGAATGAGGAGAGGGACATGTAATTGTTTGTGAGAAGTCAAATATTGCCTGAAAGCACTTTCAAAAGTCTCCATTTTTCACAGTGGCTCACAGCCCAACAAATAACACCGGGCTTTGAACAGTTGCCCTGGAGAAATCTATTGAGGCCCATTAAGGAGAGATGGATACCCTTCTTTCACACATGCACACACACACACACACACACACACACACACACACACACACACACACACACACACACACACACACACACACACACACACACACACACACACACACACACACACACACACACACACACACACACACACACACACACACACACACACACACACACACACACACACACACACACACACACACACACCTTTACCCCAAAGCACAGAATTTAAGCAGAATTGTTTCCTGTTGATATTCACCTACATTTATCTTACCACCTGCAGTTCAACATTTGCATATAAACTGTGGTATCATTAGCCTCATTCATCGCTGATGATAGAGTGCCTGCGAGGAACCTGCTGCTAGATGAGGCAGCTCCAACATAAAACCCGTAATGTAGATGAAAAATGCCACTTCAGAGTGAGTAGTGCACCTCTTTATCGATGCAGCATTCTGCTATATAAACAGAAATTAGTGATCCATGAGCAATACACCCTCATTCAGGACTGAGTCATGAGCACATGGACAAAACTTCAAAGGATATTTTGCCTTTTTCTTTTAAACAACTCAAAATCACAGCAGGGCAATGGTCGGGTAAGTCCAATTAAGGTCATTATGGTGCAAAGGTGCAGTCTGTTTCTGCTGTTTTCACTTTAACAGAGCACTGAGAACCAGTGTACTTACAATGACCTGCTGATCAGAGGGGATGAACTCCAGAGCTTTCTGAATGACCCTGCAGCCGTACATCTGCAGAGCCAGTGACAGCACATGACCTCGGATCCTCTCTGCCAGAGCCAGCTTCTGGTCCAGGCTGCCAAACTGACACACAAAATGAGACTGTAAATCCTCTAATCCATTTGATAATAAACGACACAATACGGCACACATTACACATTCGCCCATGCCACAGAGCACATGGAAATCATGTGCATCTCTCGAGAAGCATTGAAATCGTAACACAAAATTAATGTTGGTGATAACAGCGATCCGACTTTCCATACGCACCTCAAAGAACTTCTGGATGACGTAATTTCCAAAGACGTCCACCATGAGCTGATAGGCCGCCTGCAGTATCTCACTGAAGACAAGCTGGCGCTCCGCTGAACTGGCTCGCTCCAATTTCAACTGGATAAACCTTCAAGAGACAGAGAGGATAAGCATTATATTAGCCACAGATACCTTTGTACTTTGTTTTGTTATTCTTCATTTTCATTAGCTTTTGCAATATATAAAAGCCTCATGAGGAAGTATACTGCCTGCTCTCCTAAAACCCATTTAGTATATAAAGGGGATTCACAAAGTTAGAATGAACTTGAAGACAAACACATCAGACAGTGAGAGAGCAATAAAATGAAACAGATGTACAAAGACAGAGCGCTGCTCCCATATCTTTAACCTGAGGGAACAGTCAGACAAAAGGAGATGAAATTCAAAGTGGAGAGAAGACAACGATAGTGAACCAAGTAGCCTGTGAGGTGAAGTGATGGATGCCAGGCAAAAGGCGGAGATAAAAAAAAAAGGAGTGATGCTGAAGAGACTGGGGGAAGAATATGTCTGGAATTCGAAGACGTCATGGCGTATTAATAGATCATTTCAGTGGAAAAGTCTGCATCTGGTTTAACCCAGACAGACCCAGAAACCAGGACCCCAGAGTGGCCACCAGGGCCCCTTGGCCCCCAAATTAGCACATCTCTGGACTGTATGACAGAAAGAGGCAGAGATGGTAACATATCAACGTTTTTTCTGCTATAAATACAAATACTAATGTCTGTGTGCAGCGTCATTAATATCTGTGACAAATTCAAGGATAAATTCAGAGGTACAGAGTCACTGGAGTCTATACTTGTTTCATATCGTAGTGTATGAATCTGAAATATGAAAGTATGGTCTTGTGCAACTTTGAGATGTTAGCAAATCCAGCCTGTTCACATTCTTTGATCTTTGTGATTTGATCCAGGACTCAACTGTGCACTTGACCAGGGCTGTTTTCCAGCACTGCCTTAAAGCACCTGTACACTGAGATTCTGGGCTGCCTCAGATCAAAGGCGGCAAATTGCGAGGGAAATGCGGTGAAAGCTGTCAAGCCAAAAACAGTGACCCCACACCGCACTGTGAGACACATCCATTGATATTCAACACAAAGATTTGGTGACCACGGGCGGTATCAAAATTTTGAAAAGTCACAAATTTAAAAAGGGCACTCTGCCTGTTTTGCCGGAGTTCTGTCAAGTGTGAGAAAATAACTCGCATGTCATTTCAGCTTGAGCCTGGAGAGAAACAAGTCTTAACAGAAACCCTGCAATGCAAACAGGGCACTTCAAGTTTGACAGATATGGGCATGTATCAGACAGGGATGACGCGCTTAGGTTGCATTTTGAGAAATGTAGGTTCCGGTGTTAACCCATTATACTGTGGGAACAGTTAGGAGGGTCCTGAGGAGCGCAGGCAGCTCGGCTCATTGGGCCCGCACGAGTAGATCTATGATGTAGGTAGAAGCAAGGCCATGTAGGGCTTTAAAGGTAATTAGTCAAGGTTTACAATCAATTCTTTAACTAACAGGTAGCCAGAGTGGCATCACAAGGATGGGGGGTGATATCGTCTTGTCTCTGAGAATCTGTTAAAAGTCTGGTGACCCAGTTTTGAGCGAGTTGGAGGCAGGAGATGGCCTTGTGGCTGAGCCCTGAAGACAGGGAATTACAATAATCCAGACGTGACGAGATGAAAGCCTGACGTGATGACTTTTTCAAGGTCTGCTTTAGATAAAATGAAAGTTTTGCAATGCTCCGAAGTTGCAGAGAGCATGATTGTAGTACCTTTGAGAGTTATATGTCAAAACAGGTACAACGCTTGATGTAAAGAAAAAAAAATAAAAATAAAATATGGAAATGTTTATTGCTCCAAATAGGAATGAAAATGAGATCCAGGTCTTACTTGTGTTTTGGGAGGAGTAGTCTGCCCCATAATGTAGGTTAATTAGTCAATGTAATGTGATTCATTCTCAGAGTTAAGACAAGGTCAACTAAACAGCATTTATTTGGCATCCACAATAGTCAGTGTATCACAGGTCGTGTCTATCAAGTGTATTTACATACAGCAGCAACAGACACATACTGACGCGGCACAGGGGCCTTTCCTGGAACAGCAAAACCAGCTGAGCTTGTGTTGCAGTATGAAGTGTGGAGATAACTGAGATAACGTGAAAAAACATTTCACACATCCAACCTACTACTCTGGTTATTTAACTGGCTTGAAACGAGGCTTAATGTTCACAGTTTCTCTGGGCTGTCCCTCAATATTAAATACTACTTAAAAATCACCAGCAAAATAAAGGTTCTAAGTTTCCAAGCTGGTATCGATCCGTCCTTGAGCATTTGTTTTGAAGTGAATCCTGCTTTGTATTGGACCTAAAGGCAGTCTGAAGTGCATTGATTAGCACACACATAAAGCCTAAAACTCTTCCAGTTGTTGTTGTTGTGGGGACATTTCTATCAAAGTCAATCCATGGGGTCATCACTTCCTTGGTTGGCCAGAATAGGGGGCAATTTTTGTGTTGGTTCTTGCAGCCAGAGTTGGTGTTATAGAGAGGAAAATAGAGGTACGAGTACCTACGTAACCCTCTACCTGCATGTTATGGGAGCCACGGTGAACCATGTAATTTTAATGCCAAAACAGCTGTCATGGTAACAATGGTATCGCAAAACCCATGTCATGGCAGAACGTAACACCAATGTTCTGTTTGCCACCAACCCTTAGGAGAATTCTCCCATTACACAGAGAAAGATCTGACAGAGGTAGGAGTGAAACCAGACAAGAGCAGTGTCCTTAATGCAAACACAGTTTTCAAGGTAATTTAAAAGGATATCATGGTCAACTGTATCAAAGGCAGAACTCAAGTCATGCAAAATTAAAATTGAGCAAGGTCCAGAATCAGCAGCGAGCAGTAAATCATTGGTAACCTTACAAGAGCTGTGTCTGTGCTGTGCACAGAATCCTAATGTTCTATTGGTGTCTTACTGATGTGTTTTTTTTTTGTTTGCCTGTGTATTTTAGGTCAAAGTGATGTTTGCTTGTGTGTACCTGCTGCCGTGCTGGTCCTGGCTGAACTCCATGATGTGGCCGGCAATGTCTCTCAGCTGCAGGTTGGGGTAACGGTTGTTCCTGAAGTCCTCCAGCAAGCGGCTCCGGCCTGACGGCATCACATCAGACATGCCGTAGCGTAGCCGTGACGACGGAAACAGCTGGCTGCTGGGTGAAAAGAGGGAGGAGCCTGAGCTGGCGGCGCTGCGATACTTGGCCTCTGCTCCTGGGGCTGCAGAGATGAAACGCCCACTGCCATTGGTCAGGCCTCCTGCGGGGTCAGAGAGAACAGGGAGGTGATTGTTGGAACTGGCATTGGTCAAATTCTGAGCAACAGTCCGTTAGTGCTCAGACTCAAGAAAAGCTCCAGAACTAGAAGAATCTCACAGAAACACAAGGTCTGAGCCAAAAACAATGCAAATATCCAGAGTGGTGGCGACATGTACATCCGACACTGCCAAAAACAAGTCAGACATTTTAAAAGAGTTTTTTTGTTAATTTGCCTCGGTGCACGCTGTTTCTTAAAAGCAGGGAGAAAATAAATCTCTCTGTCATTTCACTAAATGTCAAATGCTGCTGCAACGATTACTTGCATGGGTTAACATGGATTATTTCTGTTATTGATGACACTGCAGTACTCATCTTTTGAAAATGACATCAGAGCTATGCAGCGCAGAAACACAGCACTGGATGGCAGCATTGCCTCAAATACTGAGATGGCCAACACTGAGAAAAGCAATTTCCTGGGTGCACCAACAGTACTACAATCCAATAAAGTGACAACACAAACTGTCTCAAAAACAGAGAAACATGAACAACTCTCTAACAGTCTTAACAGAGACTACTATATTCTTTAATATATTCAACTGCGTTAGATTTAGTTGTTTAAGTGTATACGAGTACTCTCAAGCAACATCTGAACCAGCTGTAGTTAAATACTTGCCTTAAATTTTGATGGGGGAAAACGATATAAAACCTGCAAGTATATCCAATAATCCAGTTAGTGTCTGAGCCCTGATATCCTCAACGACACTGTGTACAGTTTCCTCCCTTCAAAAGCTTCTGTTTACTGCAGTTCTAATCTGTGTAGTATGACACCTCTAAAGACCTGAAAACTGGCAACGTTAGGTAATTTATCACAGTCTTTACGCGGTCTTGACTTGGTTCTGTCACTTTGTTTGATTGTTGTTTCATCACACTTGAATGTTTGTGGTGCAGCTGACTCTGCCAACTGTCAATCACGGGAAACACACAGGAAGCAACAAAAGTCTCAGCCAGCAATAAATCCCTCAAAACATGCTGCATTACAAATCTGCTGTCACGTTTTTTATTCTTTTAGTTTGGAAAATCTTGTTAACTGGAACAGCAGCTGATCTGAGCAAGGTAAGACTTTCAAAAACACTACTTTCAAAACTGTAACATTAACATCTAATGGCATACATCTTACATTAATTAAATTAATCAATGTGTACTTATATTTATATTAATTAATTAAATAAATGCAGATATGTGTGTGTTTTCTGGTATACATGAGTGATTATTTGGATGAAACATCAGATTATGTTGAAAAATCAAGCTTTTTTCTGGGAGTATATTTGAATTCACACATATTCCTAACCTTGGAAACACAGCTGTTAAAATCAAGCATTTCCAAACTTTCAAGACTTTGTGCAGACCCTGAAGACTACACCACCTGAGTCTACAAAAATGATTCAGCCAGATACTCCATCAAATGCAAAAATCCAGATCGGGTCACGCGTTTACCTTCAAGAAATAAGGAACAAAACTACACTCTAACTGATGCTGCAGTGAGGCTGGTGGAGCCTTTGCAGCTGTGTCCTACAAATGCTCAGAGTGAGACCACCAACTGACAGATGCAGTAAATTATGTTGACAGTCAAGGCTGGTGTATTACTGGCACATACACATAGTGCTGGCTTTGTGTTTGCCAAACGTCGCCATTCAAGTGGCATTTCAGTGGAAAAACAACACAATCAATGACACAGGTCATCGCAGACATTTTCAAACACACTTACCGAGATTGAGGTTGGACGAGGAGCTGTGATTGGACAGGGAAGGTGGGGGTGTGAGGGAATGGGAGGGGCCCTGGTTGGGAAGGGGCATGCCCACGGGGCCTGGGGAAGGACTGAAGCCCAAGGTGCCGTTATAGAAGCCTCCATGACCAATCGGGGTCAGACTGGAGGGTGTGCGTTTGTACAGCTCATTGTTGCCTGTCAGGGAGTCCCGCCTGGAACCGCTGCCACCACTTGAGTTGGCCACTAGAGGGAGACAGATGTAAATTAGATCATGGTATCTGGAGGAACAGTCAACATTAATTACTTGAGACTTTGGTGGGAATGGTCAATTCCTACCTGCAGTGCCGAAGCCTCCCAGCGTGGCCCCCAGTGTGGCACCGAGGGACGAGGAGGTGGGCTGGCTGAAGCCCAAAGAGGCAGAACCTGGCCCGGGTTGCCCAGAACCTTGTGAGAAAAGAGAGGAGCTCTGGGAGGAGGAGCTGAGGGAGGAGGATCCGTAGAAGGAGCTTCCTCCCAGAGCGCCACCAGGGCCGCCCTGCTGCTGAGGCTGCTGGGACGTCATGGCACGAAACGGACCGTTGGCTCCACCACCCAGACCGCCATTGGCACCACCGGCGGAGGCTGCTGCTGCTGCAACTGTAGGGATAGACAACAGAAACAGTGATTTCAGAGATTCCCTCTGAGTAAACAGTCATACAAACAGTAAATGGTCACACTGCTATGTTTTCTCAAAATCAAATTGTCCCTGATGTCTGAATTCACATGAACTACACTGACTTCTGGGAAGTCCCTCTAAAAATCCAGGGCCAGACTTGAAGGTACAGTCTCATAATCTCTTAATTGTATGTTCTAAATGGTCAGGACATTCAAAAGATATTTTTAAAGACCACAACGTGCAATCCGTTGTTTTGTGTGCATGACATCCTTCGCTGTCCTTTCGGCTGCCGTGAACAACAGACACGAGCCGGATCTTTGGCAGAGTCTACGTGCGCTGCCATCTTACCTGCTTGTGCTGCGGAAGGAGATATGATGACAGAGGCAGGGGCCATGAGGCGGACAGGGCCACTCCTAGCGCCAGTGTTGACCACCAGGGCCCCTGTCTGATCATAGTAGGCTGCAGGGGCCAGGACTGGATAGCCTGAGAAAGAGACGCCAACAAAAGAATAATCAGGATTTAAATATCATGCCTCTTGTTTGGATGTGTGTGACCAAAAGCTATAAAATAAAATGTAACAGATTTACCAAAACAGTGAAACCAGTTATGCAGACTGTCGTACTCACCAGGGACCCCTGCTGCTAACCCCTGCCCAAAGGCGAGGGCTGAGTTGACTGCTGCTGCTGCAACCAGCTGGTCATTCTGCTGACCCTGTTGACCTTGGCTGGGGGTCAAAGGTCGCTGGTTGCCCCCAGCACGCATCACCTTTTCAGAGTAAGAAAAACAGGAGGCGTTTGTCATTATCAATATGCAAATCAATTCAAAAACAGCGCAACAAACGGAGTGTGCTGGAGATACAGACATGTCTGTCTGCTTGTAGTTTATGTCCAAAACAATGTGCCCACACAGAGAGACAAATGGTGATTTATAATGAATAGCCAGGATAAGAGCATGTTCTACTAGTATTGGCATATATGAGCAAATCTGGGCTAGATAACGAAGAGCAGTTCGATGAAATGTCTTCCTGCTGATTGGTTAATAATTCACACAGGCTACGAAGGGTTTTCTGCTCTTAGTTCCAAGTAGAGCAGCAGTGAGACTGAAAGCACGTTTCATCTGGCACATGAGGAGAGCTCCAAGAGAAACATCTGGAGCCAGTGGCACTCAGGATGCCAGTCTTGTGGCGAGCAGCAGACTGACCTGCTGTTGGTTCTGCTGGCCCTGGTTTGCCGCCTGCTGATTGGCTGAGTTGTTGGCTGCAGCCGCCTGCTGCTGGAAAAGGTTGGCAGGGTAGACCCCCCAGGGGGTCACACCATAGTACTGGGGAGGCATCACTGCTGGACCTAGACACAAGCAAATAAACAATACAGGTGAGATGGGACAACTGTGCCAGTATTTATGCATCTCCTTACTGTGGAAAATTCATTAACATGAATTTGCTGAGGGTCCAAATAAAAACACACGTCTCACCGAGTGTAGCTGCTGCTGCTAGTCCAGCTGCGTAGGGGTCTGTACCTGGTGGAGCAGCACTGATGATGTAAGGATTGGGCACAAACGCTGGGGCCAAACCTGACGAACACATGGTGGAAAAACTTGAACCGAGGCAAAGGTTTTCGTACAAACTCCCTGAGTGAAGCCTAACATGATAATCACTTTGGGGGCATAATTACGATGCAGATACCAATCAACAAATGAAGTGCTCCAGATCTGAGGTTAGTGCATGACCACAATGAGAGACTCTTCAGGCTAGCTAAGCATTACTTGCCTTTGAGTAAACATGAGAAATATTAATCCAGATTTAATCAGTAACCACAGCACTGCAACAACATGTTTTTTGTAACTTCTATGCTCTTTTGCCCCAGAATGAAAAACTAGAAACTGCAGCTCCCATTGAGCCACTAGTACTGATCTTGAGCCACTGGTACTGATCGACAAGCGCACCAAATACAATATTTTTACTATAGAACTTATGGGACACTGCAAGTCTTATGTTTGGCATGATGGTTCATTTGTGATATTAAATCACGAGGTAACACTTTCCATTCTGTTGTAGAGCTTTATTTAGCGATGTATGGTGGTATTTAGTGATCTCATCACTACTAAACTGGTGTGTAAACTGCTATACATACAGTAAATCAACAGACATGATGGGAAAGGCTATAAAAATAAGAGCAATGGTGTTTAAAAAAAACCCTTTCATCTGTGTCAGTTAAGAGCATGCTGACAGTGAGACAATGTGTCAAATGAAATGTAAAATACATATCAAATAACAAATGAGATGTTGGTATTCAGCCGTCCTGCTCACACGTTCACACATTCATATGCACACTCATCCTCTTACCAATGTGAGGCTGCTGTGCTGCTGCCAAGGCATACTGCTGTTGCTGGGCTGCTGTTAACTGCTGCACTGCTAGGGCGTTGTTTCTCTGAAACAGCTGCAAACAACAGAACAGGTGAATGACGCCTGAGCGGAGTCTCAGAGCGCTAATGACAAATGTTCATACATGACTTGCAGCATGTCGCTCTAACCTGTTGCTGGTTGGTGTAATCAAATAAGCCCACAGTGGGTGCAGAGTCCATCTGCATCTGGGAGTTGTAGTCAAACTGAAGCGGCTCCATCACAGACTCCATGGGGTCCATGGTGACACCACCTTGTTCCACGCCGGAGAAGTCCTCAGGAGGTTTGGGACCTCCACCACCTCCCAGGGGTGTCAGGCCCTCAGCCCCTACACCACCAGGACCACCCAGCAGGTCACCCTCGGGGCCAGGGGCAGGCATGTTGCCTTGGGGACGACTGGCGGTGAGAAAGGAGGAATTCAGTTTATATTTAATGGTTATTAGCAAACCAAGAAATACTTCAACTTGAGTTTGTAGCTGTGTAAAAGAAGACAACGCTAATGCGAACAAACTAGGCTGCGCAGAGTGTATTTTCATCAGAAGTTGGCAGCGTAGGCTACGTTATGCATGGCTGTAATAAACTCAAACTGAAAGACAGAACAGGTCTTTAGGAATTCAAATTTTTGAAGCCCTACCCGAACTCTTTGACGTCCACGTCGAGGCCGTTCTGCACAGGCAGCCCGTTGGGGTTGATGACGTCGCCGATAACATCAGCTTCACCTTCTGTCAACTCTTTCAGTTTCTCTCCTTCAAATGTTGCTTTTGGCTTCTCCCTCTTCTCCTCCTCCACCTCCCCATCCCTCTGGCCCTGGGTGATGGAGAAAGACAAGACATATAGTTGATACAGTAAAAAAAGAAAACCTGAAATACAGAGGTGCTGATAACCTGACAGTGACTAATGGCAGCCACACAAAGGAGCAGAGTGAGAAGGTCAGAGTGACAAGGACAAGGCAAAAGACATGTCCCCAACTGGCTGACAGAGGACAAACAAAAATAAAACGATGCAGAAGAGAAAGAAAGATATGTAACACATGAGTGATGAGACCAACACTGATGGACAGAAAGGGGACAGACTTCAGGACTTACATAGGGTCCTTTTCGGAGGCAGGAATCCAGTTTGTCAGCCGGTGAGGAGGAGAGGACGTACTCCACCATGCTAACTCCTAGCCCTCCACTCTCAGAGCGCGGTGACATCACTGAGCCCACCCCAACTTCACCGCCGCCATGGAAACCCTGCCCTGGCCGACGGGACACCATGATTGGCTGAGACACTGAGTGATCTGACATGAGAGAAACAGGGACAGTTAAATAACATTCGTGCACAGGGGAGAACGCTACATTTGCTCCATGAACTGTTCAGGCATGAAAGTGATGCCTTCCAACACATAAGCACCATTAACAGAATCTGATTTTTGAACTACATAACTTCATATTCAGCTGGAACACTGTCGCACATTTTATTATCCCAACGTGTCAAGACTGTAGTGACCAAGAAGGACTGAAAGTTCCCAACAGCAGGAGCCCAACTACTTTGCATTACTGCATTTCCTTCTTTCTGTCCTCTTAGCACTCTTGAACCAGGTCAGAAACTGTTCATTATATGGGATACTGTATGTGACAGTAGTCATCTGCAACGTGGCCGAACGCAGATTACATGTCAACAGTTTTATGAAAACCTGACTCTCTTGTACTGTCCTGAAAGCAAAGTCCAAGAGATATGCCATCTGATGCACAATTTAAAGCTAAATCTACCAGAAGCATTTCACTCTACAAACGTATGCATGGCTCTCTCTGCAGTTACGAACTGATAAGTGATGTGCCAGGCTGATTCTGAAATGTGGGGAAAGTTCTTTTGTCATCATACTTGCAGAAATAACTCAACTGTGCTGATATGATACACCAGTAATCAAACAATCTCATCATCTGGGAGTACATGAGGGTGATTTCCCTTTGCCATCTGCATTTGATTCTGACAGGAATCTAAATATATATTTCTGAACACCAGACAGCGATTGTTCCTGTGGTTTGTGGATGTGCTTGTGAAAAAAATAAAATGGCATGTTCCACAAAAGCTCCAGCATTCTTAACAGGCTGCCACCTTATCATCAACATGAGCCAGGCCTGTACCTGAGGCACCCCATGCACTGTCCCTCCACTGGTCCAGAAAGATCCCTTTTGGTCCATCCTTCCCAGAGTCATCTGTCTCCCAGAACTTCTTACCAGTTAGCAGCTGCTGCAGAGACAGAGGACAACAGGGAGGAGACACAGAGGGAAAAGAAGAAAAAAGACAAGGTTAAAAATGGTCACACACATATTTCAAGCACAAGGAAGAACGGGAAAAAGAAATATAAGTTTGTACAACTGGCCGTCGGAGGAGAAAGGCCCTCAAATCTTACTAACCTTCAGAATGTCTTTTGCTTTTACTTTGGCGTGCGTGTGTGTGTATGTGTGTGTGTGTGTGTGTGTGCGTGTGTGTGTGCGTGTGTGCATGCGTGTGTGTCCTGAGCTGTCAGTGCTGCACTGCAGGTTCCAGGAATATACACATCTGTTGGCAGTACTTTGACCCCTGACTGCACCCCAAACAAACAAGTACAGGCCACTCGAACTGGATGAGTGGAGCAAAAACAAAATGACCACACAACTGAAGCCAGTGTCCAAGAGCAACCACAAAGCAATTCTGACTTGTTATTTTCATCAGTTAATGGTTTAACTAGCTCTAGTTAACGAGTTTGGGCTTGCTCTGAGAGACTGCAGCATCTTATCAGGAGCTCATCTGTTTTCTCTCCACATCTCCACTCATATCTCTCCTCACTTTCTCGCACAGTCAGCACCTTCCTTGCTATAAAAAGCCCTTGTTTCTGTAAAATACTGTGATCACTATCTTCCAGCAGCAGGAAACAAAAACTCTTGGTTCATGTGAACTTAAAATCCATCTAAAATGATCTCCCAAAGCAAAAACGTAACATTTTTCTTATTGTAACATGTTAGTACATCTCATTATAGCAGCCAAACAATATTCTCCCGATATGAAACACAAATATACATCAGTGCTATGTTCAATGAGCCAAAACTAATTGTAGGCACTTGTCCAACATTAACAGAATTATTGACTATAAGCTGTTTAATAGATGCTAACAGCCGGTCCAAGCAGTTTAAATTTATAAGTGTCTCTGCTCAGCCTCTTCTCATCTTTCAGAGCTTTTCATTTGTGAAAAACAACACCAACACAGGTCCACACTACTTTTGGCTCAAAGGCCTTCCACATAGCAGCTGATCCATTTCTTTTTCCTGTTATTCAGGTTCGACTCCCTGTGAGCAATCCATCATGCGTTTATTCAGCCAGGTGGCCAAGTCACAAAATACAGTGCTGCCATTTTCAAGTCAACTGCTGACATCGCATCTGACCTTGAGTTCAATCCAAAGTCTGGACTTAGCTCATCTGGAGTGCCCTGAGCTCCATTATCAACAGAGGTAATTAAACTACATGGTCATATAAGCCACCTTCTTCTAGACCGTATGTGACCGCGACTGTCCACCCCGATGCCTCACCTCTCCCATGGCACGTCCCTCCAGGGCCAGAGCCTGAAAATCATGGTTCAGCTCATCCATGGACCGCACCTGCAGACAGAGAGCCCAGTGAGACATTGGAAAAATGGCAACTTCTGTCTCTCATAGTCCATAAATTATAAACTCAACTTTAATTACCTGTGTTAATAAGTAATTACCTTCATAAATGTTTGCCTCAAACACTTTTTAAAGAGTAAAAACTGTTCAAATTGGCATCAATTAAAAGTTGTACTTTGTGCCTGTTTTCTTTACATTAAATGACCACTAATGCTCATGTTTTGAACATTCTCCCTTAACCCAGACACTTCTGTATTTTACAGAATAACTTACTTTAATATGCCTATGGGATAATTTTATGTTTACACAGGAATTCACTTTAAGAATGAAGATTTTGGTGTTGAAATGTTTCTGTGAACTTTGTACAAGCAAACAACAGTACGTGATATAATACAATAACAGCACCAGTGCTGCAATAGCATGTTATCACTTGTGCAACACACACACGCACGCGCACACACACACACCTGGCTGTCATGGATGTTGTCTCCAGTGGGCCAGCGATGTTTGCCGGGCTGTTCACCATGCTGCCGCTGGAAGAAATAGTCTACCATGGCATCATCCTGGGAACGTCCAGCACCCGCCACACCCTTAGAGACACACACACACAGACAGACGTGCATATTATCTTGGAATTACTGGCAACAGTAACAAGCACAGTGTGTAACAACAGGAGACGTGCAGGTATAGCCAGAATTTTCAGTTTTTTACCAGGGTTTTGCACGGTTGATTTAAAAAAAAAAAATGACAAACTTGAGCTGCATGCCTGCATTCCAATACATGTGGAAGATGAGCATCAACATCAATATAATGTCACTGTAACTGCCAAGTACATGTATTGTGTATTGCAGGAAGATCAGGGGCAGATCACAATGCAAATGCAAACAACACAACAAAATAAAAAGATTTAATGTTTTCAGCAGGGCTGCTTTACAGTCTGTGTGCTGCTGTGAAAAAAGCCCATTCCTTAGTCTCCAGGCAGAGAAGCTGGGGTGGATACTAGCTAAATCTGCTGGGACATTAAATCACAGGTCACAAGTGTTCTGCACGGTTGGTTAAAAAATTCCTCTACGCATCTTTTCTGACCTTATGACTACATATTAAGAATAATTTGTCACATGCATTTTCAAAATTCATCACCATCTCTTCATGAGCTCAAACACATCCAAACAGGAGAGAGCATTTCTTTTCACTGGCAAAGCCTAGGCTGGCTTCCTCTCCTACTCATTTTGAGGGTAAACACAAATTTCCCCACAAGAAACTGTCATGAAAGAATCAGTCAACATTTCCTGGAAACAGCTGGGCTTGGTCACTTGCAGCACACGCAAAGCGTGCAGCAGGAGAAGTCACCAGGGCTGTTTTTTCCAGGATTAGTCATTTAAAGTGCTAACCGTGTTATCAAAAAGTAACATTTTAGGGAACACGGCCTGCCTGAGAAGCAGCAACTATGAAAGGCTGTATAACATCAACATTACCACTGGTCAGGGGAATAAAGACAAAGCTCTAACCTAACAACAGTTTCAAGTAACTACTTTCATTCATTCATTCATCTATTGCAGAGCAATTGACAATAAGTGACCATACACTCAGGGGATGACTTCAAAGAGTTCAGCCATGTTTGCCCAAATTCAGCTGAACAACGTGAACACAGATTCCTTCTGATGTACGACTCTTTGTTCAGTGATGGTCTAATTTACTTGGAAACCATAACGCTGCCAAGCAGAGCATTCAAATGATATGAGAGGCTCGCCCAGCTCTACCTATTGATGATGCTAGTTATATAAAATAACTACCATGGTTTCGCTAACAGACAAAACCAACAACCTACCCTTGCTGGGGGTCATTTTCTATGTTGTGATACACAAAAAAGACAAGTATAGTTGTTAATAATTGACTAGAAAGGCTAATAGATACACACTCTTTCACTAGGCTGACACAGAGAGGAGCACAGACTGACAGCCACATGTTGGCAGTGAGATGTTCATACAACATATGTAAAAGTGTCAAGGTGGTGGGATTTACCTGCTGGCTGGGGGGTGTGGCCTGAGGGGTCTGCCCAGTTGGAGGGGCATGTCCTCCGCTGCTCAGCACCACGGGCATGCTGGGAGATGTACTTCTATGGTGGGGGCTGAATGAATCCTGCCAGAGCACTGCTTTCCTCTTCAACACACACACACTGCTCATTCCACCACAGCCTGTCCAGAGAGAGAAACACATCTGTCACATGCAGACCATGGCATACTCCATCATCACACTGAACAAGTAAAATGCTGGATAAGCTGAAGAATTTAACGTAGATAGATAGGTAGATTTATTTGTTTGGGACGGTGACTCCATGCTCACTTCCAGTGCATCTAGTTCACCTACCTAAAACTAATGTAGTCTAATGCTACTCTGCTGCAATAAATCTGTCATTATGTTTGCAAAGAACATCTGCTCCATGTATATTACTGAGAAAAGACAAAATATACCAGGAACACCTTTCATCATAATGCAGCACAATTCAGCAGCACTCAAAGCTGCTGTATTGACTGCATGAGTTTTAATAAACTGGTAACTGCATCTTGTTTTAAGCATGTAGATGAGCATGCCAGTCTTGTGCCAGCGTGCTGGTTTATACTGTATTAGCTAATGTTCACCGCAATGAAATCATGACAAAAACAAACCAACCTACAACCCGAAGTCATAAAAGACCGACAGCAGACAAAACATGGAGTAAAACAAACAGGCTGTCGAATCATTTACCTTTTATGGTTCATGTTCAGAGTTCAGTCAGTGTTGCTGTTCTATAAATCCCTCATACATCAGTACGTGAATGAAAATATAAGCACTATGTAATCTCGTGTAAACAGATAAGCCAATAACTCCCACATTTGACAACTTCAGGCGACACCAGAAAAGCAAGAAATGTCTCAACAAATATTGTACTGTGAACTGGTTTTAATGTCAAACTCAACTCAGTTCCCAGTTTATTTGATACACCCATTTAAAACATTAAACACTACCTTTCTGAAGATGAATATGTCTTTCTAATACTTTGTCCATCAGATTTCTATCAGTGAGGACTAAATAATAGAAATGCCTTTCATTATGCTGCAGTACAGTTCAACAGCACCACAGACTACAACCTCAAAAATAACCACAAAACTTGAATCAATACCTCTCTAAAACAGCTTCATTCAAACATTCAGGAAAGTGGGATTTTGTTGCGGAGATGTTTTAGAGTGCATTGTGAAACCATATCACGTCTCACAGTACTAATGAAGTAGAAATTAACAAACATAAAACTAATTACATCTAAAGGACCCAAAGAACATAAGATTGTAAGTTGCAACCATGAAAGGGTCAGGAGCACTAAATATTAATCACACGGTAGGTCTAGCCCTGCGTCTAGACCGCGAAGTGTGTCAAACGTGTTTTTTTTAATCGCACGTCTCACACAACAGATATGCTCTCGATCAATCTATGCAGCTGTCTGCACCGGCTCAGAGTAGGTTTGTGTCTCAGCTGCGTCTCATGGGTGCAACCGCGACCTGTAGCTTTAATTTACGCTTCAGGTCTATTTTCTCAACAGTGCGTGGGTAAATGCAAGGTTGATGCCTAACAAAAAACCTCTGAATAAACATATTTATCTGCATTTTACAACTCGTGCAGAGCTCTTCTACTGTTTAGAGCTGTGTGTCCATGACACACAAAACTGGCATATCAAACAACGTATTAACAGCAGGCTTTCTAAAATGGAGACGACAGCAAAAACAAGGATATGGTAATATAGGTTTCTGTAGCTATGACACACAAATGACTTTTGCAAACAGTAGCCTGTGGCTATGTAATGTTGGTTAAAATATGAGAACGGTCAATGGCAGGTTCAGTGTAAAATTATAAATGATTTAACTGTCATTCATTTGCATTGGTGTTGATGGAAAAATAGATGGGGTAATATTCTTGGAGCGAAGTGGCAAACTGCTATTAAAGCTACTTAATTGCTCATAATCAGAAAAAGACAGCTGAGATCAACAGTTACAGATATAAACTAGAGAAAGACTTTACTAGCCAACCCAGGAAGCAGGTTATTTAACTGCCCACCTGCACTCAGCAAGACATACTGTAAACTACACTGTACTGCAGCATGTGGCTGGAACCAAACATAACAGTTCTTACACCAGTGAAATGGACCATAAAGAAAACAATTGCCCACACAAAAATCTCATAAAATAACCTCCATGTTAAGAGCCCTAATATACTACTGAGACACTTATCCCAGTGATCTGCAACGCAGTCACAATTGTGTCATCCTCTGGTTCAAGGTGTTCCACCTACAGAAATGTGGCTGTTATGAAAACCCACGCACGATCCACGTTTTTCAGTTTAGATCTGATACCTGAATTTGAATATTTGCCACTATCAATCAGAGCCCTTTTCTCTTGAATATTATTGTTATTATTATGTCTAAGGGTTAGATGAGGCTTTAACAAACCACACAGGAGCTCTTCTTAAAATGGCTAAATATACTGAAATGGAATAAATTGAAATGTATTCCAAAGCACTTTGAACCGCCGCTTAAGTAGGCTTCACATACAAACAGGTGTAGGAGTGACAAACTGCTATGGCAACTCCTTTTCAAATCAAAAGCAAAGCAATGCATTATGAACTACTAGTAAGTAGAGTTCAATATACAAGTTCAAAAGTAATAAGTGAATTTCAGAGAGTGCAATGGCAAATTGATAACTCCTTCATCAGGTTTCCAAGGTGAATATCTGAAATAAAAGTGTGAGAACTGCAGAGAAATAAATTTGTGCACTATCAAAAAATCTATCAAAATTAATTGTCAGTACTGTGGAGACTGTGGAATCTGGATTGGCATGTGGGTTGGTGACATCAATCCAATATCTGATAAGTCAATTACATCAGTATAGGTACCCAGAACTAACACTGGATTGGACCAGTCCCAACTCTGTCACTCATCGCCGCCCCCAGTCATAGTAGAAGTGCACACTGTTATAGCTAATGTGTCACACCACCACAAGAGCACATGCTCAGTTGTGAGTTTATTAGGTACAGCCAGCTAAAACAAATGCAGCCCTGCAATAAATCCTTCATGAAGTTTATAATGTGGCATTTTGTGTGGCCGTTTAAGAGAAGTGTTGATTGGACTAGAGGGTCTTTTTGGAGGCTGCAGTTTGTGGTACCATTGAATTACATTGCACTACACTGAGAAGTGTCTCTAATATTTTATCCAACCCATTTATATCCATGAGGGTAAACGTTAGAAACACCTCTGTGTGCAACTCAATATAGTTCAGCAGCACCACAAACTACATCCTCCAAAATGCCAATAAAGTTGAACAAACACCTCTCTAAAACTGAACTCATAAATTGGCACGTGTTACATGAATATGATCATTTCAAATTAGTTTTCCCAAGAGAGGTACTGACTTTATTTTCCAAGAACTGGCAACAAACTGGTGGGTCTTTATTTTGAGAAGGTCAGATGGACCCTGTCATTTACCCTGCATCTCAGGGTGGTGGGCAGAGAGTCATTATGTGAGCAATGATAAATCAAAGAAATATGTGCATGGACTAATCTGTCTGCTGGTCGTGGTCAACAATGGGCACAACAATCTCAGTTGTTTTCAGCAGTAAGAGGAATATAATTTGTATTTTACAACCTCTCCTTATCCAACAAGCTCTAATCTCTGTTAAAATTACTGGTTTCACATTAGTGTCCCTACAGGCCATGAGGAAATTACAAGCAGTTCTTTTTACACTGAGCCATATACAGTAATTAACGTTGCCTGAGTGTGTCTGACACCACGAATCTTCAAACACATGCAGCTTTCTCTCAAGTCTGCTGAAACCACTGTGCAACACACCACCTCCATCAAGACAAAAACCACGAGCTGACCGGCTGAACAGTCCCAAAAGATGAAAACAAACCAGCCTGCCAAGCGATCATTCACATATGGACTCATGTGTTTGTTTTCCTGCTCCACTCTTCATTCAGATACAAGGAAATGTTAGCTCTTTCTTCCTTTGCTACAGCTCAGAATTAGGTAGAGAAATACCCGGAAATCCACAACACTGTGGCCATTCCCCAAAGCCAAGCGCACACGACATGTTATGCTAACGTTACAAGTTTAACCTGTGGCACACGGAAACAGGAACTGGGCTCCACAACATAACTGGGTTAATCATTATTCAATACCGGGGATCAATCCACCGCATACCGGGCACAGACAGGGGTGTGACAGCACGAGCAGGCAACCTGCAGCTAGCATGAGATAACGTTAGGTGTCTCAACACAGACCAAACATTTCTCTCCCAACAGACATGACACATCAAAACGAGGAGGAATGTGTAGAAGCTTCGTGAAAGGGGTCGTCACCGTTACCGGGGGGTTCCTTTTCATGCATTCGTGTCCACTCACGCCAGTCTCGGATCTGTTATGGAGGGTTCACTGCCCATGTCTACCAACAATAACACGGCCTCCCGACACAAGCTCAGCCCGGGCAAACCGGTGGCCAAACACGGGCTCCACACAATGTTTATAACAGAGGCAGCCCCCCTAACATTATCATTTCGGCATTAATAAACACCTGGGGGTCTCTACCTGTCTGCCGATCTTGCAGCCCCACAGGTCCCCGTGACGCGGATGCTAACAAAGGCCCGAGAGCTGTCTGGAGCGGAAGACCGACACAACGGGAGGAAGGAGGCAAGCAGCAGAAAGGGAGGCAGCCGCTTCAGCCTCACGAAATTCTCCTCTTTAGCCTCTCTCGTATCCGCCATAACAACAATACCCATACCGATGCGTGAATAAACAATGCTCTCTGCTACCGCGACCGGAGAAGAGGCGATACTCACCGGCGGAGAGGGTGGATGGTCGCGGATTTCGGCCCCAGTTTCTCTCTGACACCCCAGGCTTTCACTCCGACAACATGGCGGCTCGACGGAGGAGCAGGCAAGAGCGCTGCATGACGGGAAGGGATGAGAGAGAGCGTGCGGTTCATTGCGCCAACCGGGAGGGGAGGGAGGGCCATACCGGACCGGTCTCTTTGTTATGTGTGTAGTCTATTTGTGTTGTGGGGTGTATTTTTAATGGATTTTTGTGACGACTCCATTCACATTATTTGTTAACGGAGTATAAAAATAACTTCTTAAAATAGACATTCACTCTGCAGCCGTTTGGGTAACTGGAACAGAGGACGTCACTAAAATTAACTACAAAACAACATTTATTAAGCTGCAATACACATATCGCAACATCAGTTTATTTATAGTTAACCATGTGACATGAGTGGTACACACTGTAAAAAAGAAAAACACTGTAAAATATAATGTAATTATCTTTTATTATTTGGGGATATTACGTTATCTCGTTGGGAAGGACTGTACACAATGTTCCGGGGTCTCTACTGTAAAGGGGTGCCTGGCAACCGTGGCAACGTGCTGCGCCACACGGTCAGCGGGTGTGTGGCTGCCGGACGCTCCGTTACACCTCCGGAATGTAAGTGGACGGTGTGAAAAGGGGAGCGTGTGGCCCGAAGAACAAAAATACCCCTCTGACTTTTTGGAAATGTGCCGGTGGCGACCCCAGGGCTGCAGACTGAAGACTCTCCCGAACCGGCGTGTGAATGACGTAATGCAACTAGAATATGGAAGCCCTTCAAGAAAATCTAGAGTAGCTTCATCGCGTGGAATTTTTGAAGATAAGCAGCTATTAAACATGCTTGTGTGGTCCAGTCATACTGAATTAAATAGCACACCTATAAAACATGCCTACAAAGTCATTTCAATATAATGCTTAAAGTTCTCAAACACATTTGCAATGTTTAAAATAATAGGTGTCTTAGGTGTCTATATTGGTCTGTTTTCATTTTTATTTGATGTATGTAATGTTTACTGAATTTTTTTTCTTTGCAGGAAAAGATGCTTTTAATACTAATTCTAACCATTTTAACTTTATTTACTACACCTATAACCCCACAACTGAGTCAAATATGATATTGCACACTAAAACATTTTATATATGTAATGATAGCTACTTTCTATATAATTATAAAGTCACTTTATGAATGCTACAGAACTATTTCTGTCATAGTGGATGATCTTGAGTTTGACAGGCTTTCATCGTGGAATAACAACTGTACCATTCAAATTAAAATTCATGAAAATGTCACAGTGAGCCCACTCGTTAGCTCTACAGGCATCAAATGAGTCCCTTCATGAATACCATAGTGCTATTTTTGTAATGTTGGGCTGTCTCTCCATAAAATGCCTCACATTATTTTGGCAAATGAAATCCTCATTGTGCAATATCAGCTCACCGGCATGCTTTATTTGTAGCCTATAATCTTCTAAACCAATCTGGCAAAAATGTAATTTTGTGACCCATAATCCAGATACTAATATGTAATGTAATCAAAGCCAGGAAAGCAATCATTTTATTGACCCTGAAGTCACTCTTGGTTATACAAATGTGTGCTTACAGATGACAACAGAAGTCATGTTTAATGTAGAAAGTGTATTTTTATTATTTCAAACTTCACCTTACACCCAACAAGGTCTTCACCTCATACCTGCCTCACTCTTCCCTCTTCCTGTCTCCAATTACTTCTACAAACACTACTCAGAGCATGTCACTGTGTTCATTCATGACATATTTTCCTCTTCTTTATCACCATGCTCCTGTGGAGATGGGCAAATGAGCTACAGAGAAAGCTAGTGAGAAGATGACCAGGAGGATTAGCTGCCTATAGGTTAGACGAGGGCAGCATGAGGATATCCACAAAAGAGAGAACAAGAGAAACAGGTATGAAGAAAGACTGTGATGTGTACACATCTCCCCCAGCCCTAACCCCCCTAATGCAACCCCCTTTTTCTAAATGGAACCAACAAAACAATCATTGGCTGGTTATTTACATGCACAGTATCCCAACTGCTTCCCACCCACCCCCCACCCCTCAAAGACACACTAATGCCTGATCCCAAAGCCATCTGCAACCCTAATCAACAGCATTACAAGTACAGTGGGATGAATTTATTTTCCTGAAAACAAAATATCCTGGCAATGGACATTTGACTTGATTTTTGCTGTAACCCAGAAATTTAAAGCATGAGTCTGGTGATATTTTATAGTTTTCTTATTGTCAACAAAACACACAGAAAGACCAAAACCGACAACCCCACCAACAAGCCTGATATGGTGTGTTCCTCTACGAGATCCACTGTTCAAAAGTTTTTAAAAAACACGTCACTGGGTGTGACGTTCCTTCATTACGGTGAACACGGCCACTGTAGTTTATTTTGAGATGATCCCACATACACCATCCTGCTGCTGTAAATACTCATTAGTGCAGCACATGCACAGCTGAAAATAGCCCCCAAAATAGTGCTGTTTGAGAGATATTTAAATATAACAGTGTCCAGTTGTTTAAAGAAATACTTTTTTTAAGAACGTAAGCACGTTTCCACGACCCCTTTATTTTAAGATTCAGGTCACTTGGAACAAAAGTATTGAAAGATGGATGAGCGCATTGTTGGTTTTGGTCAGTAATAAAATATACAAAATATTGCCAGCCTGATCCTTTAAGAAGTTCATCTTTTCTGCTCCACCAGCTCTGTGTTACTACCTCAGCAGGCCAGAGCTGTAATGTAAAACGCTCGAACGTCAACAGCGGTGTTAACAGCATTGGAGGAAAGGAAAGACGGCTTTGGGAATGGGAATTGTAAGACTGCTCTAGTTTGACGTCACCACATTCTAAAACGACAACAGGCACGAGCTGTGCCTCTTTTTATTCGTTATGTGACCCCCACCCCACACACACAAGAACCCCCTCCCAAAACAAAAATGCACAGGGACACACCGAGAGTCCAGGGTGCAACCACAAAGCACCAGCTAGTCCCGTGGAGTTACGCAATCTCTCCCTCTCACTCACACACACTCACTCACACACACACACACACACACACACACACACACACACACACACACACACACACACACACACACACACTTGTGGGAGTGTTGAGAGCTGGCAGTTAAGTGAAGTGTGTCATCGGTGATTTGACAGAGGTTTCCCCAGCTCTTGCTCTCCGTATCTCTCCTCCTCCTTCATCTTCATCTCATCACACCACCTGGCATGCTGGTTCTTCCCTGAGCTCTGTACATTCTATTCAGGGTTGTGTTTCTCTTTCTCGGACACAAGCACACATGCACACACGCACACACGTCTCTCCTTCTGGGTGGGGTGAGTCCATTCCTTGGGTAAACTGTGACACACAGAGTGAGTGTAATCAAGGCAACCACCACTTTCCATCCACAGTGACACTGTCAGGGTTTGGCCTGAAGGGGGGCGCTACCAACTGTTAACCAGCCCTGGGAACGAGAGGGGATGAGATTAGGGGAATTCATCAGTGATTACATTTACTAAAAGACAATATTCCTACTAAGAGATTTACATGGTTAATGAAAATGAGTATTCCACTAATATTCCAATTTTCATGCAGCTGTATATACTCAGATTACCAAACATCACTTCCTTAAAAAGACTGGAGTTGGAAATATTTGTGCATATAAAAAAAGAAAACCTGTTGATCTCCAAGTCTTCTCTGAATGTTTAAAAGAAGATGTGTTTCTCCCTCAGACTAGAAATGCTCGCTTTTCTTTTGTGCATGCATCTATACTCCAATCTTGCAGACTGTTTGCTAGGCACAGAGTTGACAGTAAGCAGGCAAGAGGCCATGTGTCGCAAACTGTGACTGCCACGCGTATTCTGAATGTGCTGTATTCCAAAGAATTCTAAAAACAACATCAGCATATTCTACATTATTCATTTGGAATAAGAAAGAATTCATAAACTCCAACCAGAAGATGCTATTTACATGACCTGTCTCAAGTTTAGAATATTGTCATTATTCAGAATGATAGCGATGTGAAGTCATTGTTACAGTACAGTTTATACACTTTGATATGATTACATGAAAGGGGCACTCCATCGATTTTACACGTGGGGCTCAGTTTACTGGTCATGAAGACCAGAGAAAACAGTTGCACATTGTTTTCTTTGGCTCTGCAGGGAACTTTCCAAAGTCTGAATGATGTCATAAGGGCTGAGATAACCCCAGTGACATCATTAGGGTTATTTTGGGCTTGAGACTTAATATTTTAACAGGAATCATGCATTACAAACCAAAGATGTGGAGCTTTAAAGATGCTGTTGAGTTGCATCATGTGAAATGTAGGATGCAGCATTCGTGTGCCCGACCCACACGAGAGTCCAAAAGTTAGGTGACCTCAGCCTTAATCTTTTCCTGTGAGGTCCCACACTTTTTAATGTGAACACTAAATCACTGGAGTATCCCCCATGTTCAACAATGAGACCAAAAAGAAGGAGAAATTGATGAATATGTATTTGGCACTCACGTGTAAAGAGGCTGCAGCTGCAGATGAGAGGACTTCTGAGGAGGCTGGTAGCCATATGAGTCAAAGCCACCAATGAAATCAACTTCAGGAGTGAGAGAAAGAAGAGATGACATCATTCCACTTTCCCTTAAATCTGTATATTTTTTTTAAGCCAAGTTTTGCATTTCAGGATCAGATTCTATTTTGACATTAAAATCTATTAAGGCATCAGATGGTATGATGGTGCTCTCAGAATACCTTTATAACACCCACTGTGGCATCAGACTGCACTGATACATCGTCTATCTCACTGCCTCTATGTCACTGATACATTGTTCTACTCTTTCTCAATCGATTCAGAGGAACAAACTTATGTGGTGCCAGCTGAAAAAGAAAACAGTCCAACCCTGATTGTCTACATCAGACAGCAAGTTAGGGATCTGTATTCTCAAGAGGCAAGATCTGACATTTCAATTAAATTTGGTATATTGTTATCAGGCGTATATGCTGAGTCCAGTTTGAGTTAGAAACATATTCTGGTACAAATAAACCCAATACCAAAAGAAGTGCAGAGTGAGACATAGATGAAGCAGAATGTGTTCATTTGCTAATCATTTTTGACACAGACTCAACTGAAAACAGTGCAAAGAAAATATATTTAACCTCCTAGGACCCGGCATCCACCTATGTGACATCATATTTTGGGTTGTCTAGTTGCCTAGTATTGTGGTCTAGACAACAATTTTGCACTAGGACTGTGTCCACATACAAGGACATTATACTGCTAATAAAAATAATAATATATATATATATATATATATATATATATATATATATATATATATATATATATATATATATATATATATATATATATATATATACACAATATAATAACAATATATAAAAATAATAATAATAACAACATACTGATAATTCTTTGTTTTTACACTCATCAGGTCCCAATCAGCCCAAATAGCAAAGAGAACATTAAAAATACACGCCACGGGGTCTCGGGTCTTTGGAGGTTAATGGGTTACCTCATCAGCTTCATTAATTTTTGTAAATTATTCTGAGCAACTAAAGACTGGGAAAGTAGTGGAATGCTCCAAAAACACCTGTTTGGAACATTCCACAGGTAAACAGGTTCATTGGTAACAGGTGAGGGTATCATGATTGGGTATGAAAGGGGCATCCTGGAAAGGCTCAGTCGTTCACAAGCAAGGATGGAGCGAGGTTCACCACTTTGTGAACACATGATTGTATATTTAGGTTCATATTTACAGGTGTTACACAGCATCCAAACTTTTTTGGAATCAGGGTTGTAGTTTGTCCAGAGAGCCCTGACAAGTTTATTTTTTAGCCATTAAATGTCCTTCTCAGTACATACGTTGGTCTCAATTCTTTATAAAAAAAAGTTTAATGGATGCTTGTAAAAATGTTTATGATAATGGTAATGACAAGAAAAAAAGAGTATCAGTTGGAAAATATGATCAATGCATCAAAAGCATTTACATTAGATGTCACTGTTACTTCATCAACACTATATGTTATGACATGTATAATATTAGAACATAGCATGCTGTTACTACAGTGTGACACTTTCTTTAACGCCAACTCAACCTTTTGGTGTCATACTGTAACTCTAGGACTTAATTTCCTCCGCTCACAAGAGGCATGTAAGGAGCAGTACTAGTCAGAAACACAGATGGCACACCCAAACCGGCAGACAAGCACTAGCCAGCAGACAGACGGACACTCTGACGGTGGGAATATTCCGGCAGACTTCTTTAACACTCCCCACAGATGGAGCGCTCAGATCACCCAGAGGGAATCCTCTGCAGCGATACCGCTCAGCATGAGTCAGGCAGGAGAAAACAATGAGCGCTCACATCCACAGCCCTGGATCACTAACACAGGAGCCCTCTTCATGGTATGACATAAGTAAATCTAATCTGCCCAACAAGGTTATGGAGGAGGATCAACAAGAAGACAAAAGCACTCACAGCTGTCCTCGTCATCCTGGAAGACTTTGCTCACGTAGCAGGCGTACACAAAGCCAAAGAGCTGTTAGGGAAGAGATGGTCAGAAATTAGGCGACTGTTGTTGTACAGGCTGAGTCACAGCTGGCGTATGAGTGTGTGTCCTGTGTCTCATTGAACAGGTTTCAACAGAAAGTTCAAAGCCAGCAAACTACAAGGCAAAATAATGTTTTGTAACAGTGTAACGAACACAATGCATGATCATTTCTGTGTATGCGTGTGTTAGATACGTACAGCCAATAGGATCTGAATAGCTGAACTCAACACCTCTATGTACTGGTAGTCAAGGAGA
Source organism: Chaetodon trifascialis (assembly GCF_039877785.1). Lineage (NCBI taxonomy): Eukaryota > Metazoa > Chordata > Actinopteri > Chaetodontiformes > Chaetodontidae > Chaetodon > Chaetodon trifascialis. The sequence continues at coordinate 12,656,328 of NC_092072.1, read as the reverse complement.
CACCCAGACACGGTGATGACATGGTGGTCATCAGGGGCCATGTGAGAGTCTAGCACCGGCGTTACCAGGCAACCAGGACCATGTTCCATCCACCACGAGCGATGAAGGGATGTGTTGAACGTCATGAGAAAGTCCCTGTCCTGAACACACACACACACAAAAGTGGGGCGATTATTCTCATTGCTGATTTCTCAGTCAATTATGTGCTTGATTTGCCGATTAGTCTACAAAATGTCAGAAAATAGTGATGAATGTTCAGCATAAGCACAATGAGATCCTCAGATTTAACAGGCTGGAACCAGAGAAGATTTGACTTTTTTGCATAACTTAAACCATGGGTTCCCAACCTGGGGGTCAGGACCCCATTTAGGGGTCACAAATTTAAATCTCAGGGGCCACCATGTAAGATGGTTAAACAGATAAGAGAGTCGAAAAAACAGGTTTCTGCTACACAACAGTACGGCTCAATCTTTCACATTTTTGCATTTTTCGTATGAACCACAGGATAATTTTACATCTTATAGGAGTGAAATATGGCGGACTCCGTGGAAGAGAGATACAAAGAGGTCATTCTAAGGTAATGAAAACTCGACTATTCTTATTTATTAGGGGGTGATTATACAAAAATGAAAACATACTTGAGAATATTATAAGACAGCTCTTCTATTCTGCAAATTGATCCGCCTCAAATCTTACACTCCGCTAACAACATGCAGACTGTCACGAGACGTTGCAAACAGACAGAAGTTTGGGAACAAGTGAATTAAACAATTAACTGTCAAGGTGTAACTCAACACAGCAATGAATCTAACTAAAGACAGAAGAAGAAAGTGTCTTATTACAGTAAATATCAGTCATTAACAGCATCACACACTACCACAAGTATTAACACAGAGAACTTACCTGAGACAGGTTTCCAACCTCCAGGTAGAAGCAGATAATGAATGAGTTCCAACCCACCCAAAGGACCAGCCATACTGCATACTGCCAAACACATACAGAGATCAGTTTCTGTACGCATGCACGCTTTATCAGTTCAAAGTAAACAGGAGCTGCTGGGGGATATACTCACAAAGATGAGGTATCTGAAGCGAAACTGCACGGTGCCGAACATGCCCAGGATGACGGCCATAATGTGCAGGAAGTTGGCCAAGATTGGAGCCCATTGGTAGCCCAGGAAATCAAACACCTGCCTCTGAAGGGCTGCCACCTAGGGGATGGGGGAGGGGGTCACACACACACACAAACACACACACATAGTCAGGGAAAAGACGAATTCATACTAACACACACCACTGAGGACATATGCAAATACAACACACACAGAAACACAGCACACACAAGTAATCATGGTTTCAAACACACACACACACACACACACACACACACACACACACACACAGTGACAGGGACACATACACAGGTCTGCCGCAGTTGTTTCCATGGTAACTGCCTGGAGCACCAGCCAGTCCAGTGACTGTAAAAGAGGAGCACCCCCCGAAAAGCTCCCCCAAACTAATGAGAATCTATGGGCCGGATCCCCCTACCACACATCAACTCACGGGCCCTGTAAACAATAGCCGGGACAACAAGCCCTCACACTGCTGCTGTCCGTGCCTGCACCATGCTCACTACAGGAGCAGCTGATACTGCCTCATATTACACACTTATTACATTTTGGAGGAAAAGTCTTGAGCTATTTGTAGGCACAGGGACGCGCTAACTTTAACTCCAGAATGGAGACCAGATGGTGAACAGGGCCTCCTTGTCCCCCTTGTGCTTAACATTCTCATGGTTCTGCCAGAATGGGGCTATCACCCCTCTCTCTACAGACATTGCAGACCACCCTGACACCAAAGCGCCCCCCTGACTGCTCCCACTGCTTCAAAGACACACACACACACCCTCGTCTGTAATGTGGCATGGCACTCTGGCAGCTGCAGCTCAAAGCTTTTTTAGTGTGACTGTACACAGAGGCTGGACAAAAATGTCTGATTACAGTGTGCGTGTCTGTAGCACGCTGCTCTAATTATATCTTCATGTCGAGTGTGTGGAGGCAGCTTTGGCCGCGCACAAACACACATACACACACATACAGCACATACACACTCACCAACTGCAGTGAGCATATCACAAGCAGCGTGCATCTCCCCTCGCACTTCCCCATCTTGGAGGGCTCAGGACGCGGCTTGGAGCCGCGGAGGCTCCGGGGAAATGACGGGTCCCCGGTCAAATCCAGACTGCCTGGCCGTCTCAGCTCACACCATTCCCGGCTGAATTCCCCCAAGGCCGCCGCCTCCTCCTGTAATGCTGGTCTGGCGCTTCCACTCACAGTGAGTGACCCATCTTTGCCGCTGCTTTTGTCGGTAAATACCAAACGTGGGGTGGTTTTCAGGAAGGAGAGGGGGGAGGAGGAGGTGGAGAGGGGGGGTCCACTTCACGCCGGCCTGCTGCGGTCCGACCACCACCGACAACCGAATCACCTCGGCCACACCTTCCGGAAAGGGGACACACAAAGACACAAAGAAAGACGGAAAGCTGTCATAATCTGCCCCCGGCTACAGACAGAAATGAGCATCATATGATATCGAATCACACGGGGGCGGTGGGGAGGAGGGGGCCGACCCCGCAGTGTTACTACGGCTAACGTTTGGCTACATGCAAACCGCTACGGACACAAAGCAGCCCGCTGTGACTCACGGTTTTCTAGGAACGGGAAGGTCCTCGTTCCCTACGACCCCCGTCGTCCCAATCTTCTTCTCCTCTGACTCCTCGGGCAACGCAGTCAAGTTAACGGGCGGATCCGCTCACCAGTATCTGGGTCTGGACTCCTTCGCTCCGTCTCGCAGCGTCTTTTGTCAACAATCGGTGCCGGGGCGGGCGCAGGAGGAGCCGGGGGAGAGAGAGAGAGGGAGAGGGAGAGACGAGGGGGTGGGGGCTCTCAGTCACCGCGACCCCCTCGAGGAGGAGCTGCATGGATTCTGCAGCCCCGCGTGCGTGCGCGCGGCCGAGCAGCAGCCCCGCGAGGCGGTCGGAAGGAGCACAAAAGAAACGGGGGCTCGCGGTGTTGGAAGAGGAGGCTCAGACAGCCGAGGAAAGAGCGCTCCGACCCGAGGCCATCCAGAGCGGAAATAAACACAATTAACAGCCTTGTTTCATCTCTTCGCCGCATCATGAGCAGTGTCACAGTGCAACAAAGTGAGCTTCACATCAGCTCAGTCAGCTTCCACTGATGGAAAAGCAGATAATGACAGTAAAGGTGGTTATCGCAAGGCCATATGACAATCCATGCCAGACACAACCACTGCATGTTAGATCAGTTCACTACCACCGAATCTGCTCCTCGAATAAAGGTGATTGAACAAGGACGTTCACCTTGAACTGCACGGTGACTGCACGGTGTCTGTTTCCCCTTTTATCGTGTTTTAAATGCATTTCTTATTTCTGATTACCTTCTGCAAATCCCTCTGAATTCTCTATTTGAGCTTGCCTCGCCTCACTGCAGAGCATAACTCAAGCATGTTTCATCTTAATAGATGAAGTGACCCGAAATCAAAGCCCTACTTAGCAAAGTAAACCCGTGTTCATTGTGTAATTAGACCGGAGAAGAAAAAACACTTGCAGTCACATGCCAGTAATTCATATGGTGCTAATTAAACTGACCCGATTAGACTAATCCAGAGGTCGAAAAAGCTCAAGTCCTGCACTTGAAGAGGCAAGATGGAAAAAGACACACCAATGAAACTGTTTTAGCATTATTTAAGACATAAATGCCTAAAAGCATTTTTTTTCGTCATGTTATTTTAAATGAGTTTTTATCCGTTTTTATGTCCATTCTGTCTTTTCTATGTGAAGCATTTGGTGCATGTGATTTCTTTGTTGTAAAGCACATTGAGCTGCAAGTCTTATAAGAAAGGTGCTATAAATAGTGTTTTTATTATTATTATTATTATTATTATTATTAAAAAGTAATAGTGCTTATTCTTAGCAATGGTCCATCTGTTTCAATTAAATTAAATTATCAAGAGGATTTTTTTTGGACCAAGGTAGATAAAAACAATAAAAAAATAATTGAATGATAAGACAATATAAGATGTAAAATATACGCTCTATTGAAGAGAACTGAGAGACACTTTATGGGAATTAAGTGAATTAATAGTGCATCATTTTCTTTCAGAAGCCTGGATCTCCTACCAGAGAGACCACACCAGAGAGGATGGTCCAGACAGGCTGAGATGGGTTTAGTTTCCTTGTGAATTGTTGTCTGAAAAATGCCAAAAAGGCTGATTTTACTGCTCACCTTGACAGTTCTGCTCAATCAATTCCTGTTTTGCACAATCATATTCTCATAAATACAATTAACTGCGAGGTTCAGGGCAGATCTGGACTTCCAGTCCACACGTGACTTCCACAGAACCAGTCTTTTCTTACATTTCCCCCTCGTGTTCTTATCAAAGCTTGTCAGTGTAATGTGTCCACCTGTAACAAGCACTCCATAACCTGCTGCTTAGTTTGAACTGCACCTCTTTCCCAAAGTAAATAGTTAACACAACTGTCATATAATGTAGTAGAATCAAAGGTACAATGTTTTCTTTGAAAGTGGATGGATCTTTTATCTGCACATAAACAGCAAAGTGCAACAGTGACAAAAGAATCCACAAAGACGCTTTTTTACAGAGTACAGAAGTTTATTAAAAAGAAAGAAATCAGAATAAAAAACCAAGTCATTGTGGAAGTTGTTGTGACTGAGCGTAATAAACTTCAAACACATGTCCTGAGGTTGTTCTGTGACAAGCTGGAGCACATGAAATTACAGACTAACCCACTGTCGAACACCACCCATAGGCAGGACACACACACGCACGCACACGCACGCACGCACAAGCACGCACGCGCGCGCACACACACACACACACACACACACACACACACACACACACACACACACACACACACACACACACACACGCACACACGCACACACGCACACACGCACACGCTACTGAATTTCTCCCATGTAGAGTCGTTTATCACTGGAGCCAGACAGCACTGTGGAGGGACAAAGAGGAAAAGCTTGTTGTTATTATATATAACATGTACTATTCCATTCTTCTTGCATATATAACTGTGTGCACTCTGAAACTAAAGCCGTTGCACTCACCAATAGGCTCCTCTGGGTGGAAGGCCACTTCATTGACAGAGCCGGCGTGGCCCGGCAGCTTGTACAGGATCCTACGTGATGTGGTGTCCCAGATGTACACGAATCTATAAACACAGACAGAGAGAATAGCTGGAGTGATGATGCAAAGCTGAGACACATGAGACTGAAGGAGATTTGTTGTGATACATTTTGTGCTCTGTATTTTTTTCAAATTGCTCTGTTGTTGGTGGATCAAGATAGAAAATCAATCGAAAGAGGTAAAAAAGCATCGAGATTACAGCGAGCTTGCAACTTAAGAGGGATATGTGTTTAGAAAGGGGGACTTATGTAATAATATACGTTCTAACTGAAGTGTTAAAGCATTAAAACTCTGGACACAAACTCAGTGGGTTAAATGAATGTTTAGTTCTTAAAATGCATATTCAATTCAACAATTTAGGTTATGATAAATACGTACAGTATATGAGTGTGTATATAGGGATACTTGTACATTTGTTTACATGCTGGTATGCAGGTATCAATTTCAGAATATGCAAGTTTGTTTTTTTATGTGTTTTGTTGCCTCTCACCTGTCAGCCGAGCCTGCAGCTATCTTACTGCCGTCAGTAGACCAGGAGCACCTCAGCAAATTCTGAGAGACGGGAGCAGATAGTTAGAAACCGCATTAGCAACACGACACAGCCATTCTACATGTGAGCTACAGTAATAAGAGGAAAGATGAACTTCTTTATTAGAACGGACAGCAGAGAGCGAGGGGAGGATGAAAGGCATGCAACCGCAGTCGACAACAGGCATAAACACCGCCAGCAGGACTGCAGCTGTTCGTCACTTATGGAAAAAGGCATTGGCTGTATCAGCTCACAGGATGAAGGCACCAAGTGATGATGACTGCACGTGAAGGAGTGACATGTTTTGATGCGGTTTTAGGAAAAGGGAACCTGTGACACAACGACAAGCTGCAAGTCCAAGATTCCAACCTGTTCTCATTTGCGCAGCGTCAAATACCGACGCTTCTGATCTCTTGGGTGAAAGTCACACATTTGTTTGACCCATCCATCCACCCCACCTTCCTCCATTTGCAGACTTTGTCTATATACATCATCTTGCTGAGTGAGGATGGGCTTCCAGTGGACTTAGGCGGAAGCCCGGTGTGTCTCATACGGATGCTAAAGGGCACCTTGTGCATCCGTAGGAGACAAAGCGTCTACGTTTGACACTCTGGGAAAGACACCAGGCTACAGGCACCAGCGGAGTGCAATTTCTTCGTGGTGAGCCTAAATGTGTCTCTTCAGGTTTGTTGTATTCTTACCAGCTATTTCATGGCCACGTCGCTTCCCTTCTGATAAAGCAATCTATTCAGTAGCTCTCGCCCTCATTGTAACAAAAATGGCTTCAAATATCACCTCATTTCTTTTCCCCGAGCTCTGCTGCTGTCATTGTTAACTATAATTTACTTTTTGTAAAACAGTTGATGAAAACGACTCCGAGCCCTGACTGTGCTCATTGTGTGGTGCCGCTGTAGTCCTGAAGAGACGCAGTGCTGCTTGAAGAAAAAATAACAATGTTGCACATTAAAATAGTCTCAGTGTTCAAAGATGTTGATGCCGTCTCATCAACGTCGAGTCTTAACCAGGGAAAAAGGCTTGTTGACGAACATATTTCATTACAGCTTACAGCAAACTACAAAAAGGGGCAGAGAGTTATTTGTTACCTTTTCAAAGTTGTGAACGTTGCCTTGGAAAATTTTCACACATCTCTCCTTGGGTGCGAAAGGCCGAACATCCCAAATACGCACTACAGAGATACACACAAGGATTCAGTCATAGAAGATAAAGAATATAGAAAAGGCTATTTTTATTCTCCAAACATGCACACAAACATCCCACCTGTGTTGTCCATGGAGTTTGAGAGAAGGTAAGATCCCTCAGAGCTCAAGCTGAGTCCAGTCACTGAGTCACCATGGCCGTGCATATTGTAAATGAGCTTGTTCTGCCTCAGGTCCCACACCTGCACAGCACACACACAGACACAAAAAACAGCTTTTGACAGGGTTTATACAAAAGGATAGACAGTATGTAGGCCTACAGGTGACGAGCAAAGAGTAGGCTTGAGCTGGAGCAGTATCCACAGGCCAAGACAAAGCTGTCATTGCAGCTGGAGCTCAGGGGAAAACAAAAAAAAAAACCGATGTTCTAACAGCACATGAACAACACGACGCATCAAAAATCACAAAGGGGCCTGCAGCCACATCTGTGGAAGAGGTAGGTAGCAGAATGAGGACAAAACACCAGTGTTTTTCTTCAACATCGTTATAAAAGATGCAAGAGTGAGGAGGATGTAGCAGCGAACTCACCATTTCATGGGATTAGCAGAACCCGAGGGAGGCATCTGCGCAGCACACTTGACAATGAGCTAAATACTGTGCTTAAGAACCTTATTTTGCTCACACCCAAATGGTAAATGCAATATGTTTCAACAACACATATTAGTGTGTGGCTTCTTAATGACTGAACTCATCGCCTCCACAAACACGTGTGAGCAGTGCTTTGTTCCCACCGCTATCACAGAGTTTAATATCCATAGCGGTTCTTGTAAGCTGTAAGAAAAGCTGCCGGCACTGTTTGTAATAATCTAATTTGTCTTTATTCTCACTGCTGTAGGTTTTTTTTTACTCTTTTAAAATAACTTTCATGGTCATAACTGTGATACTTTTTTTGTGTGTGGGTGTAAATGGATTAGAGGAGGGTGTATTTTTTAGCCAGCGAGGGCGGGTAATTAGGGAAATAAATAAACACTAAGGGTGGGAAAACATACACAGCACAAGATCCTGAGACTTCTTCTGGTGCTGTTTCTCTTATTGTTTGCTTTCGGCTGTGAAGTGGTAACGTCATCGGTCCTGGCCCCTGTGCTGTCAACATCAAAACATTTTGGTGTAAAGCCTCCACCCAGCACAACTGGGGTCTGCCTCTCTCTTGAGTCATGTATTATATTTGTTTTTCAAAAGCCATACATTATCAAACACACACTTCACTTATATTGTTGCAGATAAGAAAATTGCTGGTGCCTGCCAAATTTACATGCTTGTTAGACATTCCTGCCACAGCTAGCTGGATACGCCGCTGCGGATCACATGATAACGGTGACAGCACAGTACCTTGATGTCATTGTCGATGCCTCCTGACAGGATCTGGTCGCTGGTGTCATTGAATGTCACAGCCAGCACCTGGTAGGTGTTCTGGAAAGTGTGGATCGCCCCTTTCTTACGAATGTCCCACAGCTACCGAGGTGACAAACATGAAGAGAAAGATAAACAAGAGCCTGATCAGACCAAGAACTAGTGTTTGAGATGAATCAGTAGAAAGATACTCGTTTTACAAAACACTGTCTGTTATTGACACTATAGAGTATGTTGAACCCAATGATCTATGATCAGAAATTCAATTAACATCATGCCATATCAACACAGGTCAGTTCACTTAATGATCTGCTGGAAATCTCACCTTGACTGTCCCATCATCGCTGCCGGTGCAGATGAGCTGAGGCCCTCGGCGGGCTGGGTAGCAGGTGTTAACGAAGGAGGTGTGGCCTTTCAGGCGCTTAACCCTCTCGCCCGTTTCACTGTCCCACACACCGACGGTCTTGTCTGTGCTCGCTGAAAACAGCATGCTGGAATGCAGTGAGAAGACGCAGATGGTCATCTTTTTCTAGACACTGAGACTCTAAACATTTCAAGGATTGTGTTACTAATAATGTAATTGTTTGAATATAACTGAACACAAACTGTATACAGATTGCTGCCTCTGAATACACTCACACTCTACCCATATATTCACCCTTGTGACAAGCTCCAACACCAAAATAACACAAATACATTTTTTTAAGTATTGACTCACTGAATCAAGAACAAACCACCCTTCATTTGTTCACTCACAACGGCAAGTTTATGCTATACACTTTGCTATTACAGTTCATTTCAGATCCGAGCACACCTTCCACACTTTCCCAATGATATTCATACCTGCCATCTGTGTTGTAGTGCAGCTCCATCACTGCTCCACTGTGGCCCTTCAGAGTGGCATAATTGTCACAGTCTCCATACACATTCCACATCACTGCAGCAAAGAAAGGTTATTCACAGAATCTGGGAGTATGAATACATTTTAACAAAGATGTGTGAACAGCAGGATTGTCCGCTGTTTGCATTAGTTGAATTGTTAATGTCTTACGTATGAGCCTGTCAAATCCCGAGGAGGCCAGTGTGGCTCCGTTGGGGTGAAACTTGCAGCAGTAGACTTCGCCCTCGTGGCCAGACATCAGCATAATGGGGGCCTGCAGGCTGGAGCTGCGCGGGGGGCCCTATGGGAGACACATCACAGGTCATAGTGGCTGTCTGACTCTCTGGTCAGGGCTGAGTGAATTGTTAGATGGATGTATGCATTAGAGCAATTACAATAAAGCCATGAAAAACTGAATAAAATACTCTTTAAAAATGTTTAAACAAAATTGAACATTATAAAGTATTACAAGATCGCTGTATTTGGTAGCATTCATTTTAGCTAGATGTACCTACTAACCTGGCAACTGACTGTGTAGTACAATAACAAGAAGACCTTCTCTCAACATCATAAGTGTGACACACATTTAGGTCTAATATCCAGTAGTTGTTCGTTACACTGGACTGCAAACCGCGTTTTCGAGTCTTGCAGAAATAATGTGTAATGCCAAATTCCCAGCAGATAATCAACATTATAGACATAAAGTTTAAACACCAATGTGAATTCAACGCATCACAATATTTCCTGCTTTTGAGTTAACGTTGTTATTTTCCTTTCCTGGAATCTATCGGCTTAGCTGGTAACCTAGTCCCGTTTAAGCACCTAAAAACAATATGTAGTCCAACTGTTATACTTGAGAAGGCGTTGGGTAAATGTGTTGTTGTGAATCACGGTGTATGTACTTTTCTAGTCACCAGTATATACAGTACATATAGTAGTACTCTCCGTACCATGGCCACGAGTTGCTGAGACTGTGCCGCCGCCACCAGCTCCGTCCGGGGCCGCTTCACGGCGGCGGGAACCACCGCCATGTCCGCCGCTCTCTTCTTAGGTTCAATCATCGCGGCTTAGTGAAAAAAAAAACAAACAGCAAAAGTGATGAATATTAAAGCTATAATTTGCAAAAATGAATGGACGTCTTTCATACAAGAACGTCGAGCGACTCGGCACCAACGAAGAATACAGGAGGAGTACTTCCGTTGGGTATGAGGCGGGTGATTGGTCGAGGTTCGCACCGATTACAATGATTGGTTACATGGGTTGTTGATACGCGTTTGTGCACCGGAAGTAAAACTGAAGCAACTTTGCTAAAACGAAAGGTAACAATATATTCTTTAAATATATTTTCTCACAAATTAACGCTACACTGTGTATTGTCTGTATATATTCTAATGCATGGGTATGATTGTTTTTATTTGGGTTACCTAGGTTAGACAGGTAGAGGACGATGATTTATTGGAGCTAGCTAACGTTAGCTTCACTGCTACTTCAAACAAAGCTAAACTGTTACAGCAGATTGTTTTTTTATTCTCTATCTGAATCTCTTACGCATCAAGTTACACGAACCAGTATTTATTTCATCTCTACGTGAGAGGACTCAGTCGCACCTGAGCAAGAATAAAATTAAATAGAGCTAAAATACTGTGGAACAGGCGAGACATTACAGTAGTTTGGCGTTCAAATAGGAATTTAACTGTGCCAACCGCTGGAAATCAACTGTTTTTTAACCTAAACTAAACTATACGCTGTTGAGGTGCGTTTATGGTCGCCAGGGTCTTTATATCCACCATTTTGAATCTCATCTTAGCCAAATGCACATACATACACAACACATACACTAAAAACAAATAACGTAGAGAAATCGTGACTCAAAGTAGACACTGATGTTACATGTCTTTTCTGTAACTGTTGCCATTGTTACACCTGACATTTGAAGTCATCTACAGAATTTCCATTGGACAAAACCAGGACTTTCTCTTCTATTTTTATATGACTGCAATAATGAAATGTGTTTCATTATTAGTCTTCTAGATTGACACCTGTGGTGCATCTCAGCAGTGACCATGTCTGACAGTGATGACCCAGCAAAAGAGCCCGCTGGACTGGATGGTCTGCCACCAATGTACAGCATTGCCAAGGGAGAGGTGGTCTCTGTGCAGGTCTATGGAGCCTTTGTCAGACTGCCAGGATACAAGAAGGAAGGTTGGTTAAATGGTTGGATGATTATGAGTTTTGTTTTGTTATTGTTTTTGTTAAAGGGACAGGAAGGTAGCCAGCATCCTGCAATTTGAGGACATGATGACACAGCATATATCAGGCGATGTGAAGGAGAAAATATTATAGTGCAATCACATATTTTTTATAAGTAGCACAACCATTGTTAAGATTAATTTTGAATCTACCTACACTATGACTTCATGGTAAAGAAAATGATGAAGCCTCATATCTATATTTACACTAGGGTTAGTTTTTTGATGATGCTGTGTTGAGGCACAGTTGTCTTTGACCTGCATGTCAAACACCAGCTGCCTATTTTCACCACTGGAGGGCGAACTGAGTAAAGTTTAGTTGGATGGACTCAGCATCTGAAGCATGGTGTTCAAATCCTGATGTTTGTTTCGTTTTGTTTTGTTTTATTTTGTTTTGCTACAAAAGAAAAAAAAAAACAGAGCTAAATGTTATTTCATTTAAGTTATACCGGGTTTAAATTTGGAGTAAGTGATGGGAATTCAGAATGTATGTAACATGAAAACATTCATTAGTTAATGTAATTAATTCTAGTTAATAGTCTGACAACAGCATTTAAGTCTTAAAGATTTCTAATCAGAAAACAGAATGTTTGAATCTTGATGAAATTCAGGCATATATTTCACTGTGGCCAAAGCAAAGACACATTTGTGTGTCTAAATCTTTGTGCTCAGCATTTTATCTACTCTTTAGGTTGATGTCTGTACTGTCTCCCTGACACATACAGGCCTGGTACATGTGAGTGAGATGTCAGCCTCACGGGTTGAGAATGCCTCAGAGATTGTTGATGTGGGGGAGCAGGTGTGGATCAAAGTCATTGGGAGGGAGGTAATCACACGCACACGCACACACACACACACACACACACACACATACACTCTGTAGTGTTTATAAAGTGAGCATGATGACTGAAGGTATGTCCCCTGTCTCTCAGATCCAGGGTGACAAGGTGAAGTTGTCCTTCTCAATGAAAGCTGTCAATCAGGGAACAGGGCGGGACTTGGACCCAAACAATGTCATGGCAGAGTAAGTGCTTTTTTTATTTTGTGTGTGTGTGTGTGTGTGTGTGTGTGTGTGTGTGTGTGTGTGTGTGTGTGTGTGTGTGTGAGTGTGTGAGTGTGAGTGAGTGAGTGTGCGTGTATGTGTGTGTGTGTCTCTCTGCATGGGTGTATGGACAGGTGAGTGTCAGCATTGTCTGTGTGTGATTTGTAGGCAGGATTCAAGGCGACGTAGCAAGTTCAGAGATCACACAGGCAACAGGATCACACTGGAGGCTGTACTAAACACAACGTGCTCAAAGTGCGGCTGCAAGGGTACGACAACATAGTCATATCTTAAAAGCACAGAACACAGAGGCTGATTTTGTTTCAGACAACTTTCTACAGCATCAGCTCTAATAAATCAACACCTTCCTCAGGTCACTTTACAAAGGACTGTTTCTCAGCACCGGGTTTGCAGTACGCTCTTTTGCCTGAAGATGGTGATGAAGAGCCGCAACAGCAGCAGACCACCGCAGTTGCGCCACAGCGAAACTCAGACAAAAAGAAGAAGAAAAAGAAGGTGAATATGTGTTTTCTTGCATGGCTCTCACTTCATTTTTTCCAGCTCTCCTCCACCTTCCTTTTTGTGTCTGTGAGTCATCTGATGCAACAACCCACACATCTCATTATGACAGTTGCTCCATGGTTGCTTACACTGAGAGACACAAGACAGCTTCATCAGAACTGTTACAAGTGATGTTTGAAATGGCTTTGTGCAGATATAATGAAAAATAATTGTTTAGTGATTGGGTTTTCATGTATTTAAACTGTTGTCTGCTACAGATTTCTGCATTGGCATTGTTCAGATTCCTGTAACTGCCACAAAAACCAAGTTCTCCTCTTGTATGTTCATCCTACAGGAGAAGAAAATGAAGAAGAAGAGGAAGAGGGAAAGGAAGGAGTCAGAGAGTGACAGCAGCAGCAGCAGCAGTAGTGAATGCAAATCCAAGAGGAGGCGCCGTGACCATTCTTCTGACAGAGAGGACAAAAAGAAGAAAAAGCACAAGAAACATAAATCACACAAACACAGCTGAGGCAGCCACAGACAGCTCAGACACCAACTACAGTCACACACACACACACACACACACACACACACGTCAGACAGTCGTAAAAAGGAGAAGTGGGTAGCAACAGACAGAGTGACTGACTTCTAGCTGTCTGTCTTTTAATAACAAAAGCTTATTATAGAAACAATAACATGTTTAAGGAAAGTTAGGATTACTGTCCCTCCGTATGATTGGACGCACATTGAGACCTATCAAGCTTAAAAAAATCAAAATGGGTCAAGAGGGAAAGTCCTGCAAATAAAAATCAGGTGATGAGCCCACTTGTCCCAAAGTAACCCCTGGCACCCCGCTCAGAGGGAGAAGTTTAGACGTCACATGTAACCAGATAGGTGTAAGCAATATGGCAGCAAGTTGCTGTCCCTCTTGAAATCCAGATATTGTTTACACCTATCCGATTTCTTATGCTCTGGGAAATCCATTAAGCAGAAATGAAGACAGTAAAGCTGACTCTTTGAGGGGGGGGTGATGTGAAAATTCTGACACAGTGAAAGCCACACACACACACACATACACACACACATTGGCACATATAGGAAGTCGTAAAACACAAACAGGATGTGTAACACAGCACGAGTGAGCATGACAGGAAGCTCAAGCTTCAGTGATATCCTGAAGTTATCTGCCACTTATTGTGCGTTTGTGGGTACATTCACGTGTGTCTTTGTGTATCTTGCCTGCAGGGGACTGCTCACTGTACACACATCCCTTTTCCTGCATGTCAACTCTTGGCTCCATTAAAGGTGTTTTTATTTGTAACATACCTCTTGATGTCTTTGTTCTTGGACCTTGTGCTCGTGATGCTGTTGGTCAAAGTAAGTCCTTCAGGGACTGAAACACACAGAGAAATTCTCAGGGGGGTCTGGGGTCATATTAGACTAATGTTTTCAAGTGAGGTAAGGGGTCTCAGGCGAGGACTGATGGATTTACACAATATGAACTGTCAGTTGGGTCATGTCCCACGAGATGAATGTTACACAAAGTGGACAAAGGCTTTTTTTCCTCCTTTTTCTGTCAGTGTAAGACAAGATCAGGCCAGAAAAGATAGTTTCCAAGCTTCTGATTGGATGGTGGAGAAATAGATTGTTTTCAGCTGCAGTGGTTTGACACAACCTCAGTGAAGTCCACCAGCAATGACTCCACTTCATTGGTCAGTCTCAAGACTCCTCTTCATTTTCTGACTTTTGGACCCTACAGATGTACAAGATGAGTTCAAAATGGCCAGTTAACCATTTACTATGATCCTGAGCTTCCATAGCTCCAATTGTGAGGTTGTGTTGGATTATTGCACATAATTTGAACAGTGTATGATATGGATCTGGGAGAATCTGGGTTTTTTTTTTTTCTCAAACAGGACACCCTTGAAATATGTAATGTTTCTGCGTCCATAAGGGAATAATCAGTCCATCTTTTAAACCTCTGTACACTGGATTTTGAAAAAAATCCTTCTAACAGACAGATTACCAGGAGTTTTAACCCAAAGCGTCACACAAATGTAATATTTTGCACCTCTCTGAATATAATTAGTGCACATGTAAAACAGTAGAAGTATAATTCCCAAACATTCAGATGGGCTGTCATCACACTGCTTCTCCAGATGGGATGACCTTCATGGAAATGCTCCACAGCACACAATGGCTGCCGTGGGTCTGTCACTGCCCGTGTGAATCCAAACATGACACAGTAATCCTGGAATTACCAATGTTCATGCTTGGTCTCTTTTTCTCACCAGGTTTGGTCTTTCACATTGCGACCACTTGGAGTGGCAGAAGCTGGATATTTTTACCATTTATCTATTACTTTTCACTATTTATACGAAGTTCAACCTCTGTGCTTGCTTGCTTGCTTTTACTTTCCTCCGAATCACAATAATGTGGATATAAATACGCATATGGAACAAGAAGGCTATACTTGTGATTTCTATTTTTGCATTGTGAATGGTTCATCTTTTCCTGTGACCATTTCAGTTCAGAGTAACTTGAGGAGGTGGTGGCAGAAGGTGGCCTGAATCGTCCTGATGCCCTTTCACCCCTTCACCTTGCTTCTAGTTGGCAGTCTGTCACTGGCACATGACATCAATCTTCCGTGAGAGGGAATGATCCGAATTTAGAAAGCACTCACATGCATCTAATGCAAAAGAACAGGACATAAAAGTACCTTTGACAAAGCTCTCCCCTCTCCTAGCCAGGGCAAAGGCAACACACACACACACAGAAGCAGGAGCTATAATTAACCTTCCTGTGAGTCCCTGTGAAACCAGCTGTGATGGAAACTGTGGTCACACTCTTTGGATCTCCTGTTTTCTTTGACTAACCATGTAACCATAGCTCAGGCTGGAGTACTTGCAGACCCACCACACTCAGAAAGTGTCCGAATTCACAAAAGCAGCTCAAATCTTTGCTGTGGCCTTAAGCTGAAGCTGCCAAGAAATTACAGAGGTCACATTATTACTTAAATTCCACAGCAATGAAAATGAAATTTCCCTCAAGGATATTTGCTCGTTTCAGTGTTTGGAAACTTTTGGTCTCCAGGGTAAACTTTCTGTACCTAGACCTTCCAACAACTATGCATGAACACTAAAAATCTGGTTAACATAAATAAATAAATAAAAATCACAGAGCATCTTGATTGTTTTACCACTTCATCCAACAGTGTAGACACTTTAATTTTCATTTTTTCAGGTCTCAGTAGGCAAACTTTCAAATTCAAACATTTTTCCAGGTTCATCATAGGCACCATGCATTACACATTTTCTAAAAAACAAAACAAAAAAAAAACAACAGAAATATGCCTGGATTTTTAAAGAAGAAAACAAATCATTGGAATTTATTCAATGGTTCTTACAGTAGAAGGAACAACAGTATAAAGCGAAGGACAGGAAGGAAAGGGACGTCACAGGCATCAGTAATGTTAATACTGAGTGTACAGCATGAAGGGACATTGAGGGGAACTGGCAGCAGCCCTACGAGTGGTTGGCCTGGGTCGAGGTGGTATTAAGGGGTTTGGGTTGCAGGGCTTTAGCTGATGCAAGTAAATGCTGGAGGGAGGTTTCAGTGTTGGGCTTTACTCCGCCTTCTCATAGTAGCGCGTGGAAACGACATCTCCAAGTGTGAGTGTCTGCGATGGAGAAACAAAGAAAATTAAATTGCAGCCAACACACACATGCAGATATTACATGAATACATGTTGTGTGAGCACTGACCAGTGTGAGGGATTTGCCGTTGACTGCCCGGACCAGACTGGTCTCTTTGCCGTCCCACCTCTGTATGTGCACCATCTTCCCATCCTCTAGTGTTACAATAGACTGCAGCCAACAGAGAGACAAAGAGAGGGAGTCACTTACACCCAAGTGTACAAACAAGGTCATATTAATCATCTCATGAATGAAGGTCCATTGAATGTAACTACATTTATTTAAGGTTGCTGTCTTAGGTCTCATTTTATGGTCACATGTTTTAACCAGTCCGTCCTCTGTGACCCTCACCTCTCACCCTTGACCTCTATGACCCACCTCCTCCTGTTCGCATTCACAACCCCAACTGTGACCATCACAGTTGTTTGTGTAACCATCACTCACCCTCATACTGGACTTACTACCATCACCACGTCAGCATGTTTGAGGTGTGTAGTGTTTTGAAGATGAGCCACTAGAAAGACTTTTAAACCCTCTCTATCAAAGATATAAAATATAAATGGAGATTTTGCCCTTAGGTGTTGGTATTCCTCAATGATCTCCTGTCTGACCTTTGACCTCTTACCTTAACATGCCTGTCATCAGCGGTGGTCTCGTCAAACTCCTCTCCGATCTTGAAGGAGAGCTCTGTGTTCTTGATGGTGCTTTGGGTCTTCACTGTCACCTTGTCACCCTCCATTGAGATGATAGTGGTGGGCTTGGTCATGTTGCCCACCTGACGAGTAGCAAAGCCCACACCTGTAGAAAACAAAAGACATGTGAGTTCCAGCGTGCTGGGGAGCAAATCATGCGTACTGTTGCCATGACAAAAAAAAAAAAAAACCTAACACGACTAAGAGCCTGCAGCCACACCGGCAGCTCTGTGAATCTGCAAAGTTCAATCGATGAACAGATCGCACAAAGTGACCGTGCCTTCCTTCAAACTGCATCAGGCTACATGCTAACATTAGCAAGGTGCATGCAAATTAGCAGTAAACACAGCCATCCTGAGTCTTCATTTTGTGCTGAAATGTGCTAAAACACTTGAATATTTTAATTTATGAAGCATCTACATCATTAACATTACCAGAGTGACATTAAGTGGCACATTACGAGAAAGGTCAACAGCAGTAGCCGTGCGTTTGCCCTCTAGGTCTCCTTCACTTGACGCACTCTCTAATCTCTATTTGTCTACTTCCCAAAGCTGCAGCATGTTCTTTAAACACTGCATGGTCCCATTGACCTCATTGCCTGCCCGGACTTGTATGTGTGCACATGATTACTTGCTTGCGGTCGAGGGTGTGTGCATGTGTGCGAGGTATTAAGAAAGTTCATTTCACCGTTTTCATTGGTGACTCACACCCTTTGCTACCGAAGCAGATTTCTTTTCTGACAATCTGGTTCACCTCAAAGAGCAGCAGAGCAGCTACTTTTCCACATTCAAAGCAACAAGTGTGTGTGCTTGTGTGTGTGAGGGATCAACAGAGTTAATTTCATTGGGTAACAGCAGCTCACACCCTTTTTCAGGCTGACAATCTGGTTCATCTCCAGGAACCGTACAAGAGCTACTTTCCCACATTCAAAACAACAAAAAGTCACTGTGTGAGTGTGTGTGAGCGTGTGTGTGTGGACGCCTCATTGATCAAGAGGGGGGTTAGAGGTTGAAGGGTCTCTGGTTTCTATGGTGACCAAAGCAGATAGGTTGACGTTAATATGGCTCTGAGGTCACTGGGCATGAATCACACACACACACACACACACACACACACACACACACACACACACACACACACACACACACACACACACACACACACACACACACACACACACACACACACACACACACACACACACACACACACACACACACACACACACACACACACACACACACGATTTAGTGGCATTCTTCACGGTTGTAAAAGTCAGAGCACCTGCCCCCTTCACACACACACCATATGCGAGTGTGTGTGTGTGTGTGTGTGTGAGATATTTTGAAGGCCACTTTTTCTGCACATTCTCGTCCCATTAGCTCTCCGGCACTGGAACCACGTTAACACTCAGCTCCTCTCATGGCTCCAAACAATGACCAGCTTTCATTGAAGGTCACCCACATTACGCTCAAGTGTGTGTGTGAATGCCAGCTGCTTGCCATTCAGTTTCTCACAGTGGGATTGTTTTTTTTTTTCTTCTCTCCACTTAAAGACAGCCTCTCCCTCCTCTCCAGCACTTAGGCCATGCGGTCAACCCACTCTCTTTTTCCTCCCCCTCTGATTCTCATCTTCGCCTGTCTTCTGTCTTTCTCTGTCCCTCCCCCCCCCCCCCCTTTCTTTTTTTTCTCCATTCTCCATCTTGGCTGCTCCCTTCTTTACCCCTTCGTTGCGTACCTTTATCCTTTTTACTTTCAGCACTGCCTTAGCAGCTGCCTGTAGAGTTAAAACACAAACACACTTCAATGGTTTCATCTTTGTCTCACACATGTTTACACGTGTGCTCACAGCACTAGCCTCGCTGCATCCTCTACTGGCACAAACGCATGCGCACACACACACACACACACACATACATATACTGTACACACAAACACACACTTACCCAGCGCCTTCATGTAGTCATCAAATTTCTCGCTCTGCTTGAGGTTCCATGTGCCGATGAATGAATCCATGTCTGCAGTAGTGTGGAGGAATGAAGGGCCGCGTGAGGGTGTGTGTGAGGCAGCGAGGCGAGGGAGCGAAGAAGGAGCGCGAGGGAGGATGAAGTCAGCACCACAGGCTGTGCTGTAATCCTACTGGCTGGATTTATACCGGCTGTTCATGACGTCATCAGGCCGTGCAGAGAGTGCAGGGGAGGAGGGAGGAGGGACTTGGGGGATGGAGACAAAAAGAGAAAGACATTCAGTGTGGCTACCATGCAGATAAAGTCTATTTGAATGGAAAATATAATTCTGTTTTGAATGATTTGTTTGCATCAATCTGTCTTCATGTAGTTGTGTAGCCTAGTATGTTGTACACGTACGTTGCATTTTCTGAACGATACTGCACTTGCAAAGAAAATCAAAATTTGGACATTCGAGAAAGAGTAAGAGAGGAAGAGCAACAGGGCTGCTGTGAAGAAAGCCAGGCTTAAGAGAATAAAAGGCAGAGTAGATAAAAGAGAGGGGGAGGGGGAGGAGGAGCTGATGAACAGGCCCCCACTGTCAGAGAGAGCGAAGGAACAGAAAAGCAAATAGAGCCTGAAGGGAGGGTGGGGGAGAAGTGTGTGTGCTTGGGGGGGGGGGGGGGGGGGGGTGATGATTGATTTTAGGATCTGGGTTGAAGGTTGAAAAGAACGTCGTGATTGTCCTCTCTGCCCTCTGTCTTGCCTCATGACTTGTCCCTCTTCCTCAGGTTTTCCACCTGTGCTTACTGACCTCAGTCTGGCCTGAAAGAGCGCAGAGGGTTACAAGTACAGTATGTATTTGTGTGTGAGTGCATGTGTATTATTCGCACACTTATAAACACACACACGTGATGGCAGAGTATGCTGTACTCATGAGTGTCAGGATAAGGGTGTTGGAGGGTTGGTGTATCACTCCACTGCTATGTGGCACACAGAGAAAAAACAAACTTGTTTTTGTTGAGGGGGAATGTGTAGTTTATTCCTCTGTGCCACTGATCTCAATTTTATTCAAAGCTTATTAATAAGCCACATTGTTGCTCTAAGTGACATTTTTCTTCATTACAATGAACATGTGCACTGTAGCCTACTTTGTTCTGAGTCAAACCACAGATAAAAAAAGATTTTAAATTGAAGTTTCAGGACTTAAATCCTAAATTTGCTAGTGGCTGGAGACCAGCTTTTTATGCCCAGTTGTGAGGTGAACGTGAAAAGATTTCTGTCCCCCAAGACTAATACAACTACACTCACACACACATTTGTACACTATACTCATGAGGACCCCCACTGGAATACTGCACTCCCTATAGATGAGAAAATTGATACCACGAGAATGCTTGAAAGGATAATAAGCGACAACCTGACAGGTTGCTGACATCGTCGTGACTTTCCATTTTTTTGAGTTTGGCTAAATTGCTGCTGGCTGTAGCTTCATATATAGCATCCAAACATTTTAGACAGTTTAGATGATCACTTTAAACCGATTCAGAACTTAACCCTAAAGCAAAGTTCCCAACAAAAAGCCTCGTTCTATCTCTGTGTCTGATGAAATGTCCCCATGCAGATGGTCTGATGATCTCTGGGAGTTGCGTAATAACAAACACACATTAAAACTAACATCCACACATATGCACACACGCACACACACACACACTTTTGCTCTGAAAAAGCAGGGATGGGGGTGGGAATCAATAGCGAATGATGTTACATCACATCACACCATGTTACACACCCTGTCCCCATCGCCCTTTCCCTCCAGTTGCCTCCTTTGTCTCTTGTCTATTGGTTCGCCTAAACTGGCACATATGTGTGATGGAACGAATCTGTGGCGTGCATGGGTCTCACATTTGACATAAACAGGTGTGAGAGAAGACACATGGAAAAGGAGAGAAGAGGAGGGAGAGGGAGAGGGAGAGGGAGAGGGAGAGGGAGAGGGAGAGGGAGAGAGAGAGAGAGAGAGAGAGGAGGTGAAAGGTCAACATCAGTGAGCTCTGGCCTACAATATGTTCCCAGGCTGTGTGTGTCTGTGCAAGTGAGTTTCAACATGTGTGTTTGATCTTAAGCAATGCTATGATATAGTGCTCTGGGATGCCGCTGTGGTCATACCTCACATAAAGTTGGATTTTCTCCTGCAGTGTCAGGCAGGAAGTTTCCCAGCACCAAACCTCCCCACAGAGGCTGTGAACACATGCATGGGGAAAGCTTTTGACAAGCTGGATAAGGCCATGCATTATAGTGCTAAATAGGGGGGAGCGATCCCATGAATGAACTTGGATGTGTTCGCAATTACATGAGCAACATAGTTTTTGTTTGTGCAGATTCTAGCTTATACTGAGTCGATCTTATCAGACCTTTACGTACACAATAAAATCAATGTTTCAGGCTAGACTGCTGTTGAGGTTGTTGACCTGAGACATGATTATGGCCCCTATACTGTCCTACTTAACCCCGCGCTGCCTGTGTTTCACCTTAACACAAGACGTTATCTGTCAGCTGTAAGTGCCTGTGTGTTTAAGTGTGTGTGTGTGTGTGTGTGTGTGTGTGTGTGTGTGTGTGTGTGTGTGTGTGTGTGTGTTTGTCTAAATACATTGAGCTGACATAAGCAGAAAGCTGGTGGGCCTGGAATGCTGAACGGGGTTCAATCCCAGAACAGCAAAGGAGGAGTGGGAACATCGTACAGGAATGTTGATCATTCTTCCAGCTTTCTTATGGCTTTCCTTCGCCTCTCTGTGCAACTGTGTGAAGAATACAACAATATAGAGATTCAGACATTGCCACTCCCTTCTCCAGCACACACAATTTGTTCAGCCATTCCTACTTCAGTCTCTCTCTCTGCTTCTCTTGCTGCACTTATCTGCACTCACTGTCACTCCCTTATCCAAATGGAGCTTGAGAAACAAGATGGAAAGTAAATTGCAGCATCATGACTGTACATCACTCAGATTACAGACCGAATGGGAGACTTTTGATCATGCATTCATTCATTTATTGGATACCCCTATTTAACAAAGTACCTTTTATAAATAGTATAAGCCATAACTAACAACTTTATTGATGTTTAATGGCTAAAACTTAAATGTTAACCAGTACTTAACAAAGGTCCATTAATGTTAAATTGTCCAGATGTTCTGCAGCTGTTTTCCGCAAGGTATGTAGTCAACAGTTCATTCCAGGTGGGCTTGTTGTTCTTGTTAGTGGCTTATAACTGATTTATAAATTAGTTGTATATTAATCATTAATAATGTCATTAGTTCCAACTTTATTAACCGCCCACCCACCCACAAATGGTAGAAAGTGCTGACATTTATTGTGGTAGCAGTGGTAGCAGAGTCGTGTGTGTGCTTTGTGTTATCTCTGCAGATGGGCCTTAGATTGCATTCCTTGTTCCGTAAATCCTCTGTGGGCCGGCAATAAGTTGGAAACAAGGAAAAAAACCAGACGGCTAGAGTTATTCAAGGACACCACACTGAGTCAGTCTCTCGGATTTCCCTCTTTCTTCTTTGGAATTTTTATGGTGTGCAAAAGGTTGTCTGAATGCTAAGGTTTTTACAAATGGACCCAGCTGCTGACATGGAGAGTGGTGGAAGAAAAGTCGATGGTTTAATGAATAACTCCAAAAAATGTCTAGGAGATCCACGCAAAAAACTGAGGAGACGACTGAGAGTGAACAGGCAAAGAGTGCGTCCAAATCCAGATAACTCAGGATAGTTAGGCACCCAGGCACAGAAAGACAAAGCAGACAAGCAGACAAGGGAAACAATTGTCAAAAAAAATAGTAGTCTTTCAGGAACCCCAGTCATGATACACATGGATGAACAGACAACTCAACAAATACTGGCTGCAAGGCTGGTGCTTATATGATGTGGCAGCAGGTGAGTCTTGATTGCCTGATTGAGAGCAGGTGTGCTCAGGAGAGGAGGAGGTCGGAGCAGACCTGCCAGCCATGCCCTACAGTACAACATGCACACACAACAGACAGCGGAGAGGCCGACAGGAGACAGAAGGAAAGGGACAAACAAAGACACAATGGGAAAATGAGGGGAAAACTGCAGATCCCTGCACAGAATCAAACCTGTATCACTTTTACAACTTAATCTCAAAATATAAACCTACTACAGTGTAAAGATGAACTGACTCATGTCTATGAAACGTAGTAGTTCTTCTAGGGAACCACGTTGGGTGCTTTTCCTCTCCTTCTCGGCTGTGACAATCACTAAGAACACTTGCCTCCTCTGCTGACCAGACCCTGGTAGCACACAATTAGTATGACTGCTTCCCAGTACTAACAGACTCCTCATTGATTTGACCGTTGGGGACAATATACTGCAACATTAAAATGATCACGAATATTCAAGTTTGGACTAAAATATTTAGTCACGTTTCCAAAACTCTAAAGGTCACTCGAAAGGTGTAGAAAAGAGGAGAAAACACACTTTAAACTATAAGAGAAAAAGAGATCACTGATTATGGATCAATACTTTTCAGCAGTTTTGTTTTAAATCTAAGACAGCACACACGCACACACATGCACACAACACACACACTGTTGGGTGTAAGCGTCTGTCCAGGATGAGAAGCCGGAATAGGAGTTAGCTTCCTGATCCAATATTAACAGTATCCTTGGAGACAGAGCCATGGGGGGCAGTGTATGAGAAGATCAACAGGAATGTGTGTGTGTGTGTGTGTGTGTGTGTGTGTGTGTGTGTGTGTGTGTGTGTGTGTGTGTGTGTGTGTGTGTGTGTGTGAGGCAGAGTATTGGATTCCATCAGTGAAACTATGGTAACTGCCCCTGAGACCAGCAGTCCCTCTCCCCGATCTGTCAGAGTGATTTTACACCATACATTTCCTCCATACACTGAGATACAAAAGGCCTCTGTGAATTTGGTGTTTTTAACAATCCATGGAGGAGTTCAGTTCTACAAATGGATACAAATAATAGGCTATGTTCTGGGTTCTGAAGTTTTTTTTTTTTTCATTATTATTCTTCTAAAAGTAATTTTACAGCGTTTTAACCTTTATTAGATAGTGGCAGTATAGAGAGCTGACAGGAAATAAAGGCAGAGAGAGATGACAGGTGATGACATGCAAGGGTGCTGCTTCAGGTTTGTTATTTCAAATTTGTCAGGTTCTCTTAATTTGACTGTTTTTAGGTAAAAGAAGTAAAATATAATAATAAATATAATAAAACTTTCTGGCTGCTCAGAGGTAATGCAGATGATTTGCCAGTGGCCCAAGTTGTGCTAACTTAAATGATCAAATATGACCACAAGAACAGTAGCAGCAGGTATGCTTTTTGTAAAAAAAAATAAATAAATTAAAATAAAATAAAATCACTCACATCTTCTTCTCACAGGCATGGTCTTCTCTTCAGTTTAAAGTGAAACAAAAGAGTTACAGTCAGAAAGTTAAACCAATAAAAGTTCTAAAGTAGGCCTAGATGACAAAAACATGTTTATTCAAAAAGTACGCTTCTCTGTAGATTGGCCACCCACAGCACAATATTCTGA
The DNA here is from genome assembly GCF_039877785.1 of Chaetodon trifascialis. Classification (NCBI taxonomy): domain Eukaryota; kingdom Metazoa; phylum Chordata; class Actinopteri; order Chaetodontiformes; family Chaetodontidae; genus Chaetodon; species Chaetodon trifascialis. Next base: position 12,631,421 of record NC_092072.1, on the reverse strand, counting down.
ATATATTTTATTTTGAAATATCGCTGCGCTTCCGGTATTTCCTTCCGGTATTTCCTTCCTTCCGCTAACCGTCTAACTTGACGTGTATCCATGGCAACCACTAAAGCTAGACCAGATCCGGTCATCGCTCAGCGCGTCCCGTTACCTGCTCTGGAGGCTGAGAGCCGCGGACATGACAGCAACAACTTCAGGAGAAATAAAAGTTAATGACAAATAAATGTCGCGGAGTTGTTTTTGTTTCGGAAAGTATGACGCCCTCACAGAGAGCCCGGCGTGGATGCGAGGCGGCGCGTGACGCTAAATGGAGAATAGCGGGTGAGTCAGTGGTCGGATTGACTTGATTTTACTTAAATTATTTAAAAACTTTACAGACTGCTGTAGCCAAAAAGTCTCTCTTACAGATGTTAAACTGTGCGGAAGGAGGCATAATTAACTAGACCACAGACTAATACATTTTAAAGTTTATGATTCCATTTGAGCTGGGACACCCCCCAAAATATTACCTGTTAAGTGAGGCGTTATTACAATAGAAGGGGTCCTGAAATTATTGTCTATCCCCCACCCTGGCACACACAATCAACACACAAACACAAAGACCCTAAAAGGTCCCAGGAGCCTCAAGAAAAGGCTGATTCAGTTCTTCTTGACTGGCCACAGCCGGCTCTTTATGAGATGTTAAAGCTAAAGGACATGTTTTTTTTTTCTGTGACCACTGTCAAAAGCTTTTGTTAATCGTGTGTGACTGTGTGTGCTCACTCTTAGGGGGCCAGTGGTGTCTTGTTAAAAGGGGGGCCTGTTCATGTCAGAGACACAGGGTCTTGTGTTTCTGTCTGTTGTTCTGCATGTGGAAACAAAACAAAAAACAAACCCCTGCTGACTGGACGGATAGTATCTCCGTCTCCCTCGGCGCCAGAAAGTGAAACGTCAAAGATGCTGTGTGTCTCTAATGCTTCATTAATCATGCAGATTCAGCTGAGGCCTAACCAGGTCAAGCAAGCTTTTGTTAAGTTGTGTGTGTGCGTGTGTGTGTGAAGGGGGGGGGGGGGGGTTTAGCATGACTTAAGGAAGCCTAAATAATTCAGACAGGGGGACAAGGTGCTTGAAGAATCTCGAATGGCGCTTCCACTCCATGTGATGGAAAACACTCAAATCTGATCAGCCGGATTTGTTTTCACACACACTCACAGACACACACTCACACAGAATGAGGAACTGGTGTTATGTTACGTAGAAGTTTTTCTTTGTGTACAGGTCTAAAGGGAAACAATGCAATGACGTCAGCGTTACTAAGCGCACTTTTAATATTCCAACTCTTGCTTTCTGTCTCTGCTCTTTCACCCCTGTCCTCCTCTCTCCGTGCTTCAGCTCCTCCAGCCCCCTTGTTGAAGCGTGCTGGTGGGGCACCGCAGCCATGGCCCATTCACCCCCACCCTACAGGACAGGTCCACAGGTCCCACTTCCCTCCTCCTCCTCACCTCCCTCTCTTCCACACCCGCCATGCAGAGGAGAGCGCTGAGAGGCCACGTCTGGTCACCATCGTCCGTCCCTGTAGTCAAAGCACACTCCGCAAGGTGAACTCAATATTTACCATTCTTTAAACTTAAAATGAGGTGCCATTTATGAAGGACTTATAGATTGTAACTTTATCAATGACTAATAAATCTTTAACTGATGCCTCATAGATCAATAAGGTGTTAATTAGAACAACGTTTGGGTTGAGAAGTTAAAAATTCTCATTAACAGCTCATAATACATCTATGCAACATTCGTAAATGATTTATTGACAATTATTAAACCCACTAGTTACAGCTTAGAAATCTTCATGAGAAAAATGAGCGCCTGGTTATTGACAGCTGAGAGTAATTTGTCTCTCTGTCTTCAAGGTAACTGTCCTGTTGAACCGTAGGGGTGTGGTGTCCTTTGAGCAACTGCTATTGGATATCTCTGAGGCGTTGGGGTTTCCTCGCTGGCACAGAGCCAGAGTCACACGCTTGTACACGACCCATGCACGAGAGGTGAGACAACAAGGCCACTGTTCAAGATCCCCTGTTCAGCAAAAACACCTGTATGATCCCCTGAAAACTACCCCTGCACTCCTCCCACATCCTCAGCCATGAGTTCATGTTGAAACACCTGGCCTCAGGTCTGCTGCGAGGTGCTAACAGTGCAAAATTTAAAAAATAATAAAAGTCTTGACAGATTTTGAAAAGGGGTCCCTCTCAATAAGAGAGCCCTTAGATTAGATGATAAAGCAAGACACACCTTAAGGCCCTTCTGATGTCTTCTGAAAGTGTAATTTATTAACACTACAAAAAAGCACACTCCACCACTCCATCACAGTAATGGATCTTTAAGCAGAATTCATCATATTGGGTGTACCTATGTGTTTCAGGGAGGAAGAAAAGAGGAAGAGAAAGAATAGAGATGAGAAATGATGGATCAGATGCTAACTCTTCCAAGAGTAGTATTCAATAAATTGTGAACTAACCCCAGCCAAAAAGTTGAATGTAGCTGAACTCCTGAATGAACTTTGAACTCTGTGTATGTATGTTTGAGAGAGAAAGAGAGAGAGATTTAATTATTGGTCAGTCTTCAAGATAAAAATAGCAGTGTAGAAACTATTAGAGAGACAGACAGAGAGAGAGTGTGTGTTTCATGATATGATTGGGCGAGATGAGTTCCGTCAAGTGTCAGTTAATTTAATAACCTATGGGCCACAGACCAAGTTGTGTCCAGGGCTGGTGGGTGGTTATGAACAAACTCTTGCGCTGACTTTTTTTTTTTTGCCGAATGCATTATGTGGCTAGACCCCTAAGCGCTTCAGCAGACCACCACACAGACACGGTAAAGTTACCAGTACCAGACCCAGGATCTGACCCGGGACACAGACACACAATAATAATAATATCAACAACCCGGGATGGATCCGACCCGGGACACACACTGATGATAATAATAATGATGATAACAGCTGGGCCGAGTCAGCTTGAATTAAAGGTATGAATCACTTTTTCAGCATCTGACCCGGGATCCGACCTGGTACCTACCCGGGTCCGACCTGGAACTTTCCCGGATCTGTCTAGAACTTACCCGGGTCGGTCCGGCAATGTCCCGGGAAATTTCTGGGTCGGTCCCGGTAAAATCCCGGGAAATTTCCAGGTCGGTCCCGGTAAAGTCCCGGGAAATTTCCGGGTCAGTCCCGGGTAAATTCCGGGTCGGTCCCGGGAAAGTCCCGGGAAATTTCCGGGTCGGTCCCGTGTAAGTTACCCGGGTCCGACCCGGTATCAGACCCGGATCCGACCGGGACAAGCACACACTAATAATAATAATAATAATAATAATAATAATAATAATAATAATAATCCGACCCGACACACACACACACACACACACACACACACACACACACACACACACACACACACACACACACCAATAATATTAATGATGAGAGAGAGAGAGAGAGAGAGAGAGAGAGAGAGAGAGAGAGAGAGAGAGAGAGAGATCAGCGTCGGAGTGTTAGTATTTGGCAGCGTTGGCTTGAAATCCAGGTTCTTCTTGTCTCGCAGTTTCTCTGCACCTCCTTTTCGTTTTCTCTCCATTTTCGAAGATCCTAACACATTACGTTACCGACGCAAATGAGGGGAAGTGTTTCATGATATGATTGGGCGAAATGAGTTCCGTCAAGTGTCAGTGAATTTAATAACCTATGGGCCGCAGACCAGCGTGTGTCGAGGGCCGGTCGGTGTTTATGAACAAACTCTGGTGCTGACTTTTTTTTTCTTTTCTTTTTTTTTTTTTTTTGCCGAACGCATTATGCCAGCTAGACCAAAGCGAAAGGGGTTGGTGTTCAACGATGTGAATGGGCCAGCCCAATGTCAATCGGGCCGCTGATCGACTGTCTGGTATTATGGGCCGGTCAGACCAATATTTAAAATGAAAAAAAGTGGCCGACTATCGGCCCAAATAGCACGTCGGCCCACCGGGAAAATGCCCGCTATGCCAGATGGTCAGTCCGTCCCTGGGCTCATGCATAATGATACACAGTAGACCTGGAGTGTTGGAGGGCCCCAGGGCACTGTCCCATTTCATCCTGCTTTACCCAGTTGTCAAACCAGTGCTGGGCTTAAAGCATGTAATGTTCTGATCTTCAGTTGACATTTAAATACTGAGTGGGGCTGATGAATTAAGCAAGTATTCCTCAGTCACATGAAACTTGAACACGTCGACCTGTCTTGAAACTCTGTGTGCTGCAGGTCTACTTTTCTTTTAGAATACATAGAAAGAGACATTTAGCGATGTCTACACTTCAATTCTGCAGCAGTGCTAGAGATAATTAAATTAGAGAATTAAAATCAACCAAAAGATGAGTGAAAAATCCAATGGATGTCATGGTTGATTCTAATCATGTGAGGGGCGTTGTAGTACAGATCTGGTTCCTGCAACCGCCTTAAATGATCATTCTACCTCTTCTTCTTTACAGGTGAAAGGTGTTTGTGATTTCTTCCGAGGTGAGGTGGCCTTCCTGGCGCTGGGGAAGGCTCGTCCTGAGCTGAGCAGTGTGAAGGAAGCTCTGGAGGAGCTGTTTCCAGAACACTCCCATTACCAGGCTGACGCACTGCGGGCCTGGGAGAAAAGACTTCGTCCAGCTCCAGATAAAGCAGCTAAGGCCGACAGTGGATACAGTGAGGGGACAGACAGCAGCGAGACACACGCTAGCCAAGAGACACACCAGGACACAAATACACGTGTGAAAAATCAGACTAATACACACACAGTTACACAGCTGCCTCACCACACAGAAGCACACCAGCGTGAAAATTATAACTCAGATGCGCAGAGGTGTCATAAAAAGAATTCATGCCGAAAACCTGCTCAGCTGCCCAACCACCTGCAGAGACTGCGTGTGAGGGGCAGGGTCAGAGAGCGACAGCCTTCTGTCATTGGTCCATTCAAACACGAGGAAGATCTCAGAGAAGCAGACATACCCTCTCCTACACTGTGTGAAAACTGCTTAGCAAGGAGAGTTAAACATCAGGGTCCAGAACTGATCAATCCCCTGTCAGGGAAGGCCCCACTTCCCCCTGTGTCGAGGAAGCAGAAAGGAAGTTCTTACACAGAACAGGAAGTGAGAAAATTGTACGTTGAGAGTAGCCTTCCATCGCCTCAGCCAATCAGCAGAGAGGAGAAGAGTGTTGCCCAAGTACTACTTTCAGATCCACTTCCAGGTGTGGGTCAAGTACACAATGACACACAGCTGAGGACGACCTTTGACCTTCCCTCAGACGGCAGTGATGTCACCCCGGCAGATATTGAGCGTTGCTATGAAATCGGACGAGTGGTGGGAGACGGCAACTTTGCGGTAGTGCGAGAGTGCCGCCGTCGTGACAACGGACAAACCCTTGCCGTGAAGATCGTCGAACGCTCCAAGCTGATTGGCCGAGAGCACATGATGCAGAACGAGCTGAGCCTTCTGGGTAGCCTCTGTCACCCTCGCATAGTGCGGCTGTTTACGCACCACCACACACACACTCACTCCTACCTGGTGATGGAGCTGGTGAGTGGGGGGGATCTGTTTGAGGCCATCAGTGAGAGGGGGAAGTTCTCAGAGGCGGAGGCAGGACTGATGGTGTCGGACATGAGCGAAGCACTGAACTACATCCACTGCAAAAGTATCGTGCACAGAGACCTCAAACCAGAAAACCTGCTGGTGAGTGTTGTGTGTTTTTTTCAATACTGCCACTAGGGGGTGCCAAAGATAGATTTTTTTTAAACATACTGTAGTGGCTTTAATGTTTAGAAAGCAAATTTATTTCTTTGTTTAATGATATCCTACTTTAAAAGTGGACATTATTTCCTATTTGAACAGCAAATCTCGCCTAAAATCACAATAAACTCTTCATTCTGTATTGTTCCTTGGTTACTAGTGTAACATCAGTAGAATTCATGATGTTTAACTATTAACTGGAGCTACAATTAATCCCTCTTGATATCAGGAAAAAAAAAGCAGGTAAATGCAAATAAAAGTACCTATGGGTGCCTTTGGAGGCATTTGAGTTTTAACTCTGTCTGTATCTTGTTTTTCTTGTTTTCTACCAGATAGAGCGTGTAGCTGCTGGCATCTGTAAATTGAAGCTGGGAGACTTCGGTCTTGCTATGGTTGTGACTGAACCAGTTTTCACTATATGTGGCACACCCACATATGTTGCCCCAGAGATTCTCTGTGAGACCGGTTAGTGCTGCATCAAACACGGCTTTACATGCATTTTCATTTTTAAATATGCATTTCTTATTTCAAAGCTTTTCCTTAACCTGTCGTGAATTTGAGTAATATTTTCGACTGTGGTATGACCCAACAGGTTATGGTGTTGCAGTGGATGTATGGGCTCTGGGCATTATTCTCTATATCCTGCTTTGTGGATTCCCTCCATTTCGCAGTCGCGATCGGGACCAGGAAGAGCTGTTCCAGCTCATAAAACAAGCACAACTCCACTTCCTGTCCCCCTACTGGGATCTCATCTCAGAAGGTGACAAGTAGACTAAATTACATTCTGTTCAAATTCCCATACATACAAACAAATAAACAATGTGTTTCTTATTCTGCTGTGTGTGTGTGTGTGTGTGTGTGTGTGTGTGTGTGTGTGTGTGTGTGTGTGTGTGTGTGTGTGTGTGTGTGTAGAAGCCAGAGGCCTTGTCAGAGCTCTGCTTCAGCCAGATCCCACAATGAGGCTGACAGCAGAGCAGACCTTACTGCATCCCTGGGTGAAGGCTATGGCTTCAGTTTGCAGGCAGAGGGCGCTCACAGACAAAGGTCAGAGGAACACAGCAGATACCAGAACAGAGCCTGACAGAGTCCAGAGACTAGCTCAGACCAATGCAGCTGAAACAGTGACAGACAAAACACTAGGACACACCAGCAGTGAGGGAGAAAGCCCACATAAAGAGCTCAGCAGACATGATGAGAGACAAACTGAGACAGGAAGAGGACCAAATGAGGACAAACCACTGGAGCAACAATCAAAAGAGACAAGTACAGATCATATATCTACACAGTTCAAAGGGCATACACCTTCAGAGGCCACACCTGTTCAACAGAGACCAGAGTGCCCCTCTACTGACTCTGGCTCACCCAGCAGGTACCCCAGCAGGCGAGAAACACAGGATCCAGGACCCCAGTTGTCTGACACACACTGTGATCCTGACAGCCCAACCAGCCCGAGTACTGAACCCAATCCTCTTGGTGACCCCCCCAGCATAAACCCAGCTTCCATCACCAGTAAAGACACAATCCAAACAAAATAGCCAACAACCGTCACCACCAAATTCACCACCCTCAACCAGTCGGGTACAACAAACCACAGCGGGTCACTCGACGGAACATCACCCATCCTCCAACCCAGCAGCAGCTTCTTCATGTCACTCTCTTCATCACAACCCCACCACAGCCCAAAACTGTGAAGAGGCGAATGTTCAGACCACCATTACCTACGCAATTTTGACCTCACTGTCAATCTCCTGCCGTGATTAGATCAGTATCATCACTTTCATTGTTCCGGACAATACCGCTGATTTCTCGGCAGCTGAATCCTTGAATGACCAGCAGATGATTTGATTTACTCTCTTGGGATTGAATAGGGTCTGATTGATGAGGCTAGATAAATCTCATAAATGTGTGTAAGCCATGTATCCTGCACTCATAAATGCATCATGAGATATTGCGTAATGACGGAGGTATGTGTCCATCTAGGATTACAGGGGCAGCAAAGCTCTGAACACTGTGCTGAAATGAACAGGGTAGAGTTGATCAAGTAGGGCTAGTTTGTTTTTTGCAGTTTATCATTGTTTTTAATATTATGGTGTATTTGTGAAAGCCTTTTTAGTAAATTTCTGAAGTGCTTTTTTTGGGTTGTTCATCTGTTTCTATATGTTTCTGCAAACGATGTCTAACTTCGAGGATATGAAGTTATTGTGTCTTCCGTTCCTAGGGTGCTAGGATCATTTACCCAACATTTATTTACTTTACATGCATAAACTATCTGTACCAAGAACTTTTCATCTTACTCCTAGTAAAAGTTTGCCATATTTACTACACTCTTGAACTGATAATGTGTTGACTGTATGTATGTATGTTTGGTTGGCAACAAACTACTGCTGATTTGAATTTAGGACTGACTCCTGGCACTGTAAGCGTATGATGACAAACAGCCAGCAAATTAACAATCTGACAGATGAATGTATCCAGTGGCTAAGAAAGGAAACTGCACAGCATTCAGGACACAGTGTGACCGCATAGTGCTACTGGGTAAACTGTGCGTGCATAGCTGAGGGTGGTATGGCTCTCTTGCCATTCCACACAGACCAAATAAGGCATATCTGTCTGTCCGATGGGAGTGGTTGGTCTTGTCCATCCTGATTGCAGACAGCTGACACTCTGACATCCTGCCCCACCTACGCCAAAGCACGCACACACACAGCCCCCCTATCCTGTATGCACATGCACCCCTCCCAGCCCTTGAGGCTGCTAAGCCACATATCTGGGGCACTGAGGAGATGAATAAGCTTAGAAATGCTTCTGACCTGGTATCAGTGGCCAAGGGCAGTTAGAGCTTTCTTCGACCAGCTGCATTATTTATGCTTCCTTAACACACACACAAACACCAGGTCCCCCACAACCAGTTGAACCACTTCGATGGCTGCTTCAGCCACGTTTCTGGCAGCAGGGACAGGGTGTTTTTTTGGAAGAAACTTTTGTTGGAAGTTTTCCAGTGTCATAGTAAAGGTGTTCTAATATTTAGCTGTGGTGCACGAACATTACAAATGTAAAAAGGATGCGTCCTCTGTTGGAGTGTCCTAAATTTGTCGCATATCATGTTTTGATCACCTTTCAAGTCCTGCCATACGCTGACCCGCAGGTGCTCACTACGCATGCGCCTTTAAAAACTCTTTAAATACCCCAAGTCATCTGCCACAATAAACATTCCGCTGTCAGCCAGTTCACGGCTGTATTGAAGTAGTGACTGGCACACCGAGGCCGTTTCAGGTACATGCGAAATATTTACTTTTGAATACGCAACTTCTATTATTAGCCACGATCGAGAACCTGCCTCGGTAATAACGAATTTGACCCGGAGTCGTAAAGGCTGTGCAGGGTGAAGTCGGGGGAGACGGACAGGAAAAAAAACAAAGATGGCTGTGTAGCCAGAGAGACGAGTCCCAACAGAACTGTCTCTAGCCGCGGCTTTAACCGCCGACAGGTCCCGTGGGTCCCGTGGACAGTCAGCCAGTACCGGAGCAGGGACGTTAGACGAGCTGGGCCGCTGGTGTACATCGTTGTAATCTGCTGTCATTGCGAATAACGGCGTCGAGAGCACAACAACAGCTGAGAGACGCCTGAGTTGTTTTTGTTCTGCCTGGGCAAAGGGAGAGGACTGCTGTGTTTTTGTCAACGTAGCTAGCCGCATAGTCTGCTAGCCTCACTGTAAGTCAACAAAACTAGTCAACGTTTAATGAAGTCATAATTACATTTTGCACATGATCTCGTTATTACACAATCATTGGCTTGTTAAATTCCAAGTTCGTAAGTGGGGGGAAGCGTTAATAATAAGTTAGCCTGCATTCCTTTCTGACAGCCTGCTGCCGTTGCGTTAGCCTAGCTAACGTTAGCTAGCTGTCAGCTGACCGTTAGCTTGACAGGTTGTAAGCTAGCCCTGAGCTAACCTGCTAATATTTCGGGCTCAGCCTGGTCGCGGCAGGTACATCTTAGAAATTTCTAGACAGTCATCGCCATGTCTTCACTGGAAGAGAGAGACGTGGGCGTTGCGGCCGCCCCTGGCTCCTCCTCGGCCGGCCTGGGGGTCGGGGCCGTGGGGGCAGCGGTGGAGGCTGTCGCCGGGGTCGCAGCCATGCAGGAGGAGGTCGGCATACGGCGAGAAGGGCCCGAGCCTGACCCAGACGAGCCACCCAAGAAGAGGGTGAAAGTTCCCGAAGGAGAGTCAGGAAAGCTGGAGGAGAGACTGTACTCAGTGCTGTGCTGCACCGTGTGCCTAGACTTGCCCAAGGCGTCTGTATATCAGGTAAACGTGGTGTCAATCACAAACCTTCCCCTCATAACCCTAAACCTACCGTCAAACAACAGCAAATCAGCTGGACCTCATCCTAGAAACTCCCCATGTGTCCCAGCCGCCGATCCCCAGACAACCTGTTGAATATGCTGTCCAGCTCCATTTATATTTAGTGATACTAAATCCAACACAGGCCCCAAGTGTCTGTGTGCTGCAAGCTGAGCCGCGACGCTGAGAGAGCAGACACACCCAGGCCGAGTGGCCAGCTGTGCCTGCTCAAGTTTATACTGTGAATTATCCTCAAACAAGCCACAGCAAAAGCCATTTCCACAAATCCCACACAAGAACTCAAACATCCAGATCCTAATCCTAAATTTGAATCATCTTCTGCCCTTCCCTTGACCCCACCCCAACAGTCTCCTTAATGACCTCAAACTGCTCTCCTCAATGTCAAGTGAACACATTTGTAATTAATCATTGTTCAGTTAGTCTGGACGTTTATGTGCCCTTCTGCAATGTGCAGCACACATCTCTTAAACAGTTGTTAAACATTTATTAACATTACTGTGTAAACACAAGCTGACATTCTTTCCATACACTATATTGTGCCCTTATCATAGATACACATATATTGACTGTATTGATTATGACAAACACATCCAGTAAATAACATTAGACCTCCAGATTTGCATATCTGAAAGAACTTCCAGAAAGTCCAGATTTCTCTCCTCTGCAAAAGCACTTTGTAAGTTGTAATATTGCTGTAATATTTTTGGCTGCTCTGTTGTTGTTGGGCAGTTTTAGCCAATCTGTTCTAATAACTTAACTGAAATTAAAGCAATACACCTGCATGAACATGTCAAATGACACATCCACCAAAATTATGTGTTTTGATGTGAGTGTAATATACAGTCCTAAAATAGTCCCTGTTTCTTCCAAACATGTCCCCCAAATATGTATATTTTAAGCAGCCCTAATTAATAGTCTTTAAATAAACCACAACCACATTTTCCTCAAAAGATTTGACCAGAAAAAGTTCAAGTGTCTAATTCCACTTTTCCAACTTTGTCCTTTCCTTCTTGCTCTAATTCAAATCTTTTTTCTTTTTTTTTTTCTATTTTCCTTGTGCCTCTTAAACAGTAATAATTTTTTCCACTTTTCTCATTCACTTTGTTTGACAGTCACCTCAACTTTTTTTTCCACCATAGTGCACCAATGGACACCTGATGTGTGCAGGCTGTTTTATCCACCTCCTGGCTGATTCCCGTCTCAAGGAGGAGCAGGCCACGTGTCCCAACTGCAGGTACACCGAGCTCCCTGTAGCACAGAGCACATAGAAAAACAAACAGTCCAAATCAGAAGAGGCGAGTTCCTTTAGTTAAAGGTCCAGTGTGTTGGAACAAGTGGGATCTATTGGCAGAAATGTCATATATTCACTAACTTTAGATAGTCTTAAAGTTGTGTCTGATCACCTAAAAATATGCATGGTTGTGTTTTTATTACCTTAGAATGAGCTCTTTAGATCCACAGAAGGAGTGGGCAATCTTCCACAGAGGCCACCATGTTGCACCGCCATGTTTCTACGGTAGCCCGGAGCGGCTAAACACTGACTGACCAAACACTGACTCCAGAGAGCATCTTTCATATTTTTAAGCTGAATCTAACACACTGGACCCTTAAGGATTGTATTCACAGGGGATCTGAACATAGATACTGATGTTGATGTCTCAATGTGAGAAATTGGCATTTCTTATGTTCCCAGACTGTGAAAACAGGTCTACTGTCCACAGACAATTAGCTACAAATTGAATTGAAACTTGCAGCCAAATAATTTAGATGGTGTACGTTTTGTCAAATAACTGATCCACAATGTTTTGCCCTCTTAATGTTGTTTTTCTGAAAATGTGCGTCAGGGACTGTTTGATGCTAAATAGCAGTAATTAGAACATAAAAAATACAAGTGTTCAAACATGAATGCAGTGATGACCCAAAAGCCACACTGGTCCTTAAAGTTTTGCATTGATCACTGGTGCACTGGCACAGGATGTCTAGTCCTACATTATGTGTTAAAATTACCACCAAAATTTACAAAAGTATAACCTAAGTTTTCTATTACCCAGACAGCTATTTGTGGTTGTCCATTGTTCACAACCTTGCATGGACAATTTCTATACATACCACAAACGTTATGTATACGAGTGCACTGCGACATGCTTTGTGTTTGTGTAGGTGTGAGATCAGCAAGAACCTGTGCTGCAGGAACCTCGCTGTGGAGAAGGCTGTCAGTGAGCTGCCGACAGAATGTACCTTCTGCCTAAAACAGTTCCCCCGCTCCAGCCTAGAGAGACACCAGAAAGAGGAGTGCCAAGACAGGTACGTGCTACACACTCACTCAAGAACACTTTCTTTTCCTAGCTAAGAAATCTACCACACTTGACGTCAACACCTTACCGAAAGTGTGACAAGCGGGTCAAAATTAGTTCCAATCAGTTTCCCGACAAATTCTCCAAAACTATCAAATTAAACACTTCAAATGAGGCGTTCAGCCTTTTTCAGATTGAAAAGAAGTGAAACAGAAACTTGAAAATGGAAGCAGTGCACGTACAGCACCTAACACAACACACACAGACATGTTGTGCCTCGACTATGATTATATCCATGGTTGTGTACGTGTGTGTGGTAACGCGGCACAGCATCACACAGGGTTCATTTGGGAAGATAGAGGAGCATGTGACGTGCTGCTCCTGAGGAGAAAACCAGCTGATTTGATTACAGACTGTGTGTTTGTTGTGTGTGTGTGACACTCAGGCTGATTGAATTTGCATGCATGAAATCCTATGGGGTTGTTGCTATAGCAACAAGTGACCCTGCTTAGGACAGAGGTGCCCGTGCAGGTGTTACCATGACAACAGCCATGGCAGTCACCAGTTGTTTTTGGTCAGGTCAGGCAGAAAACTGAGCCGGTGTCATGTGAGGATCTGAGTGCGTCGCATATGAAGATGATGCTATCCTCAAGTGTTTAATGTGCAGTACTTAGAGTGATTACAGGCGCTTTACAGCACAAAAATTCCATATGTATATGTTTTACCATGCTTTAAAATGCCTTAGATGTGGCTCATGTGACCCTCACTTAGTATTTGCAGATCTATGAATATGCAAATAGTCCCCCAATAGTCTCCACCCACCCCGCCGCCGCTCGCCTGCAGCTCGTGCATACCTGCTCACATTCAACTCTGCTCATCAAATAAACAAACCTCTGCTGGTTTTCTTGTTTTGCTGCTGTGCACTACACAACGGCAAGTGGTACCATTTGAGTAATTCAGCCATACATGTTCAAACCAGAAACCAATTCTGAAGAAGAGCAAGCTGTAACAAACCCTCTCTTCAACGTTAGAAACCGAACTCTAATAGACAACGTGAGCCTTCAGTTTGACTACGTTACTATGATATTGAAAGCCCCACCATTTTTATTGGAAAGAGTCTTTAAAGTAGTGAATTCTGTTGAAATGCCTGCCAGAAAAATCCTGAACCCCTACCAGTTACTTGGTAATACAATACATACAAGTCAAAACTGCGCAGTTAATTTAAGATGAGTTACGTCAGCGTGGATTTAATTATCCTTGGTTCACTACAGACGCTAACTAGTACCTTTCACGTTTATGCCTCACTTTTGCTGTCAGGAAGTTGCAGGTATTCATTGAAAAGCACATCAGTCCAGGATGGAATTGATATAAATCCACGTCTTTCTTTCTTTGAGGTTGGCTCTCAGCACACACCTATCATTAGTACAGTGTTAATTAGCTCACATCCTCGGTTAATTAGTACCTTTTGATATTATTAGTACCTTCCTCACTGCAGCATGTATTCATCACGAAGCACCTCTGCAAAGGATATAATTTATATAAAACCATGTCGTTCTTTCATCGAGTTTGTCTTTTAACTCATACTCACCATTTTGTTGCCAGGGTGACACAGTGTAAGTACAAGAGGATTGGCTGCCCTTGGCAGGGTCCGTTCCATGAGCTGCCAGCACATGAGAGTGAGTGCTCCCATCCCACTAAGACTGGCACAGAGCTGATGGGAATACTGGGAGAGATGGACCAGAACCACCGCAGAGACATGCAGCTCTATAACAGCATCTTCAGCCTGCTCTGCTATGAAAAGATCGGCTTTACAGGTACGTATATATCCCCTCCTTATACGAGAAAAACTGGTTACTTAACATCAGATGTGATATATATGTTCCCTTTGCTTCTTTACCCATTACCACTCGTACCTTCCATGTTTCAAATCTTGTCTTCTGCTTATGTATCCATCCAGAGGTGCAGTTCAGGCCGTACCGCACTGATGACTTCATCACTCGCCTGTACTATGAAACACCGCGCTTCACTGTTCTCAACCAGACGTGGGTGCTGAAGGCCCGTGTTAATGACTCTGAGCGCAACCCCAACCTGTCCTGCAAGCGCACCCTCTCCTTCCAGCTCATCCTCAAAAGCAAGGTGCACGTACTGCTCGGTCTGCCGTTTTTATTTTTAAACGGTTTTAGTGTGTGCTTGATCAGAGGGCTGATGATGCCTCGCTCTTCACCGGGTCTGGTTTTAACAGAGAAGTTATGGGCGGCTAAATGTTAGGAAACCAACCGGATAGTTAAAAAGTGATCACTGATGCTCAGCTAACAGAACTCAATCAGTAATCTATTAGGTGCTTACTGTACAGGATAAAACACCCTCTGTGGGGCTCTGGTCAGCAGCAGAGATGCACTGATCTGATCCACTGAATTGTTATCAGCGCAGACACTGATCTCACTGAGCGAGTCAAAAAGAGATCCATCTACATTCACATTAAATGCAGCTTCTCCATCAATGTCATTTTAAATTTCACTATTTCCGCTCTCAACACGTGGATGTGTTTGTGTGCGTGCAGGTGAACTCTGCCCTCGAGTGCTCCTTCCTGCTGCTGAAGGGGCCGTACGACGACGTGCGGATCAAGCCCGTCATCCACCACCACTCCTTCAGCAACGACGCCAACGAGACCGACTACGTCCCTCTGCCCATCTCCGATTCGGTGGAGTGCAACAAACTGCTGGCCGCCAAAAACATCAACCTACGCCTGTTCATCTTCCAAGTCCAAAAATAAAGAGTGAGGGAAGAGGAGGAGGAGGAGGAGGAGGAGGAGGAGAAGGAGTAGGAGGAGGAGGAGGAGGATGGATGGAAAGGACGAGGAAGAAGAAGAGGGGTGAGGGAGAGAGTAGCGATGAAGATTAAAGAGAGACACCACTGAACCACTGATACCTCTGAACACCTACACACACACCAACATATATATTCACACATTCACGCAAGGTATTCACACCCACACGCACACATATATATATATATACAGTCACACACACTCACACACACACACACACACACACACACACCACTAATTACACTTACCTCCTTTTACAAGATAGTGAGACCCCTTGCTCGGGGAGCTGTGAGTTTGCTATGGAGATGGGTGGGCATTGTTATGGGATGGAGGGGTGGGGTGAAAAACCTGCAAAGGCACAGGTGGGGGTGTCGGGGGTAAGGGGTGAGGGAGGGTAGGGGCCTATAGGATGGTTGGTGTGTACCTGTGGAGGCTCTCTGAGGTCGGTCTGACCTTTCCCCCCTGACAGCCAAAGGTAGCACACACACACCAACCAAAGCAGGATTTGCTGGGTGCATTTGTTGATTGCATGTGTGTGTGTATATGTGTGTGTGTGCGTGAGCGAGACAGAGAGTTAAGTGACGGACCCTGGAGTGTGGCCCAAACTCTGCTTTTATGTTGAAATGTCCCAAAGACGTGATAATGTGAAAATAGAGTGACTGACTCTACTGAGCTGATCTTTGGACATGTGAATGGACGTGTGTGTGTGTGTTTGTCTGTTTCCTCCACACACTTTATGCCCGAGTCTAGATAATAATTTCTTTCTGTTTTGGCTAAAGTGGACATTTTGCGTCTCAGACTTTGCCTGAACAGATGAAAGATGGCATCCTTCCCCTCCCAGTGACCCCCCCTTTTACCTTTCAACAAGAGGAGAGATGGCCTGGCTGCATGCATATTTTAGTTCTTTGACTTATTCCTCCTGCTGTGGTTATATTTAACCTTCGACACTAATACCATTTTTATTTCTCCTAACCCTAAATATTTAAGTACCTGTGAACTTTTATCCTTTTAGTTGGGTTTTAGCGTGTGACTGGCTGTATGTGTGTGAATGTGTGTGTGTTAGCAAATCATAACTGTGAGATTCTTGTGAACATGCCCCTACAATCCTCGAGGGCATGACTAGCAAGGCTGGATTACCAACAGACCTTCAGGGACCCCAAAAGCCCCAGCTTCACTGTGTGTCGCTCGCTTTTTGGTAATTTGAATATTTACTTTGGAATTTGCACCCATTAAGTAAAATAACACCTGATCCTGCATAACTACACAATCTAGGTCTAACACCTTTATTATTTTATTTATATCATGCCCATATGGACTGGTTTTCCTTTTTTTGTGAATATATCAGAAAAAAAATCACCAGCTTTGATCCGATGTTATGAATGAAGTCATTTTTTGGTAGTTTTGTTTCATCAAATTAGCACAACCCGAATGACATACAGAAAGCCTGGGCCAGCTAGTATTCCAGGAAGAGTACTGATTGGATTTTGGGTCTCTGCAAAATATGAGGAAGCTGCCACCCACAGTATTGTGTGAGCCATGTACACTGTACCTGATGAATGAACTTGGAGGCAACAGGGGCCCAGCAGCTGGGGCCCACATGGACAAGTCAACAACAGGAAGGGGGCCGTAACCCAAACTGTGAGCGCAGAGTCTGAGGGCGATGTGGAGTTCATCAACGGCCCTCTGGAGAAGACTTTCCCGGAAGATCAGACTTTGTGTGGTGATGGACGGAGTGTGTGTGTGTGTGTCTGTGTGTCTGTGTGTGTGTGGCAGGGGCGGGGGCGGGGATGGGGGGGGTTTACCTTACCACGGTGACATATTAGTGTTAGACTTACTTGAACGAGAAGATGTTACTTAAGTAGATTCTACTGTAAAGCAGATAGATCTCTCTCCTCCTGACCTCTACTTCCTGTATTTCTGTGTTTTAATGCTTCGTCTCTATGCCAGTGGACTCACTCATCTCACTATGGCTGTACATGTGCCTTTTATTAAAGATCATGGAACCTACGCTGCTCTGGGTGTGTGTGTGTGTGTGTGTGTGTGTGTGTGTGTGTGTGTGTGTGTGTGTGTGTGTGTGTGTGTGTGTGTGTGTGAGAGAGAGAGTAAAAAGGACTCAAACAGCTGGCTTTGTCAAACTGTTGGTCTGTATAAATTTAGCTTTCAGTGCTGCAGTTATGAAATCTAAATTTAATTTCAAAGCCTGGTGTGGATGATGGATATGTTTCATTGAATTTGATGCAGAGAATATGAATCATTTTCAGTACAAAATGAATTATCCAGCGTCTGAACAATAACGCACAATGACTTACTGGTTATTGCTTGCAGGGAAAGTGGAAGTAGGTATATTGCAGTGGTGTAAAATGTCGGCTGCTGAAGACTTGAGAGGGAGAACATTTAAAGTCTTGTAGTGGTTCTGTACGGCTCTAAAGATCAATGCAGTTGAGCTGTATTGCATATCTGAGCAGACGTTCCGACATGTCACAGCATGTACAGGTGTAAATAATCAAAACAGTGATGGCTGAATTCCACTTAGCTGCTCCAGCTTCAGCGCCCCAGCTTTGTGCATGTTGGCTCACTGTCACTGCTTAGTGTGACACCTGAGTGGAACAGAGCCGTTGTTAATGGCATTAGTAACACCTGTGCTTTTCCTCCTGTGACAAGTCAAAATGTCTGCTGTGAGAAAGGCCTGTTGGCTCTGCGTCATTTTCCCATGGATTGAAATTGATATTAAACCAAACGTGGGGGTTCTGGGAAGTTTTTTTGGACATAGCCATCAGGGCAAATGTGGTCAACAATGGACACAATTGTTAATTCCAGCGGCTGTGCAGCACATGCTGAGGTGAGGACATTGCCTGTCCTGCTTCACATGTGAGGACAGTGCACTGAGGGTGTTTGAGCAGCAGGGGGAGCTAAAGCCTCAGAGAGAATCCTTCAGTGGTTTGAGGGCATATGGTATCTGACTATGGTCCCTATATAGCTTGCAACTATTTCCCACATTGACTTGTTTTTCAAAGTGTGAAAATCTGAACATGAATTCTCATCTCGTTGGATGAGTGTATGAAAACTCCCAGTGTGTGAGCATCTTAGTCTCCTAATAATACCAAAATGCTCTTAAATATCAACCTTTTTTAACACAAACAAATCTTTCACCTGCTTGTTATTCAGATATTAAGGCGATGACCTTCAGCTCCGGTTTATGAACTCAGTGGTAGGTTAATGGTCCATGCCTCTGCTATTCCACAGCACACACATCATGACTGTTTCACTGTTGTGAACACAAAGTTTACCCTCATAACATCCTTTATTTCCCCGTGTATGTATCTCACGCCCACATCCACTCGCATTAGCATCATCAACATCAGAGGAAACAAAGAGCCAGGTTGATATAGAAATGTGACATCGTCAATCCAGCCACAGCACTTTATTCTATTCACACAGTGCATTTCCTTAAAACACAATATATAATTTAATATCAATATAAAACTCCATTTGTGTATATAAATTATGCATTCAATACAGCAGCTCTGATATATACTATTAAGCTTTGGTACAGTGATACATTTATGTACGTCAGTGGGTGTATGCTGTGTGTGGGTGTGTGCACATGCTTGTTATGAGTGTGAACGACGTACCCTGAAGGCATCATCAGGAAGAAGGCGGGTGTGGGTGAGGGAGTGTGAAAAAAAGGTGTTCGTGTTAAGTATATGTGTGTGTATGTGAGTTCACGCAGGAACTGAAGTATCATCACTCCATCCGTTGAGGCATCATCAGTACTGTGCGCTCCAGGCCGGGGCGCTGAGGTTGGTGCAGCTGGGAGGATGGTAGCTGCCGTGGTGGGAGGGCGGGGGCACCATGCAGCAGTAACCCGCCTCCCCACCAACCCCGGCCACAACTTTACTTTGGGGATAGGACACTGAGACACCTCCCTGCAGAGAGGAAAAGGCAAGTAAAGTTGGAGAGAGAAGAATTTGCCACCACAAGCACTTTCTGAACTGCTAAACGCTTCTTTTGTGGGCTGAGCTGCTGGAGGCTGGCGCAGAACGAGACCTCTGGGTGCTCTGTGTTTACCTGAACCATGCTACACTGATGAGAGGCCATTGGTGAGTAGGTCCCCAGCACAGCCTGGGCCTGGGTGTGTGAAGACTGCTGCTGCACCCCCACAGCAGGGGCGTAGCCGGCTGCAAACACACACGCATATACGAGGTTATTAACAATATATTTCATCACTGCAATTTGTTTAGCAAGAGGTTAGAATGGGAGATAAGCAACAAGGGAGTTTTATAGTTTCGAATAAGAGGAGTTGTGAGGAGCAAAGTGAAGCTTACATACAGCATTAACAAACCATTCTGAGAAAAGAGAGGGCCAATGTTCCACAAACTGTTTATTTGTTGATGAATGAAACTAAAAATGTGTCCGACAAACAACATATTTCTACACATACACTGCCCTGACTGTGTAGCCTGTTTGCTAATGTTAGCACGGCTTCACTTTCAGTCATTGCAGTAATTTCTGCTGGACACTAATTCATTATTTTCTGGCTGAGTAAGAACTTTTCTGTTTTCAGTTTTTACTAATATTTATTTTAACTTAAAGACCAACATAAAAATTATATGCTGTATAATTTATACAATAACCGTGCCCGTGGTGGATTTGGTTGGATACATCTTAATTTAACAATTCAGCATTTACACTGAAATCTTCAGTGCCAACATTAAATAATTACAGCGACAAAAACGCTGCTTGGGAAATACATTTCCATTCTTTCCATCATCCATGCACTCCTGTTGATGGAGTCATTTGTATTTCTGTTCCGACGTTGCCATTTTGAATCTTGTGTAATTATATACATTAATTATAGTATTTTGTTAACTGATGCCTAGAAGGTGCTGACTCGCTGTTCGCAGCTGCTCAATAAGAAACTAAATTCTAACACACGACTGAAATGTGCATATCGTTGGTCTTTGTCATCGTGTTGAACAGAAGCAGCAGGAAAAGAGACCGGTTCACTGTGAGACCCTCAGACTACATCTCTGACAGTGTAACGGCCCCCTCCTCTACTGCCACAGTCTGTGCCTGTCTCCCACACACACACATACACACACACACACAGGTGGGAAGTACCTGCCGGTTGTGCTGTTTGGCTGTGGACGTGCTGAGCTGAGGTAGGGTACTGGCCGTAGTAATACATAGGCACCTATAGGAACATAATGTGAAAATACTGGCTTTATTCTTGCTGTTATTATTAAGCTAATCAATGTAGAAGTTTTCTTAAAAAAGTAATATTAAAGTGTAAATCACAAATGAAATAACTGAATAAAGTGTGTGGCTGCACCTGAGGTGAGGGCTGGCAGTAGCTGTGGGGGTTGGGAGGGTGGGGAGCTGCATAGACGTAACCCTGACCGGGAGGGTAGAGGGGCGGGGCTTCTCCCGTTGACTGACAGCTCACATGAGCAAACTGCGAGGAGAGCTCTTCAATCTGCCGGTCGAGAGAAAGGAGGTCAACACGCACATGGACGCTCATAAACACACACGCTGTAAACACACGTGTGTGCAGCAGTTGTCACACTGTACAGTGATACATACTGTGGAGTATGGCTGTGAGGGAGTGACAGGCAACATCTGTGGAGCTGAGTAAGAGACAGATGAGTACTGAACCACCTGAGAGAGACACACACATGGAGACGGAGATAAAGACACAAACAGAGACATGTCCTGTATGTGAGGCTGAACCCGTCCTGCGTGGCAAACACGTCCTGCTGTATGTGTGCTACCTGCTGCTGTTGGTGCTGAGGGGCAGAGCCTTGCAGCTGAGTCTGGCTCCTGATTGGCTGCTGAGGGTCCGGAGGGTTGTACACAGCAGGGGTTCCATCAGGGTTCAGGAAAGGCTGCCCTGAGAGGTCAAAGGGTTGAGTATGACAGATGTTTGTATGCAATCTTACGGCTGTGTGTGTGTGTGTGTGTGTGTGTGTGTGTGTGTGTGTGTGTGTGTGTGTGTGTGTGTGTGATATGTACCAGTCTGTGGGTTCACTAATATGCTTCCTGGCGGGATCCCATTCTCCATGACGTAGGCAGAGTTAGGAGCCGGCTCATCTATGGTGGGAGGAGAGGAGGGGTGGGGACAGGTGGATGGCAGTCTGTAGAGAGAGATGGAGCCTGAGAGAGAGAGAGAATGAAAAGTGGAAGAGGGAGCAGAGATGGAGAGGACAGAGCTTTATCATCACGGCGCACAGCAAATTCACATTTCAACATCTAAATCTGACTGAACTACACCCTGCACCCCTGTCTATAAACTACCATGTGCAGCCCCTCGGCGCAATCTGTGCATTGACGTATTTTTCTTCCTGAATATGTGAAGACGACTGGAGGTGTTGTGTGAAAATTTACAGCTATGGTGTGAAGATTTCGTGCAGTGAGTTACATTTTCACACCAGAAGAACTTCCACTGCTTTTTGTTAATTAGATGCTACATAATTTATAAACAGCGATTTTCCCAAGTGTGGCATGGTGATGAAATCTGCGAATAAGTTTGCTTGCACACAGGTAGAGAGGAGCGAAGTGTCTCAGCCCACAGTGCCTGGATCTACACCTTTATGGTGCGGCAGTGAAGTGTGCAAAAGTCACGAAATGTTATTCTGATGTAAGGTTTAAAAAGACACACCTAGACCGTGTGCGTCCCAGCTGTGGTTGGCCGGTTGGCGGGGTTTCGGCGCGGGACTCGTCCAGAGGTACGAAGAATCAGAGTCCGTGCTGCTCCAGGGCTGAGGCTCACTGCTATAGCGACAGTCGGTCTCGGTGCTACTCTGCCTGCTGCTGCCGGTCCAGCTGGAGCCTGAGCTGTCACGGCTCCCCCTGTGAGGCACATCCAGAATTATCCTACAACCACACCTGCCAATATGCCACACATGATAAAGGACTGAAGGGTTTATGCTACAGTCACTAACATATATCTATATCTAAAATCTATGAAAACTGCCCACCAATTGTTTTCATTTAGAATGCACAAGATTTCTGAGAATCCTAAACACAGATACAAAAGACGTCTCTGTCCTCTTTCTGTTTCCGCTGCAGACTCTGAGAAGCTCTGTTGCAGCCAGGCTGACCAGATTAAGATGATAAATGACTACGCATCCGTGCAGACAAAGCTCTACCTGAAGAGCTGCCTTCTCCTCTGGGTCTCAGCATATGGATTGTACTCCTCCACAGCCCTGCACACACACACACACACACACACACACACAGACATATATTAATGCTCTCATCTAAATATAATAAGCTGAAAAGGCACATGGAGAGAATATCCTGCAGGCAAGGTTACCTGGTTTCTGCATGGGCGCTCTCCTGGGTGCAGAGTGGCTGCGAAAGTACAGCAGAGAAATTAGTGAGTCTCCTGTCTGTCTCTAAGTCATACCTGCCTGTCTGTCCCCCTCTCTCTCTCCCTGTCTCACCTCTTGGTTGAAGATTCGGTCTCGTGCTCGTTGGTACTCCTCCTCTCTCTCCTCCACTGACTTGCTTTGCTTCTCCCGTAAAGGGTGATGTCGGGTCTGCAGGGGGAAAAACGAGAACAGGTCAAAACGCTGATAGGACAAGATCAATGTCAATTATACAGGGAATTCCACAGAGACAGGCAGCCACAGAAAGAGGAGGACGGACAAGACCTGGTCATCTGAGCTGTTGTCTCTCTTCAAAATCATCTTCCACTGGTGGATCTCTTCTGTCTTATCTTTATGCACCTCGTCCAGGAAGCGCTGCTCCGGTCTTAAAGGCAAACAAGTAACAGCTGCTGTTATTTCACCGTTAACGCTAAACAAGATTTACATGCGCATGCTAACAGACGCAGTATACATGCTTACATGCGCGTGCTGCTGGTCCTGTTGATGATGACAGACTTTCCTGTCTGGTCTACATTGTGCTCCATGCCAAAGTAGGCCGCCACCCGATGGACCAACATACGGTGGTAGGGCGACATATGAGGGAACTTCTTAAAGGGGCTAAAAGGGACAGAAACAGGGAAAGACGTGGGAAGAGAAAGGCAGAGAAAATAAGTATCGAATGAGGAGGCGACAAAGGAAAGTGGGAGGGAGGAAGGTAGAAATGAGACACAAGGATATAGAAGGAGGTAGATTGAGACTGGTTGTATTTTTGGCCTGAGTCCAGTTTCATCCCCGGTGGCTCAAACACACCCACACTAACATAACTGCTCAATGTATTGATCAGTACACTAAATAAGCTGTTTGGACAGAATTATAATAAATGGGCTGAAAACCTGTCTTAAATTAGCATAATTTCAGTCTTTAATAGGACTTAGCTTGCACGCCAGTTTCATTTCAGCACGTTTCAGCACAGGTAGATGGCTCAATGAGGACCCAAGGTTATGTACTCTCCTTCACACACACACACACACACACACACACACACACACACACACACACACACACACACACACACACACACACACACACACACACACACACACACACACACACACACACACACACACACACCACACCTATTGCTGGTGATGAAGTCGATCATGTCCTGCTCCAGTTTAAGCAGCATCAGGCGGTCTCTGGGGTTGCTGTTGAGGGTGTCAATGATGAACTGGTGCAGGTCTATGCCGGTGGAGTCAGTGTACTCCACGCTGGACTCTGAGAGCGACACAGGCAGGCAGGACGTATTACGAGACAATAAAATAAAAAGACAAAGAGCACACTGCAATATTTAACACCCCAGGAGAACTACATCTAAATAGTGGTGCTGAATCCCATTTTATTACATTTTATTTGTTTTCTCTTGTCTCTCTTTTATGAGATATCAATCACACACACACACACACACACACACACACACACACACACACACACACACACACACACACACACACACACACACACACACCTTTGGACAGTGAGTGTTTCTTTGGATCTGTGCTCTTCTCCTGTTCTTCCTCCTTACAGGAGGTCATCTTGTTGTCATGGCAGCTAGATGAGATGTTTGCATCTGGGGATGCCTGAGAGGAAAGAAAATAAAGAGTAATTTAAGAGCAGTGATGATGATGATGAGGAGGAGGAGGAGGAGGAGGAGGTGGATTGGTGTGTGTGTGTGCATGTGTTACCTGGGGTTCTTCAAATGGTGAGGACTCCTCGCAGACAGCCATACTCCGCACTAACTTCCCTTTGGCCTGAAAAACACACACAAGCAAGCAATATTACAAATTCATAGAGAGTAATACAATCGATACTTCAGTGAGAAAGAATAATGAGAGGCAGAATTATTTTAGCTTACCTTAACTTTTTTCTTTGGTTGCACCTGGTTACAGTGTTTCTGCAAGTGAGGACACAATTTGTCATAAACTGAGCAGGTGAGGGGTGGCGGTGCGGGTGTGTGCATAATTTTAAAAGCAGTGTATTTTTAATGGGATGCAGAGCAGTGGCTGCATTTAGCGTCACTCACCTGCTGGTCCAGCCCCTTACTGTTGCTGTGACATCCCTTGCCCTCCTTCTGATTGCACAGGGACGGACATGGCGAAGGGGAGGGGCAGGTGATGACATCACATGATGTCACATCACAGGGCTTTAGGAGGACATCTGTACTCTCTGCAGCTGCTTCACTCATCCTTCTGAACAACACAAATCATGGACACTGATGCTCTGTGTATTTACCCAGATAATGTATGCGTACTGTATTGCTGTTTCAAGATATCTTTGCTCGCATTAGCATGAGTGTGTGTGTGTGTGTATGCGTGCGCCGTTCCTACCTATCTGAGTTGTTTACTGGAGAGCCTCACAGGTGAATGATGAGGTCATATATCCCATGTTCCCACAGGGCAGCCAGAAACGCAATTATCCTCTCCGCCCGTGCTCGCTTTCTACGCTGTTCGACTCTCTGCCGGCTGTTTACTGGTCAGAGGAAAAAAGCCTGAAGAGATCGAAAAACACAGGAGAAAAAATGTGTTAGTGGTCAGTGTACAACAGAAACACCGCCGCTACTGTTTCACACAAACACACACACACACACTCATATCAAACAGTTGCCAGAGCATAAAAGCATAGCTGCTGGAACTGACATCAAGTAGCTGAGCTCGTGTGTCTGTGTGCTGACCTCTGTCTCGGCTTCCACAATGCTCTCCTGGCTTGACAGTTAATTGCTGTTTGAAGTGTATTACTGTAAGTGTTGCTGCGCATTTGTGACGCTAACATACACGCCTGTGCTTGGATGTGGTATTTCCTATTTACATACGAGTGGCTCATGTGAACACGTCTGCTGTGAGTGTGCGTGCGCACGCGTGTGAATGTGTCCTCGAGCTTTTCTTAGAAACAGCAGCTGTGGAGAGTATCATCCGATCCGCCAGCACTGATATTCCCAGAATGCCAAGATCAGTCTCTGATCCCAGTGGTGAGAATATTGCTGAGACCAAAGAGATAGACACACACACAAGAGGAAGTGGCATTCCACCATCTTTTCCAAAGGGCCAACTGCATTCAGCGGGGACATATTCTGCTGTAACACAGAGCTCAAGGGGACACTTATCCCTGTAACGCCTGGGACAGAATAACGAGCTCAGAGGATGCAGAGTCCCATAACATGGTTATTTAACACTCGACTGGAGATAACAGCAGTTTTTCAAAAAAAAGCCTCTGTCAGTCTATGTGCAACCAAAGAGGTGTTTACTTCCCATGCCGCCTCAATGAAACACAATACACGACAGCAACGATTCCACCCAGAATAAATATGCTCAGCATAGCAGAAAGGCATCTGAAATCGCTGGTTGTGTTGGACTAATGTTATATTATTTATATAATGTGTACAATGCCATTGTGGAGATTGTGTGATCCTTTCTAATTATTACAATTATAATGCACTTAAAACATACTGTATTTTAGGTATTAAGTGTGATAATGTAACCAGAATTGGGGGGTTTTTTTGGTGACATATGTAAATAATCTGCAGTTTGTTAGCACTGAAGTGGTGCAGTTTGCTGGATGCTGCAGTCCATCTGTAGGACAGTCTCTGCGTGGTGGGCTTCTGCATACTGCCTAGGGAGGAGAAAACAGTCAGGAGACCCCTAAAGACTCTGTAGGACATGCTAACTTGGGAGATTCACGAATGTACTGTTGGTGAGTTCTTGCTGAGGTGTCCTTTAGCCAAGTAGACCAGCTCCCATGTGTACTACGCTGCAAATGACCCTGATCGCAGACCTCACAGAGGGGAGGGGGGAGGAATCTCCTTTACAATCAAATAAAAAATGTCCATGAAATGAGAGAGAGCATTGAGCAGCATTGGAGATGTGAATTGATAGCAATACTGGAGAATGGGAACATGAAACAAGCGGACAGAGCGGGATAAGAGCAATGTGGAGCAGATGCACTACACTGAAAACGAGATGAATGGGAGGCAAAGGGAGCAGGGGATGAAGAGAGATGAGGAAGCAGTCTGCAGGGACTTTAAAGGTGAAGAGGGGTGAAGGAAGGCGGTGGAGGAAGGGAGAAGTGAAGAATTAGTGATGGAGAGGCTTGCAGCACAGTCTGTCTCCGGGCTTTTCAGCCGACGGCCGTGAAGAGAGGATTTGAGTGGAGCTACCAGTTTTTGAGCTGAGCGCTGCAGAAGCGGCCGGCCGCCCGGGGAGAAGGTGTGACACGATCATTAGCGCGTGACGGATGGCGGCGGGAGGCAGGGAGCGCCAGTACCCGCTACATCATCATCCATCTGCTGCTCTCACTGAAGCCTCCAGCCTCAGAGCCACCTACTCACAGGACACCTTTCTTCTCCAGCCAAAAGCTCATCTACACTGACACATAGGCAGGCCAGAGGGAAATATCCAAATGCTGCTTTAGATGGCCATTGTAAGCTAAACCAAGTTATATTAAAGTGCTTAAGCCAGTGCAAGCACGTCTGTAATGAAGACCATGAAGAAATCCATCTTTGAATAAGAGGGCTGTAATCATCAGCGGCTCTTTTTCTCTCATTTCACACTGAAGTTCACTGCTGAAGCTTATTTGCTTGGGTTCATTGTCCTACCCTCTGTACATGCAGACATTTATCTGTCCATTTTGCCACCTCTAAAGACACTCTGCTTTGCTTTGCTTTTCTATTTGCACGCTTCCATCTCTTGAAGAAAAAAAAAAAACAGGACTCATCCCTGCTTATTTGTGTTTGGTCTCTACGGCTGCAGCTGAATTTAAAAAGGGATTTCATGTTTTGTCCCTCAGCTCGGAGCTCATTAGGAAATGATTCAGTGGGAGACTTAAGCGGAGAGAGCAGGTCTCTCTGGTTTAAAATAATAATTGAGAATTTCGAGGCAAACTCAGAGTCTTCGATGCTTTGTTTACCCATAATCTGTACACGCTTTGCCCCTGAGTCTGCAACCGGGCAGGGTGTTTTCACTCTTTACTCACCAACATCTGTGTTCCTATACATTGTTGCATCCTGTGTACGTGCACCTTGAGCATTTGCAGCCGAATGATCTCCTTCCTGTGCAGGTTGTCTTATTTCTCCTTTTTCACGTCAAAATAAAACAGGGCATGAATTATTTCAACCTCCGCTCTAAGACAAGAACAGAAAGTAGGCTGCACAGTTGAAATTTAGGTTGCATCGTCCTTTGAGTCATCAGCACCTGGGCAGCCACAGCAGCCCCACTGCCGAAGTGACTTGTGGGTGCGACAGCTGTGTTGCTCTGCAGCTGAGCTCAAACCCGAGATGGGGAAAATACCTGCACACATACGACACAGTAGGGCTACTTCGCACAAAACTCACCATAAAACCAGCGCCACCTTGCTTGTGCCACAACGATCTCGAGTTTAAACGGCGTGCGGGCTAAAACAAACAGGTGTCATCTTCATGCACAACTTCGTGGCTTCCTGTTGACCCATATACCAGGACGGCGGTGCATGATCGGGCTTGTGCGATCTACTTTCGGGAAGGGACTCTCCTCCTTGGATGCCTGAATGCAGACAACCGATGGGAGACCGTGTCTGAGAGAGTGTGTGTCGCATTACCGTGACCCGGGCTAAGCTGACACACCGGGCTATTTTTACACCCGGGCAGGGAGTGAACCTCCTGCTCCGGGACTTCACCGTGCTGTCAGCTGCATGTGGAGAGCGGAGGACGGCGGGCGAAGGATACACAGCAGGGGCGCTGACATGCACTCAGTATTACGGTTACTAACAAAAAGAGACTTTTCTCTCTGACACGAGGGAGGAGGAGACTTAAATTACCTTAAAAGTCCCATCTCTACACCCGGACACACGCAAGCACCCAGAAATATAGAGAGAAGCAGCTGCCCTGAAAATCTGTTAAAATCCTGCCTGACCTTTTCCACCTGATTAACGCTGAACAAGCGAGAAAAATAAAGCCGTATTTCATTTACTGGCTGCTAAATTGTCATTCATTCAGCGGTGTCGCTAACGTTTCAGAGCCGGGGGGGGGGGGGGGGGGGGGGACGCGACCGATGGCTCCGAGGCGCAGTTAGCTTGTTAGATCCCCCGGTTCCCCCGTTTTCACGGGAGAGTTTCAGCGAGCTAAATTATAAATATTTGCTCAGCTTATCGTGTTCTTTATCGCCCCGACTCGTGGTCAGGTGTCATTAATATCAAAGTACAAGCGAGAGGGGACGGCGTTGAAAAAAACACCCTGAAAATACAGCAAGAAGCGTCGATGTCACCCGGCGGAGCGTCCGTCATCTTACCGTGAGGTGGTGGCTTCCTCCCGCTGTGGGCTTCTGCCGGTGGAGCCTACCGACCGACCGACCGACTGCTGTACACCCGATGTCTGTTGACTGCGAGGTCCGTCGCTCCTCCTCCGCCTTTTGCATGTCTCCGCCGGAGCAGGGGGAGCAGGAGGGGAGGAGTGGGGAGGGGGAGGAGGGGGAGGAGGAGGAGGAGGGCCGACAGTTCTGAACCCTGAGCCACGCGCCCACACACACGCGAGGTATGCACGAGAGCCGCCTTCCCAGCAGCCCACTCATCTCTATGCGTTTACCTGTCTCTCGCTCCAGTACCCTGCCGTCTGTCTCTCGGTCTTCCATTTCAGTTCAGCTCAATTAAATGTCCTTTAGCGCTGTAATTACCGCAACAACGGTCTTCAACGCTCGAGGGGACGTAACAAGAAATTCTATAGGTCTATCAAAGCTAAAAAAAACCCTCCTCTCATGCGGTGGAGCACATACTTCATTGTATCTACACTAAATCCGTGTGTACTTTACCATTTCATTACACTTCTATTGTACTTTTAACGAGGCTGCATTTATTTGACAGCTTTTATGGCTGCTTTACTTGTGAAGATTTTACACACACAACCTGTGATGCACAGTTATACATGAAACTTCCCATCAGTATATGAAGTAGCCTGGTTAAAATTAGCACCCCTCGACCACCTACAGCTGCAGTAAAATGCTGCCTACACAATCCACATAATATAGTATAATAGCATAGTAACACTCACAGGGGCCATTTTATGCATTGTGCGCACTTTCGCTTTCTTTTGCTTGACACATGAAGTGCATTTTGGTAATTATGTTTTTATCTAAGTGTCATTTTCAATGAAGGACTTCTACCCTTAATGAAGTATACTTACAGGCCTATTGTAGTAGGTTATTGCTGATTTTACTTTGAATACTTCTTCCACCACTGCCCTTATGTAATGGAAGCCCCCGTAGAATGAATGAACAAACACTGCACACACACTTACAAAGTCTCATCCGTTACCTGCAGACCTAACATTAATCCTGAGGATCAATAACTGTGTTTAGACACAAATTGTATGTTATTGTATTCTTTGTTAAAGAACTGTGCATGTCATATTCATTTCAGGTGCTATTTGTAGTCCATTTGGATATTCAATGAAAAAAAAACCCACCCACCCTTTGCTTTGAATACATACTGCAGAGAAACACCAAGTCATACTAACATATAAACATTTTATTGATTGCAAGAAGACACTGAGTCAAAAATATTGCAAAAGATAAACTGATCTCTTGGCTCTGGTCATGATTATATAAGTTTATACTGTCCAAATATATGGCGTATGGACTGTGCAGTTATGTAAAAAAAAAAAAATGCAATAGTGCTCCCATTCAAAACTGGATTTAAATTACAAATATGTTGAGACAAGGTGGCACATTAATGTATAGCCTTCTTTATGCTGAGAAAAGTCTGATTATTTTACCTCGAAGAACAGAAAATACATTTCTGTCTTCTTTTTATAGTCACTTCAGCGGCAGGTGACGGCTGCCCTTCACCCTCGTGCCTGTTTGCACTGGCCATGAGCGGTGGAAGATGGTGGAGCTAATTTTAGCAGCTTTATACACTGTGGGGTGGTTTTATATATATAAATGTGGGATATTTTATTGACTGATGCTTGACTGTAGTGGAGCAAAAAGTACAATGTTTCTGTCTAAAATTCAATGGAGCAGAAATAAAGGTATAGGTATACAAGCAAAGTACTTCAAAATTGTACTTAGTTATTTTCCACCAACAATTAACTAAGTAAATGACTCCTGTTCTCCATGTTTCAGTCTTTTCTGGGACAGGCGCAGGATTTTAGAAATGTAGAATCTCACCCACCTGAGAAATATTTGACCAGTCACCAAACATATGTGATAAAAATGCTAATTTTTAAAGTCACAATGTTAAAACAGTCAAATTTTAATACCTTTGATCTAAAAAATATCAGATTAATCTTTAAAAAAAAAAACAACATGTGTAATATGTATTACAGAGGACAGGACCTCAGTGGTAGCTGCAGCCCTGGCCAGGAGACAAGGTTGTTCTCTATCCCCATGTCTGTTTGCACTGAGCCCGTCCGAGTCATTAAGTCTTTTCTATCTTTGGTTTCTCCACACAGACACCCGTAATGAGATACCCTCTCATGGATGACGTCTTGTTCAATGACACCTGATATCTGTGCTGCAGCCAAGTCCATTTTCAAAATACTGAGGTCGCACAGTACGTCCAAGTCCAGTCATGGCTACAGCCCTGATTGCATCCCTCCTTTGCAAATATGATGAGTTGGGGCATTGGCCGGTTTAACCTTGGGGTCCTGGGGCAACAATTACCTGATGGGACCCTGTTAACTTCCCATTCCTTTCATATTTAGGGCACTTTCAGGCTTACCCTGTTTGGACTTCCAGACTTTTCAGGTCAGTCCAAACCAACATTACAGGTGTGAAAACATTTTCAGGATGCTTCTGACGTTTGGACCAATTACAGGAAGTTCTAGCAGGCGATCCTCACAACCGCAATAAGGAAAAACAAAATGAGCTGAGGCAGCACGCGGGGGGAGGAGGAGAGCAGATGTTTGACATTTGGTCTGTCTACTTTGGCTAGAAAAGAGAGATCAACTGAATTGAATTGACAGCACACAATCAGACACACACCTGTTTACAAACCCTTCAATTCTAAGAACAGGGAGCTGCAGCTCATGTCGGTGATGACGACAGCACGAAGGTGTCATGTATAGTTCATTAATGTGCTTGCATGAGTGCAATATAAAAGCATCACTAACCAGATCAAATGGACACAGTGTAGAGTTTCAGGTGTGAAAAACTTTGCTTTGAGATAATTTGATTAAACACATTAATTTAGAAATATGGATACGCGATTTGATAATAAAAACAGTTATTATAAATCTGGTTATTATGCTAGTCAAAACTGTTTTAGTCATTCATATTCCCATACAGATGTTTAACTTATTTGCAGTGAGCATGGAGAATTCTGGGATGCTTCATTTGTTTGGTGTTCAAGTCTTGAATTGGGGTCTTTTCTGGTTTAAAGATTGTTGGTTCGGTTTGGTCTGTACTACTTCTACTACATCTAAAATGAAGCTTGTTTCACAGTGGTTAAACAACTCATGCTGTTGTAGTGGGAGCAGTTGAGCTCCCACATTGTACATCATTAGAAAAATCTATGCCTTTAGTGTTATTATACACTGCTCTGAAAGAATCTCAAAGCAATGAAGGTTTGTTCTGGGCTATGGGTATGGTAATTCTTACTCCAATAGCTGCAAATCTGTCATTTCCATCACATTCACTTGTTAATGAGCTCTCACAGTTGAAAGACACTGGTATACGTGCTGTCAGCAACCTTCATCTGTATGTAACGTCTGCTTCTTTTGCTTAGTTGCAAGAGAAGTGTGGACTTCCCACGAATACAACTTAAGATTACAGCAAATCAGAAACTATGTGCACACCCACACAGCTACTCTTAAAAGGACTTCGCCTTCTGTTTTGGACACGTCTTGCCACATAAACAAGTGCTTTCAGTGTAATGATGTTTAACAATTCCTACAAAAGCAATCAAGACCAAATGAATGAACTGGAGAGGTCTGTGAGGAGATGGGAGAATCAAGTCTAGAGCAGATTCATTCTTATTCTATTAATTCTAGTCTCATTCAGTTCAAAGTCATTCACAGAATCCATTATTCAAAGACAAAATTACACAAGATATAACCCGAGATCTCCCATATGTGATAAATGTAGCCTGGAGGAGGCCACTACTTCACAGCTTCAACCTTTGTCCCAAGATGGAAAATTACTAGTCTGAACTTCTTAAAAGACCCTGTGAAGTAGTTAATATCTATACTGAACCAGTCCCTCTTTTAATAGTTTTGGGTAACTCAGAACTGATTTCAACACTACAACAAATTCTCTCTTATCGCTTAATCAGTGCTCAGAGTATTCATTTGATGTACTGCACGAAAAAGGAAGTCACCACCGTCAAATTATGTCCCGATGAATTAAACAGCACTGTACACCTTGACAGCATACGGCTCTTAATAAAGGACAGACTTTTAGGGTTTGATAAGATTTGGCAGCCTCTCATTTGTTACCTCAAGACCTCACATTAATCCAGAGGATCGAGACTTGTATTTAGATTTTATGTTATTTGGTGTTTTTATTTAAAAACTGTGAATGTCACTCACTTTTCTCTTTTACTGCTGGTATATCCATTTTAAAACTTTCTATAACAAGCCGTGAGCGAGAATAATGTACGGATGCACCAGTAGCAATAAGTTAATATTATTTTATTGACATGAAAATGTAGAGTGAAAAGTATTTAGTTGTATATATGTGCAACAGGCAACCGTTTGTACATACTTGTGTCCCATAGGGGCAAACAAAATCACCCAAGACTCGATGTTATAACCACAAACTCCAGAGATGACTGAGCGCAGGCATCAGGATGTGCGTCATTCAAAAGCTAGCAGACATTGCTGTGTGTGTGCATCACAGCTCTCTCGCTCTCTCTCTCTCTCTCCACACATTCACTTTCACATTCACACCGGGTCGTCATGATTTAATAACACTTCACCGACTTACAAGGAACGATTTTACATCATGCTCAACACAAATGCAGCAAAATCAAATTGGCAGACTTTTTGTTTTTTTTATTCACTTAAGCAAGTCATCCACAGACAACTGGTGTGCGTATAATCACAAATGTGTCCTGAAAGGTGGCCTATGACAGAAACACACACGCACACACACGCACACACACACACACACACACACACACACACACACACACACACACACACACACACACACACACCTGCTGTCTGCTGGTTCTGGCAGTATGGCTGGCATGTGTGCACACAGGACAGAGACTCAGTGGCGTTTCCCGTTGCGCGTGCACAGAAATACCGCCATGGTTGTGGCTTGTTATATAAACACACCTCATTAGAAAGTGCACAGCTGACAGTGTGTGTGTGTGTGTGTGTGTGTGTGTGTGTGTGTGTGTGTGTGTCATACTGTTACATCAGTTCCAGAGCCTTGCTGAGGTGCAGGGATGTCTGTTTAAAGACCTTACTGGAACTGGAATTAGACCGGCCCTCCTCCACCATGTCACCATTTGTTCGCTGGATGGACTTCGAGTGTATCTGAGTTACTTAAAGTTCAGGATTAACTTAAAAAGCTTTTTTTTTTTTTTTAAATTTCCCATGGTATGCTATCTGAAAGAATAGTTTGACATTTTGGGAAATATGCTCAGTTGCTGATACTGATACTAGCAGGAGCCAGCAGCCTGTTAGCTTAGCTTAGCTTAGCTTAGCAGAAAGCGCTTGCAGGGGAAAAGTTTAAAACCAGCACCTCTAAAGTGCACTAATTAGCACGTTATATGTCGGTTGTTTAATCTATAAATAGATCAAAGTGTAAAAACAACAATCTGTCATTTAACAAGGTGTTATGCGTTTGATTTTTCATAGCTGGGAGCAGTAACTTTTCTGAATCCTCACTGGTTACCTGGCACATGACGCCTTGTAAAATGGCAAATTTTTGCTTAAGCTTCATATTTACCACACAAACAGCTTATTTCCTAAAATGTCAAACTTACTACCTACCAACTGGAAAGTTACTAGTTGTATGGGTGTTGTTTGATTACTAACAGAGGGCCACAGTTTTTATTTACCATGACGTCACCGCTCGAGTAACTTACACCATTACTCATGAATCTGCCCGTGCAGACATAGCTATCCCCTTTGATCATCAGTGTGTGTAAATGTCTGTGTGTGCATGTGTGTACAAGAGATCGAGTGACACCTCAACAAGTGAAGCTCATAAATATTAATAGGGGCCTCATGAATATTCAGAGAGTAGGCTATGAATATTTAAACTATGATGGAGCATGTGGCCGGGTGACTAGACAGCCACAGACAAGAAACAGACAAATAGACCTCCTCCTTTGCTTCTTACCCTCAGTGAGATGCAGCAGCGCAGACTTTCTTTTAGGCTTCATTAATACTAATTAAGAATACATAATTTTTAGGATTCTGTTTTCATGTGAACTATGGCTCAGGGTAAGAATAATAGTCTTCATGATGTTTTGCAACAGATTTCCAGCTTCTCTATTCAAATGAGGCAAACCTGCTGAGTGGAGGCTTCCTAATTCTAACGCTGCACACTTCTCGAATTATTAAGATTATGTGGAAACACGGATGGAAAATGTAGTGCTAATAAAGATACTGTACATTTCAACAAAGTTACATTTAAACATAATATTTTAACATGCTGCTGCTACTTTGACTCAGTGTCTTCTTTATTTCACTTTCCGTTATTCTATTTATATTTCACTCATTGTATTTAACTACACTCGGTTAGTCATCATCTACTTTTACACTGTACATGCTAAACACCTTCTTTCTATTTGTACAGGCTCTTTCTGCTGTATACACTATTTATTGGTTTGTGCCCAAATTATAGTTACATTACTGTCATCATAGTTGCATTTACTGATAAAGTAGATTTTATATATCACTACCCCATATGTTTATTGTTCATTCTGCAGATTTCTTTATCTTTATGCAGATACACTTTAAGCTCTGTTTGTGCTCTCTGGTTTGATGCTAAACAGCATTTTTTGTCCTGGTACTGCAACGGCTATGGGTTGAATCTAATCTAATCTTTTGATGTGAAATATCTTCGATTATATATTATGCATGAAAGAAAATTTGAATCCCTATGATAAAGCATCATGAATGCTGGTGTCAGAAAGCCTATTACTAAAAAAGGATTGGAAAAGTAAAAAAAAAAAAAGTAACTTATGCTTAATAGAGTTTTAGTGAATGCTGTCACTATAATATCATACCAAAACAGTTCACATAGAAATATCATTAGTATCAAGTATGGGCTGTCCCAGTAGCTCACCTGGTAGAGTGTGTACTTTACTGCATGTCACCCCCCTTCTCTCTCTTCTCTCCTCCCTGCCTTTCCTGTCTCTCTCCAGCTGGCACTATCACAAATAAAGCAGAAATATATTTATATATATAAACACAGTATATTTCTATGCATGTTAATACCCCTACAGGAACTAATTGTATATGGCAAACAGTGAAAGATCCTCCAAACAGGTTACATCTTAAAATATTGTATGATCCACCAAGAGTCACAATTCTGCATCACAACAGGGTTTACATTAGTAACACAGATATCACAGTTCTCATTGGTAGGATGCAGGCAGATGTCACTGCCGTTTTGCATCATAAGCGGAGAATTTGCTTGCAAACGTATCTAAAGCTGCTGAAACTGTTAACAAAGTCGCTGCAGGGACTGCAGAAGGAGTAAAATATAGGGTAATGTGTGGACCCCCCTGAGAGAGTTTCGGTGGTACAATTCACTGATTTCTTGAGGATTGACTGTCCTAATTAGAGGCATCACTTGCTGCTTCATTTCCCACCCACAATAGAAATAAACCTTGCACCTCATTCGATGGGGTTCCTGTGAAAACACCTTTACGCAGTGCCATGTGGTCGAAACTGCACCTTTGTCTGGGGGGCACCTGAGGTAAAAGACAACAGGCCCTGATGTAACCCCCGAGGGAAAGCGGATGATGAATTTAGATGCAGTGCGTCAGCAGTCAGAATTACAAAACTATGAGCACGGTGAGGAATAATACGGGTTCAAACGTGGGTTGGGCTGAGAGTGCGCACTCAGATTGTGCCAGCGCACAGCTAAAACAGTAGGGAGCCCGGGAGGAGTGGGGTGAAGGGACGATCAGTATGAAGAATCCACCCGACTGGTTTTATTTTCTGATCAATGAGAGTGACTCACTGTGGATCACCCTCCGCTGCATGGAAATCATCCAGGATGGCTTTGTGCTCTGTGGACAAGGCTCAAACTCGATGTGCGTAAATGTGGCCACCTACACACGCGCGCGCGCATACTCTCTATCAGAATGTTTAAGAAAATGTGTGTGAAGGTGAAGGAAGTGCACCTGTTCAGTAATAGACCTCAGCAGTGCGATGGCTGTGTGGGTTTGTGGTCTATAACGGATGTTTGACAGGCTGATGAGCTCTGGCACTCACACACAGCTTCCTCCACACATTCTACCCTCCTCTGCCTGTCTTCTCATCTCTTTAGGCGGTGGGCGTAAACTCCCTCCTTTTCTTCCTAAACGCCGTCTTTCCACTCTTTTCCCTCCTGCTCCTCCAATCCCTCTATGCATGTTGTTTTTGCTGATTGCGAGCTTGACAGGTCTTCAGAGAGAGAAACGCAGAGGGAGAGGAATCAAACAATCTCCTCAATTAGACAGCCCACACAAACGCACGTCTGAACTCTATACCATCTTCATCAGTTGTCGCAGTTTTCATCTTTCAGTCGCAGACACCTTTGTTCCCTAGTTGAAAACACACTGTTCACAACAAAGGCAGAGAAAACCATTTAGCTTTGAAGAACAGAAAGCCGCGACAAGCTTTTAAGGTTTATTTGCATCGAGAGGAGGGAGTCTCTCTGCTTTCTCTCCTTTAATTGACCCATCAGTTTGCCTGAAATTTGCAAAAGGCTGCGCAGCGGCCACTGATGTGAGGGCATTCACAATGCAAATGGCTGATTTGGTTATAAGATTTAATATAATCTCACATTTAAAGGGCAAAAATTCAGCAGTTTAAATGCAATTAGCCAGGAAAGGGGAGATGAGGAAGTCGCTGTTATGTTCCAGCGCCGTGCAATAATTACGCCTACTAACTTCAAATGAAAAGATTTCTGATGTAAGGAGCAATAAGACTGCGCGTAACCAGGACGCGCGGAGCACACGCAGCCTCTTTGGTCTTATGTCACCAACCAGACTTTCAGCTGTCAGTGAGAGCTGATGACTAAATGTCAACGAAACGCACATCATCTGAGGGTGCTGCGCGCGCGCACACACACACACACACACACACACACACACACACACACACACACACACACACACACACACACACACACACACACACACACACACACACACACACACACACAGTGAAGAGGAAGTAAGACACAGGAAGCGAAGAGGTAGCGAGACAGATGAAGTCCGTTCAGGACCTCCGGACGGTCAACAACGGGATGAGTCAATACTGTAGTAATACTGCGGTGCACTGCAGCATACCTGGAGGGGCTCAGACCTGTTGATGCAATCAGTGGTGGATGTCTCGAGTTTTCTCTTTGCTCCCATCTGTCTCCTCTCCACTTGGCTGTCAACCTCGCTCACAGCCCCCCCCCATCTTTCCTCCCACAACTCCTGCCGTCCCCTTTCCTCTCTCCTCTCCTCTCTCATTATGTACGTCGCTGAGAAAAGAAAACGCCGGTTCTGCAAAAGTCAGTTCTTGGAGATGATGAAGAAGAAAGAATCAGTCTTATTTTCACACCAGTCACACCATCTGAACATGCTGTTTTTCCTAGTCATGCTTTCTCTTGCTCTCCTGATTGCATCTTCACCGTGCTTGTATGTTGCCTGAGTCTGTCTAACGCGCTGCATGCTAATAGTTCCACCGATTTACTACTAAAACGTGCATTCCTATTGAATGCATCTTTTGGGTCCAGAAGCTCCCTTATACAATTTCAGCTCAAGTATAAAAACAAACAGGTTGACGTGTGAGAGATTTTCGCCAGTCAGCAGTGATAAACTTTGTTTCTGGCTCCATTTTCCCCCCTCATCCATCTCCTTTTTCTTTCTTTTCCACACACGCACATACATCCTCCTCCTCCCTTGCTTCTCCCGTCCTCAGGAACTCAATCTTTTCCCTCCCACCTTCCAAAACCTTCTCATTCCTTCCCTCCCTCCTTCCTTCCTTCTAATTCTCTTAATCATTTCCTCCATTTATCACTCTCTCTTTGTCCGCATCCTGACTCTCATCCTGTATCATTGACCTGGATGCCTCTGAGCCTGTTCTCTCAGCCGTGGGCATCATGACCATAAGCTGAGTCGCGAGGCTATTTATATTTGTTCCTAATGAGGTGAGATTTCTCTCCGCCATAGCAACAGTCTCTATGGATACCCTGCACTTGGATACCAGATCCCATCCTGTTTTAAATGTCTTATTATGGGCTGCGCCATCCCCCGTGTATCGTAGCCTAATTAATTCTGAATTATCGCCCTTCGTTGTGTGAACGGCGCAGAAATGCCCCCAAATTAACGCCAAGATGACGGCATCAGCACAAGTTTACGTCAAAAACACAGATTGGAGTTCACCGGTCAATATGCAGCATCAAGTAGATCAATAGGCTATTAAAGCACTTAGGCGTGATACCTGATGCTCGGCTCAGTGTTTTAAATGGTCTACTACTGCAAAAAGCAGGAGGGAGCGGAGGCCACTACAGGTGCTCTTATTATTTGATCTGAAACACGCACACAAGAGGAGCTGCCTGTCTCCTGCGCGGTGTGAGGGGCTGATGGGTGTGCTATTGATCAGGTCTGAGCCAAGTGAGGAGCTGTTTGCACCACAAGACCCAGGCAGCCGAGCTCAGATCATTAGAGGAGCTCTGTGCCGCCTGGGTCACGCAGGTGTTGAGACCCGCCATCTCATTTCCTGCCACAAAGCGAGACAACCAATCAATAAAGAGGCAGAGCTGCAGCTTCTGGAGAAAGCCACAGCGGTGAGAACACACACATATATACACACACACATATGCATGGTCTATGTGCCTTTGTATTTACAGTAAGACTTGGAAATGTTCCCTCCTTTCTCCTGATGACAGACGCTCTGAGACAGCTGCATGCACATGTACTCACACAGGTACACACACAAACACACACATACCCTGACAGGTGCTGCATTGTTATGGCATGTCCAACTTTGGCAGCTTGTTTTCCTCAGACCTCTCACCCTGTGTGATGACTCAGAGACGGGGAGATGAAAGG
Organism: Chaetodon trifascialis; assembly: GCF_039877785.1. Taxonomy (NCBI): domain Eukaryota; kingdom Metazoa; phylum Chordata; class Actinopteri; order Chaetodontiformes; family Chaetodontidae; genus Chaetodon; species Chaetodon trifascialis. The sequence goes on along the minus strand of NC_092072.1, from coordinate 12,591,568 downwards.
AGAGGCAGGGACGGGGGGCGGAGGAGAGGAGTGGTGGTCTCTGACAGGAGGGGATAGAGTGCCTGAGATAGCTTGAGCGTAAGAAGGTTAAGTAAATCATATCATTAATGCTATGTTAAGAGATTGCTTTGACCTCTGCTTGGCTGTCTGCATATGCAAGTGTGTGTGTATGTGTCTGGCCTTTGTCCCACTACAGCAGGTGGCAGCAATGACGTTCGTCTTCTTCCCGCCAGCACACACACACACACACACACACACACACACACACACACACACACACACACACACACACACACACACACACACACACACACACACACACACACACACACACACACACACACACACACACACACTTTCTCTCTGCCGCTGTGTGCTCTCCAATGTCAGTCCCTCTAGATTCTATCGTGCTTGAAATTCACTCATCATATCGGGTGGCCTCACTGTGCCGCTTTCTGACACAAGTGCGTGCACGCATGCAAAGACACCCACGCACGCATGCCGGAACACAGCGTGGTGGACTGACTTGATTATACAAGCGGAGCAGCTCAACCTGACAGAGGAACAAGCACCAAAAAGGAAACACGAAAAGAATATAAAAGGCTTATTTGCCCATGTTGTATAAGCATGTTTCATCTTCCCACTCTCGCCTACCCTCACCCACACAGGTTAGATCCAATAGCTGGTGCCAGGCCTCTCCATCTTGCAACACAAACATCTCTGTGTGAAGGAATATTGCAGTGGAGTTCTTTTTCATAATCTCTTCCCTCTACACCCACACATGCACATAGTGAGGGGGTGAGAGGGAGACGGGGGTAAAAAGGGGAGCTGGTAGAAGAAAATGAAAAGAGAAGAGGTGAGGGGGGCGGTGAGGAAGAGAGAGAGAAGTGCTCATGAGAGCCAGGAGGTAGTTGTTATAGTAACTGAGTCTCTATACCTGTCAATCAGAGCTATTTCAGGCATCTCGCCTCTATGGGAAAAAAAAGCGAAAAACGTACATACAGGGCCAGAGAGCTGTTTTGCTGAGGGAAAATTATCAACCAACGCACATGCACTGATACTGGCAACTTGTAAGCTGTTAGACTGATCAAATTAACACCGTAAATGAGATTTCAGCACTCCGTCATTCTTACTTTTTCAAGATTCTCACATTTCTTCCTCACTTTATGAAATGAAGTCGAAAAGCAAGACGACAGCCACGGCATCTGAGCACTGTGCTGCACCAAAGGAGGATTATCGCAGATTTTTTATTATTTTTTTTAATTACACCACAATGAAATCACTAGAAACAGGCCTGTGCTTCATACCCTTGTTAGTCTGATGCACCTTGATCAGTTCTGTCTGAAGTCAAGCACCCCCTCACCCACACCACCCATCATGTTTCTCATTTGTTCCAGTTGATTTTGAACTGGATGATATTTAACAGCATCACTTAATACAATTGGATATAATTTCAATATTTCATACACCTGAGCTGCCAGTGTTTGGTCGGTTGTGTATTGTTATGGTGGCACACTTAGAGTGGCAGAAGCTGGATGTTTCCATCGTGTATCCATTACTGTTAGCTATATATTATAGCCCTGATTTAACCAATAATTAGCGATTTATTTCATCCATTTATCCAAAACTTTTTCTCTGACCAGTTAGCTAAAAGTAACGGATCCATTATTTTTATGTATTTCAACCATTTTGTCCAGTAGGTTTAGAATTTTTCCATCCATCCATTATCTATACCGCCTATCCCTTTCGGGGTTGCGGGGGGCTGGAGCCTATCCCAGCTACAATGGGCGAGAGGCGGGGTACACCCTGAACCGGTCGCCAGCCGATTGCAGGGCCACATGAAAGGACAAACAAACATTCACACTCACACCTACGGACAATTTAGAGTCATCAATTAACCTAATGAGCATGTTTTTGGTCTGTGGGAGGAAGCCGGAGTACCCGGAAAGAACACGGGAAGAACATGCAAACTTCACACAGAAAGGCCCTGCCTGACCCGGGGATCGAACCGGCAACCTTCTTGCTGTGAGGCACCCGCACTACCTGCTGCGCCACCGTGCAGCCCGTTTAGAATTTTTACCATTACTAATTTACTTTTAGCTATCCTGACCATTTATTCTTTACCTTTAGCTGTTGCTACTTTTAGCTTGCTAGGTTAACTGATTTGACTGTTTGTCGATTACTTTTAGCGAGCTACTTCAATTGTTATACATTTATTACTTTTAGCCCACACTTTCAGCCATTTATCCATTACTTTAACTAACATTATTTCAACCTTTATTTTTAGCTCACTACTGGTAAACTGTTCCAGCCATTCAATTGCTTACTTTTAAATATTTCAGGTTTAGGGTTAGGGTCCATTAACACATTGTTTTGCACTGCTGTGATTTTCTATGTTTCATCATCTTGCCATTACATCTGTGCAATATTACACATTTTCTTCAATATTAAATATTTATCTTTTTTGCATTAAGTCTATGCATATACATATTTTTCTTTTTATATACTGTGTTACATATATTTTGTAAAAACACTGGACTTAAACCATGCGCAATTATTTTTAGTTAGCCATTTCAACGATTTATCTTATCTTAGACTTCTTAGCTTTCTTGCTAACTAGCGTTCATACACTCAGTCATAGCACCTTGCAATCAGGTGATAAAAGGTGAGTCAAAGCGTCACTATATGTTTTAATCCTTCCATTTCTGGTTTAAATTAGGTGATCTACAGTTACTCCACATCTTTACATGCACCCTCCTGGCAAATGCGGATGTAGAATCATGGTATGAGAGAATGTTTCCTTAATCTGTGTAATTATCAACTTCATAGCCAGAGAAAACACTTGATTCAGCCCTATTGCAGACAAAAACATGGTGAGGAGGAGCGAAAAGCAAGGAGAGAAAAGTGGGGGAGTAAGAATAGTGTGAGCACCAATATGGCTGAGTGCTGAGTTTGGGAGCCATTAGGCAGAAGGTAATTAATACCTGTCACCGCAGTGCTCTGTTCGCTGCCTTTATTCTGTTTCAGACCAATTAAAATATGACACTCCTCTGGTGGAGAACGTCTTGTTAAAATTAAGCGCCTGAGACGCACAGACACCTTTGATAAACACATCCAGAGCTACAATTGGCTTTGGCAGCAACGGCATGCTGTATAGATAGATGGAGGGGGAGGGAGAGACACATGGCTGTGTGTGTGTGTGTGTGTGTGTGTGTGTGTGTGTGTGTGTGTGTTGTGTCACTCCCAGTAAGAGATGTGAGCTGTTAGATCTGATTAAAAGTGCATATCCTTCCTTGTGAGTTTCACTCTCAAGCACACACATGCTCACTGTAGACTGACGTGATGTTATGAGACATTTATGAGCCAAGAGATACTGACCAGTGAAGACAACTCAGTGCCAACGATTTGCGGCTTGGACAGCAAGGACAGACGAATGGTAAGCAAAAACAGACGAGCCAGGGGAGAGGGGGAAAAAAATGGAGGCGAGAGCAGCTGAGGATATAAAAAGACAGGTGGTATTACAAAAAAAAAAAGCTTAGCAGCAAAGGAAAAATATGATGAAGAGAGTCTGATAGGAAGGAAAACAAAGGATGGGAGAGCGCTTGGGGAAAATGAAGTGAAATATGGTGTTTTTTTTTTTTTTTAAAGAGTTGAGCTGAGAGGAACTCGAGAAGACAGATTAGATGGAAAGAAGAGAGGGGAAAATGGAGAGAAGTAGAGTGATGGATGCAGGCAGGGGACCAGCAGCTCTCTGCCAACATCTCCATGCATCCTTCCAGACATCACACTGCGCTGCCATCTGCCTCCCTGCCACACACACACACACACACACACACACACACACACACACACACACACACACACACACACACACACACACACACACACACACACACACACACACACACACACACACACACACACACACACACACACACAGGGAGGAGATATGTGAAATCATTAGCGTCTCCTGACACTGAATAAATATCTGGGGATGAAATCTGTCTGTGGAGAAATCACCTGCGGGGAAATATGATTGGATGAGATCACGACCTCACTGGAACGTAATTTGCATGTCATCTAAATGGGATCTGCCCCCAGTGCTTGGGAGGTCAAAAGGCGTCCGATTAGTCGGATGGCGCAACTCACTCCCTGATTGGCTGAAAGGAGCAACAATGGCGAGTGAACTGCTGCTCGGCAGCTGCTCCCTGTGTGAGCTGCAGGACTGCCCTCTTCTGGCTGCTCTACAAATCTCCAGTTTGACAAACGCAAGGCACAATCAGGACGTCCAACATTTGAAGACAGACAAATTCTGGCTGGCAGTTGTTTTTAATCACATTAGAGCTGAGGAATAAAAATAAACACAAAGAGCATGAGAGTGCAGCACACAGAGTGTCTCGGTTAACCACGTACAGAGTCTTATTTATACATATATTTATATAATAGAATCATTTCTCCCACTTGTACAGCCTCTGATTGTAACACAGAAATATACCAACATTCCCTGGGTGAGCGAGAGAGAAGAGAAAAAGAGCGAAAGAAAAAGAGCAGAACTCTCAACAGTCTTCATCTACATTAGAAAACCTACAGGCCATTCGTTTTTATAGGTTTGTACATCAGCGAGGCATCAGTATTCATTATAAAAATAGGAATATAGTTGATATAGAAGCACTGGGGTTGATTGAGTGGGTGGGGGAGCAAGGATGCGGCTGTGCCCTCTCGTCAGTGGCATGACTAGTAATGACCACCCATCTTCCCACCCAACACACACCCAAACCAGGAAACAACCTCAGATTCTGTGCGCCTCCATGAGTGTTGTACAGCAGTCCAGCCCAGACAAGGTCAGTTATCAGTGGAAACCAGTTAGGGTTTAAATTAAACCATTAGAAAATGAGTACATAAAAAATAACCTTACAGGCAGGAGGTGGGGTTAGTGCATCGGTGAGAGTTGGTAGTTTAGGAAAAGTGCCGTCAGACCTCAGAAAACATGAAAACAGAACCTAGAATGATCGAGAAAGGGAGGGTGAGATGAAAAGGAGAGAGGAATAAGATGGCAAAGTAATCAAAGGTCTCAGAGAGAAGTGCGAAGCAGCTGTGAGGTCGCCCTTCAGTTGGGATTTTTTAGCCGCTGTTAGTGAGAGAACAGAAAAAATAGTTGGGGGGTGGGGGGCTAATGGAGATGAAGTGTTATTGCTGGGGGTATTTTTTTATTTGGTGTTAACTGGTGAGAAGAGGAGAGTTATTGCTGAGGGTAGTAGGGCTGCTGCTGAGGGGGTTGCTGGGGGTAGCCAGGGTAGGGCTGTCCGGCAGGAGGGGCTGCTGGGTAGCCGCCCTGTCCTGGAGTGGCCTGGTAGGGCATGTAGGGCATGTTGGGCATGTTGTACTGGCCGTAAGCATACGGATTGTAGCCCATGGGCATCTGGAAGTACCTGCGAGGACAGAAAAAATAAGTGTGACAATGTCGAACTATTCTTTTGATTTATTGCAAGAATCTGAGGCATTGATGGCTCGAGGGGTTGTTTGATTTAGTTGCTTTTATCATGTAAATTTTAAGAGGAAGAAGGAGGATGAAATCACGTTCAGTAAATCCTGACATCAACACACTAAATAATGTGGATCAGCTTGTGCTGTGATGACTCACCCTGGATAGCCCTGGTAGCTGGGATAAGGTGGTCCCTGGGCCTGGGATGGTGGGGCCATAGGTGGTGGGTTGCTGGTGGGAGGGCCAGTTGGTGGTGCGTTGGTGGGAGTGGTGGATGCTGCCGGAGGCGTGAAGGTTGGTGGAGGAGGCCTGGCTGGGGGCTGGGGCTTCGCCTGGGGCTGCTGCTGGGCCTGTGGAGACTGCAGGTAGAGAGAGATCAATATGTACCCGTCATCCTCACATCTGCTGCGGTGGCATTCATTGTTGGGTTTTGTGAGGGGCTGCTTACAAAGACGGTCCTGGGTGCCGGGGTTGGGCCGCCAGCGGGGGCAGCTGGGGTGCTCTGATAGGCAGGGACGTTGAAGGACGGAGCACTGGGCTCTCGGGCGATGCTCTGCTGCAGCTCTCTGAAACAACAATTCAAACAGTGACTTTGCTGCAGTGTTTCCTTTGTATTCATGCATTTATGAACTCTTATCAACCCTAACCCACGGGGATATGTGACAATCATAATGAGAACAACAAGTATTCTTATATTAGCCTAGAGTGTTAAAAATCAATATCAGACTACACACTAAAAACAAAACCTGAAAGCCAATCAGACAGACAAAAAGCAGGAAAGCTCATACTTAAGCAGTTCATCCCGCTCGGTCTTGCGAGCGAAAACGATGTCGCTGCATTTGTTCTGGAACTTAAGCAGGATTTCTGTCAAGTCGTTGTAGAACTGATGAGGGAGAAACAAGAGGGGACAAAAATAAATCACCCAGCCTGCAAACCACCTTGATGCACAAAAAAAACAAAGCGAATAAAAGTAGAACGTTTCTGACATGACGTGCGTTCCTGCAGCGCAGCTCATCGCCGCCGAGGCACGTGCGTGCCGGCGTGTTGTGCTGACTGAGTACCTTGGTGCCTTCGCGCAAGTTGCTGCTGATCTCGACGTAGCTGTCATGGGCTGAAGCCAGCTTCTTCAGCACCTCCTCCCTCTGGTTGGCCTCCGTGTTGGACTGCTTCAGACTGCTGAACTCCTGGTGGGAAGTCTGGAAGAGGATCACAGGTTGAGAAGACGGATCACCGGTTGAGGAGGTTAAGCGCTGACAACTCTTGGAACACAAATATATTTATTCCCAGTGAACTATGAATTATTTCTTCACACACACAGACACAAAATGGCACTTTGCCATTCAGAGGGCGAACTGGGTTTCACTCACTTTTCAGACCTGTGTGTTCTGCTTGCATGTGTTTTTTTTTTGATGTAAGTACTTCTTTGATTCCAGTACAGAAGAGGGTCAAACATTACTGCTGCCTACAGAACACTCTGTGTTGACAGATGACCTGATCAAAACATCTTTTATTTCTAAATCACTATTTTGTTTCTGAAATACAACGATCAATCTCTCCAAACGCCGAGCGTCTCTGTGTACCTGAACTTGTCCCAGCAGCTCTTCCTGTGAGCGCAGGCTGGCCTGTACCCTCTGGTTGTAGGCGCCGTACAACTGGTCGAGCTGGGAGACCGACAACTGCTCCTCGTTGATGGCCCCGTCCTGGGCGAGCGCCGTCAGGAAGCAAGTTGACATGTCAAAGGTCACGCCCTTGATCTCTCCCTCCAGGGTCTCCCTCTCCTTCTTGATCTCGTCCAGCTGGCTGAGCTGGGAGCGCAGCACGTTCACGACCTGGGTGAAAGTGGAGAACAGGGACACTGTAAAAGCTGTGGAGTTGGACATGCATGCACATCTCCTCTTCTTCATTTCTTTCTACGCTACATGAACGCCTGACCTCTTGCCTTGACAATGACCGCAATATATATGTTTTCCACTTCATGAACATGAACGCAGTGTAGCCGTGGAGAGACACGCACTTCTTCCTCGCTCTTTCCAAGTTCTGCTTGCTTAGTTATTTAAGTTCCCCAGTGACACACGATGCAAAGTCAGCAAACAGAATGAAAAATGGAGCTACTGTGGGGAGGTGGGACAGGGCTATAAAGCACACAATGTCCACTGGGTGTTGTGTGCAGCAGCAGTCTGTGTACAGTACGCTGGATGTGTGTTTATGTGGCACACAAAATACCTCGAAAAACTAACCATAACCATAAAAAGTGACGTTTTACATCATCTGGCCATGCAGACAAAGATATAAAGACATCATTAGAGGTGGACAGACCTCGCTGCCCTGCAGTGTCTTGGTCGGGTTGGCGGATGGGATGGCAGCATTGAGCTCGTTCTCTGGTTTGCAAAGCAGGGTGATCATCTCACAGTGGGTGTTGTAGCGGTCCTTCACGACCTGGTCCGCCTGTACGGCCTTGTCCAAGATGTTGCGGAAGTTAGCTCCCTCTGGGGGAGAGAAGGGAGGGAGGGAGGTAAGGTTAGAGGGGACAAGAGAGAAGGAGGAGGGAAAGAGGAGGAGAGTAGGAGCATTGCCAACAGTGGATGACATGGAGACAAAAACAAGCTTAGATGACTTAACAAGAAGGACATGTTTTCAGTGTGTGTGTGTGTGTGTGTGTGTGTGTGTGTGTGTGTGTGTACCTGCACGGAGGGGCTTGTATAGGTCTCCAGAGGGGGTTCTGTTCCAGCGCTGGTTGAACTTGCCTCTCAGCTCATTGTCTGTCGTCTCTTCGTCGTCCAGCATCTTCAGAGACTGAAGACAGCACACAAACATTAGATCTCAGATGATTCCACTTTCATGGTGAATTTGTGAGTCGAGTGCAAGTGCGATCTGATTTTCAGAACACGGAGTATAATGACCGGAATTACCAATTACTTTTACCGAATGTGTTCAGTTTTCTTTTGTTCGACTCAAATGATTGTTTCAGCATTTTCATTTTCACTTACGGATCTTTTTTACAACACAACTGTCTACTTTTTTGGGGGGAAACGGGGACATTTTGGTGCAGACTTTTCAATTCTGCCAACAAACTTGGAAGCAGTTTGTGTTTTATGTTTTTACTCCCGTCTGTTTATTTGTTTGTCAGCAAGATGTCTAAAAAAACGGGTTGGCTGAAGTTGGGGTACAGACAGTCCTTGGCCAAAAGATCAGTGGATTAGATTTCAGTGATGATCCTGATCTGGGATTTCCGCCATAAGGGATTTTTTTTGTTTTAGTTTCATGTGTTCTTCTGGTAATGGTGGAAGGAAAGTCCAACCCTCAGGACGCCCAAATCAGCTGCTAAACAGCACTTCATTCATATGCTACTTGACAAACAAGCTGTTATGAAGGCTGTAGTTCTGAAAGCGTCCTCTTTACTTTTTAAACTGAGTCATGGTTATGCTTCAGACAGAGGTCAGATCACTGGTTATAGGATCTACAAAGTGCAGTATCATATGTATAATTCAGCGCGTTTGTGTGTGTGCCCAACCTCGTCCAGGATCTCTCTGTTGCGGGTCAGAAGCTCAGGCAGGTCTCTGATTAGCTGCTCGATGCTCTGCAGTCCTCCCTGCTGAACGATGGACCGGGACTTCTCAGCAATGGATTGTGGGATGGAGTCTCCTGACAGATCCTCCAGAGCAGCTGGGAGGTTTAGAGATGCCAAAACCCTAATGGGCAGTTACACATCATCTGTCAGCTGTTATGGTCTGCAAACATATACTTGTGCCTCGTCACCATGACAATTATAGATTCTGAGTCTCATCATGTTGGAAAATAAACAAAGTTATGTAACTATATTTCAAAAGATGAAGTAGAGCAAAGACTATTTTACTCTTACTAAAATTGCTAACCTCTTAGTAGCATCATCACATAGTGTGATATAAGTATGTACCTGCTATTAAGGGCACAACAACAAAAACACAAGTGCTTGCAATGGACACTTTAATGGTGCCGAGCACATTATTATCTTATGAATTTTTAATAAATCCATCCATGCACGGAGACGCAAGTACTCACGGACATGTTCATGGGAAGACAATCTGAGTGGGGTCGTACATATAGACAGAGGACAGCATACCCGTTGCAGAGGTTGGTGGCCTCCCTCATCGTTCCCACCAGTCTGTTAACAGTCTCAGCCTTCCTCTGGCTGTAAATGGTCATGGACTGCTGCACCGCCATGGGGACCATCTTCTCAAACAAATCTGAAGAGAAAGGAACAACGAAAACAACTAATTAAACAACCAGAAAATCAAAAACAAACCAGGCAGAGCCTGTCTGAAGTTATATGGTTTATGTGCTGCAATGAGAGACGTCTAACTCTTGACAAGTAAGTGAATAAGATACTTGGCTTTTTGTCTTGACAGTAAGAACCATTTTGAGCGGGAGTCGGTCTCACCTGTGAACTTCTGGCTGAGTGGAGGCGTGATGGCGGTGGCTCTGACCAGCGCTGCCTTGCCGATGTGCTCCAGATCCTTGACCTCAGGCACGCGGTCGTGGTAGATAAAGTCATTGTCTTTTTTGGCTGCAGCGAGGGCTCGGTTGATCTTGTCACTCAGGTCCTTAACGCTCACGTATTCGTCGTAGCGAGACGCCACCGTCTTCACCAGCTCTGCTGCGTGCTGGAGGGATGATGAGAGGAGAGAGGATGGAGGCAAATATTTGCTTCATGAATGTTTTCTGGTTTTGATGTGGAACTTCAAGGCATGTGTGTCTAATGTGTGTCCAGTTTTTGAAGACTGATAATGAATGAGTAGCCACATTATTTCAAGATGTGACGGATGAATTACTGAGAGAGTCTGAGTGACAGAACGAGACAAAACCTTAAAGTCACATGAAAGCTGTGTACCTGCAGGCGAGCGATCTCCTCTCCAAAGCGTTTCTTCTGCTTGGCCAGGACGCTCTGGTGCAGCTCAGCGTTGGCTTGCATGATGCAGTGCTTGGCCGCCAGCACCGGCAGCACTTCCTGAAAATAAAAATACTGACCAGGGAGAGGCAACCACAGAGCAACACGCAGGCATGCAAACAGATATGTGCACGCACACACGCACGCACGATGGCAAGGCAAACCACAAAATGGCAGACGCACACCAGCGAGGTCAAATCACGTGTGACAACACAGAAGCCAATCACAAACAGGCACAAGCAGTCAGAGGTGTGCGAACACAACACAAGCACGCACGCGCACACACACACACAATCAGTGCCAATGCCACCACCACGAGGGATGCAGAAAGAAAGGAAGACAACGAGAGAGAAAAAAGAAAAGGCCATGAGTGTTTAACCTTTCAGCAAACGCTGCTACACCTTCATCAAACATCCCATAGCCGTGTGTGTGTCTGTGTGTGTGTTTGATTTCATGAATTCAGGGAGAACATAGACACTGCTTTTTACAAACGGATCAATTTCTCTGGCCGGTGTTCAAACAGATTGACATCTTCATTCGAAAGGATTTAAAAACCACAAGCTAACGTGTGTCGAGCTGCACCAGCTGTCAGGAAATCATCTCTAATGCTGCGCATAAAGTCCTTCCGAAGGAATGAGTGACTACTAGCTCGTTTCGAACTGCTGATTTTCTAAATCAGGTAGCAAAGTTAAATTTTAAGGAATGTTTTAGGGAGAAGAGACCCCAGAAAGGTTAATCGGCTACGAGGAAAAATCTTTAGCACTGTTCAATTGAAGGCCATCAACTGCGCTCAATGTAGCATCACAAGCTACAGCATGTTTTATGTCTGTTTGTTGTGTTTTGCTACGTTTTTGTGATGCTATCTTGTTCTTTTTGCTGTCTATCTTGAATGGGACTCCCTGACAGAAGAGATATGCCTCAGTGTGTGTGTGTGTGTGTGTGTGTGTGAGTCACAGTGTTAGACAGACAGTATTGCTCCAGATGCCCGTGATTAGATGGTAAGAAACCAATCAGAATGAAAACAAGTCAAACTGCAGCTCAGTAGTAACCAACCAGAGTGAAAACAGGATGGAAACGGACCAATGAGAACAGAGAGAGGTTGGACAGTCCCGCAACCTGAGTACCACTCTTCAAGTCTTGTTTTCAGGAAATACACACATACAAAACAATACACACAATCAGACAGACAGTACACACGCCAAACCATACAGAATCCAAACTGTGTGCATCTCCAACACACTGAACACTGACTGTGGACGTGTTTGTTACGGCCTCCCTTCAAAGCCGAGCAGTGGTTTTAGGTTAGTGCGCGTCCTTCACATACCTTAGGAAGGTTGTCTTTGTACTGGCACTGCTTGAAGGCATCGCCGTAGAAATCTGCTGCCTGATTGGCCAGCTTCGCGATGACAGCATCTTTCATCTTATCTATTGGGAACGAGACACTTTTATTTAACAAAATACACTCAAGATAAGATGTTCATGAAAAGAATAAATCACAAGTTGATCAGACCGTTTGTGAACTGGTTACTGACACTTGGTCATATGAACGATCACGCCAGCTGCAGTCTCTCGTGCATGACGTTCATTTCACAACAGCGTTTCTACATCCCCCTGAAGAATAGCCCATTACATCCCATAAAGTAGAACAACTAATTTACAACAAAAACTACCCCTCTCAACAGAAAATGCAGGATTTTTTTATTAGAACTCATTTCATTATGCAACCTTGAAAAGTGCTAAAAAACTCTAGTCAGGGACTCTGTGGACAGAACTGGGACAGAGGCTGCGTGCAACCTGCGTCAAAACTGCCTGCTGCCACTGCTAGAGATAAATCTTCAGGCAAAAAATATCATGAGTGTGTAATTAAAGATGCTGGTTATCAAGTGCAATTTCTCTGCTTCCTTTATGTGGGTGACTGGTAAATCTGTGACAGCATAAACTTGTCACTGAGGCTAAGTCGTGGTCTGTGTCTGTGTTGCTCTTCTCCGGGGCATCGACATGAGAGAAGCCGAGATAAATCAGCAGATTATGATGGAACAGCCTTGAAGTGAAGATAATTTGTGTGTCTGCTGTGTCTGTGCTTTGGTACCTGAGGTGGCTTTGAGGAAGATGACCTCCTGGGCCTGGGCCAGCATGATGAGGCTCAGGGTGCCCACAGTCTCGGGGGAGATGTCCATGGTGGGCTCCCTGTTCAGAGCTGACAGCACTGTGTCCTTGATGTGGCCAAACGCTCCGCTGGCCAGCTGGATAGTGAGACAGATAAAGAGTGAAAGAGATCAGACATTACCGCCATGACTGAAATTCACATAACCTGATTTGCTTGTAATTCTAAGGCAGTTTCAGCTGTTTAAATTCCTTCAGGCCTCTTAACACTCACGCCTGAGCCACAAGTTTATTTTGACAAGTAAAACGTCAAAATTAACAGGAAATGATCTCGTGTTGCAACTTGCACGTTATTAATTGGATGAAACAGGTCCCAGGTCTACTTTGCATCTCTGCAGTGAGAAATTCATTTGTCAATGGCAATAATTTCTGACAAGTGACACAAAATGAATGCTGATGCATGTGACTAGTCTTAACACGCACAGAGTGAAACTAATTTTCTTGTTTGTTTGGGTCAAATCAATCCTAAATGAGTATGACTTAGAAAACACAAGAAGTCTAACTGTTGTCATTTTATAAGATCCCTTAAATCAAGCTGAACATGTTACGATGTACTGTAACTGAGTGGCAGTACGCCCACCTGATAGTATTTGGCTGCTGCCTTCAGCCCCTCGTCGTTGTCCAGGTTCTGCTCTGAGGCGATCTGACTGGCCAGCGCTGCTGCGTTGAACAACACGCATGTCTTCTCGTAGCCCAAACTGGCCAAAGCTGCAATACACAAAAACCAACATTCCAGAATAATCGTCAGGCGGCCTTTTTGTTGTCCCCTTTGATGTGAATCTTAACAGCATTCTGCTTCTTTTCAGGGACAACTTGAACGGCAGAATTACTCACTTCCAGACAGATTACACAGAGGACACAGTGACATCTACCTTTCATCCTTTGGATACCTTGAAAGGCTTTGACTGCTCTCATTTATTGACACTTGCTTTTTGTGTGGTTGGCGTTTTCTCCCAACACCAACACTTTCTACGGCTTCATTCTACATTTGTCTCGCCTGGACTACACTGGAAAGAATCCCACAGTCATGAGCTCAAACAATTCAGCACAGAGGACAAAAGATTCAAGCGTGACCAGAAGAAATGTGAAGAACTCAACAACGAGCAGTCTTAAGAATCTTGGGATTTTTGGCTCTCTCATTGATCTTTTCATTTCACATGGGCTCTCTGAATGTTTTTTTGTTGTTGTTGTTAGCACCTGTTTGATCCTGGTGCACATTTGGCGTTACACATACCTGCGTCAGGTCTTTTTCTATCTTACACACATACTTCAGTGGCAAACCTTTTCTCAAGCCCTACAGGACAGCTTGTCAGGCCTGTTTCTGGATGTGACGTAAAAGAGAAATCAATTTAGCGTTAGAGAGCTTTGCTTCTCATTGGCTGTGCATGTGACAGACAGAGCCAGATAGACACGGACAGGCAGATGGATAAAGAGCTAGAAGGACAGATATGTACCCTGAGGACAAAGTCCTTCATTGGCTTTAACTCTTCTTCATGTCCTTTCCTTCTTCTGTAGCTAACTGCATGTGTGAACAGTACACAATTACACGCACCGACATTTTTCCACTGAAGCAAATGAACTTAATAAGAGGTTGCACTTACCGAGCTTGACTGAGCCACCGAACAGGGATCCTTTATCAAAGGCGTCCTTCCATGTGAAGGTTAAGCAGAGCTGGGGAAACAGACACACTTTATGTTCAGACTCTTCTGTTCAGGAACTAACCCACAGCCATGTGTACCGTCCAATCAATTACCTGGTTTTCAGAGAAGGGGAACTTGGGCTCGACAGCACACAGTTGGTCATAGTATCTGTAGAGAGAAAGAAATGGCAGGGTTAAAACCATGTTTTCTCATGTGTCTGAATGCAAACATACCTGCTGTAATTGTTTTCAACAGGTTATATGATGTCACTGATTAATTTCAGAAAGAGATGAGGCCACAGAGGATCATAACCGAGAAACTCAGTGAAGCAGTTGTGGTTAACATGACATAACTGCTGAGCTGTTTTCTGAGGAAGATCTGCCATTTCAGAGACGCTTGACAATGAGTCAGGAAAAAAACATCAGGCCAGGCAAGCACACTGCAGTGCGCGCACACACACGCGCACACACACACACACACACACACACACACACACACACACACACACACACACACACACACACACACACACACACACTTTGTCCTATCAGTGTCTGTGCCTATGATATGAACAGTCTATTATTAGGAATGACAACATGCACGCAGGCCAGTAAGGGAATCCCCTATTACCAGTTTATCCAGCCTGCTTTTCCAGTGCCAGGAAAGACTGCAGTGCAACATGCGCATACATAAACAAACACTGGGTTTATATATGGAACGACCGACATAAAGACTTTGTTGTCCTAAAGTTTCCCATTCAGAAACACCAGGACACACGTGCACAGAGGAAAGCTGAGAAGAGGTGCGCCTCCTCGGTAACTAAAGAGTAAAAGAAACTGCCCGAGACAAAACAATGGTTGCCATGGTGACACAATAGCTGTGTCTGCAGCTTTGAAAGGGATAGGGCCTGTAGCCCTGGATACCTGGCACATGGCTAACAGGCGACAAGTGCAGAGAGCAAAGGAGCGACAATGCTAGCAGCTAGCAATGGCAGCCCATGCTAGCCTCCACCTCATTGCTAATGTATCTATGAACCCACAGGCACTACATCTCACACACACCAAGCATTCCAAAATATCTACACATTGGCAAGATAGTGATATTTAAAAATACAGTGTCTTATACACTATTGATATAAAGTGAGGATGTGACAATTTGCCTCCAATATAAACCGTGACACCTAATCTCGGCAGTCGTGACACGGACCACTAATTCCTGACGTAAAGCATTACAAAGTCACGTGAGTAAAAACATCCTATCGTACAAAATCTAAGTAAATGTTTTGCATTACTCCAGTTTAGCTACACTCCACCCGTTGGCTAACACTTAGCACCTAGAGCTGATAACTCTTTAATATCTAAAGAGCCTAATCTTGGCACTTGCAAGACAATGCCACTTAGCACTGCAGCGAGAAGGTAGTTGGAGAAAAATAGAAGCCCTGCACTCTGCAAGGGCATACCTGGCTACTCACATAATCTGGGCAAACCCTGCGCACGATATAACTCATGAGTCATTGAGAACAAAGACTGAATGAGAGAGGGCAAAGTCTGCATCTATAGGTCACCTATGAATTGTGTATGTTGGTTAATACTAAACCACACAACAATGGTAAGGTTTTCATACATATCAAGGGGAAGGAACTCATTCAACACCTCTGTGGCCTTCTCCGTCAGGTCTCACTCATTAAGCAAGTCTGTATAATTACATAAGAGCAAGCAGTCGGGCGGGCTAAATGGAGCATGATACACAGAGGAAGTTCCTTTAACAAACAGAAATCCTATTTCCGTCACAGTTCCTTACTGCACAATGGTTGGCACTGACCCTATTTTGTTCTTTACATAATGAGCATGTAGAGTAAAGATGTCCTATGTTTTATACATCCAAAGCAGCTATTTAAGATTAAAATAAACTGGTAGAGTATATAAAGGCCTTCATGCGTTCTCTTGCTTCTGACTCTCCTACACTCACAGCTGTTCAGCTTTATCATTTTGATCTCTGTTTGCTGATATGGAAAGCTGTGGTTCTTGTTCCCAGCCACCCTGGATGCCTGATCATGTGGCCATCAGTGGACTGAAGGCCTCAGCTGTATGTGGGCCTGAATGTGAAAGACATCTGTCAGGACAGCTGGCTGAACTTGGATTTTCTCAGTGGTGCTGGACACATAGGTAATGTAGCTATAGCTAAAGGTGCCCATGAGTTTGATTATGTGTGAATTGATTTGAAGGCTGCTGATTTTCTGGGTCTATCAATAAGTACTGTTAGTAGCTGTGACTTGTGTTAATGTCATTTCACCAAACTTAGGAAGGGGATGAAACAGTTGATGATCATCCTTATAAAAATTGGCAGGTGGCTTCGGTTGATTGATGATATACTCCAAATTTTATGTTATGCTGTCTATGATGTTAACATGCTTCAGTGTGTGTTCTGTATTTCATCTCAGGTTCAATAAAGTTTGCGTTGAACGGTGAAGCTAAATCTAATGCTAAGGTAACTGAACGGTTTTCATTGGATCGTTTCGATGAGCCATGGCTTAAGATCATATCTAGCTCGGCTTATGTGGCTAATTTCAGTTTTATAACGATATGACAGTTCGGTTAAACAAGTTGACGAGTCCAGTCTGTATTAGCCTTTCAAGGAAACTTGGCATGAATAGCATATGAGTCAGTTATTATGGTGAGAAATCCCTCCTAGCAACTTTAGCTACCAGGTTAGCAACTAAAAGCTAACACATCTGGGTGCGGCAATGACCGGGCTAACTCACCACCACAGGTAAGAAGGTTAATCTAGGCATTAGTAATACGGTAGTTAGTTTAGGTGCGTTATAAAGGAGGACTTTCTACCTGAGCAGAATCTCCAGTGAGCTCTCATGTTTGTCCAGCGGCCTTCCCAGCGCGTTCCTGCGGAGCTTGTTCAACTCCTCCACGGCACGGATATACTCCCCCTGCTCCTCGCCCGCTGGGTATGTAGCTGTTACAAATTTCGACAGCGGTTTCACCAGATCCACTTCAGAGGACTTCTTTAACGGGACTGAAATAAACGTTGCCATTTCGGCCCGTAAAGCAGTGTATTAAATCAGAAAAACAGAGACGAGTAGCGACCAACGAACACAAACAACAGCGAGCAACCCACTTCCTGGATTCTGACAGGGGACGTCAAATTACGTCATCGGGAACGCACTGGCGCACCGCGCAGAATCAGTATCGTTTTAATGAAAAAGGACGAGACGGCAAGAAAATTAGCTTCATCGGCTCACAGCCAGCGTCTGCTATTTCCGCCACAGGACACCATGGCCGGATTAACCTACTAGGGGTCCCAAGGGCTTACATTAGCTGGTGGGCCCCAATATACCCACTGTTTCCCCCTATCTTTGTGTTATGTGTACAGTATTCCCATGCAAGAATATTACCCGGCTCCTGGTTTGGCGTGAGGTGATCTGACTGAACACAAATTATTTAGCAATATGCCCCATATAAGCAAAATATTCCCCTGTAGAGGCCAAAAAAAGTTCGAATTAAACAGATAAATGCCTGTAATGCCTCAAATTAATAAATATAGACAATATACAACCATGAAAATGTGAAGCAGCTTAGAATAATTATTTAAAACGTGTGCTTATTACCACAACATGCTATTTCATCCTGCTTAGTTTTACAATATGCTTATTGAACATCATTTTTGAATAAATTTCATTAGTTGTTTAAAAATGACAGAGCCAGGTACACTGTGTAATGAAGGTGGTTAATCCTCTTAAAAGGACACACCTAAATCAGCAGCTCATTGGTATTACAGGTTAAATAATTAGTTCAATTGAGATCCACTGTGTGTAGTCAAGAGGCTGTAATTGATTGTCCTATACACCTGTATTGGGAAGGTCCCATGTTTGTAACATGTATCTACTGAATACTGATGTGGGGGAGGGGGCTGAAGGGGCTGAATTGTAATATTTAAGGTCCTGTATGGCCTTATCATGTCAGTTTATATTGTGCTTTAGTGGTGCATATTCCTGTATTCCCAAAGTTAATTTTTTTTTTTTTTTTTTTAAAGAATCAAATTACCATAAGCCAGCTGCTACACAATGAATGGGACTTTGGGAGCCCAACTGGAAATCAAGAAGTGTTGACTGTGTGTGTTCAACATGTGTACAATAACAGTAGTTATGACTATTACACCAAATGGATGTTGAAAAAGGCTCTAATGCAAAAGCAACTGGGTGATCTGTACAAGAACACACACTAATTGACATCCTCTGAGACTTACAGGTGCAAACAAGCAGCTGTTTTCAGTCCACCAGGGTGCAGATAAATGCTAGTTTTCTCCTGACTGGTAATTGTTCACTACATTCACTCTACGTCCCAGATGTGATTCAGCCTCTGACACAATGGCTACAGGGAATATTAGCACAATTCTGGGTCCTAAACATCTGCTTTTGGAGACCTTTGGCAGGCGTTATGTGCTCTTAATCTGTTCAACAAGCTATATGAGTCACTGCAGACTATGTTACAGTTCAAAGCAAGGAAATACAAAATGTTTTAACAAATGTAATCTCAGTCTTCACTACTATGATGAAGCAGGACACCAGAGAAAGTTATGAAATCATTTATTCCCAGCACGTGGTTGTGTACATCTCCAGCATACGATACTGTGCACATGAGAAGCATCATCATCGACATTAGGCTGCACATGAACGGCGGTCACCTCTCCTGCTCGCACTCTCTCACACACTCAGTCACACAGACAGACAGACTGGGTCAGGCCTTCAGGGGACCAAAACTGCTCACAAGGGTTTGCCTGACTTGGTATCACGTCCGCTCCGTTACTAGTTTTTGAGTGGTTGAGCACAGTTTACTGTGCTGTGGTACTCATGTCCTTGTAAACACCACGAGAGCTACAGTCCTGGCTCTGGTGAGACAGAAAAACGGATGCTTTTGAGTCTTTTTTTTTGTTCTCCTTCTTACAGGTGGACAAGAAGAGGGTGTGGCTGTAGCACTACTGACTACACATCGAGCTTGAGTTTTGTGATTCTTCAGTGCAGACTTGGTCTCTAACATCTTGAAAAAGGAGGGGTTGCACTCACCATGAACCAAATTATCCCCCCCCCTCCCTCCCCCATCTTCCACATGCTCTTTACTAAACAGCAAGCTAAACACAGTTTCATCATACCAACAGGAAAAAGTTCATGACCACTACTGACATAATTTTTTTGCAAGAACAAAAAAATGATACACATGCACACACAGACACACACACGCCATCTGACACTTACAGGCGTGCAATCTGTACACGCTTGCAACGCTGCCAGACATTGTGCACCAAAATCAAAGGGGGTCAACTAAACCTACGGCGACTCCCAGGACCTGTGTGAGACTTCCTGTCACTTTTCGAAGCGCACTCGAAACACATGACCTGCACTTCCTGTGTTCAGCTACATTAAAAACACAAGATTTTGAAGATGGATGTGGAGCTGCCATGATTTTCTACTCTACAGGATAAGACTATTGCAACCAGGCTACCGCAGTGATACGTGTCTACCAGCCTGCTGTGTGTTGGGTTGTTTCTTGCAGAGCAGATCCTGGAATGGAGGGTTTATTATGTACATGCAGCGCACAAGCAACTCCACTAGATGAGGGTTTAATTTACCATCTGATCAATTCTATGAATGCTTCAAGTGACCAAGATGGATAGCGCCAATGATGCTTTTCCTCCAAAAATGCCTATCAATCTGAAACCCGTTTGGTCCACATTATAGTAGGTTTTTAGATAGGCATTGCTGCTCCACACGTCAGTCTTCAAAAGAGGTTTGTTCCTCTTTTTTTTTGCACATTTATGGCCAAAATCCCAGAAGGCGTAAACCACACTCCTCTAAACCAGTGTTTCAGAGTCAGCACAGAAAGCAGAGGAGTCAAAGACGAGGTGCATGTGCACTGTGTTTGTGAATGGTACTAAACGATTGGGTTAAAAAGCCAATATGGCACCAGAAACAAGTAAATTCATTGAGCGCAAGAGAAACCGCTGATCCAGCTGATCCATAAATAAAGCATTAACTAAAAACAGCGCAGGCCAAACAGGACGTACATTGAGAGTAGAGCTGAGTGGGACACGATGATATGGCTGGAAGTCTAAAATCACGTAGGATGACCTCTATGTGATAAGAGTTAATGAAATCAGGCCATCTGACAAAGTCCAAGAAAAACAAAAACTGAATGTTGGCATCAACATCCACAAATGACGTCACTTCCACAAATTTAGCTTGGATATTTCAGGGGTTATCAAGCTCAGCTGATCAATAAATGGTTTATTAAGACAACCCCCGTCAAGGATGTTAAACAAGCAGAGTAAGTTGGGATTCTCCTTTAAGCGAGTTAGTATGTTGAGATTGCATGCTGTTCAGCAGTACAGGTTATCAAATACTGGCCTAGTGCTGGTTGTGTACGATTTGCAACGAGCAATAAGGAAACTCTGCTTTCTTTCCTTCTCCTGCTGGCCAGAACGTCGCTCTCCCCTCTCTCCCGGAGCCTCCCCCCCTCACTTCTCCATCAGAAATCATATAAAAAGACAGAAAAATAAAATACTAAAATCAAAATACATACAACATCATCTTTACCCTAACCCCATACCCCCCCAGTCTCTCCTCTTTTGTCTTGTCTCCTCCGTTAATAGTGTTTTCAATATGAAACAGTGGACACACCCATGTCAGATTCTAACATTTACATGGCTTTAGCGCAGTCTCTCTGCTTTCCATCGAGCGAGTGTTTAGAGAGAACGGGAGGAAGTACGAGGAAAGAGTGGAGGCAGGCAGAGAGGGACAGAGGGAGGCTTCTGCTCCAAAACAGAGGGTGGAGTATTAGCGATGCCATCTGTCCTCCTCACTACTTCAGGATTAGATGGAGTCCTTCACCCAGTTCATCTGGAGGGGAAGCGTGATGGAAGAAGAAGCACATTAAATCCTTGTCAAATATTCATCTACCAGCCTTGTTACAGGCCAAATTACAATACAAGAGGCTACTGATGCATTATGAGCTCACCTTTGACAGTGCTGATCAAAAAACAGCTCTCGTCGGGCAAATTGTAAACCATCTGGACGAGACAAAACAGACAAAGTGAAATCAAATATCCCTGTCAACCTGTAGAAAGAGTGGTTCCTTGGTGTTTTAGTGGTGGCTGACATGAAGGACAGCATTCAGAGTTGAGAGAGGAGGAACAATACAGAGCAGGATGTGCGTGAGAATGTCAATGACATGCAAATAAGTGACAGACAGACAGTAGAGTTGCTGTTCTTGGACAGATGGCATACAAAACAGCTCATTTCTTCCTCTGTACAGAGTGAATTAGTCTCAATCCCAGTCCTGTAGCTCCTGCTCCATCCACTTCAGCTCTATTTTTGCATTCATGTGGACCACGGCCTGACTGAAACTGCATTTTGAGGCACTTTCCTGCACATAGTTTTGAGTGTTTCCCACAGTTTTCCTTCCTGATAAAGAGTCTTCCATAGCTCAGAGTGTCTGTGTGTGTTTGTGTGTTGGTACCTGGTCACTGAGCAGGATGTGTATGCCTGTGGGACCCTGTCTGTACACCTGGTTGATCTTTCCCAGTGGAAGGTTGCACACACACGCCATCTTGCGGATCAGTTCTGCAGCTGTGAGATCCTCTAGGTACAGAGCATGATACACTACACAGAAACAGAGCAGAGTCATGATAATATTCACACCCGCTGCCCGACTGCAGGGATTAATATCAGCGTTACATGCTGTGAAATCGCAGAGCTTGTTCACCGTGTAAACTAGAGGAAATGCTGTGTTCTCCGTTTTCATTGGTGCCATGTCTCTCCAGCAGAGGGCTCTCCCGAGGGGACTCCTGACAGACGTACACGGTCAACCTGGGACGTACCGACCTGCACACACATAATTAATGCAATGAAGAACGCTGGCACCTTCCTCATGCTCATACAGGGGTAAACAAACCCTAATACTGACACGTACCTGGATTTAAGTGCATTGAAGAGTCTGATCCCATCTGCCGGCCCGCAAATCTGGACCAGGTCGTCTCGGGTTAGCTTCAACAAATCAGAACCTGCGCGACAAGTTAGCAGACGGGTCACTTGTGCTGCTGCTGTCACAACATTACATCCATGTTTAAAGGGTGTTTGTGTGTGTACCTGAGAAGTGAGAGAAGAGTCTTGTGTAGGAGTTGAAGCGATTTTTCACCAGCCACTTCTGTGCATCCTGTATGGAGGCAGTGGGGCTCAACTGCTGCAGGAGGACAGAGACACGCAGGGTGTCAATGCACTTCCACACCAGGATCTGAGTTCTACTTTCCGCAACTAATTCAGTCCCGCTGAGCAACCGCACGACGCTGAACGGCTCTTAAGGTTTGATGTGGCTGCAGCTGCACACAGCAGTAGTTTGCAATACTGCTGTAACACTCAATCAGCAGCATTTAATTCAAATTCATGATCATTCCACCTTAAATGGGGGCCATAGCATTAAGCAAAAAACTGGGGCAGCTAAATGGAATTCAGCCACTGTTTATCTTATTATTTAGACCTGTTCTTTTCCTACTGTGACATGTCATAACTTCTGCTTTTCCACCAGTTCATACAGGCGAGAGGAGTGCAGACTAACCTCCGAGTTGCCATGGCTGCCAGGGTCTGCCTGGTGATTGGGTGAGGACGAGTCACTACAACACAAAAGGCGGCGATTAAGAGAGGCGAGACCAACACACACCTTGGTTAAAGGACACACACACACGCAGACTTACCTGTCTGGTACAGAGGAGGTTGTGTAGGTGGACAGTGGAGTGGAGGAGAAGGAGGGAGTAGCTGCCTGGTTGGTGCTGACGTAGGCGTTGTCCAGCCATGGGGAGCACTGAGAGACATATATATATACACACAGAATTAGTCAGACTTACTGGGTTAATTAACGCTACAGGCGAACATCAACTATGCCCAAGCAAAAAGAATTAAGGTGGAGGAAAAGTCAAAGGTGGCTTGGGAAATTAGCTGTGCACCGTCTCCGCCTCGCCTCATGTCAAACACCCGGCATTAAAACATCTCCTTCCCAGCAGCTGAGTTTGGAGTGTCTGCAAGCTTCAGACTACAGCCAGGTGTCTGCAGGGGGCAGACCGTGGGTGGAGTGATGGGGAGCAGGAGTGGAGGAGAGCAGAGCACGGTGCTTACACTGCCTCTCTTGGCCAAGGAGTCGCCACAGTCAGCAGGAAGTGTCCGCTTGCTGGACTTTTTCAGCTCGTGGTCACCTGCATCCTCTATGATGGGTTCAAGTCTTGTCTACATGGAGACACAGAGCAGAGGTTAGCCAGCCAGTGACCAACACATAACACCAGTGTATGACATGTTAAAGTGCTGTTGGAGCAGCAGTGTTTTCCCAATAAAAGCCGTGATAAAACAGCTAACAAACTTCAGTGAAGGACCAGTGCTTTTTTGTACGTTTTAGCTCATGTTCTACAACCTGTGCAGGTTTTATTGTGGGTGTGCGCCACCTCACCTGACACAAAGACCACCTTTGCTAAATGCTAAAACAACAGATGCTTATTGAGTCTACCCTTTGGACTGTGCTCTGCAAATTAAATTGCTTGTGGGATGAGATGCATCAATATTGGTTTAAGACGCATCTCATTTTTACTGCCAACCACTTTCCAAAGCATGACAGGCCTAGTCTGTCCCGAGAAGCCAGTGTTTTCACTTGAAAATTCTGATTGAGAAATGACACTAAATCAGTCTCACACACCTAAAGAAGAGCAAATTGTTGTGAAAGCTTTCCTGAGGTGGTTGATTGACGTGCCTGTGAGAAGATCTACTGTCTGACATCTGTGTGTCAGCTGCTAAACAGCATTTGAATTCAAGAGCGAGTGGTTTGTGGGAAAAAAAAAAAAAAAAAAAATCAAAACCACAAAACAAAAAGAAAGAATGGCAAGAAGGAGCATCATGTGAATTTAGTAGCTTCTTGAAGCAAAATGACTGCTGTTCTGTAGTTTTTTTTAAGGCTCTTCAAAATGGATGAATCCAACGTTTGGTTGGCAGAAAATTCATTGGCAACAAATTTAATAATGGATAATCATTAGTTAGTGTCAACTATGGACTAAAATCTCCAGTTCCAGCTTCTCAAATGTGAGGATTTACTGCTTTTCTCAGCTTTTTTTCTTCTCAGTATTGTTGTTGTCTCCTTGGACTCTGAGACAATACCCGTCAGATGCAGCCAATGGCTGTTTGGATGGTAAACATTCATAAATCTAATTAATACATGCTTGAGAAAATGTTTGGCAGTGATAGAATTGTTTGTTGTACGTCAGCTAAAATACCAGCACGGCAATTTACCTCAACCTGAGCTGTGTAGTGGGCTGCTTTCATAAAACATTTCACTACTCGGATGTACACATTTTCACATGGATATCCCTCCAGATCAAAGCTGAAGCAGTCTGCTTTTTGGTACTTTGGCCTAGTTTGTGTTACGCTCATGCTGCTGTCAGTCCTGACTAACCTGAGCAGCTGTATACTGACCTCTGACAGGATAGTGGTATCATAAGAAGGCTGGTACTTCTCCTTCTCTTGAGGTGTGCGTTTCTCCATCTTCTCCCTGTCGGTCTTTTGCTTACGGTCCGCCCCCTTTGGCTAAACAGGAAGCAGAGAAGAAGAGATGGGAAAAGGAAGACAGGTGTAATAGATCTAATAGGTATAAGACCCCGCCACCTCCGCCACAATGAGAGAATGGGGATGTACCTTAAAGACTTTGATTTGGCAGGAGGCAGAGTGGAGGTGCTCGGTGTACTCTCCACCCTCTCCCTGGGCGAACGTGTCGATCTGGATTCTGAAGGGGACGCCCTTCTCTCCACCGTGCTTCCTGGGAGTGAACTCTGTGCTGATGCAGTGCACCTGCAGACAGCGGGGAGACACGAGCGCGAGTGTGATCAAAATATGCGTTTGATGTGGAAATTGAGTGGCACGCCCAACAGATGGCACAGAAGAGGGCTTATGCGTGTTTGTGCGTGGCTTGTCTGAGGGTGTGTGAAGGGGTGGGTGTGTGTGTGTGTGTGTGTGTGTTACCTGCACAAAAACAGACGTTCTTTTGTTCATGTCCCACAGGAACTCTGCCGCGTTAAGCTGGGAGGGGTGAGTCTTTGGCTCCACAATGCCCACTGACATGGGGATATCTGACACACCGACACACACACACACCGACACACACACACACACACACACACACACACACACACCGACACCCACACCCACACCCACACCCACACACACACACACACACACACACACACACACACACACACACACACACACACACACACACAGATATTTGAACTTCGAATAACACACATGAGATGGTCAAAGTAAACATTTCGTGCCAGGCATCATTACCGATGTCAAGGAGACGGTCGCCTGGACGGTTCCACTTCCAGCCCTCCAGCTGCTGGTGCTCTGTGTACTGCAGCCGGCGGTCATGAAACACCACTCGCACTATGCTCTGCACACACACACACACACACACACACACACACACAAAATGTTGGGTATGAAGTGTACTTGACGTAAGGAAAAAAAAACATTTCCAGTGTCTTTGTCCTACAGCTCTGAGGATCCTCCCACCTTGACCATCTTGTTGTTGAGCTCTGGTAACTCCCCTGGCTTCCTGTTGTCCAACATACGCACTTCATAAGACTGGCCTGAGAGCGAGAGAGAGATCACAAGATAAAATGACAGAGAGAAACATGATGAGTGAGGCAGCAAAAAAAAAATGAGAGGACACTAAACACAAAGCAAGACAGTGAATGCAGCTATCCCCAGCGCTTCAATGGCCTCATTAAAGAGGACAGCTTCTTGTTATGTAATTTAGGTGAGACTGAAAACGAAGCCCATTCACATTTTTTGCTCACTGTATGGTTTAAGGGATCTACTTTCTTTGCTTGGATGATGCAAAGACTTGAGTTGTCCTTTATAATTAGAGAGCCAGTCTCTTTGTGGCAGAATTTATTTACAGAGCTTGAGACGAAGCTCTAGGTTTCCAATGCAGTGTTTTACGCAAAGGCCCATTTACACTGTGCTATTTCTGGGCGGTCCCACACAGAATCTAACAACTGGACAGAAACGTGGCTTTGAGATCTTTGGTTGTTGGATTGCACTGTGAAGACAAGTCCACCAACAGCAGATTCAGAGAGAGCGAAGACAAGCTGCACAAAATCAGCATGACATGTTGCCCCCTTTCTCCCAGTCTGCTTCTCTTTTGAAGTTTTTGTGCCCACACGTTGGCCCAAGCTTGTTTACTGTTGATGCAGATGGGTGCCTCAATTTGATGACATATCTCTTCTTGCATCTTAATTCTTTTTCCTTTTACACTGTAGTGCTACAGGTATTCATCGCAAAAAAAAAAAATAAAATCTGACACAGATTGCTACCAAGACTGTATTAGATCCATCTTGCACTGTGTGATATGCAAAGAACTTCTTAGATTGCTGTGCACCGTGTATGGAGATGCTTTAAGAATTTGTGGTTAAAAAAAAAAAAAAAAGACTAAAAAAGTCAATGTTATACAGCTTTGATTGAGGAAATGCCAATTAAACTTTTCAAGTGAACACAGAGGTATTTTAAATCAGGTTCACACCATCTCAGTGAGGCTCAGCAATCAATATTTGCATCCCAGGACCACTCCCTTCTGCATCCTGACACGGATGACCAGACAATCTTCAAACAGCCCGATCAGCAGTTGAGCAGAAGTTGCATTTTAGCTGCACTAGCAATTCTGTGCAATTCCACATTGGGATATTGCACACTGATGTATAAATTCTGTTAATGCCATGACAAGAGGGCTCAATAATTGACTTCTTGCAATAAAGCATGCAGGGACACACGTCTGCATATGTCGCTGCTTCCCATTAAAAAGAGGATATTGCCAGTTCCCACATTCCTGGTAACCCCTTTAAGTGCCATTTAACAAAATAAATTCCCAATTGTGCAATGAAGCAGTGCAGGGAAGTCGACGGCAAACTGGTGGTGTGTGACATTAAAGTGCTGAGCAGGGGGCAGAAGAGGTCCACATCAGCCATGGTTTCGTTTTACGCTAATTATACTAATGTGCAATAAATTAATGCGGTGATTATTTATTGATGTTAAATGATTGGTGCGTAGCCCTGGAGCACAGAGGTGCGACGTGTATGAGTGAACCATCCCATGTTTAAGTCTTTATGTGCAGTTGAAGTTGTTCAAGTAGAAAAATATGAAGTGACTCAACAACAACAACACGAGGCGATGTTCAATCCAAACTTTGCGGTGCATCTATTGTGTCTCACCTTGGTTTAGGTATGTGAGCGTCTCGTCATGCAGCTTGACAGCAGGCGACGTGGCGGTGCACAGCACATACTGGAATGGGGGATTTTTGGTCTCGCTTTCAGGAGGAAGGCTGGAGTCCTCCTGCTTAAAGATTGGCAGAGCCAGCACATCGCTGAAAGAAGGAGAGAGAGAGAGAGAGAGAGAGAGAGAGAGAGAGAGAGAGAGAGAGAGAGAGAGAGGAAAGAGGAGAGAACACCAACACAAAGTCAGCATGGAAGTGATGCAGAAAAGACACGTAAGAGAACAGAAAGCCCATCAGTAAAGTTGTGGCAGCTTGAAAGTTTTCTGTGAACGGCTTAATTGGTGCATTTTTCTAACCTCTGGCCTCTCAATGTTTTGCCTTAAAAATTCTAAGCTTTTATTGAATCTCCACCACCATGCGGGATCCATCCTGATGGCAACAAAACCAATGTGACCGCCTTAAAAGCAAAGTGAAACCCTGCCCTTATTCCTTAAGACTGGATGTTCTTGTTGAACAACAGCGCTATTATCTCTAAACATACATCAAATTTGTTTGCACCACATCAACTGTTGCATGCTGCACCTTTGTGAAGACAATACTTTACCTTTACCGTGAAATTAAAGGGAATGGCTTATTTTAGACTACGTGACGAAGGCTCTTTGTCGATTAAACGGCTCTCCTATTATGCATGCATGAGGCCGCAGCAGGACAAATGAACATAAACACCCAGAGATAGTCTGAGCTGCTGACACACACTATCTCTCGTACTTGGCAGCCACTCCAGACGACCAACCCATCTTCAGCTCACCCTGACAAATGCTGTGGGAGTGTCAACGGGTGCACAGGGCATGTGCGCTTGCAGATCTTAGTGCCTGCCTGAGCAGAGAAAGAGTTCTGTGCATGCAAACAAATGCAGATCGCTGCATCTCATTACCTGGAAAACTTTTTGGCAAGTCATAATGGCAGACTAAATCAAAGCCAAACTAAAAAAAAAAACAAAAAAACTCAACAATTTCAAGACATTTCTGCAGCACTTTTGTCCAAAGAACGCCTTGCAAACAGCAGCCTGTTGGATTTCCTCAGTCTGAAATCACCTCTCTCGATCACTTGCTGCTGTGTTTTCTCTGCAGAGTGGGTGCCCGGGCAGCGCCAACCTGAGTGCCACAGCCCTGTTGAGCCCTGCTGCCCAGGAAAACTACATTTGCTTCCTGAAATCTGAGGAGCTGGTTCCACTGACACACACTGAGACATTCTGTTCCCACCAGCTGCTGACTCCAAACATGCCCTGCAAACCCACCCCAGCACCACAGATAGCACACCACTCCTGGAGCCACTGACACACATACTCTCTGTTTTCACTAATTCACTTAGACGCAACCCGTCACTTTATTGGTAAACTTGCTTGCTCTCATGAGAGACTGGCACATACCTACGTCATGCTCAGATAAACGCATGCTAAAAGCAGATGGCTGAGGACGTTGCTGATAAGACGCATGCATGTCCTGGGAGCTTCTTGCCTTCAACATACAAATACCATCACCTCCCCTGACCTTTTACATAATACAGCAGATATAAGTGTTACTAATTGAACAGGTGGTTTACAGCAATATCACAGACACACTGTCAACAAGTAGCACTGACTAACCAGTGTGCCCCTGATTCACAAGATGACACATTTAGGAACAAATGTGGGGATCACCTTAACTTAGCATGGAGGAATTTGTTAAAGGGTTGCATGTATTTCCTGCAATTTTGGCATTGTGACAAATACTGTGCATTGCAATTTTGTAGGATTTTTCAAAACCCCTTTTTTTAAGTATTTTATGCATTTTTCTAACACTGTGTTGAGCAATTTGTACTGCAACAAAGCAATTTCCTTGCAGGGATCAATAAAGTTTTCTGGATCTGAATCTCACATTACCTGTAGCGTTAACCCGTTTGATCGATTTAGTACAATACTTTCGGGAATGTAAACAAGTTTTAACATGTTTTAAAAATGGAAATGTGAGCATCTAAAATTAAGGGACAGCTGGACAGACTGCCGCTGAGGAAGACTGCATGATTTGATCAAAAGCTCTAAAACAGCAACTTAATCGTGGACCCTGAGGTGGGATCACTTTGCTAAACTGTGACAAATCTGACCAAGTATTTGACACTAGATACGTAACACTCAGCAGTCAGACAGTGTCAAGTATCAAGAGTTGGCGCTGAATGCTTGGCCTGATTCTCAGGTTTGTTTACTTTTTCTTCAATCAGACATTTACATGTATGATCTATAAATTCTGCAGGTTTGTTGGGAGGTTACACAAAGCCAACAGAAATCTGATAGGCTGGAGAAATCTGACTGAACTTTGATAATCATGGGTCATCAGTCAGAAAAAACACCCACTGTCTCTTATATGCTTACTAGAGTAGAAGATAGTTGAAGAAAAAACACCTTTTATTTCAAAAAAGGGTAGTCAGGAGTTTCAGCTGCATGAGAGGAGAAAGAGGTGCTGAAGCTTCTCCCACTTCTACCTACAAGTCAATTAACCCTTTGGGAACATTTCTAATTGAAAAGACTACAGTCAGGCCCACCACCTTGTCCGTAATGGACAGACTTGTTTCACACACCGCTGACAAACAAACAAAGCCAGAGGCCCCGTGTGATAACTCTGAGGGGCCAAAACAAGGCCTCAACTGCACACTTCCTCTGTGTTATCTTGAAATGTACACAAAGTTTAGCTCTCGATTTGGCAACAGACCCAGAATTTGAGCAACAGTTTAAACCAATATAATGTATTAGTCCCTCACTGCATAACGTGTCCTTCCTTTGCCTTTGTGTGGATTTACAGAAATTAATCTTTGTCCCTGCTCGTGGCACCCTGCAATGACTGCCCTACTCCAAATCCCAAAACAAAGAAAAGCCATCACACTCAGTACAAAGGGAACAACACACACAGGCAGGCGGGTTGTAGTGTTAACTCTTCCAGACAGACTGTGTGTTGATCTCTCAAACGAACCACATCTGTGTAAGGAAGCTGGCATGTTGACTCCGTCTCTAACCTCATGCTGTAGGCTCCAGACCCCAGCTCCTGCCCGATGCCGGACAGGCTGGCATCGAAGTCGTGCACCAGCCCCGACTCTATGGTGGCGTCGTCCATCTTCAGCACCCAGGCCATCGGCCCCAGCTCCTTGTCCTCGGCTTCTACTCGGAGGGCCGCCAGCTTGCTTCAGGTACAAGAGGTCGGCTAGCGAGGAAGTGGGCTCCGCAGCTTCTGAGAGTGACACCGTGAGAGGAAAGTTATGCTGCTAGCCCGTTAGCCGCTCCTTGGCAAGCTGGGCAGGCGAATGTGTAGCTTTCCACAGAGACTGCACGTATCGCCATATCTCCACTCGGGATTTTTTTGAGGGGGCTTTAGTCACACGACACTGTGCTCCACAACTGACAGACTGTCTGAAAGTAACGATAAGTTATTGTCCACTCAGCTTGCAAATGTTAGTCGTGACCGTAGATGCGAGCTTGATTCTCAGCATGCTAACGTTAGCTAACAGCTAGCTAGGCTTTACAAAGGCAACTTAAGAAAGCTAACATGAATCCAGCCGCTCAGTTGTTACCTCGGGCACAGCGTCTTCAAGCAGTTTAGCTACCGTTAGCCCAACAAAATGCAACAAGCAGAGGCGATGGTTTTGTTTTAGTCCACACGCCGCATCCCACGCAGCGTCCGCACAGCTGTTGCTACCTAGCTATCAAGCTAACTAGCATCAACTTCACTTGCTTTGAATCAACTGTGTGATGTCCGGCGATCTAAGAGCAGCTCTCCTCTGGCGCTCCCTGTAACATCCCAAACCGCTCTCCTCTTCTCATCGCGGAGCTGGAACCACCGCTAAGGCTCCCAGTCCTTGAGACGCAGTCCTTTAACCATCCAAAGTGCGGCAATTGACACAAAACCAGGCATCAACATGGCTCCCTCAGCATACAGACTGTCGGTCTATGAAGCCTGCAGGGCTGCCACCGCCAGCCTCAGGAAGGATGCCAGGAGTGCAGCCAACCAATCAAAGCACGCCTTCTGTGCCCAGCGCAAAGGAATGAGCCAATCAGAAGCCTCCGAGCTTCCGTCATTGTGTCCAACTGCAGTTGTGCTCTGCCTCCCAGAAACTATAATACATATACAAAGTCATCTCTGTCGAGAAAGATGAACTCTGAGAGAGTAGAAATACTGTAGATATATGCAACCAGTCCACACAGTGATTAGGCTTTTTTTGTCCAAAAGTGAGAAGAAGCAACAACCAACATAGTTATTCATTAACATCTATTATAGATAACTTAAAATCACTGTGAGGCCATCGACTAGACAAAATAAACATTTCAGTTTTAGGTTTATGAGGTTCATACCGTGTGTAGCTGCCGTCGTGCCTCTGTACGGGTGCTCGGAAGTTTTCAGTGTAAGGCTGCCAGAACAACATCGTGTCCCCGCAACACCTGTCGCTGCAGTGAATCTTAAGCAGAATGAACACAACTCAGCTCGGTACCGAGGAGATCCACACAGGAGTTCATTTTTGTTTAGTGTCAGTGTTGAAGAAAAGGTTGCAGAGAAGTTGGTTGCAGACTTGCTGTCTGGTTAATAATTATCCCCTGGTCGGACCCTGGACGTTGCGCGCGGTCAAGCCTCTGGGAAGCAAAGTGTTTTTTTTCCCCCGAGCAGGGCACGCGCGCTATTTTGGATCGAGGGGGGAAGACCCGCCTCGAGACTTTTCTTAGACACCCTGCGTGATTTTTCTGAGACAATTCAGGGTATGGACGTCAACACAGAGCGTGCAGACAGACGTGCAAAACTCAGTAATGTTCAACAAACTGAGCCAAAAGTCTTTTGGAAAACCTAATGTGAAGCATCATCAGCGACACGCACTTAAAGTTTTACAAATAAAAGTAATCATGCAGAATACCACAATATTATACATATATGTATATTACAGGGTGACTTGAACTACTTTAAATCCTCTGGGGTACTTTATGACAATGCATATTTTGTAAATTCACGTTTCACAAGTAAAACTGAATCTGCAAAATATTAATTCAATAGCAGTTGTACTGTATTAGGAGTATAAAGTAACATGAAATACAAATACTTAGGTACAAGTATCTTAAATGTAATTAGTTACATTCCACCACTAATGTAAGTTTTGAGGGCACGCTGAGTATTAACTGCAGTAAGGAGGCGACTGCTGGGAGGCCGATGATTTACAGGTCAGGCTGGTTCTGCATCTGGGACCCTGTTTGGCTGCACCTAATTTTACAGCCCAGAGACCCTATGCATGAGCCTACAGGAAATTCAACACCTTTCTCAAATAGCTGTCATAACGGTTTATATTTTACGCCACGTGTCTACTAAAAAGTACATGCTGTACACATTTTGCTGCAGGTTTTCTTGTTGCAGCTCTTGTATTTTTTTGTCGTATCAGAGTAAGTTGAATATGTTAAAATGACTTTTGGATTATCTCCCTAAAGAGTAGATGTAATTCCAAGATGGATGGCGACATTACAACCAGCAGTCGTCAGTGTTGATGTGCATGGGAACCAGACGTAAAGACCAGCACGTTTAATATATCCCTTCTGTCATTAATCTCCCTGTTCACCATGGGAATCTTTTCCAGTGCAGAAATCAAAAGGACAGGGCTTTGTCATGATCTGTACAAGTTCTTGATTTTATTGTTTTTGTAAATGCACAGAGGAAACACAACAGTGCAAACTAGAATGTTACAAGAAGAGGAAGGAAAGAAAGACACAATGAAGAGGAGAAAAGGGTGACATGACAGGTTTTCTTCAGAGCTGTAAATAATACATTTCTACAAATTTCTCAGCTGAGAAAACGTAAGTGTTTGTGAGAGAGAGAGACTACTGCACGCGCAACAGAGAGAGAGAGAGAAAATAAAAACAAGGATGGGCACAGGTGCACTTGTGCACCTCCCCGGGGGACTCTCCTAAATGACACTGTTATTGGATATTCCATTTTAATATCATATATAGATACATATCCACTATGTGATAATAAGCCATGTCCTGCCATACTTCATGTAGTAAGCAGCACGCACCCATCTTTCCTCTCCATGTTGCTCAGAAGTGGACTGATCCAAGATGAGCTGGGAGAAATGGAGGACACCATGGATTTTTCTGAAAGGTTCGCATTACGCCAGTCACACTATTCTGACTGTCAATAGGACCCCAATAAAAAGTTTTTTTAAAATTTAGTCTCATGCATAGCCAAGCACACAACGCCTCCTATACTTTGGAATCTGCCTATGTACTGTATTTGCTTTGAGCAGGCATGACCCACAGTGACTCGTGTTAGTGCTGCGCAGGGCTGGTCGGTCGTACCTTTTCGGCTAATCAGCACCTTTTTGAAATAGAGAGAGTGCGTGTGTGTGTGTGTGTGAGAGAGAAAACCACAGACATTTAAAAACCGCTGCAGTAAAACCTCATTGCGTAAAATAAACCCAAACTATGACACAATGTAAATTTACATTCCTGTCTACCTGGCCCCAGTTACTTGCTGTTCAAGAAAGACACAAGGCGGCTCCATTCGTTCGTCTCAGGCCTGTTCTATGAACTTTGCCCTCCCAAAAATGAGAACCATGCAGTTTCACCACTTCCTGTTGACATCAAGATGTTACTCAGAGGGGATGCTGTTGTGTTGAGGATATAAAGGAGCTGGAGAGGACGGACATTTCTCATCTTCATCCTTGAGTGATTAGTGACAGGGTGGATTTAAAGGTTCTGTTCAGTCTGGGATCAGAGTGGATCCTCAGCGATGGTCAGGAGGACTTCAACACTCCTCTCTTCTGCACCATAACTCCCATCTTGCAGTGGGACAGGAAATGTATGAGGACTGTGTGTACCTGTGCCTGTGTATGTGAATGCAAGCGTACGTGTGAATGTCAGCAGTTTGCTCCTGTGAGTGTTAGGATGTGTGTTTTGTTCTCGGTCTGTGTGGCTGTGAGCTCATGAACAGATGTTTATGTTTGGTGGGCAGGGTTGCAGTTCTGTGGTTGCCCTGTGGGAGGGCGCTGTGTCTCCTATAGGCCCTCAGACGGGGGTTCGCTGCCACTGGAGCCTGACTGGGCACGCTTGATGTACAGATTCAACAGCTTCAGCTGGAGAGAGAAAAACAGACATGTAAATGTGTCTCTAGAGGTTGCAAGGAAGTGTGTTCAGAGTGTTTGTTAAATATATGCAGTTTCTCCAGCTGGGTGTCATGCATGATCTTTGTCTTCGCATGACAAGTTTTGTATCTTAGAGGGTTAAAATGGTCCATTTTAAGGGTGTTAAATTACAGCTGACCCCACAATGTTGTTTGTCATATCTGGTGTACATACCTATTGCATCTGATCCTGCCACAGGACTACTGCCTGGCTGTGATGTCATCTGGGACTATAATTTTGATTCCTTTTATGTAATTGCTGTTTTTGCCTTTTTCCCTGGTTTTGCATGCTCTGTAATGTTCTGCTGTCTAATCTATTAATAATAGTAGTTTGAACGCAGAAAGCATTAAAATATTAATTTCAAAAAAGAAAGATGCATTACTGGGAATATGTGGAAGTACAATTGTGCTCTGATATTGAAAAAGAAAATATAATGTAAGAAATGTGCTTTCAACCGGTTCAGTCATATCTTGGTGTGTGAGGACATAAGGCTCTTGCATGGTAACATGGATGAGAAACAACACATTTTCAGCCAACTGGTCCAAGTCCACGTCTCGAATGCTTATAGGTCAGGTTACCTTGCTGCTGGAGAGTTGGCTGAGGTGTGGTTTGAGGTCCTCTCCGATCACTGCGTAAATGGCCACCAAGCAGAACACACAGGCTTTCCTCACACTGCTCTCAGAGTTGTCGTAACCCTGTTCAGCCAGATGAAATAGATCAGAAATCTGCAGGACGCACTGTTCAACACTAAATTGTGATTTTCAGTGTCAAAATAAAGTGTTAAATACATGATATTTCAGTGTGTGTGTGTGTGTGTGTGTGTGTGTGTGGGTGTGTGTGTGCGTTACCTGTATGAGTCCTGGCACTATCTCAGGCAGCAGGCTGATCAGGCCCTCACGGGGAACCCTTTCCACCACTTTGGTCTGCATTTTGATGGCAGCCAGGTTGATGGGGTAGTCAGCTGACTGGATGATGGGACACAACACCTTGATACACTGGTCTGGACTGATGGACAACGCCAACATGGCTGCCGTCTCCTCTGCTGCTCGTACCACCTGCAGGAACACATGCAGACATTATCAGTATTGATGCTATAAAACACTAAACCGGACTCAGATCGCATTTTATTCATCATCTGTGTTAATTTGATGGAAATATATTCATTTGAAAGTAGCAAATGTGGCCATAATGATGCAGTAGACATGCGCACGCTTTGATTCCACTGAACGCTTTGATCATCTCACTAAAACACTTCTGTGCCATGTCTGAAGTTCTCATGATTAATACAGTTTTTAAGTGAACTGATGCGAGTGTTTTTGAGCACACGTACCTCCTTGTGGGGGTCTTTGTGAGCCTCCAGGGCCTTCATGATGGTGAGCTCTGCGTAGTTTTTGAACCTCCAGGGCTGCTTGCTGAGAATCTCCCTCAGCACCCGCAGAGCCAGTGTTCGGATCACGTGCTGGGAGAATTACAAAGGTTGAAGTTTAAAGGAAAGGAATGTAGCCCTCTTTGTCCAGTGTGATCACAGAAATGCAAATGATGAGTGTGTTTACCTCTCTGTCGCCCATTGTTTCGAGCAGGAGCAGCAGGATGGTCTTGAAATGTTCATCCCACACCTGCAGGGTGTTTTCACGAATCAGCTTCAGCAGTTCGCACAGCGCCGCCTTCCTCTCCTCGATGCGCTCGTTGTGATTGGACAACTCCTTCAGCAGCTCGGCCACCAGCTCTGATTGGTCCAGGCTGCTCTCTGTGAAGAGAAAAAACATGGTACAATGATCACATGACTGGTTTTCTGCAATACAGTGTGTCTGTCATTCTGTCAGAGTGTGTCGCGTACCATCAGTGAGATGCTCAGAGTCGTCCATGCTAGTGTCTTTGCGGCTGTGTTTGAAGGGAGAGTCTAAGAAGTGCTCGCGGGCTCCTCGGGGGCTGGAGGAGAGCAGGGGGGTGTTGAGGAGGGAAGTCTTGTTGTCCAGAGCCATGCGGCCTCCGTCCATCAAATCTGACACTCTGCTGTCTGTCGCGCTGTCCCCCTGCGAAGAGGCAATCAAAGTGTTTAAGACTTTCGGGTACTTTCACTGTATTTTGGTTCATTTGGTCCAGACGAAAGAAATTGATTACAATAATTACAATAAAAATATTGATACACATGCAGATGGATTTAATAGCAGTAAACCTTTTGAATTCATGTTAAATGAAGTTAATCTACTTCGCTTTCACACTACAAACAAACTGAACCAAAGTGTGCTTGGAACCAGACCCAGAACTCCCATTTCAGGCAGTCTTGGTCCAGTTGTTTCATCTGCATGTGGCTCTACATGAGAGCCTTCACAGCAGTACTTAACACGTTAGGTGTGAACGCATCTGAAAATGCTGTTTTTTTTGTTTGTTTTTTTGCAGGTGCAGACACTGGTCAAAACTAAGGAAAAACACATTCTTAGTTTCACTTTCCAGATTTACTCATCTGGATTGCTTCAAGGTACAGGACCAGGAAAATCTGCTTTAGTTGTTGGTTTTGTTATTTAAAAATTTTCTGTCTATATGTACACTCGAACCAGTGAATGCCACCATCTGAGAGGTGGTTTGATGAGTCAGGTGTGCTGTGATTGGCAGGCTGATGACATGTGGGCTGCTAAGATTTCAGATGCACTTCGTGAGGAAAATGTCAAGAGGTCACGCCCCTGTACGAGAGTACACCGTGTCCTTGATATGGGGCTGGAGTTTTCGGGAGGGTCTGCAATAAGACCTGGCATGAAGTCTGCAGTCGTAAATTTGGACTGAACCAGCAGAGCATCTACATAAGCGCTAGTGGAAATATAAAAGGGAAGCTTCTTGTTGAGAAAATCCTGTCAGTGTGATTTTCAGCAGCTGACATCATAACAAACAATAAACATGATTTTATCAGTGGCTGAAGAGGATTAAGCTCAGGGTCATCTGTCCCATAAACACTGAATGTATGCCTCTCAGTTCCCACGCTACAGGGGGAGTGCTGGAACAGATCAGATGTCAGGGTCAGATACAGTTCATGTAGGTAGCTGTGTCTGTGTGTCTGTGTGTGTGTGTATAGGCCTTTGAAAGCATCAGTGTGGTACAGGGTATACAATAGTATATGGTGGCAACCTATTCATTTTTCAGTTGACATTGTGTATACCCACTTCTAAATCTCCTCTGACATACATGTGGAGGTTTTGTGAAGGCATGAGGAGTGATGACTGGTCAGGGTAAGAATATCAGGGTTCTGTGGTTCGGGCCATAAATTTAGTAATTACGTGGTACTTGTATGGCTGCTTGTATGAAGAGCATTAAACAGTGCAGTTCAGTAAGTGTATTTCTGGTGTATTGTCCTCAAAAAGAGCTTTGGTGTTGTACCAAAACAAAGTAATCTGACTTTACTATCAGTATCAGTTTCAGCAATCCCTGCATAAAATGGGACTCACTTGGTCGTGAACCAATCTGTGTTCATGACAGCAGTGTTTCATTGCTATATCAACACTGAGCAACTGTACTGATCTATCATCTTATATATCAATGCGCGTGAATGCCAAAGCTTCATCAAAAAATACTGTCAGACTACAACAGCTGACTTAACGAGTTTTGTAATCATGAGGGCCCTCCCTGGCACCTTGGTAATATTTAAGCCAGTTCTTCAACACTTGAACATGGCTGCTCTCCTCCATACAAACATCTGTAAATATTTCACTTTTGTTCTCATTCACAGTCACGTCGCCATTCCTGAGTATGAAAAGATCACGCTCACTTAAAACCAAAGCTGATGCTGATGGCTGCAGAAAAAAACTTCCATGTCAGCCTTGACAAATGCTAATGTACACTTGCGTCAACGACTTCCATCTGTCTGCTCCACTGACCTCTTCTCCCTCCCGCCGTTGGACCGGCTCATTCATGTCCTCTTGGCTGCGGACGCTGAAATTCTGGATTGCCTCAGTGACACCTTTCAGCGAGCTGTAGATGTCCTCTGAGTTCATGTTCTCTGTGTCGTAGTCAAATGCACTGCAAGCAAACGAGACAAAAAAAAGCGGACGCTGAGCCAGGGCCAGCCAGACCTCAGACTGAGAGCTCAATGTCACCCCAGATATACCCCACGTATGATACGTATTTCACAAACAGCATTGATCATGTATGAATAATTGTGCATCTCAAGGCTATTTCTTTTTACATCAACTGGAGACACGGAGGAGAAGAAGAAACATGCTGGGTTATGCTGATACTACTGAGCTAATGTGGTTTAAGTGACATGAACACCAGCAGACTTTACTCTTTTCTACTGTGCACATCTTGACCTGTGCTCATGCTAAAGTGTCAATGATTGTCAGATGGATTTTCCATTTTCATGATGTGTGATAAGACCTGTCAGTGTGTTTTTTTACGAGAAATGTGTGTGTGTGTGTGTGTGTGTGTGTGTGTGTGTGTGTAACCTTGGTGAGGGGGTGTTCTGGGAGGTGTTGGTAGGGGAAGTGACCGGGCTGGACCAGCTGGCTGGAGATCGGGGGGTGTGGCGCGTGAGAGGGCTGCCCATTGGCGCCTGAGAAGTGACAAAAAAAAAAAAAAAAACAAGTTAGAAAGCCATTCTTGTTAAGGTGTAATGATTGAAAACTGTAGCATGTGTGACTGAAACACTGCGTGGATTGACAGACTTAGTGTGTGTGTTCACCTGTGCAACACCGCCAGTATTCTTCAGGTGGTTTTGAAGCAGCTTGGTGGCTCCGTCCTGAAAGGTTTTGGGCAGAGCTGCCAGCAGCATGGTGAACTCTGGTGTGTTGAGCTGGAACAATGAGATTAACACCGACTGGGCTGCCTGCAACACACAGAATACACCCCTCTCAGTTAGATGGCTTCTGGAAGAATCTCCACTGTCTTTCCTGTGTTTGTGTCTATTAGTGAATGAAAGAGGGCTGCATTTCTTTCCAATAACGTGAGAATTATCTGTGGGATTAACTGTTAAAAGGAGGCTTTAGAGTGTTTGTGTTTCAGCACCTTTCTGACATCAGAGCTCTTGGGTTCAGTCGTCCAGGTGATGATGCGGGAGACGGCCAGCCGAGTCTCACTGGAGTTCACAAAGTCTGGAGCTTCCATCTGTAACGTCAGCGTCTCGATATACTTCAGGATGGCCACCTTCACCTGCAATACAAAAGCACACATTTAGAAAAATCATTTGTAAGTTGACTGATAACACAAGAAACGGCATGGCCAATATTCACCTGCAAAAACACAAATACAGTAAAACTATAAAACACACACACACGACTAAGTGACTGACAATGTCCACAGTCAGCCATGTACAGCCACAGCAGATTGTGCATCTCTTGTCGCTCTGAAAATCAAATGATGAATCAGTGAGAAAAGATCAAAATGCATTCATGATCATGCTTTATAAAAAAAAAAGAAAAGAAAAGAAAAGAGATGACAAATGGCAAACAAAGGAACCAATAAATGCAAACATTCGCCGCAGGCTCCGAAACGCCACAACAACTGAATCCTGTCCTGATTTTCCTCCACCTCCCTCTCCTTTTCCGTCTCTCTACATATGCACCTCAAGGACCAGAACTTCCTCCGAATCACTTAGCAGCAGCGTGCGCACCATATAATTGCTCCCCCCGGAGCGCACTGACCTGGGAGGACTGGCTCCAGGCTGCGGCCTGCTCGTCTATAGAGCAGGCGTGGCGGCGCGCTCTGGGGGGAAACAATTTTACCCCGGACCCTCCCCTGCCTCGCCCTCGCCCGCAACACGAGCTCCGAACAGGCTTCAGAGAGAGAGAGGAGAAGCACCGCGTCAATCAACGGAGAAAGAAGGGGAGATGGGGACAGGGGAGGGCAGGGGGGGACAAGAGGGGAGAAGGTGGGTGGGGTGGGGGTGGGGTGCAGAGAATTTAAGAGGAGTAAAAAAGAAGGGAAGTAGGCTTGGGCGAACCAGAAATATTATATAATTCTGAAAATCTGGCAATATATTTTATCGTTTAGGCCACAAGAGGGCAGCAAAGAGTGTTGATGTCTAGTTAACCAATGCAAATCAAGTGGTTTATGAGGCTTCATGCAACAGTTTATGCTCTCTGTAATGGCTGGCGTGCTGCTGAAATGCTCTGCGGTATTAACATCCCTATAATGTACGCTTACTGTTGTCATGGATATAAGGAAAGTGCACAGGTTGATCTTGCATGCACCTCAGGTCTGTCTTCAGGCTTCAATTTGCATTTTTTTCTGCGCAATATTGACATATATTATAGTTTTTGGAAAGTCTAGTAGTTGCATGTCGTTCCTTTGTCTGTCTAATTGATACCATGCTTTAGTTTTACAGTATAATTACTGCAGTATTGAATTTTACTTCATTGAACATTAAGGCTGCCTGGGTGGGTGGATGGGTTTTTGAATTTTTGGGTATATCTTTGTTGTTTCCATTTTTTTTCCCCCGTTGTGATTTGTAAAATATGATTAATTATATTAATTAAAACACAGGTTCTTGTGTGCCATCCTTCATATTTCGGCCTCACCGATTTGCAACATATCCTACAAAGATGTTTCTACTGTCTCATGGTATGAAGTACATTTTCATACTGCCCTCTCCTAGGCTGTGAGGTCATGCTATGAGCTAATAGAGACTTTAAACATCTGAGAACAAGTTTCTGGACTATTATGAGTTTTTTCAGATGAGTCATTCTGCTCTAAATTTTGTCTTGAGGAAATTTTAAATTTGGGAGAGAAGGGTGAAATTGTGGTGCTGATAGTATCTTTCATTGCCCAAGCCTAGCTGGAAGGCAGACTGATAAGGAATGAGGAAGTCATGAGTATGGGGTGAAACATCAGGCAGGGAAGGGTGTGCGAGGCGGGAAGTGTGACAGAGAGATAAAGGGTCGGGAAATCAAGGAGTGAGGGGTGAAGGTGTGGGGATTGGGGGGTGTGGGTGACCCTTGTCAGGCAAGTTGTTGCTCCAAGGGAAGGGTTAGTGAGGGAGAGAGAGGAGGAAAGTATGAGAGGATGGGAAGAAAAGTTCGAGGAGGAAAGCTTGAAGGGAGTGTCCACACTGACGCAGGCAAAAAAAGCCAGTGGAGTGGCGACATCACTCACTATCCAATCACAGCCCAGGATTCAGGGTTTTGTGGGGTTTTAAGGCAGCTCCAGCATGGGCAGGCATGAGGTCACATCAGTTCAACAGTTACCATGGTTACACAGTCCCTGAGTGTCCAGCCTCATTTCCGTCCTTCCCTCCCTTACTCAGATCATCACACACCCTGCTCTCTCGTTAAACACTCTCTCAGCACACGCACGCACACACACACATCATTTACCTTGAGGTTGGGCGTCTGTGTCTGGTCTACAGTGAACCTCATGAGAATAGTAAACTGGAGGTCGTTGGGGAAAGACTCTCTGTCAGAGAGAAAGAAGACAACCTAATTAAACTTCCAGCGCACACAGAAACATCTCAAGAGTACAGGATCATGACGGGTTAAGATAAATTACTGCATTAGACCAAGAGTCAGAGGTAAAAGTACTTGTTATTACGTGTTATTGCCCTTTCTCTGGCATAAACTACCATTTCTGTATGTGTAAAAACACAAGCGAGAAGGAAGTATTGATCCTCAGAGGCCTTCGATTCCTTTCAAGTTATCAATTATTCTCACTCCATGCTCAAATACAATATTACCAGATACTGAGTGTATCTTTTATGTTTTAAGGTCTATCTGTATGTAAGTGTGACACGCACCGTGTGACATCCAGGGCTCTCTGAACTTTGGCCTGTACGGAGCCCAGCAGGTCGGCTCCCATCTTCTTCAGCAGCTGTGTGAGCAGGACGAACAACCAGTCCTGCAGATCCTCC
The DNA here is from genome assembly GCF_039877785.1 of Chaetodon trifascialis. Taxonomy (NCBI): domain Eukaryota; kingdom Metazoa; phylum Chordata; class Actinopteri; order Chaetodontiformes; family Chaetodontidae; genus Chaetodon; species Chaetodon trifascialis. The sequence continues at coordinate 12,549,048 of NC_092072.1, read as the reverse complement.
TTATGGACCTGGATGAAATCTACCAGTGTCTCCAGGAACATGCTGAACACCTAAACACACACACACGGCTTGGATCACGCAGTGACTCGTTTAAGGATTCATACGTTTCATGCGCACAGTCATGCATACGAGTCCTGCATTTAAACTGTATTTACAGGTTATGTTGAAGCATCATGTGAAGTTAGTTGTTATTTACTCATCATTACAGCAGCTCACCGTCATTCCCAATCACCAATCAAGCTTAAAATCACCCAAATCCCAAACTAATAATAGATATTAGATGACACCACAATGAGACAGTTACTTGACAATTAACAAACACCAATCAGACTGTGTGACAACTGTCTCTACATGCCAGTGGTGGATTTCAGCAGGACGATGTAGGTACAGGCAACATTATATGAGGTAGGTTAGTGAGAGATTGTTATGTTGTTGCCCTGGTAACTGGTTATCCAATCAGATTAATGAAGCAGATATTCATCCAAACATAGATACAGTAACACTGATTGGCCAAACTTACTCTCTACAGAGAGTTCCAGGGTGGGGTGGCATGGGGGGGAGAGAGAGACACATCTGTTAGCATCCTGAGAAAAAAACACCTGTGTACTCAGTGTGACTGTTTGCTCACAATCTTGATTTTCAATACAACATTTGCAAAAATGGAAACAGAATCAAACAGACAAGAGCGACAACAGCTTTAAAAAAGTGTAGTGGTGTTTTGTGCACACTTGGAAACACCTGAGAACTGAGCGAGAAGTTGAAAAACATGGGAGATGAAAAGTGGGAAAAGTGTGGGACAGATAGATGAAGGCAGGATCCATGGTGAGATGCAGTACCTTGAAGGAGGCTGAGCTTATACCGGATTCTGCTGTGCCGTACACCCTGCCGGAGTCTCGCTGAAATTCATCAAATCGTCATATGTCAAACGAAGGGAAAGTGAGGAGGGCGCTCACACGCCTTACGACACGTGTGAGGCAACGGGCACTCAAAAAACGGCCAAAGAGAAGTGGCAGTGTTAGAGAGGTCGAACCGCAGCTGGTTAGTCAGAGAGAAGAGCTGGCAGCCCACATACTTGTCTGTGCATCGGAGTGAGTCTGAGTGTGTGTGCGGTCAGTGTCGTCGCCTCAGACTGCAGGGAGGGAGGGAGGCAGGGAGGGGAAATAGTGGCAGCGAATGCAGTGAGCACAGCCAGCGGACTGGCTGCAGTGACAGAGCAATCCCACAGGGTGGCGGAGAGTGTGAGGTCACACTCAGACGTGGCATGCCGTTAGAAAACAATCCGTCGCGCACTCTGCATGCCTGTGTTTATTTTTGAGAGTGTATATCTTTGTGTGTGGACATCTGAGAACACAATGTGACCTGTTTATCCCGTCTTAATCTCTGAACTTATTCAAAGGAACATCCGTGGCTGTTAAAATGTATCTGGGTGGATTAACAAATAGATCCTTGTTTGTGTTTTGGCAGAATCCGGTACAGTGAGGGATGGTGGGATAAACAAAACCAAAGTGGGTGAATAATGACATCTGTTTGAAATGATACTGGAAATGACTGCTGTGTGTCTCTGTGTGTCTTGCGCTGCATGCATTCATACCTTACTGTGAGGGTCTGCAAACATCCTGGTGAAGATTTCACACAGCCTCTTCAACTCCACCCGACTGCAGATCAACAGCAAACACAGTTAGATGAAAATAAACAGTCCACTTATCCTCTGAGAACACATCTGCCCGTTCTGTGGCTGACCTGAGGGTGCGCTGGTTCTTGAGCAGCGCCTGCAGGCCCAATAGCCCCTCCTTCCGCTCTGACCAGTTGGCACTGGCGCAACGGTTCAGCACCTGGTGGGAACCACAAATACAAAAATTAAGAAATACTGAGCTGGAGTGATACGGCTTTCAGAGCCAGTACAAGCATGGACCCAAACCAGAACTCAATATCACTGATCATTGCAGATATTTACTCATTTGAAATATGTGCTTTTGAGCATTTGCAAGGTTCCAGAGCTGATGTTTTTCCAAATGTAAGGATTGTACATTCTGTAATATGTAGAGTAATCAAAGAGATGCCCTAATGCCCAATGTGGTTCACAGATTTTTCTGCAATACTGCGGTTGCCGCTGACCTCAGCTACGTCTTCTGTCTGCCTCATGTAGGTGGGGATGGCTCCTCCGTTCCTGGAGCTGTAGGACCTCTCTGAGCAGGCGCTGGATGCGTCACTGTTGGCGTCATCGTCGGAGTACATGCCGTAGTTTTCGTACCGCCGCCGTGCTGGCTTCTTCTGCGGATAAAGGGCAGGAATGGGAAGGACATGAAATGAAAATGAAAGGGGAGACAGAGCAATACCAGTCAAAGGCAAAAAACATGCACACGCACACACACACCTATCTTGATAGAAGGCAAACACAGCTAAACATGCATGCACACACAGGTAAGAAGCAGGAGAAGAAGCTGACCTTGGACCGCATGTCTCCCAACAGCTGACAGCATTAAACAGAGGTAGAACTGGGGGTTAGTTAACACACACACACACACACACACACACACACACACACACACACACACACACACACACACACACACACACACACACACACTCTCTCCAGAAAGTGTGAGCTGCACATGGTGGTATCTTACTGGATAAGTGCTCAGAGTTATGTTTTGTCTTTTTTATGTATATATGTGTGAGTGAGTATTTTCATACCAGTGCATCTGCGAGAGCCTCTTCCACGTCGGAGCCCGTATTGAGGACCCTCATGGCACTGACTGAAGATGAGAGGCGACTGGACTGACTGATGCCAAAAGCTGATCCTGCAGAGAACCACACAGGCAGAAAGAGGAGGACGGAAAGAGTGACAGCAGGAGATAAAACGTTAGACCTCAGACCTAAAATTGTCATCGAGCTGTCTGTCGCTAGTCCACTGATGATGCACCATCCTCTTCATCATCCACACTGACATTTACTCAACCCACACACATGCTACGTTTCCCATGAGCAAACCCTGTAAGTTGATGTGATGACTCGTTAGGTGACACTGCAGGTGCCACTGGGGAGAAAGAATGATGGACAGAGAACACAGGAGAAGGTGTTGGCGTCCCTGCAGAAGAGGGGCAGGGCTAAATACAGAAAACAAATGGGCACTGGTAAAACTGGCACAATGGTTTGTCAGCTGGCGACTGAACGGGCGGAAACATGCGATTCCACTGGAAGGTTCGACGTCCTGGAGCAGAATGCAAAAAAACAAAAAAAAAACAAAAACACGGACGCTGATGGACAAGAAAAGAAACAGGCTGACAAATAATACAGGAGGAGATGCGTGGCACTGAAGAAGAACAAAAAGAAAAAAAACGGAGCGAACAAAAAAAAAATTAAGGCAGAGTGGGTGGGTGAGGTACGGAGAAAGAGATGTACTCAGCCTTCACCTGCAGCCCCAAAAGTGTCAGGTGTGTGGAGAGCTCCGGTGGAGCGAGAGTAGCTCCGCGTCGCTGCAACCAAGATTAAAACACACACACAGAGTTTAACACTCGCACGCGCACACACGAGACAAACACACACAAGCCTAACAGTGTGTGAGAGTAGAAAGACAGGCTGAAACACAAGCAAGTGATTTTTTTTTTTTTTAAATCACCCTCAACTTTTTGATTTTTATAAGTTTGGTTTAAATCAGATGCTGATTTAAAATAAAAGCCCACTTTCTTTGGTTTGAGATAAACTTATGGAGAAATGAAAGGTTTCTCCTCTCCTTTGAGGGTCTTGATTTTACCGGTCATCCCTCCACTACTGCTACTCACCGAGGGGTGTGAAGGAGCGTACGGGGCTGGTGTCCCGGCTGCTCTCCCTGCTGGCCTCTCTGCTGCAGCCCTGACTCATACTGGGTCGAGGAATACGACTGCCCCGAGCTAACGCCACCCGGGTTACGACACCGCAGTGCAGCGGAGGGAAAGATGAGGGGGGAAACAGGGGAAGGAGGAGCGGCAGAGAGAAGAAAAGTGTGAAGAAGACAACAATAAGACAAAGAAGACAAACATGAGCAGTGACAAAGAAGAGAGAGGTGAGGTGACATGGATAAAGACAGAACAAGCAAAAGTGACAGACGCAAGGAAGAATACGAGCACAGGTCTGCTGGCCAGAGGGAGCATCTCAACACCTCAGAGGAGTGAAAACAGGACTGCAACCAACCATTTTCAATTGTTGCAATTATTCCACCAATTATTGTCTTAATTAGAGCCGCAATAAAAGATCACTCTCATGATTGACTAATCTATTGATTGTCATTTTTGTTTATCTTGAAGGTATTTAGGGCCAACATCTGGCATTTTGAGATAATCAGGATAATGCAACTTTTTTTCTTTCCAAATACTTTCTGTGTTTAAGTGAATCATTATTGCTAAATAAATATTCATTGGGACCAGAAACAAAAAGATGCTGCTGGCTGCGAGTGCGTGCACAAACACTGTTCATTAATGTAAGCTTACAAATTTTCATTCTCTCTCGGAAGCTGCTATCTACTGATAGACGCTGTTGTCAAGGGCGCTAATTTAGGTTGTTTCTTGATTACTCGTGGACATTTATTTAGGTAGTACATTTTTTAATTGAAAACAAATGCACTGTAGACAGTGTACAGATCGACAGAAATAATGCAGTGTTAAATAAATGTCTCATTTGCAGCAGTCTCATTTGTTATTATGACTTAATTATTGTACTTGCATGACATCAGCATTATCAACCATCTGTCACTCGCCTCTTTAAACAATGGCATTGATTTGACCAACTAACAGTCCAAAATATTTTGGTTTATTAGTTTACAACCCAAAAAACAGCAAAAATTCACATTTCAGAAGCTACAACAAGTAAACTTTGAGCATTTTAGTGTCAAGAAAAATGACTTAATTGATTATCAAAATTGTTCTCCACCACTCAGCTGTAGGTGAGATGCACCCAAAAGAAGCACAGGACTCCTGGACTCACATTTAAATAACACAAACAATCTGATGACCACATCCACTCACAACCCCACGTCTCACACACAAACACAGAATAGAAAAGGAAGTGATTTGAGAAGAAATTAGCGATCAAGGGGTGGGCGGGGGGAATCTGCGTTTTTCATCCAGTAGCATCGCAATCAACGTCACCGTTCATTGCTCTGTTGATCAGCTTCAGCATCTACCCAGCCAGTCAGGGTTAATCACAGCCTACCAGCGAGGTTACACAAAGCCCTGATGAAGCTTTGCCGCTCCTGCCAAAAGGCCCGTTCACCGGCCATTCACAACAGATTAGTAAAGAGAGAGAGGTGGTGTTCATTAGGCGGGGGACATCTACCAATCATGGGCACCCATCACCATAACAACGCAGCCATGAAGTCAGAGACAGGTTAGAGAGATGGGTTCTGTCAGGCTACAGCTTGATGGAGGGGCTGGGAAAGCGGGAGAGGTTGCGAGGTTTGTAGTGATGGATGGAGATAAAGAATGAGGGATGATTTTTAAGATGAGAATGGACAGATTGAGGTGAAGAGGTGGACAGCAGGATGGTGTGGTTGAGGTTGAGTCTTTACCTCCTCTGCTTGCTCCGTTGTAGATGGAACTAATGCTGGAAGGAGCTAGACGACAGGAGCAGCAGGGGCAGGAGGAGAAGGAGGACAGGAGGAAGAACAGAGGAGGAAAAAAAGTTTAGTTGAGATCCAAAGGTATATATGGAGTGTTGTTGTGTCTGCTGCTTGCGAGAGTGAGAGAGTCTATAAGTTTTAAGTTTTTGTTCTAAACTTGATGCACATAATAAAAAATACTTCATTTGTTCAGCTGTAATGAATAAAATCAACCTTACCAACAGACAGGCGGGTGGGGGAAGAGTCTCTGGAGCAGCCCTGGCTGCGGGGGATGCGGCTGCGTCTGTGTCCGTCCCCGCTGCTCCCAGCCAGCACCCTCTGGGCCCCTGAGCTCATGGTGCTCAGGGCCGTGCTGGTCAGCACGCGACCCGGGGAGCCGCTCCGACTACCAGCTTCAGAGACACGCAGAGAGACAGGAGGACAAAGTAAAGGACAGGGAGGACATAAAGTCAGACCTTACTCAGGTAACAAGTGGCATTTAATAGTGAAAGCTCCATATAAATGAGACCAATCCCCATCTAATGTGAGAAGCTTCACTTTAAAAATGTTTTCTTATACATAGAATTGACAAAGACAGTCACTACTGTTCTTCAGTTAGTGGCAGTAGTTTCCAACTGTATGCATAGACAAAACTTAATGCAAACTTTACAGTGTTTGATGTCATTGGAAAGAGGATTCTTGGGGATAGCAAGCAGAAAACCACAACGAGAGGAAAGTGCAGTTTACTATGTTCAGTGAGATATTTGTACAAAATCGTTCATATAAAGATCTACAGTGGTTAATGTGAAGTTTTTGTCCTCCCCATGACACCCTGTCTCCAAATGCAAAGCCCACGGTGTGTCTAATCGTACAATGACTCACATTACTATCAACCCGAGGACAAACAGGTGAGAGGAAGCTGCTCTGCAGTGCCGAGGATAAAGTGTGCGAAACAAGCTCCAGGGTTCAACACATGAAACCAAACCTAAACTGATTTCAACACGAGTGAAAATGAGCACGCAGACCAGGCGTTCGCGCTCTCTCTGACACACAAAAACTCAACTCAAGCCACACACACACAAACTCAACACATGGAAAGTTTCTATGTACTAGTACTGAGTGACACAGAGCTAAATAAATACATCCAAATGACAGGAAAAAGGCTAAACAGGGATTGTTCTGGTGTTTAGAGAGTATCCCAGAGAGACCTGTTTTCTACTCATCCCTTTATTTAAGCTAATTCTATAAATAATTCTAGAAATGCCTGCAATTATTACAAAAACATATATTTTTACAAACTGTAGAGAAGACAGTGAACTATGCAAAAGGTGCTATTACACCAAACAACACCTTAAATATTTGGTTGGGATCTAAAAATGTAAAAACTGAATTTATGGAAAGATCTTCATCCCTTTTAAGTTAAAAAAAAAGAAGAAAGTCTTCTCAGTCTTTAGGCTACATCCAGGCACACATAAGAGAAACACAAGTGTGCCAAAGCAGTGTGTTTAGCATGATCATAGAACAGCCATGTTACCAGTCTGTGACTACAAATCCCAGCATGCCTCAGCCAGAGTGGGCGGAGCCTTAAGTGAGCCTTTTCTGGGTGCACGTGAAGGAGGGGGCAGTCGGGGCAACAGAGGAAAGGCACTAAAGTTACAGAGAGCGGGTAAAAAGAAGTAGCATTGTAATCTTACCACCAACAGGGGTAGCAGACTGAGATCCTGAGCCATTAAGCCCATTGGTTGGGAGGAGGGGGAGAGCAGAGGCGAGGGGTAAGGAACAGCAGATTAAACCAGATGAATTATGGGTGTTAGCGCAAAAAAAAAGGCGTCATGGGAGTTAGAACACAGAGCACGATGGGAGCGCATCCTGGTGTTCCAGATCAAGAATGACGGCGAAGTTGAAGCACTATGATCGAATAAATCCATTTATTTAAGAGAAAACAACTTCGGAAAATGTGCAAACACACTGAACCAGCTGCAGATGATAGCCTGGGAAAAGCAGTGCATGTTGGGACAGCTGGCACATGTATGAAGCGAAGCCTGTTCACAATGAGGAAAAGAAAATGCCCCGAACGTAAATATGCTCAAAAATATCCACACACTCTGTCACACACACACATTCTGTCCAGACGTCTTCCTAAGCCTCTGTTTAGCTGCCATTTCCTCTGTTTCTGTCTTTTGTTCTGAGATTCGGTCTTTAATCTAAATGTCTAGATCTGATTGGTGCACTGGGCTGTGGTCCAATCGCTGTCCACTTTTAAAACCGGTTTCCAAGCCATCATGCTAATAAGCAGCAAGTATTTTTGGAGCGCAGGTACACACAAATTTGCTATATGTGTTGCAAACGTAGCTCGGTGGCTTGAGTTCCCTCGTGTCTGCTGAAGTATTTTTAACAACCTAAATGACAGCCAGAGCCAGGCTTGAGCAGCAGAAATAAACTGTCCACCACAGCACCCTCAGTGATGAGACACAGCATGCACAGAAGGACACACACATTAAACACGCACACACAGTCGCTCCTCTTTTGCACAAAATACTCCGACCAGAATGAGAGCGATAGCAGGTGGGCCACAATTCCCACTGTGGTACACAAACAGATACACGCACACACACTCTGACACACAAACAGAATACCTGGTGTGCAATCGGATTCGTCGGAACCTGAAGGCACAAAAACATTTACATGGAGCTTATTGTCACCGTGAAGGCAACAAGTAATGAAACTCCACAACAAAAGGCTGAGAAGCTACAGGCACACTCTCCAAGAAGCTCACATACACACCCACACCCCCCCCCCAATGCTGTTGTTGTGTGTGCATTCATGTAAGTGGACTTGATACCCAGGATCTTTCACTCACAGCTGGGTTTAAAGTCATTCAGTGTGTTGCAGAGGGGTGAAGGGGTACGTACGTTGTGACTGGGAGACCATCTTGGTGCGACTGCGTCCTCGTGAGTCCACCTTGCTGGACACGCTGCTGGCGGTGGACAAGGGCTGCTTGGTACGTACACGGCCTGTATGCACGCGGAGGGACAAGTACGGTAAAAATACAAAACACCCACACCTCTGCATTTTGTATGCTCGCTCATCTAGTCACAACCTGTTTTCAGCTGAATGAAGCCGAGAACCTAAGAAGCACTACAGCCGACGAAAAGCTACTAATGCTGGAAGCTGCTGAGCGGACGTCAGATTCTAATCTAAACACTCAGATTCAGCAAAGTGCACACACAGATTAATACACCAGGGATGCTTCAGTGGATCAGTCTCAGTGAGAACATACAACCTATTCAAAAAAAGGTGGGACACTGCGTAAAGCATACAATTAAATCGAATTTGACACTATTGTAAACAGTAGGAAGACAATATATTTGATGTTTTAGCTCATCAACTTCATCCTCGAAAAGCTGTCGTTCATAAGCGAGGATGGGGTGAGGTTTACCACTTTGCAGACAAGTGATTATATAAAGTATGCTACTACGTGGGCTTGGGAACACTTTGTAAATGTGCTGTCTGCAAAACAGTTTGTTTGACTGCATCCTGTTTTTGTTTATGTTTTACACAGCGTCCCACCTTTTTTGGAATTGGGGCTGTACTTAAAATCTGAAACTGTAATGACCCAGCTGGTTATCTATCTCTAAGTGTTGGTTGTTTTAATGAAAATCTGATCATCCAACCCACTTACAACTTCAGTTTTGTGTTTACATTAAGCTTATTATAATACTGTAGAATGATGGTAAATTCCAAGGTTTAGAAACTTTTGTTTTCATTTTATTTGTAGCCTTTTGAACTGAGGGTATCAGAGTACAAGAATTCCAATATGTTGATTCCCGGAGGTTTCTCTGCCGATGACAACAAAATCTGAATATCAGCTTTGTCGACTTTCACCAACTAGAACATCCCTAAAACATGCCTACACACACATCCACCTAACCACGATCTTACCATTGTCTGACCTGGTCCCTACAGACAGACAAAGAAGGAGCAGGTTGTAAACAACACATTTCACCTGATATGTGTACAACAGCACTACAACAGCACATCCTAATAAAACCTTGACAGCTGACTGATAGTTTAATAAAAGTGTTGACTGTTAGACCACTTCTATATTAAAAGCAAAATGTAGTAAAGCACAAGATGATCTTAGATGTGTTTATCAATTAGATTCACGATGTGTCGAGCAGTCGACAGTGATACAAATGAGGGTCGAACAGAAGGCTGACAGCAGGGGGCGCTGTGGCCACACACTGCAACTAAAAGACGTGTATGGAGTGGTGGACTGGAATGAAGTGAGGGAAAAGAGAAAAAAGAAAGAAGAAAAGCACGAGTAGGTTGTAGCTGGTGAAGCAGAGTGAGATGATCTTACCATCCGTTTTATCAGAGGCATCATCTTTAGGAGCAGAGAGAGAGTGGAGGAAAGAAGAGGGAAGAAACGAAGGGAAAGGATTGACACAAATGATTATTGAAAGTAAAAGATACAAAAGGAAAAGGAAGGGAAAATGAAAATAGAAAAAGCGCCAGTAAGGAGGGAACACAAAATGAAAAGGAATAAAGAATGTAAGACAAAGAGAAAGAGAGGAGAGACAAGAGAGGAGCACAGTGTGCATTAGTTACAGAACATCTGTTTAACACCCAACCATGCACATGCAGCGGTCAAAACAGGGAGACAAACCAGCACAGAGGACGATATTCATCTCCAGAACATGCACACAGAGAATATCCACACCGACACACACACAGGGAACGTTAACAGGCAAGGAGCAGGCAGAAGAAGAGGAGAGAGCAGCAGCGGAGAGGACGACGTGTGCGTGTGTAGGTCCGTCCTGTTTGGTCGATGTGGCGAGCTTTTCTAGGACGTGTCTTTTACTCATGTCTTCAACCTGTTTGAAACTTTAGGGGCACTACTTCTCCTCAGTAGGAGTCTCCATCTCTGCGCGACATCCTGCTGGTGGCATGCTGACCGACGTCTGATTAGTCATCTCACTCGACTGACAGGGCCCTTACCCAGTGAGGAGTAGGAGCCTGGGGGCAGACGCCCCGCTGCCCTGGTCTGTCCGACGTGCCGGTGCTTAGCGACTGCTGCTGCGTTTACATCCACGTCGCTACGGGAACGTTGCAGGGAGGTCGACCACGCCCCACCCTTTGAACCCGCAGGGACTGGATAGGACAGGAGGAGGAGGAGGAGGAGTGTGTGGGAGAAGGGATGGGGGGTGATGAGGGGATATATACATCACAAACACATGCAGGCACCACGCTACACCAACACAATACTGATACCATACAGAAATACACAAAACAGCCAGACACATATACGCATATGTGTGCGCACATGTGTGTAGTCAAGAAACAAAAAAACATAACAGGAAGTGGCTGTACGGGGCTGGACACAGGCAGATGTAAATGAGAATGATGGGAAATGGCTCTGAAGGAGCTGATGTTTGTCATAGCGTGTGTGTGTGTGTGTGTGTGTGTGTGTGTGAGCATGAGATTATTTGAGAAAGCGTGTGCGCGTGTGTGTCCGCGTGCCCTCTTGACTCACCTCGTCCCGGAGCTGCAGACCATTTTGAAGTCAGAGGCCGACTGACAGAAGAGGGAGAAAAGTGGGTCAATCCACGGCAAAACAACAACACACGCAAACATTCACATCCCGGTAGCAGAGAAAAATACTTTCTCTTTTTTCCCCTCAATGACAAAAAAAGAGCTTGATCAGTTTTCGGTCAAGTAGAGTGGAGGGGAACTATGCTGCTTTCTACAAGCACTGTGCAGGATGTAAACAAATATGCACCGAAGAGTAAAAGAGGGCAGAAGAGTGCAAAATGAGAAATTCTTCTAATCAATAGTCATCTAATTCAACGTGTGGCTGGTCTTCTAATGCTTAAATAACCACTGAAGATACAATATATTATAATAAATATATTTACTGCATTTTCTTTATTTCTATTCGAACAGATTGGAACCACCACGCTGCTTATTCTCTGAGCTTCAGCCACAGACTTAAAACCTTATACTTCCACATTAGATAATAGCGTAAAGCAGTGTGGCAGGAAGGCTTAGCACCAATTCTAACTTGCTTTGGTCTTAATTTCGCAAGTGGATGAAGCAAAACAATGACAAATCCCAAACTGCGGGGGTTAGATAATGCTCTGGATAACCTTCTAGGAATTTCTTTGTTCCACTTCCGCCAAGCTTTCACCTGAGCAGATGAAGATACTGGGGATTTTGTCTTTTGAGTGGGCAGGATGCTTTTTTTCTTTTACTGATGCAAACAACAGAAAAGCTGGCAAAATGAGAAAAGGAAGGAAAATAAACTGAGGAGATGTGATCCATGTACAACACGGTTGTCCAACAGAGGGTGTGTAGGGCCACAATAACATTTCTAAAAACGATTCCTGCCAAAATGACCCCAATCTTCATTTTCCAGACTCAAATGCAGTCTCAAACCCGAGAGGCCTACAGTAAACTCTAGAGGAGCAGTGCTGAGTGTTCATTACTTGAGGCTCTCTTGAGAGGAGGACGAGGAGCGGTCACTCTGGGGAAGTGAGGCCACGCTGCCAGAGCTCTTCAGGCAGGACTGAAGGGTCCTCTGATACGATGACTCCAAGGAGTTGTAGAGAGCGTCTGCCTCCCCTGGAAAGTGGTTCCTCAGACCCCAGTAGGCCCTGTGGGAGACAGCAGGGAAGAAGGAAATGGAGATGGAGGTGAGATATTGCACTACTTCTTTTCTTTCATTTAATTATCAGAAATGTCTGCGTGTGAATGTGTATCTGTGTGTGTGTCTTACTTGCGGGCCTCCACTCTGGCCTCTGAGTCTGCATCTCGAATTCCCTTCTTGATGCTCTCAACCAGAACTGCCGTGTGCCTGCAAGGCACCGATACAAAAGGTGCATTAAGTGTGAACAAGTGGAAAAGCAGGTTGAAAACATCTTTTCTTCCTTTGTAAACCACACTAATGTGAATCCTGCACAGTCAGCGTGGAGCACGGCTTTGCTCTGAACCATGTTGGGATCAGTCCTCACCTCTCTAGAGAGTGGGTTTGCCATTCCTGCAGCAGGAGGTCCAAGAAATCATAACAGCGCCTGGAAATGACACAATTTGGTTTTTCTCATTAGCATCGCATCACACACTAACATCATTATGAGCATTTTGTGATCTTTTAGCTGTTAATTACGCGAGACCTGCTCATTATCATAATTTTTTCTCACTGCAGAATAGCTGCGAATCTCACCTTCTTACAGCCACAGATTTGGATGTGCAGTTGCTGGTTATCAGGGGGATGAGCCTGGGGACGTGGGTGTGCTGCAGAGAGGGCAAGATGTTAAAACTGGAAAATTTTCAACAATCAGACGGCATAGATTCTCAAATAGACCGCTGAAAGAATTTCTGTGTGCGCTTGCAAATCTCACCCGAATGATGATGCGGATAGCCGACACACCGGAGGTGGCCATGACTTTGGCACAGTTGGGGATGAGGTTGAACAGGACGGGAACGATGGCTTCCGCTCCATGGTCAAATTTATTCCCCAGCACTGTGGAGAGGTGGCTAAAAGAAGACACAGACGGACACTCAGCAAACACGTCGGAAACACAGAACACAAACAAAACTGTGGGAAATGTTATCATAATCATATATGAAGAAAAGAAAAGCAGCAAATCCTGACATTTTTGAAGCTGGAACCAGTAAATGTTTTACATTTGCACTTTAAAAAATGGCTGGCAATGAATTTTCTTTCAATGGACTAATCATTGCAGCTTTAGTCAGAAATCGCGCTATTTTCAGCTAACATGCAGATGTGTGTATCGAGACGATCACAGTCCACAGTCCAGATGTGATGTTTTACAACACATCCAACAAATTCTAAAACGTGTGGGTGATCGCTTGAAAATTGAACTTTTCCTGCAGTATTTTGTTTTGTATATTTTGCTATTACAAATGTATCCTCCAGTGACAGCAGTAGCTGTAAAACTGGCACTCACGCCACAGTGATGCAGGCCTCTCGGACAACTTGTGAGCGCAGGTCCTTAGCTGACAGTTTGAAGGCTCCATCCAGGAGCCGTAAGTGCTGGTAGAAACAGTCGTAGGTGTGTGCGCCTGCCACCAACAGTGAGCGGATCTTCTTCATCTGTACAAAAAAAACAACAATGATCACAGAAAGCAATGCCAAAAAAAGGGTAATTTCATTGATGATTTAACTGAAAAAATGAAATGTTTTGAAGGTGAATCTACTGACAGAGTTGGCTCTCTGGTCCCAGTCGTGTTTGTCATCAGAGCAGATCTCGCGGATCTTATTCAGGTTGTCTTCAAGATCCCTTGATGAGTAGATCTGCGTAGGCAAAAAGGGAGGAAGCAGACAGAAAAAAGGTCTCAGACTTTGATGGTTTGGTTGTTGAATGGGATGAATGTGTGTGATTGTCTGCATTAATGCTCCTGTGTGTCATGTACCTGGACAGTCGGGACATCTGTGAAGGCTTTAATGAAGTCCTCTTCATCAATTGCCCCAGCACTTTCCTTGGATGCTAGAAAATCAGAGCAGGGTTGATTAATATCTGTGTGTGTGTGTGTGTTTGTGTGTGTTTTCATTTACACGACTGGATTTCTGCACTGGTTGGTTTTGTGATTCTGGTTTAACTCCCAAAAACACAAGCACACTTCCCATTACAACCACACAGACAGACTTAAGTCAGTGGGAGCAGCCTGTGTTTCTAATGGACTTCCTGGCAATAATGGGCATGTCAATCATATTTCTCTGGGGGCTGGAGGCTCTGTGGACAACACCTCCTACAGCCCCTGACTGAGCAAGGAGAGGGAAGAGAGAAAGACGAGACAATGAAGGGAAAAAAGCGAGCAAGGGGGAGCTGAGAGAAATCCGAGAGGATGAGAAAACGAATAAAGTGGCACAGATTAGAGAGAAGAAGAGGCTGAGGGGTTGGTGTAAACATGGAGGAGAGCTGAGCATAAACACAAAGTGGCAGTGGAAACGTATCCTCCATTTCCCCTGGGTTGGTTTTCATATCAGTCTGTGGCACAAAGACATGTCATATCAAAAGTCTACACGATCCTCAGAGAGCTGGGGAACATCGACGTAGCCGGCTGGGTATCTGTATGCACCATCCTCTGTTATTCTCAGGAAGAAGCATGATAGCAGCCAGGCAATGAAACCAACCTAACAACACCCCGCCACCATTTTTAATCATTTTTATTGCCAGCTTTATGAAATGGAAAGGCTTGTGGCATGTTATCAAAGTGAATAGTTAAGGCTGCATTGACATTAGAAATTATGTTGACAGCTGATGCTTTCACAATTGTGATAACTAACTTTTGCTATTTTGTATTTTGTTACTCATATAAACAGCTTTGAACGATCATAATGTTGAGGTATGACCTCTGACATAAAGCAACAATCCTGGCCTTTGAGAGAAGTCATCCCTGCATACTTGATCCTCCCAGATACATCTTTGGACTTTTTTTCTACCTCTAGTCTATTTTGGCCAGTTATTGGCAAAATTGAAATATCCATTTTCTGTCAGGCGTTGTCAGAGTGTGTGGGCGTACTGTCATCTAAATGCAAATGAAGACAATGGGGGCTCCCATCGCTGCCTTCATGGAAACTAGTCTGATACGGCAGAATAAAAGAAAGATAAACTAATGCCCCCAAACAAGCAAGGTTTGCAGTTTATAGCTGCTATGCCTTAGAATCAAGTATCACAAATCTGGGGCAAAGGTCAAGACTTTAGAAATGTGTGTGAAAAATACCCAGCATGCCCTTGACTTCAGCCTCTAAAAGCCACTCCACGATCAATAAAACTGTAATGAGCCAAGTGTCAGTGATCACAGTGTGGTGTTTCAACAGAGCAACGTACCAGGACTCAGACAGACTGCTCGCTGTGAAACTCTTACACCTACATGTGCATATGTGCATGTATATGTGACACTGCTGACACAGACTCATCAGCAGGCAGCAGGAAATTGACTGCAAGGTTGTGGGAATGCAGCTTTCTTCCAACAGAGACAGACGGGGGAAATCAATACATGCAAACACTCCAGCCATCCAGATTTAAGGGAGAGGAGAGGTTCTCAGAGGTGAAGAAGATATAAACTGTTTCAAGGGCAGATCTTCTGAGCTGACAAATATGAAGCTGATGGTACGAACATGAGTGTTTTAGATACCAAGGGTGTGCCATATCACACTGTTCATGATAATACCGGTGTCGTTTTTTTTTTTTTTTCCTTCAAAAATTCATAATGTGAGATGGCTACAACTTCAGCTGTGTGGTTTGATTACAAAAGATCAGATGTACAACAAAGCATGGTAACATAAAAGAAGTGCAAGAAGACTACAACAACAAAAAGGGGCTATACAACAAACTTATTTCACCACCTCAAGCAGAGGTACCTGGTTGAGTACCAGGACAGCCAAAAAATCCACAAGCAGAGCTCAGCAGCTTTTGATCTAAACTAAAAACATGTTTCAGTATTTTGTCATATCATCAAGAATATCATGTTTACAGAAATACCCTGTAATACTAATAATATTTTAGGGCCATATCGCCCACCTCTATCACACATCTGAGAAGAAGCGTGTCACTGTGGACATCTTCCTACTAAAGACTTCTTCTGATGGCCCCCATAGTGTGTCCCTATTCTGTGACCTTCAGTGAAATACTGTCAGAGGACCTTATATAGAAGGCTGCAGCCACATCCCACGAAGATGTGACATACACTAAGTGTCTCTGAACACAGAAAAGGTTAGTAGGGCAGTTTTTGTTTATCTAGAGAACGAAATTATTTCACATGCATTTTCTGCCTGAATTGATGAGACTGTCAAACTCCTCGTGGCACCAAGCAAGCAGACTGCTCGTCTTGTTCGGGTTGTATTGATACCAAAAACAGAATAAGAATCCAAAATTATTCCTGCTGTAGTTGTACAGCTTAGTATTTTTTAATTCTAGCTAAAATTTCCTACAGGTCATTGAAGTTTCTGTCTGTGCAAAAGAAGGATACTGGTCAAATGTTAATGATGTTTTATGGCCTTGGGCTCTTGGGCCCTTTCTCAGCCAGCAGGATGTCAGGGACTTCTGCAGTCAATAGGCTCTAAATAAGCAAATAGCGACATAAAGAAACGTGATGCTCACTGGGAAACGGGTTATGGTGACATGTCAGTTGTAATAATGCTTCAGTTGCCACTGGCCTAGAGGAACCACTAGTGCACTATTCATGGAAGAATGAGATAAACACCACTTTCGCCATACAGAAGCATCTTTTTGGAGAAAACAGATCAACCGTGTGTGTAAATGCACAGGAAGTGAAATACCTAGCTTGCCGCCGGTAGCGCTGGGCCTGCGTGCAGCGGACGACTCTGCGGGCTTCTTGGGAACTTTTGGGACCTTGAAGGCAGCCTGGGCTGAGGAAGAGCAATTCCCATCCACGCTGTCGTCATCCTCAAAACTACGATCTGGAAGGAGAGGACAGAGAGTGGAGTGTTACCATCCACAATGGAGGCAAGTGTGCTTCAGCAACTGTTTCTCAGTCAACTTCTTACACAATATTGCAAATCATTATCATCAAAAACAAACCAGAAATAGTTGAAACACAGGAATGATCATTTCATTTATACACAACCTGCACAAGAATCAGCAAATAAAGGATGACAACTCATGATGCTCTCCGCAAAAAGATAAACACTACCAATTACTATGTTGACATCTGATTAAATAACATCAATCCAATATTCAGACCATAAAGTCCTTCTGAAGCATTTCATTGAACCTTGAACCTTCTTTTTTGCCTTTTTATGTTGAGCTTATTGAGAAAAATCTTAATGCCAGTTGAAGACAATGGACGTTAGAAGAAGAAAGTAAAGATGAGAAGCAGAGAACAGAGGAGGTTGTAGTCGACAGAGAGCTTGGTCAGGAATCACTAAATCAATACTAATTACAAACATCAGGGGTTAAAAGAAAAAGGCAAACCCACACACATATATTTGTCTTCTAAGATCCCAAGAAACACGGCTGATCATCAAGATGTCCACCCGTGCAACCAGTGACTGACAGAACTCTCTGGAACCCCGACCCTCAATCTGCACTGGTAGCAGAAATTAAGCTAGCTAGCAGGCTAAGCATTGAAACTTGAGACACACTTCTGCAACAATGGTGCAGCGTTTTGAAGGTGCACCTGGCAGCAAAAACACTTGTGGACGACAGTATGTGAAGACACGCACACGAGCAATGTGGAATGTAGATGAAACTGTTGGCATAGGAATGCAGTTGCGCTCTGGCCGCTCTGACAACCAGCCATGGAGAAATGCGCCAAAGCCACCACCCTACACCTTGACTCATACATCAACTTACCTACACACACAGTCAACATGCAAAACCAACTGACAGGCATGCGTGTGTGTACATACAAGCCAAATGTTTACAGTGACTGCAGAGCATACTGTTTCAAGCCGAGTGGACGTTGAAAGAAGCAGACATATAACATCCTTTACCGTGAGACAACAATCACGCGCACACACACACACACACATCAACACACCCAGGTCCGTCCCTGCACTCACAGTCACAGATCCGCTGGCAGATAAGACGCCTCATGCTTCTGGGAGGGTGTGGTATTGGGGTCCCCCCTCTTCTCCAAGCTGTGCCCCAAGACACATACACACGCCTCACACACACTTCATAGTGGGGCTAAGGCTGCACGCACACACAAACACACACACACCTCACATTGCTATCCGAAAACCCCTCCACCCATACAAGTGCCGGCATTTTCTTTTCACTCTCTCCCTCTATTCTCTCCCTCCCTCTCTCTCTCTCCCAGCATCTCTCCTCCTTCCCTCAGCAGCCTCACAGCCAATCGGACGAGAGGTGACATCATAGTGTTGCAGCCAGTGCGGAGGCAGGACTATGAATGTGCGCGAGGTGGGAGAGAAAGGGGGGAGAGAGACACAGACACACACAGACACTCCAGGAATATTAACAGGGTCTCTCTGTGTCCCTGCCAGACCAGCTAACCTAAACTCAATACCTACAACACACACTCTTGAGCCACTTGCACCTCTCTCCCTTTCTCTCACACACACAACTGTCAAAACCTCTTAACACACTTTTTAACGCTGCTACAATTACCTGTGAGCTAAGATATACATTTATTCATTCACTCTCTCCCTCTTCACATGCACAAAAGAACAAAGGATAATGGAGCAATGATCAAAGGAGGGGGTTGTAAAGGGGGGGGGGGTTAAAGACCACACCCCTCCATCTGAGGCCTTGACCCTCCCACTCTCACAGAGACACACACATACAGTGCAGCGTAAGTGGACAGTGACACGTTTGTGGTTGTTTTGACTCTGTGGTCCAGGACACTGGATTTGAAATGAAACGATTATGAGGTTCAAGAGCCAGCTTTAAGCTTTAATTTGACGGTGTCTGCATCCATGTTACGTGAGCAGAGGAGAAACTGAAGCCCTTCCAAATATATCCAGCAGCCCAATTTTAGAGGACCAAAATGCATAGACGCATTTATTATAACCCTAAAGAAAATTATCATATTTAAAACTAGGAGCCAGCAATTAACTGAACTCTTTAAGATACAGACAGCAGCAGACACTGAGCATCTTGCCTGGTGAACCTCTGTCAGATTTGTACTGCCGCCACCTTCACTTCTGGTTTGTTTAGTGCGATTTTTGCATTGAGTCTGGTCCACAGCATGCATCTGGCTGTTAACAGCATTCTTCCAACTATAAGTGAGCTTCAACCTCATAATCACTGTATACACACACACACTCACATACACAGTGAAAGTGAAGTGAAAGTAGGAATGAATGAAAATGTAATGATGTTTAGTCTTTCACTCAGATCATGATTTTCAACATTTTCAATGGACAAGTACAGTAATACATCATCCTGCAAACCTGTGTTTTAACTAATTGTTATGGGTCAGCATCTGGGGTCAAAGTTCAAGGGCCAAGACCCTTGTTTGCATAATAACAACTATTATGAAACAGGTTCTGACGCTACGTAAAATGAAGAAAACAGAGAAATGCAGTGATGTTTGCAGTTAAATTGGGAGTACAAAGACACTTATCGAAGCTAATAAATTCACAGTATCAGACAGCAATTTAGTGAATTTAATTGCTTTCCCACAAAGCCCACCCGCCAATTAGCAAAACTCAGCCATGCATCCTGAGTCTTAGCATTGATTACCAT
This sequence comes from Chaetodon trifascialis, assembly GCF_039877785.1. Taxonomy (NCBI): domain Eukaryota; kingdom Metazoa; phylum Chordata; class Actinopteri; order Chaetodontiformes; family Chaetodontidae; genus Chaetodon; species Chaetodon trifascialis. Next base: position 12,529,278 of record NC_092072.1, on the reverse strand, counting down.
CACTGTTAGCATGATTTGCATCTCCTGCTTTTGTCCAGTCAGACCCCACGGGAGTAAATGTCTCTGGGTGAAGGGCAGAGCAAAGACACCACAGAGAAAGAGAGAGAGGGGGGAGACACAGAGAGACCTCGAGAGAAAGAGAGAGAGAATCCCCTGTCGAGAGCAGACAGCGCACATGCTGTTGCCATGGCGACCTGTGCAGACCAGCTTCTCAAACGAACAGAGCAGCAAACAGGGAAAAAAAGATGCTCGGTAAGCCCACTTGCACACATCCATATATCCAATTTAGTTTCATCAACAGTTGGATTTGCCGTTTATTCAAAGACGTGGTGTTATTTTATTAAATTAGGATGGATTCTGGCTTGATGGGGACGAGATGCTCCTCTGGCAGCATCAGCGCGTCCATGGATGCACCACGCTGCCAAAAAATACGGCGCAACATGCAAATAACAAGTCCATACACACAAACACATGCAGAGACAGACGCACACACCCACACACCCACAGTGAGAGATATCAGCTCCACCATGTACCAGGCGGCGTTGCCATGGAAACACCAGGGTGAGATCCCCTCCTCTCTCCATTTCAGAGGAAGAATCAAAAAGAGGAGTGAAGACAGAAAAGGAATGGCTCAAACATACAGATCTGATAGTTGTCCTCAAATAATCAACCGGTGGTCAGAATAAAGAATCCTTGTGGGAATAATCCCAGAGGTGTTCCCAGCCATAAAACAGACATAATCTACACGGAGGAAAGCAAGCAAAACACATGTGTTGTTTCTCTGTGCCCATCCAAACACAAAAGAATAGAAGACAAGACAACAGCCTCACTGAAACATACAGATCTGATCACAGTCACAGTGATGAAACAGCAGAGGAGCTGTGACCAACAAACAGATACTCAGTTGTGACCACAAGGTGGCAGCACTGGCTCTGCTACCAAATTAGTTTATGGCTCAAGCATGCTGGAAAAAACCTCAAAACACAGAGGGACACAGCATGTCACTGCATTACAGACAGGACAGAGAATAAGAGCGAGAGTGTGTGCATCTGTGAACCAAGAATCAAAAACAAGTGAATCAAGACATTAAGTTTCGTAGTAAAGGGTGAATGTTTAAAACTCTGAGCGGAAATATCTCAGGACAAATATATTCTTAGCTGAAGCCAATAAAGTGCCACCACTCTGAATAAACACAGCCATACTGTACACCAACTACAGCTGAGCCTGAATATGGAGCACAGGTCACTCCTTACTTACTTGCTTTGCTCACTGGTGGCCAGAGTGATTTAGTTTTGTTAAGTTTTGAGACCAGAGTATGAACAATAGTGAGAGAGCAGCTGGGGGGAGTAAAAAAATAGAGGCTGCTGATAAAAGAATATAAAAGCAAAAAAGACAGGAAGAAGCTGTTCAATACGGCAACACTGATGTATCAGACTAATCATAGCAGTTCACATGGCACACATGGTGGTCTGCAAAATTAATTCTGAGTCTGTGCATACATGCCAAAAGCCCACACAGTGTCTCTAGTAGTATGAACTTATTTTTAATGCAGAACTCGTCACATTATGCCATGCAACCCTTGCTTAACCTCAGTCACAGAGTCTCATCAGCTGGAGCACTGCAGCAGACATCATCACACACATTACAGCTGAAAATCTGAACGTGCCACTGAAAGCAACATCTTCTGAGGAATTAGACTTACTCCACAGAGAGCCTGCGTTTGTGCGGATCTGCTGTAAGCTGCAGGGGAAACAGGCAGTGCCACGTATTCCCACTCAGGAGCATGTGACAGTGAGCGCAGTCCCAGGCAAAAGATGACACACACTAAGCATTCTGACACTGCTCAGCCCTCAGATGAGAATGACTACTGGTGAAAAGAAGAACATGAGCAGCGCTGCAAGAAGTGGGACAAAAAAATTGTTGAAAAGCTCATGGCTGCACCAGCTCCAAAGTAAACTTGATGAGGAATGTGTGTCAGTGGAAAACCAGACTATGACTCCCACAGCTATCCCTGCAGGAAGACATCCAACTAAAATCTATATGCATGTCAAACAAAAAAGCACAATCACTCTGTCAATACATTTAGGGATTATTAGTAGAGAAATTGTGCCTGAAGCAATGGCTACAACTAAATGAAGCATAAATGTGTTTTATACTTAACATTGCCGTAAGTTTTCTTATCAATACAGATCACAGGGCCGTACTGAACCAAATCTTTCAACATTTCAAGCTTCTATTGAGGTTAATGAATGAAGCTTTGACTGTCCCCTGTCATATTTTATGACTTTATCAGCCTAAGAAACTCTTAAATAAATCACCTCTCTTAAATGACCATAACTTGGTCAACATAAATCCATCCAATGAAGGCATAAAATAATGATGAAATAATAATCGCAGCCTTTGGCTTATTGTTGCCAGGCCGTTCCGTTAATACGAGTGCACGCCTCTCTTTGCGTGTGGCAGAGGCGGAATATTTCATTACATAAACTTAAAAAACACAGTTCTTTCAATAAATTGTGTCTTTTGGACTTTACACTCTGGAGTTATTGGAAATTGGATCACACAAGTTGGAAGCAATCCTATGCAGCCACCGCTGGAATCTAATTCTACAAATATATTACGATACTGATGTGACCTAATCTTTATCTGCAGCTGTGCAGAAATACAGAGTTTAAACAGAATGAACAGACAGCATTCAAACACTGATTTAGAATTTGACCGTCAGTGTTGTGAATGAGGCTAGTTCGAACGATCCAGCGCAGCCCTAATTGATCATATAGTTCATTTGTAGGAACTGATATGAAAATATACAAATGGCAGATGATCAGATGCTTCACTCTCCGCCACCCAGTTGTTTCTGGAAGGGAGAGTGACAGAGAAAAGAGGGTTGACATAGAAAGAGACGTTTGAGGTTCAGGCCTGGATTTTCTAATAGAAGACAGACTGCTCCATTTCCAGCCCAGCTCAGGGAAAGAGAGCTCCTTAAATGTACACACACACACACACACACACACACACACACACACACACACACACACACACACACACACACACACACACACACACACACACACACACACAGGTATAATTTGAGTCCCAATTCCAAGTCACGGAGAGGGATAAACCATAATATTCAGAGGAAAGCTTTGCCATGGCAACCAGCCTAGCCTGGAAACGGGGTCATGGTTTCCTTTGCAGCAGCGGAGATGCACTGAAGCAGAATGAGCATGTCTGAGAGTGACAGAGAGAGCGAGTGCGTTTGTGTGCGTCCGTCTCTGTCAACACTGGACTGTGCAAGCAATGAAAGCTGCTGCTGATGGTCAGTTTGCAAGGTACCCAATATCTCTAGGCTGCCACGGTGTGTGTGTGTGTGTGTGTGTGTGTGTGTGTGTGTGTGTGTGTGTGTGTGTGTGTGTGTGTGTGTGTGTGTGTGTGTGTGAGTTGCGCGTCTGTATGTTTCTGTATTCACACAAGTGCAGTTTCAGACTGGACCAAATAACATTAAGTAAGCGGTGAGCAGGGCGCCAGCGGCACTGACATGCTTTACTTTCTTCTGATTAAAAAAAAAAAGTTTTCTTTTGCCCTGTTTTTATTGAGAACCACAAAACATTGTTTATTAAGATAAAAATGTTTTAAACATGGAGACAGAGTTGGATATTCACAAACCAATCATGGAAGTTTGCCAAGTACTTGGAGAAAGCCTGGGAATGAGACAATAACAGCTCTTCATCAGGACAAACTTTAAGCTTATTCTGCTTTTAGGTGTTTCATTTATTTGAAATGTAGTATTCACATATCCATCCATCCATTTTCTATGCCGCTTATCCTTTTCGGGGTCGCGGGGGGGCCGGAGCCTATCTTGGCTGTCAATGGGCGAGAGGCGGGGTACACCCTGGACCGGTCACCAGCTGATCGCAGGGCACATACACACAACCATTCACACTCACACTCACACCTAGGGGCAATTTAGAGTCACCAATCAACCTAATGAGCATGTTTTTGGTCTGTGGGAGGAAGCCGGAGTGCCCAGAGAGAACCCATGCATGCACGGGAAGAACATGCAAACTTCACACAGAAAGGCCCGACCCGGGAATCCAACCTGCGACATTCTTGCTGTGAGGTACGCGCACTACCTGCTGCGCCACCGTGCAGCCCAGTATTCACATATATAATATAAAAAACGTTATGATTCACATTTTTCTGTTACATGTTTCTATATGCGTCACCTGAATATATATTCTTTTATCCATATGGGATGTTTTGAAGGACACAGAAATAAAAACTAACCAGCTAAGTAACTATTACTGGATGGTGAACACATCATTTGGTCTGCAAATACTTAGAGGAGCTGCTTTCAAAACAGCCACAAAGAGGAGACCTGAAATCCTCTCAGCCATGTTGACTATGTTTCATCTAAATTTAACATCCTTCAAAACAAATGCCCTTTTCTGCTGCCTCACTGTGGCAGATATTCTGGTCTAATGTGGCAGGAAACTCCCTCTTGAAGGCTGGAGTCGAGACAAGCTGGGCGAGCGACAGTGGACCTCAGCTTCACAATGATTGATTGTTCATCGTTAACTATCAAAAACCTGTGGAAATTATTCTCTAAAATTTAAACACATGTATCAGGAAGGCTACCAGCACAGAAAAACACTTGACCCAACACTACAGCAGCAGAAAGAGTTTAAGTGGGAGACGCTACAATCTTCTAAACCAACCAATCTATCTAAATAGAGAAATTGTGTACGAATCCCAGCAGAACACACGCCCTGAGCATTCAGCTGAACTACATACTGCACCATGCAACTGTGACTGATATCCAGAGTTTAAGTCAGGCCTCAGGCTGCGAGTCGTAACAGCAGCCACCTCTCCTGGATACGTCTCGTCTCTCTTTCACATGAGTTTTCAAAGGGAAACAGGAAAAAACAGCCCTATTTTTAACAACAAACAATGAAGCACGAGGATACACACACGCTCTCACATATGTACTGTATATCTAGACACACACAAACGCAGTGCTGTGTGATGGGAGACATTTTAGGACAGCCCGGTTTTGCCTCACGCACGCACACATGCAGATGTAGCCTATATCTGAGCCAGAGCACTTGGGGTGAAAGTGCTCCGAGTTTAAGCTGATTTCAAGCTAAAACCATATGCTGACAAGCCTTTGTCTGAGTGCCAGCATCCATGGCCAGATGAGATTAAACACACACACACACGCACGCACGCACACACACACACACACACACACACACACACACACACACACACACACACACACACACACACACACACACACACACACACACACTTACCGTTGCCATCATCCCCCACCGTCATGGTTACACTGTGTTAGGGATAGAAACTTCCTGTCGTCTCTGTCTGTGTTCGCTCCTCTCCCTCTGTTCTCTCCCTTGTTTTCTCCTCTATCTCCTTTCCTCTCTCGTTTGTTCAATCTCTCTCTGTCTCTGTCATGATGAATCAGGGAGAGGCAGTGATAGGCACCGCGCTGTGACTCGCCTACTGCGAGAGATCTCTGTCAGTTTCCTCCCCTCGGTCCTTTGCCCTCCCTGCTTACCTCCCTCCCTCCCTCCCTTTTTTTTTTTCAGCAACAGCTGCCTTAAACCCTTTAGAGCAAACGCCAAGAGCTGACCTAAAAGAGATGTGGAGCAAGGGCAAGTAAGAACAAATTTGTGAGTGTGTGTACGTGTGTGTTTTAGTCGGTGGTGTGAGTTTGTGTCCTGGACTCAGAGGCTGAATTCTTGGTAGTTTAGAGACAAACACCTGCTCGTGCCTCCGTGAGCCTCGGGCTGACAAGTGTTACCTGCTGCAAGTTGGAGAAACTAACAGACTCCAACATTATTCATTTATTCTACTGAAAGATTCAACTTTGCTTGGTACATGACAGTAAAATGAGTTCAGTGTTTTGTGTTACACACGAACAAGGAGCTGAAATTAGTCAATGACTTTTTTTAACTTTTTTGATAATTGATTAATCATTTAGCCATATCTCAAACACTACAGACAAATATTGGCTTCTCCCTGCTTCTAAATTGTGAGGATCTGGCAATTTTACTTTCCTTTGTACTCTTTGATAGTAAAGTGAGAAGAGCTGTAACTAATGATTATTTTCATCATCGCTGGGAACGCACCAGCAATTTACTGTTGTGGCATGATGAGGCGCAGTAGCTGAGAAAAGCTAAGGAGAGAAGCTTAAGTACACACAGGTCAAACACTGAGCCGTGCAGCCATTGTTCACCCTGGTGAGCTTCTGTGGTCACTTTCACTCCACATTTACTTGGAGTTTGGACATATATACACATATGGTCAGACGGCGAGGGGTTTTTAAAGGGGCTGCCTAAAGAAGCAGTGGTTGACACATTAAAGAAATTAAAGCGCTGACACAAATACTTTGATTGGTTTGTCAGTTTTGAAACTATCAAGCCAATCAACCAGAAGGTCAGCAGCCCCATTAGCATCTGATTGCTTTGAGCTAGCTGACCCACCCTGCAGGTAAAGTGTAGAGTTTTCAGTGTCTCAGGTAAGGAGGATGGTGGTGGTTCAGGTGTGTTGTAGGTCTAATTCCACAAAATGAATGATGGGACAATCCTGATGAACACAACAATAACAACAACATCTTATTTTGTTGACTATCTACACCAGTTTCTTCTCAAACTTTTTCACTGGACTGCTGCAATGTTTGCTCCTGCCCACCAAACAGTCTAAAAATTGATTCAGTCTATGTAATAACAAGTGGTGCTTTCACGCCTGGCAAAGCATGTGACGGAAGACAGCAGCACAACAGCAAGTAAGAAGACATTATAATTTGATCACAACAACTACACAATCGTGGACCCAAAACCACAACTTTGCTCCAACACCCTAGAGAGGTGGGAGTTAAAAGTAACACTCCCTCCCTCCCTCTGCTGCCACCAGAGACTGCATCATGGCAACTACACCCACCATGCGCCCTGAGCTCCTCTTCATGTCTCTCTCTCCAAGTAAAGACTGCAACAGCCGACCAACTGCTGCTGCTGTTGCTGCTGCTGCTGCTGCTGTTAGACAGATACAGTGACAGGGCAGCCTGAAGGTACTAACAGAGCCGATGACAGGCTCTGCTAGACGCTAACGACAGGCCTAACTGACCTCACAGAGAACACAAACGCAGCTTAAAGCCACACAGTTAAGAATCAAGTTGAGCAAAGTTTGGGATACATTTGTGTCATTAGCAGCTCTTAGAAGTATGCTATCCACCGGTATGCATGCTTTAAATGAGTCTGTGCTCCATATTAGTAATAATAACACAAGCATGATCAGCCTCCAGCAAAGAAGTCAATCAACCCATCTTGGACCCCAGCTTTAGACAGAGATCCCACGAATCACACAATCCTTTTTATCACAACTGAATGAGTTAAGTGCTCATAAATCAATGCAGTGATGCTGCAGCCTGTCAAAGACTGTAAGTGACATGATACTTATGTAAAAGAACAGGGAAGCAATGATTTAACTTTTCCTCTCCTGATACCAATTCTAATACCTCAACTCTGACCGACAGCTGCGCTCTCCTTTCCAAAATTTAAAATCTCTTTACCCACTGCGACTGGAATCATTGTTAATGTGGTAACATTAGGCCAGGGACTGCTGTGGCACTGAAGACTGCAGCCCGCAGTGACTGGATGTAATGGAAACATAAAACTTTATGAAGCCTAAAGAATCTGGATCAGTCACATCAAAGCCCCCCTCCAATCCTCTTGGACACAGGACAACAGGAGCAAACAGCTTCTCTTGCATGTACCAAAAGAAACCACTTTGTGGATCAATATCCAGTTAACAATTTTCACACCAACACTCAATAACTATCCAGTCTTAAAATCATAAATTCAATATGGAAGAACGGAAACTGAACAGTTTAGACTCTTGCATGAGTGTCAGTAAATCCCTAAAGGGCTACTTTCCAAACTTTCATATTCCCGAGAAGTGAAAACAACAAAGTGAAACATTGCTGTCAGGAGTGTCATCAATACAACTCTGACTTTCCATGGTCAACAACAGTGTCAGAGCCTGAGGGCCCCCAGAGATCCACAGCCCAATCTTCTATTGGACAGCAACACACTCTGCAGCAGCAGCCTTCGGCTCAGGTCGAGCTCAGCCAGAAAACCCACAGCATCACACACGCAGACTCACACACAACATCACACACAGATTAAACCATTAATCCTGTTAGCTCCTCTTACAAGAGCTCATGGCAACAAACTAACACAACCACAAGAGCACATGCAGACATAGACACGCAGAAGCACCCGCTGACACACACATGCATGCAAGCGCGCGAGTGTGCACATGCGCAGACAGACAGGCACGCACGCACGCATGCATGCATTCACACATAGATTCTTTTCAAACATACACCCAATATTTGACAGTAAAATTATCTTGACAACATGCTTAAACTTGGTGACTCTCAGAGGGCAATACAACTGTGGCAGAATAAATAAGAGACGGCACTGACCGTGACTCGGGCTGAGAGCCATGTTGCCTGAATTCAAGGCTTCATCAAAACGAGCGAATAACGTCTGTAACCTGGAGAGAAAGAGAAGAAAGGTTAGGGCAAAACAAAGACATACACAAGCAAGAAAATGAAATACTTATACCTGCAGATTTCTATATCCTGATGAGACTGAATTAGGAAAACTGTACTCATTCATCTTCATTGAGGGGATCATGACAAAGAAAATGCACACAGATGTGTTCACAAACACACACACACACCACATTTTTGACCTACAGACAGGCAAGGTGCTGTGAATGCCAAGTGAAAGTATTGTCAGCAGCAACATGTGGACAGCCTGCCCGCCTGTCTGTCTGTCTGTCTGCCTGTTGGTGGGTGGGTGTGTCTATTATGCCAGTCACACTCATGATGCACCAGCAACATGACAAGAGTCCTCCTGACATGCTGCTGAGCACCAAACACAGAAACACAGACACAGACACACAGACACAGACACTGAATCTCAAGACAGATCTGCTCAGTCATGTCATGTACAGGTAAGACTCAGTATGTTAACAATGCTAAGCTCTATCCCTCACAGACAACCCAAGCCAAAACGACATCTTTGCACAAATAACAGCCTCGAATGTCTCGATACACACTGTTTACACATGACTGGTATGAAGATATCCCAACAAAAGCACAATGACCCCCAGCCAGTAACAAGCCCTAATGCCTTATTGGCAAAAGGTAAACCATGGATGTGAGCACACAAAATTAACAGTCATACACACCGTCCTCTGTCTGTCTGTCTGTCTTTTGATGCCCAAAACTACCAGACAGCTTAGCAGCTCCAGATAAGTGACGATCAGCGTTGCAGCTGGCTCCTCAGCCGTGCAGCATTTTCACGTGCTTCCCTTCCCTTCATTAGCATTTTAATATGCCTATTTGGTTCCAAAACAGCTCAGTCTTTAGTCCTCAATACTCATACGCTTCAGCATTTCCCAGTGGTCTGATTAAAAGGTTGCCGCGTTGCTGCGCAACGTTGCCTTAGCTCCCATGCTAGTGACACACTACGGTCCTCGGCTTCCCTCAGCTCTTTGTATCCAACATGGTGCAGTGGCTCCGAGAGGAAGGGAGGGAGGGAGGAGGGAGACAGGAGGAGGGAGGGTCTGTGTGTGTGTGTGTGTGTGTGTGTGTGTGTGTGTGTGTGAGAGAGAAAGAGAGATAGACAGAGAAAGAAGGAGCCGAACAGCAAGACACCAAAGCATGCTATGGGCATATGACAAGGCACCACCTACTGTCGCATATATGTACTGTACGCAAAGCACACACACCACCAACGAGAAATCACAGTGATCCAAAGAGTTAAATCTCAGGCAGGGTCTTTGTGTGTGTGTGTGTGTGTGTGAGAGAGAGAGAGAGAGAGAGAGAGAGAGAGAGAGAGAGAGAGAGAGAGAGAGAGAGAGAGAGAGAGAGAGAGAGAGAGAGAGAGAGAGAGAGAGAGAGAGAGAAGTGGGCCAGTTTGTGTGACAAGCAGTAAAGAGATTTAGTTACCCTTTACATAACCTCCCTCTCATACCCAGACACACACATACACACTCATCGGAGGGGGAGGGGCTTTACAGCTAGCGGCACAGACAGAAAGCAAGGCTGCTCCTCCCCCCTCTACGTCTCTCCGTCTCACCCCACTTGCCTACATTCAATCCCTCCCTCCCTTCTATTCCTTGTTTTTAACTCCCACCTCCCTCTTCACATTTCATTATTCCAGGATCCCATCTTCTCAGCGCTGCACCTTCCATACTGAGCTCTCAGTCAGAGGTGGACAGAGATCGACTGTCATTGAGCAAGGGTCAAGTCGAGTCCAGTGGACACAACTCACACCTTTCAGTTCATCTCCCCTCCGAACACAAAATGTGCGCATGAGGCAGGGTCTTCTGAATGCTCATTCAACCTCCTCTTGATAGGAGTCGCAGGTTAATCCTTTGTTGTTACTGTGAACAGAGACTCAAGCCTACAACAGTGCTTTCATTCAATGTCATTGCTTGATGTTAGAAATACACACACTTACACTACATTAAATGACATTAGGGTGTCATTTAATCTTATCAATAACAACAGTGATCAATAAAACTGCTATCTGTAACACAAACGCACACAAAGAAGTCCAGGTAGAGGCTGACCCGCACTGAATGTCGGACAGGACGAGCTGGGTTGAACAGCCAGGTCGGATCGTTCACACTGACCCATTCAGACTGTTGGTCTGAAAGGGGGTCATCAGGTTCACCATAAGTTGAGAGATCTCATTCCAACAGTGGCTGACAGATGAACTGACCTGAAAATGAAACTATTTTCCAATCCTGATCTGAACTGGGATGCCTTTGGGGATGAGCTACTTTTGGGGTGATCACATCCCTTAACCTTCAACTGACAGCCTGTCAACTAAATTTTTTCATCTTTATCAGGAGGCTGTACAATTCAGCAGCCTGTACACAGAACATCCTTCACATGATATACAGATGGTGACTCCTGCACCTTTAACTTGGCTCACTGATGGCATATCAGTTCTACAATGGTTTATTTAATGCAATGAATTTGCTTGTAAATTACAAAAAATAATTAAAGACAGAACTCTTAATGGAAATCAACATCACAAGTGAGACATACAAAAGTGCTCAGTCAGCTCCACCTTTCCACCTTTCATTCTCAGCTTTCTACACCTCCTTTCTCTCCATTACCTGATTCTAGCTCTGCAGAGTTGACATGTGATCTGGTCAGCAAGATCCTGGCCGCAGCCCTGCATTCCACCCGGTGACCACACACTAACACAAACACACTCAGACACACACACACACACACACACACACACACACACACACACACACACACACACACACACACACACACACACACACACACACACACACACACACACACACGTCCAGCTAGCCTTCATACAAGTGCTCCACAATTATCAGTAAATAAGGCAACAAAACAGGTACGACATATTTGTGCTAATCACAATTCATGCAAAACTTTATGCATATTTTGAAGAACTTCATACCTACAAAACAAGAACAAGCATTGGTTGCCGACCTAGATCACTGAATCAGCGTATCTGTCGGACCTCTACGTGTAACCAAACGCAGACACACACCCACGTCTGCATAAATCCCACATACACAGACGGTGTGTATACTCTGGAGACAAACAGGCTTAATATGCGCAACACATGACACATGGCCACAGCCAGCATTCACAGACGCAAGGCTCATATTGAGCAGTCAGCACACAACACTGGCTGCTGTCGCACATGGGAGAAAGGGGGGGGGGGGGGGTCACTGTGTGCTTAGAATAACCCTCAACCCTGCACATGTAACCAGGACGACCAAAGAAGGACGAAACCACTCAATGGACCTCTTCAGATGTCATGAACACACACACACACTTTCTCCAATGCTTCCCCAACTCTGTTACTCCACCCAAACGCCTTTGTACCCCATCTGCCCCCTCCCACCCTCCTCCCCCGGTCAGTCAGCATTGTGCTCTGGATGAAAGTGCCTCTGTATGAGTGAAGGGCAGAGTGGTGCATGGTGTGGCCTGGGACAGACTGAGTGCCAAGGCCACGGGACCCATGGACACCCCACACAACTCATCCCTCCCTGGTGTGGGGAGTGGGTGCGCGCGCACACGCACACGCACACACACACACACACACACACACACACACACACACACACACACACACACACAAACATATATATTACCATCACTCACAAAGACAGAGTTGATCAATAACTGACACATGGAAATAACTCACCGTGCAGCAGGCAGTCCTCTCTTTGCCAGGTCTGCTCTGACCCTCTCTCCAACGTGACGATAAACATCCACCAAGGTTGTTATGGAGGCCTCGCGTACCTACACACAGCAGACATTAACCAATTTAAGCTCCACACACACAAAAAAAGGCCCCCACGCTGAACATACACAACTATACCATGTACAAATGGTGTGTGTTTGTTAAAGATTATGATTAGCTTTTGTTAAAAATTCCATACAACCTTTGTCCGCTGCCTAGGATTACAGCGATGCAAACGTAAACACATAAAAAAAAATACCCTTAAGGGCCCATGCTCATACACCTAATAGGAGACATCTGATTTACTAGTCATGTTGTGAGCACTCATGTGATTGGGTAATGGGATGCTGTTAAAGGGATTCTCTGCAACTGAGGGTGGGTGGGCCTGTTGAGGATGTTGATTGGACGGGACAGTATGTGGGCAGATAATCATTGGGTAGACGGTAGAAGCAGATTTCAGCTTTGGGGTGCAACTCTTCAGGAGGCTGAAACAACCTCTCTCTATCCCTCTCTCACATGCACAGCTAGCACCGTTGTGTGGGTTAATGGTTGGGTGCTGGTGCTCATGATTCAGCAGTAAAGCTGGGTGGGGGACTCTACAGAGCCCATCTCCTCACTAATAACAGTAATAATCACAGAGCTGCCTTGAGATGCCTACCAACACACTTTGGATGCTGAGAGCTAAACCACAGGCTTAATACAAGGAAGACAAAACGATCTCCACCCATGCACACATATGCTCACACACATCGAGTATGTAGATAGATGCATGTTGGTCATGCATCATACTGCAAGAAGTGGTCTCTTACCTGTGGGTTCTGGTCTCCAGTCAGAGTGCAGAGATGAGGAACTAGCTTACTGAGGCTCAGGGGCTGGGCTCCATACCTGAAAGAGAGCCACAAGAAGACGAGGAAATGAAAGGGATGACACTTATTCATGACAATGAAAAGCAAGTATGAAATATCTTGCAGTCAAATAAAAAACCTGGCCCACATTCATATCATATTCTCAGGAATGAAGAAAATGCTTCTAGTCTCAAGAGGGAGATTGTGAATTGTGAATAGGATTTATGAAATCCAAGATATATAGAACTTATTTGGCACACAAGACTATGTAAACTGCACTTCATTCATTATAAACGAAATATATTTAAGGTAGCTGAGAGAGCCCAGTGGACCACAATTTGAGAACGCACTAGCAAATGATGAATACACCTTCACCACTTGACAACACATACTGGAAAAGACACCAAAAAAGTGTAACAACACTGCAAGTAAACAAAACACAAGGAAATGGAGAAATACTGTAATAAGATATAATACACTCAGAAAGTTAAAAGTAACATGAACAGAATTAAATAAATTCCCAGCATTGTTGACAGGAGGTCAAGGTGTTCAGTGGTTCTATCATCGCAGAGAAATGTCTACTGTGTTGTGCACAACCTGCAGCATTTCTGTATTTGCTTTCTGCAGCATGTGAACAAATTTCTGTAACTGCTCGTGGTTTATTTACTTGCAGCTCCCCCCCCTAAATTCGACATAAGTGTTGTCAAAGTGATGAAGATAACTTTTTCATCTCTTTGTTCTAAAATAATTTTTCTGAAACTGAACTGCACTGAGATTCCTCAGCCTGGAGCTATGTGAACTACACACTACTAATGGATACCAGAGTACACTCAGTAAACATCATTAGCCTTACTATCAGGTAGCAACTTAGTATTTAGCACAACAGTGTCACTTTCCATTAGCAAAAAGATGCTAAAATTAGCACTGCAATTCTAACAACCCAGACTGGCTGTGTGTGGTAACCTTGAGGTAGAAAATACAGCAAAACTACAACCTGCACAGATCTGAACTGCTGTCACACAAGGTGGAAACAAGCAAGCCTCTGTTCTGTCTTATGTCTATAGATATGTTTGTTTAATGACACTCTGAGCTTGCATAACGCAGGTTAACTGACTGGGTGGGATTCTACAACAGTAGAAATCCTCTCAGAACTGGTGGAAAAGAGAACAAACTAATTTAGAAATGAGCAGATGAATTGATCACATTGAAATACACTAAAAATGAAGTCAAAATGCAGGACACTCAGCCCAGAAAACACATTAATGTGGAACATTTGTAAGTCATGATGTAATGGGAGAAATAATTAAGATGTGAGAAAAGGCTTTTGTGCAAACAAAACCAACTGTTGTCCAACAGTCCAATTTCAATTTTATTTCTAGTACGCACAAACTTTATTCTTTCATTTTCCCAAATGTGATCAATTCGACCTCCTGTGGCTTCTAGACCTGCATATTTTCTCTGAAACATAACCAGAGGATACAATCCCATTCCAATTATTCTTCATGTTGATTTAAAAGAACAAGTCCTCCATGAAGCCCGACAACTTCAGGTGAGAGTGAATTGAAAACAGACTTTTAAAACCCCCTGAAAGCAACAACCAGGGACACGAATGCTTGAAGACTGAAAGCATCACATGACAAAAGTGCTTGTGCCATTTGTAGCACGTGTGCCACCTTCGCAGAGTCACACAAACAGTTAAGAAGATTAACCCTGGAGAGAGAGACTGTGTGTATTTCTTGAACAAACAAAATGGGTCACGCTCATGGAGAGCAGTCAAACACATGTGAAAATAATCGACCTTTCAGTGTGCAGAACAGTAATTAACTCATACTGAACATGCGTGACATCAGTATGGGATTAAAATTGCTGAATGACCATCATTTTAACAAATCCATGAGTTGGCTTATAGTAAATACAACTAGATAAACTGTATGTTTACATTTTGAATCTATTGTAAGGACTACGGTGTGACCTTCTGTCCACAGGTTGAGAGAATATATGCCTACATTTAACAGCTTTACAATTTACAATACATTCTTTGACATTTCACCCTGGCAGGGATAAAGATGAAGATGGGGAAGTTACTCACGTGCTGAGCGTGGCACTGAGACAGAGACAGATTCCTTCTCGACTGCGGAAGTTCTTGTGTTTGAAACCAGGAAGTAGCCTTTCCCAAACGTACTGGATGGAGGAGGAGGAGGAGGAGGAGAAGAGAGAAATGGGGAGAGATGAGGGAGAGAAAGAGTGTCAGCGGGAACGAGCAGAGGAGGGTTCCTCCAGGCAGCTCATCAGGGGTTTGAGCAGATTACAGAGTGCAGAGGAGGTGTACAATCTGTGGAGGATTGTATGTGTGTTGAGTGAAGCTAACACAAAGGATAGTGGAGATGTAATCGGTGTAATGCCTTTGATATCCAGATGAGGGAGCCCAAAACATGGAGCACCTCTCAGCTATAGAGAGTATCTATTGAGTATCTGTCTCTCTTGTGCATTCTTCCAAGTAACTGAAATAACACTTGAACTGAATAGGTTGCTGCCTACTGACACAAAACACACAATACAATACAAGTTTTCACAGTTGTAACCTTTCATACCATCCACCATCAGCGCCTGAAAGACAACAACAGTCCTGAATCTATTTTAGGCAACAACTGATTTTTAATCTTGAGCACAATCTAAATGATCTCAATCACAATCCATCCTTGTCTGGTCAGGATCCTGTGATTCAGTGTTTTATGTGTGTGTGTGTGTGTGTGTGTGTGTGTGTGTGTGTGTGTGTGTGTCTCACCGCGGGTGAGGCAGTCTGCTCCATACAGCGAAGGATGAGCGCTTGGCTGTTCTCCCTGACATGGTCCTTCCCATCGCCCAGCCTGTCCACCAAAGCTGGCAAAACTACAGAGAAAAAAAAGAGATGAAGAGAGAGAGAGATGGGTTAGTGATGTGATGTGAGCCAATGTCTGAAAAATGCTATTTAATGTGCAGGATTTACATCAAGTACAGCAGAAGTGAGGCCACACATGACCCTGGGTCTGTACCAGATTTAAATGCCAAAGAAAATAAAGACTGCCCCCAAGTGGAGTACTTTTAAACCACACAAATATAGAAAGATATATGCTTATCATTAGTTACACTCCGTGGGTGAGCGAGAGAAACAGACAAAAACTCATTGCGATTTAAAAGCTCAAGCGATGCCACCATCAACAACAGGGCTCCGACAAGACGAGTGGAAAGAGAGGACAGGAAATGAGAAATGGACCGTGGCTAAAAGATCATCAAATGCTTTCATGTCAGCTCCACTTTATCTAACACGCAACTGCTCCAGTAGCATGGCCAGCGCAATGCAGCCAAGTGAACTATAAGGATATTGGCAACTACACAAATGTATCAGATGGCTCCTCTAATCCTCCATGAAAATGAGGACCAGAGTCAGCACATGCCTCAGCTGTGTGTTTTCAGCTTTCATATCAGATAAAACAGGTAACTGACAGCTTTTTATCTGATGACCTGCTGTCGGGGGTGCCAATATAAATATATTAACTTCTTCAAAAGATGAGTCTGGCGATACTCTAGATTTTTCTTATTAATCATAAATCCCATGAAAAGACCAAAACCAATGACGATTTATTAATACACAAACTGTAGTATCCAAAATCTGACATGTCTTATTCCTCTGTGCCACAGTCTTCCACTATTGTCCAGAAGCTATTAGAAACACACCATTGAGTCGGAGCTTTGCACTGGCTCATACGTTTCTTCATTATCATGAAATGAACACTGTGGTTTATTTTCAGTTAATCCCAGATACAGCATCCTGTTATCATAGGCTCACTAGTGCCAAATTCACAGCTGAAAACAGTTCTTAACAAATGAACCATTTACTCCGGTTTAAGTTATGTTTGCTTAAAAACTACAGCATCTAGCCGAAACGATTATTTAGCTGTTCAAGTACATATTTGTGACCCGTTATAAAGATGTAAGTAAAACTCCACAACATACAGTGGTTTTACATGAACCCATAACCCTGTTTAAACAGACAAAACTTTGAGTTACATAAAACTCAAATCCTCCCTTTGACATTCATACAATGAGACACACACACACACACACACACACACACACACACACACACACACACACACACACACACACACACACACACACACACACACACACACACACACACACACATTCCTATTCTGAAACTTCAGCGAGGGGAGTGATAATGATGTCATCTGTCCTTTTCCTGTGATGTGTGTATGTGCGTGCACGTGCCTCCGTACATTATGTTACCATAACAGCTTGTTGCCTTGGCAACAAGGACAATACTCTCAAACAGAATACAATGACAGGGGGCATTGTTGCACACAACGTCATCTGCTGTAGTAAGGATGTAAACACACACACACACACACACACACACACACACACACACACACACACACACACACACACACACACACACACACACACACACACACACACACACACACTTGTACAGGGCTAACTGGCTAATTTTGTTTTTTATCTTTTTCAACATGGCATTCAAACTGGCAAACCACATGGCTTCTGGCCGGGCAATCACATCGTTTTATTTCATCTGTCGCACAGCACAACAAGAAAGAGATCTGTATGTTTCACTTCCATTTCCACTTCACATCTGGGAGTTACTTTGCACGACTTTGCACCCATTGACTGTCATGGAAGCAGCCCTGTGCAATGAGTCAGTCCTGTAGATCAATGCAATCACCCGGTCTCAATGATCTCATCTCCCTCCCCTCTGAGTGTGTGTGGGAGGAGGGTGGGTGCAGGGAGAAGGAGAGAGAGCACAGGAAAGGAGAGATGCAAGTCAGACGCAGGGAGGGAGATTCCAGAGTCAGCGGCGGCTCAGGGAGATGTTTTTACCATCAATCTGAAACACACATGTCCCTTACACACACAGCCGGGCTAAGGCTACATTCTAGACAGTAAGCGAGATAAGGAGTGTGTGTGTGGTGGCAGACTTTGCACAGTGTGACAGGTCCAGTCATCCCAGAGCTGCACTGCAGGAGGAGTGTGTTTGTTGGGAACAGGAGCCAGTCTGGCTGACAAAGACAGCTGGTGACACCTTCAGCGGGCACACACCAAGGCTGGCACTGACATAACACACACATACACACTCACAGAGCATGAAATCTGATACAAGATTCAGAGTATGAGGTCATATGAATGTGGTGACATGTGGTTTTGGGGTGTAATAGACAGAGTTACAGTATGGCAGACAATTCGGAGCCTAAATATAGAGACTGAAGGGTGTATACTGGGCATTGTCGGGGGGTGGGGGCAGGCTTTAGAGCAGCGCTGCTAGTTTGTCTCAGAGGAACTACAAAGTGGAAGTGAGAGACAAAATGGAAGGACATGAGCCAAAAGAGTCTATTAGACAATACAGAAACAATCCCCCCGTCACCTAACGGTACACAGAAATGCAGCTGAGTACAGTTTGGGAAATAACACTGGTTTCTGCTATTCATCCATTTTTCACTTTGGAAATGACTTAGACTTAAACCAAGAGAACAAACCCATCCTTGACTTGCTGCTTAAGATAACGGAAGGATGAACATTTACCTTTGACCCCAATAAACTGAACAATATAATGAAATATAATGCCTGACAACATGTTTGTTATCTATTTCATGGACAAGTAAACAAAATGAAGAAGTATCTGTATGTTCCATAAAGTTGCTTTCACTTCAGCTTTTCAGAAGGAAGAAAAAAAAAAAAAGACAAATCCCCTTCAAGTGTGTATAAGAACGAACATAAACATGTCATGAATGAGTTTCAGTGTACGGAGAGCATAACTTAAAGGATTTCTGGATGTGGATAGCTCAGATATCTCACCTGTGCCCAGGTATCCTTTAAACCGCTCTCCCATGCGGTCCACAAATGCACCACAGATGTCGATCCCCAACAATGCCACCTGCAAAACAGAAAGCGAGACAGTGGGTCATTCAGAACTGTACTGTACAACATTCATGGCTACATTTCAAGCAGTTTCACTGTTGATGCGCACACATTAACCACAGTGGGGGCAGTGACAGGAGGACACGTGGACTGAGGATTAAATCTCATTGCAGAGGTTTTACCAAAATTTTGAGTACGGTCTTGGCATCCTAAGTGGATTTAAAACATGCTGAATCAAACTGTCTCCCGAGTTTTGCTGACTCCGCATACAGCTGAGACCGTGAAAGGGAATGTTGTCATGTTCAAGGAATTAAAGTCTCTCCTTTCAAGATGCAGAGCAGTCAGTCTGCCAGCGGCCTATTAAACCGGTCTGAGTCCCCGAAAACTCTGATATCTGGATGAGCCTTGTAGTGCGAGACACTGACATAAATACTGCACCCAGCAGAGACTGGCAACATCAAATTACAGCTGAGTTTACAATAGCAACAAAGTACAAACAGGAGGAGGCCATTAATGTTTACATCCCGTGCTGTCGCAAGCACGAGTCTCTCGTTCATTACTAGACTCACGCTTCCTTCTGTTCAGTGATACAGCTGGCGGGTTTAGTTTGGTAGAAAGAGAAGAGTTCCTACATGAAACTGCTCACAACAGAGTCTGTGGATGATCTCGAGTGACCAGGTCGTGATTTCTGGAAAGAGACATCGCTGTTGAGTTTTTCCAGACAACTCACACCAAAGTAACATAAAAGTAAGATTCTGGGGGAACTGTCCCTTTAAGCAAACTTTAAGCAGACTAAAACGTCAAGGTGACAACATTATGAGATGTACTGTATGCGATGAGCTCACCATGACGTTTGTTAAAGTGACCCTCGCTAGGCCCCTTACTCATCTGTCTCCACTGTGATTTGGCTCAGTCAGAAAAGAAAAACTGGCTTGTGATGTGACTGGATTTTTGTCCGGTGGTATAGTTGAGTTTTCCACTGTGTTTCTGATTAGGATCACATCCCACACTGCGCTGCGCTCCTGGAATGCTTATTTTGGCAGTGCAGCTGTAACACTGAACAGTCCAAAAAGAAAATCCATTAAAACATTACTCTCCAGACTCCTCTGTCCTGTTGACTGCAGTTTCTTCCCTATTTTAGTCAAAGGAGGAGCGGAGCCAGGTAACCACAGAAATAAAAAGGAGGAGAATGGGGGGCAATGAGGTAAAACGCAGGGACTAATGCCAAGTAATGCCAGAAAAAACAAAAATCACCTGGGGAAGAAACATGAGCTCTGGGTCATTACGATGAATCCCCCATACTGACCTAATTTAGGGGGAGGAGGAGAGGAAAAACAGCAGGAGAAAGAAGAAACGGTACAGGAAGGATACAGCCCCAAGGCCTCCCCATCCCCCTCCTCCTCCTCCTCCACCAGGCACCCCAACAAGCTTGGCACCCACAACCATATGGCATCTTCACTTGGAGAGAGACAGAGAGGAGGAGACAGAGAACGAGAGATGGAAGGGACTCGGCTTGTTTCGACCTTGGACAGGAGGAAAGTGGAGAAAGAGGGGAGGTTTTCTTCTCCTTTAAAGGCCTTTTGCAGTGCAAGGTTTGACCAGGGCTGAGAACGGAATGAGGGAGGAAAGAAGAGCGACCAAATGGGCATTTAAGTATCACCAGAAATATTAAAAACAGGCATGTGGCAGTGTCTAAGAGGATCACTCTGAAAAACACACATTGTTTGACAGCACACCACTGTGTCACTAGCTTTTATAACATCAGTGCGACTGAGGTATGCTGGAGGAAAAAAGAAAAAAAGTAAATATTTAGCCCGGTATGAATGGTTCTTTGTGAAGACTCAGGTTGGTACGTACGGTGGCTTAGCTTGTTAATTCGCATACCATGTACAGGGTTTACTCTGGATTCTAGAGAGGCTTAAAGTTCTGGACAGAAAAAAGAGGGTCCAAGGCTCACACAGAAACATTTGTGAATGGACAAAATGAGCAAAGATGGAGACCAGCGCTGAAACGATTAGATCATGATCTCATTAGTCAACAATGATTTTGGTCATCTATTAATGTTTAAGTGATTTGGGCTTTAATCTGTTGTCTGAAGTTGCCCTCAACTCAAAAATATGTTTTTACCACTTGTTCCTACAGTTGGATATTTGAGCTTCACTGTGCAGAGTCTGGCTGGTTTTGACTGGTTTCACATTCATCTGCTGAAAGTGGAAAGTTTCTCTGTGCTCACTGAAAATCCCATTTTAGAGAGACGGGCCTCCAAGCATGATCTGTGACGTCATCAATAGTTTGGAAGTCAATCCTGGTCCAGTATTCAAAGTGTGATGGGGAACCATGAAGCCTACGATACGCAAACACATTTAATATATTGAATGATTCAGCATGATAGTAAAATAATCACCAGATAAACTGATAATAAAAAGAACTGTTGGCTGCAGCACATCTCTGATACTGCAAAGAAATAACTGATGGATACATGAATAACGAGTAAGAATATTGATTTAGAAGATTTAATAAGATTTAGAAATCGTATTTCAATGTTATAAATGAAGCTTTGAACTATTCGGTACAATCCTACCTAATACAATAATATACTAGGTTCTCAAAAACAACATTTTTGGTCGACTGCCTGGTGGTTTATTTGACAGTGAATTGAAGCTGATGTAAGTTCAAATCCCTGCTCAAGCTGTGCTGCTAAATATACACACTCACTTTGATCTTGGTGGCCACTGTGCAAATGACAGGCATGAGGCAAATGGCTGTTGTGCTGAATTTTGTGGCACAAAGCAATGGCAAAATGCATCTTTGTCATGTGTAATTCCAGATTACAATTTGACCATTTTATGACCATATTGACAAGGGTGAAGATGCTGCTTAACAATTACTGTGGTAACAAAACCTTAATGTTGTGTGTTTGAGCTCCGAGATTTGACCAAACTGCAATATGGACCTGGAGTAAAGCACCCAAAAATGTCTGAAATCAATTGTCTTCACTATAAGGTTTCTACTTTGAGCGTCTGCAGGAGGAGCAGTAGGAAAAACAGGGTAACACAAACAATAGTTTCATTGTTTTAAAGAGAAATAAGAGCGTTAACATTTAACTGATGAACAGTTATTGTATCATTTCATGCTTAACATTAACTTAACACAGTTGACAATCCATATTAATCTAAACAAAATCACAAAGATCCGAGTGTCTGGTGAGTGCAGTTTGGTAGCAGCATCGACCCTCAACCAGTCCAGTCAGTGTCCAGTCATCTGGCCGCGCTGCCCATAAATGCCACATGCAATATTAATACCCTCTGTTTGCATGTCTCACACAGGCACTGAGGCCTCTGTGATGTTAAGAGAGCAAAGCATGAGAAGTAAATATGCTGTTCTATCTACTGAAAGAGGAAAGAAAGAAGAGGGTGACTCTGACTCACTGTCAAAAAAGACCCAGATGGGACACATAAGTGAAATCAAGAGATGCAGAGAGCTGAGCAACACCAGAAATGCAGTATTCCATCCCAAAAGAGGAACTTGGGTATGACAGTTGCCATATCAGAACATGTCATGTATTCATGAGTCGTGACTTTTTCCACCCACCTACGCATACCCCATTTATCACTCCAGTTCTCCCCTCTAACTCCTTCATTCCCCACCTCTCCCATCATCTCTCCACTCTTCCTCTCTCTATGCTGACTCAGCATCTTGCAAAGCCCTGCATCTTTTTACCCGACAGGGAGCCAATCAGCATCAGTGAAAGCCTACAATGTGAAGGCCTGTGGGTGTCACAACGCACTCACTCATCACTGCCAAACACTGATCTGAACTCAGGTTACTGGATGTGTCGTCCAGGGAAAAGAATGAATCTGAACAGGGGGAGATGTTAGCTTGTCACGGCTCGGGTGAATGATTCTTGGAGGCGGACTCTGAAGTGGCAATGGTTTGGTCCTTTCATCAGCGCCCCATAAGAGCGCTTTTTCCCATATTTACATATCCATATAAGAGGTTGGAGGATACTACAAGGAAAACTGACAAAACCTCAACACTTGTTTTGACTAAAATCGGTACCTAATGATTCATTTGTCATTTGTTACCAAAGAAGAATAAATGCTGGATACTTAAAGTTGGATTGGAACTTGAAATCATTGAAAGCAGCAGTATTTGCATTTCTTTGTCAACATCTTGGCAATGAATGGAAATTAGTTTACAAAGCTGAATTTAAAAGATTATGATAACAAAATGACAACAAAGTCAAATGAGCGTTTTCTACCACGAGAAAGAGGATGCTTTGGTTATGCTGAATGCACAATTTCTACGCTCTTGCAGTCTTGCTGAGTCCTGTATGTCACCACAGACAAAAAGAGACTGGAAAGTTCAATTTCAGCGCGCCGTGGAGAGATTTCAGACTGTTTTGAGTTGCTGTCTGGATCTGTGTGATAATTTGGAAAAAAATGTCACATTCCAGCGATTCTGAGATATGGCAGAGAATGCAGACAAGGCAACCAAACACACACACACAGACACAACACAGACACACAGACACACAGACACACAACACACACACAACACACACACACACACACACAGGATGAAGCAGGAGAGGGAATGAAGAGAAAAACTGTGAAAAGGCAAACGGGGAGAATGAAAGTGTTTGTGTGTGTGAGAGAGAAGGAGAGGAAAGAGAGAGAGGGATAGATTTAGAGAAAGCATAGGTCATAACAATGAGTCTCCTACCCCCTCCCCCATCCTATCCAGTGCTCCAGTAGTCTACAGTGCTGACAATGGGTCCCCTTTATACAGAAACACAGTCTATCAGCCAGAACAACTACATCAACTCCAACAAACCACAGGAATGTCCTGCAAATGTCCTTCTCTGTCACTGGAATGACATTTAAAAATGTCTGCCTCTTGAGATCCAGGAATGGATTATTGGGTTGCCAAAAAGAAACACGCAGTCTTCTGCGCTCTCTGGTTTGAAAAGATGCGCTGTATGACGATGCAAATGAAATTTGGACTCTTCTGACTCTGCGAATGTCAGAAAAGAAAATGGGCCTCCGGTTTGAGATCTGTTAGAGATCGAAATAGTATTCCTCACACCACTAAGATGATGACAGCTTGTTTGAAATGACTTGTCTTTGAATCCTGCCTCTTGCAAATAACATAAAATGTGCACTACTCCCCTCTCTCTTGCGCTTCAGTGGATAAACTGGTAGAAAATAATACATGAAAAAGCTGATGGAGCGAGTGTTGCAGTGACACTGCGATGGCCTCATGATGACTAGCCAAGATCGCTCACCTTGAAATTGCTGGAGTTCACCCATCCCGTTAGCTCGTCCACGGTCTTATCCAGCCGGGGTTTGTCCTGCTCCACGTCCGGGGAGCGCTGCGGGTCGTTCAGGTAGTCAATGAGGTCCTGACCCACCTGCAACCTGCGGGTAACGTCTTTCTGCACTACCTGCTGGTAAAAGTAATCCATGTTGTCATGTTCCTCCATTGGGCACTCAGTGCCGTGTGGCCAGCCACTGGAGCCGGCCGAAGACAGGGAACAGTGGTCGGTGCAGCGGGGTCCGAAATAGATTTTAACTGTCGTCCCGTGGAGGTGCAAAGAGACTGTGCGGTCTGAACTGCGTCTAACTGATGATCGATCATCAACATGCAATCCCTTGTTAAAAAAGTAAATTAATTTAACTCAAAAATCACCCCTCTACTCAGATCAAAAACTCAACTTTGTATGACAAAGACGTAACGTTAGCTAGCTAGCTCAGTTACAATACGTTAGTTAAGAAGGTTAACTTAAAACTTAAAGAAAGTCCAGGAAATGTATAATAATAGTGGACCCCAGCAGGTTTCTTCAATATATTCGCATCAAAACAAGATAGCAACCCTGGTTGGCTATCTGTTATGCTAACAAAAATAGCATTTAGCCAGTTAGCACACCGACCCAAACAAGGATTGACTATTTCATATCAGCTAGCTCAGCTAGCTAACGTTAGTTATCCACAGGCCTAACGCCTGGCTCCACTCCGCTTTTCTATTCCATGACCACAAGCTGGAAAGTCTGCTCTTCTTCCAGCTGTCGTCTCCTTCAGCGGTAAAGTTGCACCAAACTTCCAGAATTAGGGCTCAGCTCCAGTCCCGCGGAAACTGGTTTCTCTGTAATCCAGGAATAGCCACCGCTACCGCTAAACCTGTTACGAGGCGCTGAAAGCTTGCGCGCTGCCGGGGACTGCAGTTTACCAGGGGGCGCAACCGATCAACGATCAGGCCGATGGGTCTTCAGGCACCGCACAGCTAGCCAGAATAATGCCTGATGTAAAATGTTGAACTATCAACTGTACTGTAGCCCACGCGTGCTTAAATATGGAGATAGATACACCACAAGAAAGTGAAATTATATAGATATTTTTTAATCATTAATTATGACTAGATAATTTCTCTTTTCTTTAATACGGTAAGGAATAAAACAAACCGCACTGTTTTTGTGGGTGTGTCTGCCGTCTGCGCGGCTCTTGGGTGACATCCAGCGGTCTAGCTACGGTGTAGCTTGTGTTAAGTTTGCCGCAGTTTTACTATTCAGTACTCTTCAGATATTGGGAGACAGAATCTCACACCGGAGAGACAAAGCACATTTATTATTAGTCACTTTTATTTATTCATTTATTTTTTTTTTCATTTATTTCTTTATTTTCTTAAACATAAAACTGTTAAAACAGCTGTCAAAGAGAGGGCATTAGTATCACAGCCAGTCAAGTCAGCTATGTATCCAAGTCCATCTGAGTCTTTCTTCATCTTTCTGTCTGCCCGCATTGCTTCAGTCCCATCCATCGTCCTGCCAATCTCCCCAGTCTTTGAGCACATGCCGCTATACAGCACTTGTCAGTCTCTTGTTTAGCGCAATGATGCGAGCTGCTTGTTTTGAAGTATTTTGAGTGCTTTGAGTAGTGGCGTTTCATGCTCAATACACGTTACTCCGCATGGAAAGACCCTTTGGTCTGAAGGAGTGTCTGTATAGAGTTTCCAGTCACTACATTTGACATTCCTGTTGTCACATATGTTTGTAGGATTGGATGGGTGGGAATTTGCTGCTGATCAATCAAATACATGAGATTGGCAGATCTAATTCTAAACAATTCCTCATGAGCTGTTTGGGGCATTGAGTGAGTATATTGAATACAGAAAATTCATCATATCCTACATCATCAGTAAATTGCCAATTACATAAAACTACGCTAAATTAACTCCCAAATACATAAATTCATGTGATTGTCAAAACGTTGAGGTGCCTTTGTTCACATTCTCATTACTATTATCTCAGCTTTAAGCCAATTTCCATTTCGTTTTGAAGCAAAGTTGCACCAACATTAGCCCTGATTGATATCCAAAGACACACAGCAATAAATTTGAGTCACAGACCTCACATTCCAGTTAAAAACAGCGGATATACCACCGTTTTATCAGTGTTACTGAACTCAATCTGAATAGTTGAGAGACTGGAGACCTACTGATGTAAACAAGTTTGTCTGTGGCGCTAACCTAATCCAGGATGTAAACAAATGCTTATTTAAGTGGTCAAGTAGGAGCTAGTGCACAGGGCTACTGACAGGATTGGATCAGGGCCTACAAGCCAACATAACCACGCAGTGCACAGGAGAGGCCACTCATCCCAGTAGCATACAGAGTCAACATAATGTTTTTAAACGCTGAGGGTCTGAATCATAGGTCCTTTTTAGTCAAACAGCAAGTTTCTTTTTTCCCATTTCAAAAAGAATGGCAAACATTATCTCCCTCTCTGAATAGACAGGCATTGACAATTACAATAAGCACTGAAAAAAAAGAAAATAATACAATTTTTTGTTGGCCTACCCCAATTCTGAGAGAGTTGCCATAAGTGTAATTCTTTTTTTCCATTGCAAAACATTCTCTGTATGAACAGAATCAAAATCTCAACAAAAGTTTCTCAGATGCACAAATATGTCACATGTCCCATTCTGTATTTCCTGTTTTGTTTTTTTTTTCTCAACGCTTCCACACAAGAGAATTGGGCCGGCGGAGCAAAAGCTTCAGTGTTTATATCCAGAAGATCCGCATTTCCCACAAGCCAGCGCTCCTCTCCCTCCATGCTGCGTGCTTATTGGTCAAAGCAGAATGAATCACAGGATGGTCACATAGAGGTGTCATGTGATTGGTTGAGATGATACTCCACAGAGAGCAAACTGTTGTCCAAGACGACAATATCGTATTTATTTTTTCTTTTTAGTTTGAACATGATGCATCCCAGTTCCACTGTCCAGACCCACCCTCCACCTCCCACCCCTCATCTCCAGCTGTCCAGAAGCAGTCCTCTTCGCCCACAGGTGGGGAGTCAGGGGTGTGAGGAGCAGAATGGAGAACCTGTTTTTGTCTTTACATTGAGAAAGAGAGAATGAGACAGAGAGAAAAAGTCCATCCATCCATGTTCTTTCCACCCACCCCTCCACGCCCAAACCCGGGGCTACTGCAAAGCTGATTGGTGAGCAAGAGGAGAGAGGAGGGGCAGGTTCAACTGATCAGGGATCAGTGGCAATCAGTCTATGTATTGATCAGTGATCAGGAGCAGTGAGTGGGTCCAGCCCCTCCTCTCCCCTTGACCTACCCCAGTCCCCCCCACTCCCACCCAATTTCAGCCCATATCAGAGCAGCAGGACCTGTAGACAGAGGTGGCCCCCCCTGGCCCTCCACTGTCAGAGGATGATGCAGCAGCGGCACAGACGCTGGCCACCTCCATGTACAGAAGGAGGGGGTGTCACTGGGGCAAAGTAGGCATGGACCTTGATCTCTGGGAGGTGGGCCTGTGTAGGGAGGAGGTGTGTTAATACAAGGGTATAAAAAGATGAACAAACAAAACAAAATACACAAGATATGGTCACAGTTCACTTCTGTGTCCACTCGATTTTTCCTTTAAGGGCCGGTGTGTGAGATTTAGTGTGATCTAATGGAAGAATGTAGCAGAAAATGTAAATTTTTTCAATATGTTTTCAAAAAACAAGATGTGTCATGTTTACTTGTGAGCTCTGGTGGTAGGCAGAATTTTTTTATCCTTCAGACAGAGCAAGGCTGTCTTTTCCCCCCTTTTTTCTTCTCTCGTCTTTATGCTAAGCTAAGCTAACTAGCTGCTAGCAATAGCCTTATCATTAATGGACACATGCAAGAGTGGTGACGATCCTCTCAAGTAACTCTTGACAAGAAAAACAATAAATGTAATTTCCAATTACATTATACCAAGTATTATTTATAGCAAGTATAAACTACTATTTATAGTTTTTACATGGAATAAGGCAGAAAATAATGGAGCAGGATGGGAGATTTTAAGATGTCAGTTGTCATATCCAGCTTTTATTGACTTTTATATGACTTCCACTGACCCGGATGCGTTTGATGCCAGCCCTGGTGACTTGCTGACAGTCGTACAGCTCAATGCGTTCCAGACGATGGCAGCTCTTCAGGTGCTCCAGGGTCACATCAGTGATGAGGGGGCAGTTGTCCAGTTCCACCACGGTGAGGCGCTCTTGACCACAGGTGCTGCTGCTCAGGGCTCTGATGCCATCGTCCGTGATCAGCTCGCAGTGGGACAGGGACTGTCCGGGGCACAGCGGGGTTGGACACACACAGATAGGTGGATTAAAGGTCCATACGTATGCAGAACTTGGCACAAAATCAGAGCTGCAGGTGTAAAGGTTTACCAGTGCTTGCAGGCGAGGGCAGTGGATAGAGAGCTGAACCAGGGTGTTATCTGTCACCTGTGGAGAGGACAAGCTTGATTATCATACTGTTCTCACATGTCTAGAGACAGCTGAGAGCCTGAATTCACAGATATTGGAAGCAGGTGTTGCATGTTTGCATCTAGCTTTGTATCCAGCTAAATCTTTTTTCTTGTGTCACTTCTTTTCTGCTCTGCTTTCTGCCAAAATCAGTTTAAATACAGAGGTCATTGGACTGCTCTCTCTCTCCCTCTTGGCAGGAAACATACCCTGTCATGCTGACAGTCACTTGTTTCTTTTTCCCACAATCTAATCTTTACCCAGACAAACAGATCAAAGCCAAGAGTGACTCCAGATTCAACATGAAATAAATGCCTCGAGCACACTGTTGAGAATAAAAAAGGAAGCCACAAACTTACCAAAATACATTCTTCTAAGTCCATTTTTTCAAGCTCATGGCAATTCTGCGAAGACATACAGAAAGCATTCAATTAAACTCAGAGATATTGAGGTGAAATAAACCCACCAAAAGGAAACAGGACAAAAGGAACAAAATGAATCTCACCCTGGCCAGCACAGTGAACCCAGCGTCTGTAACATGGGAGCATCGTGCAGCTTCCAGGATCCTGTGAACACACAGATATACACACACACACAACCTGTAAAGGCGACGTGGAGAGCACGGTGTAGCACTGTGTTGTACCAAGGTTCATTAAAATCATCAGCCAGCAGTTGGGGATGAAGAGGGACTCAGCGGGCTGCACTGCAGTGTCACAGATTCTTAACTAGGTTTGGGATCATGTGTCAGGCCTGAGATCATTCGTCAGATCCTGACGGTGCCTGTTCAATCTTTAATTTGCGAGCTTTACACAGCGTGTGGGTTGTTTGCCCTAAAGTATGTGGAAGGACTACAATGATGAAAAGCAGAGGAGGCATTTTCAGGTAACGAAAATTACTTGCACAACCACAAATACCTATGATGACTTAGTTCATTTTTGGAAACAATAGTAGTCTACAATGCCTGAGAGGGAGATTTTGTGGATACTGCAGCAAGATGTTGGTCTCCTTGTGTATTTATATTTGTGTGTTTTCTCACTTGAGTCGGGGACAGTTGAGCCCCATTGCAGTGAGGGAGGCATCAGTGATGTTACTGCAGCCAGACACACACAGGATCTGTAGCTTGTGGCATCCTCGGCACAGACTGACCAGGCCTTCATCTGTTATTTGCTGGAGGCAACAGACGCACAAGACAAATTAGAAAATCAGAGACACACAGACATATCCCTCATGCATTATCATCTCCCTCCTCACATCCCACAACCAAATGTGTCTTACTGTGCAAGACTGCATATTGATGGTGGTGAGTTCTGGGCAGTGTTTCTGAAGGTGTTTCAACGCTCCATCGTCCAACTGGGTTTAGAAAAAAAAAGCACCGTACTGTTAATCAAACACATGGATCAATAGTTCATGTATGTGACTGTGTACATGTGAGTTGATGTGTCCAGGGATAAAGGGGAGAATCCTTTGCTCTATTTCGTGCCCTGTTTTTCCATCGAGTTACGACTACTGTCCCCTGTCAGCCCCAAAAGATGATTCATGAGGGTTTCACGGTGTTTTTTTCCCAAGCAAGAAAAATAGACTTTGGTTAAATGAAAAAAATAAAAATAAAAACAACTGAGCACACAGCCTGGAGAAAATATAGGTTCTACAGAGGCAGCAGGAAAAGAAAATGCAAGCTCAACACAAACCACTACATCAACAAAAAAAAAACAACCAATGAGATTAAAATACAAGTAAAAAACCCAAATTCCACAGGATGGAAAATGCAGTGTGTTGGGAACAGCAAGTAGGGAAAAGGGCACATTTTTCTTTAATAAGTAATTTTTTAGTGGTGGGAAAGACGTGTGGCTTCTGGGGTATATCATATTTGATCTCCTTAAATAATCTGGGAATTTATAGGTTTTTGTTTTGAGTTTTGACAATTTTCCCTCAGCTGAAGCAAACTGTGAGTTGTCTTCACCACCAGAGGACCTTGTTTACAGTAAACTGTAGTGGACAGTGTCCTCTGGCAGCAGGTAACACAATAACATTTGATGCATGAGAGGATAAAAACCAGATCAGGCACATATGTCTTAACCAGTCTACACACTTTTTAAGAAATCTTGACATTTTATGGTGAAAATGTATAAAAAGATGAACCTTAACTTCATTTGTTTATAGAATTATTTTTATCTTTTATTAAATTTAATTAGACAATCATAAAAGATACAAATAATTGGCCGATGAAAGGAAAAAGGAAAACTCTTGTCCTGTATATATCCCTGTCTCTCTATATGTCTGTCTCTGTGTGTGCGCACTGCCGTTACTGTACCTGTGTGCAGCCTCTGAGGAACAGTGCTCGTAAACCATTGCAGCCTCTAGCCAGAGCCTCAATGCCATCACGTGTGATCTGGTCACACCATGACAGGTTCAACAACTCCAGCATTCTGCAGCCATCGCTGAGCATGCACACACATTACACAATGAACATAAGGACAAAACACACAGGACATGTGAACCAAATTGAGGTACGTGTTATATCACACCTGCGTATGTTTATTAGAGTTCAACAAATAACAGTGTGCACAATGTAGAGAGTGTGTGAGGGCTTGAGGGGGAATAGAGAACTATTTTCTTAAAGGGGTTAATTGGGGTTGCGTTGTGTGGTTTTGGGTTAAAGTAGCCGGGGCAATATCGAGTGTGCGGGTGCTACCTGAGGGCCTTGAGGGAGTGGTTGCTGATGGACACACAGGAAGTGAGATCTAGCTGTTTGAGTTTGGAGCAAAACTTGCTGAGGCTGAGACAGGTGCTGTCTGTGATCTTGGTGCAGCCGTTCAGGTTCAGCACTTCGATGTTTCTGCAGTTCTGAGCAAATGTCCTGGGACACAGTGGAACAGTAGAGAGGGGGGAGGGGAATTACTCAAGAGCCGCTTCATTGAATAAATAAGAAGTCAGATGCTGTGAGCTGCTCAGGAGCCAATTAACAGAGTCATCTACAGACCCTTGGGAGGTTGTTGTACAGCTACTGTATGTTTCTATTTTTTACTCTCCAAAGAGCAGCTTGTACCTCTTTAGATCAGTTACTTACAGAGATGATACAATGTGAATGAACAGATGAAGAGGTTTCACGTAAAAACTAAATTAAACTACAATTGCTGTTCTTATGTTTTTGTTTGTGTGTGTGTGTGTGTGCACACAATAAAGTGAGATTTAATGGAAGACTCCCTCGCACAGAGTCCCCTGGGACTGAAGAGGCACAAGCTGCTTAAACTTTAAACAATCATCACACCATGTGAACGCAATTTCTTCAGCAAGTAATCAAACCAACAAGACTTTTGGGAAAAGTCAAAGCAGAGCCACACTTCCTCTATCAGAGTACGCCACGGACACAATGAGAATCTCACTTCATGGAGGCGTCCCCCACGCTCAGGCAGCCCCTGAGGCTCAGCTGCCTCAGGAAGCCTCCACATCGCTTCGAAATGTTCTCCACCACCCGGCCCTGAGAGACACGGGGACAGAGAGAACGAGAGAGGTGGACAAAGAGATGGACAGAGCCACAGGACAGAGGATCAGCTGCGACGTCACAGTCGGCACCAAAGCCTACTGACCCAGCACTAAGCCTTGGGCTGGATAATGCTACTCAACAAGCACACGCGTGCAGCACTTAAAGACAAGCGCGCACACACACACACACACACACACACACACACACACACACACACACACACACACACACACACACACACACACACACACACACACACACACACACACACTCTGTCCATTCCACTCCTTCACTCTTTTTTCTCCCTCTCATAAATGCAACCCCTCACCTCTATGTCTGTCTGGAAGTTGAACAAGTCAATCTTCTGCCAGTTGCTGCCATCGAGGGCCAGGACGTTCCACGCCTGAGAGGGTGACAGACAGGTTGTGGACGGAGACAGACATGTGGGTCAGACAGAGGTGGGGAGGGGGGTGAATGGGGACCCTGTTATCGTGATATGCAGGAGAAATGAATGAACATGGTGGGTCAACCTCTCCTGCACAGCACTCTGTGGGTTTAGCTGTGTGTGCGCATGAACCAGGAACACCGGGTACTCGCTGCTGTCTTCACCTCTTAATCTGAGGTGAGGATTTGCTTCTTTTCTCTGTTTTAGATCACTGTAACCTGGAGAAATAACATTTTCCTTACAGAAATACACTGGAGCTGCTGTAAGAGAAGCAGCCTCCTCAGCTCTGCATCCACGTGCCGAGCCATTATTATTCACAGATAGCTCATTCATAAACGGCTTTCAGCTGCAGAGCACTGTGGCTGAACAGTGGTCCGCTCATTCGTAACCAGCAGATGGCACTGTGTTAAAGACATTTCCAGAGAATTCAATGATGGTAAACTGGTTTTAATTTAAACATACCACAGTTTAGAATTACATCGATCCATTCTCTTGAAACAACAAGTGTTAGAGCACAGTGGGTGGTTTGGAGGTGTAGAGAGGGAAGTGCTTACCTTGGACACTTGGGCACACCTACAGAGTGTGACCACATCTAGATAGGAGAATATTCTAGAAAGAGAGACAAAAGCACAGGATGAGTTTGTGTCGGATCTCTGGTCGTTCTCAGATAAAGAGCTCGGCTTCTCGCTTAACTTTGTGTATTTACATTTTCCCATTTGTGTGATTTAATATATGCTTTTGTGTGTGTGCGTGTGTGTGTGTGTGTGTCTGTAGAAAACAGAACAATCCCCTGTGTTCAGCTGGTAGCCCCACAGACAGGCAGTGTTTGAGCTGTGGGCCGGTCAGCCACAAAGGGCTGCATGCAGCAGGCTACTGGGTCAGCTCAATCCATTAATCTGCCAATGAGTAATCTCTGGCACTCAGACAGGCAAGGCCACAGACAGCATGGGACAGACAGACAAACATACTGTACGTATATCTACAGACAGACACGCACGCGGGGAAACCAAACATGGGCACCCCGTCTGATTAAACGGCCCATCGCTGCTCATAGAAGAGCCTTAGAGGGGCGATCTATAGACCATTTGAGGTATTCAGAGAATTGTCATGGTGCCAGCGCTGTGAGTGCAGCTGGGGTCTGAATGTCCTTTTAACCCTAGGAAACAGGAGCTGGCCATTGTTTCCTTCATATAGATGCAGACAAAGGCTGCGTGTTTAGATGTGTGTTGGGCCAGGGCATGCTGGGACATGTCCGTTTAATCTATACCAGAGTCTTGTGTCAAGGGAGTACACGCACACGGTCGGGAAAGCGATACAAAGACACCCACACATGTGCGCTGGAACATGTCGAACACGTGGACACACACACACACACACACACACACACACACACACAGTTCTTGGAGTGACTGCAAGGCTGCAGAGAAGTTGACCAATCAAGCAGGCGCTCATCGATCTGCCTTTCTAATAACTGGTTAATGGCTGTCACGCTGATCATTGATTGGCTGTCTGTTTTAATCAAACACAATCTGACTTTCCGTTATGTGCCAGAGAGAGGCCTTTTACCGACCACTGAAGAATTGTTGTTAATCACGCTCACGGGGAAGCGATCAGTCAGTGTGATTTGGTGAGTCCTGTTCTGAGTCCTGTTTGACATTTGCACTTGGTGATAAAAGCATGCGGAGAGCAGCCCGCGTGTTTCTGATGAGGACACACTGGTGAGTACAGATGGACTACGGCTGGATCACTGACGTGGACTTTTTCATAACAGTGAGGTGATATAATAGAGCCAAATTCAGAAGTGCAACATCATGAGCATGTTCTCCACCTTGCACAAGAAAAGGCCTCTGAACACAGACAGAAGAGAAAATGAGTTTGCAGCCTTTGATTGCTCTGTCAAATCCTGCCTGGGAACGCCTGTTTTCTCTGACATGGTACATAATGGGATTTTGATGGAGCGTAGTCCCATTTGTTGACAAAATGCACACCTGGCCCTTCAAGCACGGCTAGATAAGAGAGAATCAAGCCTTCACCGCCAGTCGAGGACTGTTTGCCATAGTACCTCAGGTTAGACATGAATTTGGGTGGTGCTAGGGAGGGTGCTGAGTCAGCGCTTCTGGGTAAGAAAGCTCTCTCCTATCTGTCAGGTTCTTCTATATCGCGACACAGTTTTCACAGTTTATATCCATGCTGCACTGGCCTAGATAACAGCTGTTTACAATGCACCACCTGAAAGGCAGACGAGCGCAAAAACAAGTCAGGTACTTGCACTCAGTCGCAGTGATATACAAAACATAAACCGCAACGCTAATGAGAACACAGATTAATCAAATGAGCACATTCATTAGCAGATATTCCTATGGCAACAAGCACAGAACGCTAATCAGCAGCTATTTTGATAAACTGCTAATCATTTCAAGCAAAAGTACCAAACATTTGCAGGTTGCAGCCTCTCAGATGTGAGAATTTGATGTTTTTTCTTTGTCATATCTCAAAGTTTTTAGGTTTGGACTGTAAAACTTTTGACTATTTTCTCTCATGTTCTTGCCACAAAGATGAATTGAAAAATTAATTGGCCGATTGATAATGAAAATAACTGTTAGTTGTATTTCCTTTCAACAGGTGTTAATGCCCAAAGAAGTAAAAGTGTCCAGTATTTCTGAAGAGAAATGCAAAAGATAAATCTAAAATTGAGTCGGAGAACATTATTCTTCTTCTTTCCTGTCCCACCAATCATCTCATGACCCCTTAGACTCATCTTGCATCCCCATGTTGAGAACCTCTGATCTACTCTAGGGTCTTAAATGATATCTAATCATAAACGTGGTGAGAATTTACTTCCTGTATCTGAATTTTGTAGTTCAAAATGTCCACACACAGTTACGCTATACAAACACACCTGAAACATAACATCCCTCATTATGTACCAGGGACTTAACAAAACAATAAATACCAAAAACAAAAATGCTCCAGTCAATCCATCAATAATCCATGGTTTAAAAACAAGATTTACTGTCTGAGTCTTCCTCACAGCTGATGTTGTATAAGCGTCTCAACATGACACATGTGACAGCAGGTCATGTGTTGTAGCTATCGAGTGCAAGCGAGTCCATGTTTTTCTGTCCACCAGTGCAAGCAGCGCGAGCGGTAATGGGTGTACTGGTAGTCTCTGTGGAGCACAGCTGGAGCAGCAGAAGAGCACAGCACTGCGGAATTCCCCACCAGCTAAGACAAGCTATTTATAGCACACATACACAGACATACAGTTTGCATAGGCCCAGGGAACACACACACACACACACACACACACACACACACACACACACACACACACACACACACACAGAAATACATTTCACATCATGTGTCCGCAGAAGGGCTTCATGCAGGTGCACCCCTTTCAAACACACATGCTCGCTCACACACGCAAAAATCCACATAGAAATCAGTCAACGGTGTGCGAGTGTGTGTGTGTGAGTGTGTGATGTCGGATTTATGGGTCATGGTGGACAAAATGTTGGTCTGTAGGTCAGTTAACAGAACCTCGTTCCAGATGAGTGACCAGCGCACGTCATATGAAAAACACACAGAGACACCTACACACAGCGAGTGACAAAACAAACACACACCGACGAACACACACACACACACACACATACACACTCACGTAGCTGTTCAAGGCTGCTTCAGCTAATGAGTAACCCTGACCTGAGCCCTTGTCCCAGGGTATGCTGCGTGGTATTGTGTGTGTGCGTGTGTTTGTGTGTGTTGTAGGGAGACTCTGTATTATTAATCTTACCTTAGAAGAAGCTCTTTGGGGAGCTTCTTGTTAATGGGGGCTTCATCGCTGTTTGAGAACACCTGCCGAGACACAAGATAAACAATAACAAAGAGCGTGCGTGCATGTGTGTGTGTGTGTGTGTGTGTGTGTGTGTGTGTGTGTGTTTGAGGTGGTCAAGAGCAATGAGACAGAAATAAGATACAAGCTGTTATAATTGTGCCAGAGATCAAAACATTGAAAGTGTCATTAGAGCACCACAGGAACACGACAGACACATACAGACCTGACTCAGGCATGATGTGTTTAAAGGACGAGTTCACAGCAAACCTCACGTGCACACACATGCATTACAAGCTCTGCTGGTCACTTTAATGGTCAATACTGACCACAAAAAGTTCACTTCTTAAAGCTATTTCAATGTAAGCGATGAAGGACGAATCCACAGCGATCCGTCTGTGTAAAGAACACACCAGAGTTCAGCTAAAGCGACGGTGATGTGAGGCTCAGTCAACCAGAGCTTTTTATTATTATTCTACTATGAAATTCCTTTTTTTTTTTTAACCATTGCTCCAGATCAGCAAGGAAACACTGTCCGTGGACTCACAAAGACTACTAACTTTGGAAGATACCCATTTGATTTATCTACTGCATGCTTGAGAATTTTTTTTTTTTTTTTTCGCATATACATGAATTTTGTTCTTCTTCACTTGCACTGAAAGCACTTCATACGTACAGGGCAGTTCCTTTTATCCGCTGGGTAAACTTTCACAGTCACACAGTGGTACAGAGACCGTCTTTGCTATGGAACACCGTGCTACATTAAGAGGAAATGACGACCTCTTTTTTAATATCTGGCGCCCCTTCCTTGATTATCTTTCCTTTGACATGGTAATGATGTAAACAAGAATGCATGTTATGCCATTCATAATGCATGTCAATGCAACTTATACGTGTAATTAATTAATCTATTCTTGTTTGCAATATCTGTGCAGTCTCCTTTGTTTGGTTGTGTAAAATTGATAAAAGAAAAGGCTTTCAAAGGCACCTCTTTGCAGCCAAGTTGGACAAGAGGAACGATTATCAACCAGTAACGCTTTCAATGTACATGAGTGAGTGTTGGTTGATGACATATTCCTTAACAAAAATAGAAACTTGTGCATCTTTCTAGTGAGAATAGTGAGGGAAAAAAAGCTATCAGGCCCTTAAGCTATGTTAACAAACAAGCCAGAGCTACATTTGGCTTTCCACGTCCTCTCCTTACAAGCTTATAATTCTGTTAGCCTGGTCAGCTTGTTGGCATGCTTATCTCAATTAGTCTACTCGCTGGATGTCTGGCCATCTGCTGAGTGGGACACACACACACACACACACACACACACACACACACACACTTACACACTCGCAGGTGATTCAAGTCAGACCTCTCTGTGTGAAGAACGGAGGCAGAACATTCTAGATCAGGTGGGCTGTATTCAGCCATGAATTTAAATTACGGCAAACACCCACATTCGCAGTGCCTCTGCAGACGCGCATCCTGCCAGTGATATACACTCGCATCCTCAAAGACTCCGAAGCTGTGTCTAATGAGGGGGACTCCCCACTGTGTCACACACAAACTCAAACACCGAAATGAGAAAACACAAAGGGGAGCGAGGAAAGGCACGGGAGGAGCAAAGGTTGATGCCGAAGACGCCTTGGCTCCAGCTAGCTCCGTGACAGACGCAAGCTCCTCGAAAGAGAAAGCAATAAAGGAGAGGGAAGATGGGAGGAAGGAGAAGCAGGAGGAGGCGAGAGGCTGAGGCAAACAAAGAAACGGCGCTACAGTCAGACACCACGATAAAAACTCGTCCACACGTCACTGCAAAAAATCAGAGTGAGAGGGAGGTGAGGATGTAAAGGTCATTCGAGGAGAAGAGGCATCAAAAAGACAAGCGAAGGAGTTGGTCGAGTCAAAAGATTAACTACGCTGGTTTGCATGTTAACACCTTGGCTCAGGTAACAACACAGCACACAATGTGGTCTGAAACACAGATGAACCGACTGGTTATCCAGTAATAGCTCCAGGATATAGCCAGCAACCACTGGTTCCCACATACCTCTGTACTGAATAACACATTATCTCAATCCACCAATGAAGGCTGGGGCCAACTACCTCTATGGGGAACTTAACGAAGGTTCAACGACATCCACGATTAAAGCCTTTATCAGCATCACGCGACTTTCCCTCTGTTATATTTAGAACTGTGTCAAATGAGGAAACTGAAAGAAAATTGACCTTAATTGAACAATATTGTCTGTGCAGAATGAGCCTAGCCTGTCAATAGACAAGGCCTTCAGCATGTTCACTCCCTGTCTCTCTAAAGCCAGAGGTGGCTTAGGATTTAGCACTAATTTTAGACTTAATTCCAAACCACCTCTGTAGCACATCACTCACCTTTGACCTTTCCTTGACAAAGAGTTACACACAATCTAGACAAAACCTGGTGGGCTTTACACCAGGCAGCATCGATGACAAACACAACAATCCTTTCACAGTATCTGTGATGTAAACACTCAAACTGAAACGCAGCTTTTGCTCTGTAATCGCTTCACGTTTGGCTCCGTCCAGACTTCCTCGAGGCTGGACACTCAGACATTTCCGATTGACTTCTTTATTACATTTCTGAAACAATGAATCCCCTAGTCGATCAAAGTAAATGTAATCACCAACATTTTTTTTAAGATCAAGTAAGGATTTCCGGCCATTTAAAGGAAAAATACCAAACATTCACTGGTTCAAGCCTGCTGCTGTTCTCGTTTATGTCCTTTAGGGCTACAAGGGTCACTTATTTTCATTATTGATGAATATGACACTGACAATCCAGTTTCTTGAATAACCGATTAGTTATTAGTTTAGTTTAGTCCGGAAAACATCATCAAACTACAGCATAATTTCTTCAATGTCATCAAATGTCTTGTTTTGTTCATCAGCTCACCACAGAATAAGACAAGAGCATCTGTGACACCAGAACAGCTCGCGTCTTTCCTTGACGATGTTACCTTGAGCGATCGGAACATGCGACGGGCATTTTTCACTGTTATTCACTGACTGAACCATTAATCAGAAGACGCTGGCGGAGGGCCTAGATGCAGTCTACTCTCCCCTTCCCTCCCTAAGCGTTGTGCAAAGCAAACCCCGCGGAAGAAGCTGCCAGGCGGAATGGCGTGAGCGCAGCATTGGGTGCGTAATCTCAGCCATTATTTCCAGGTACAGCGAGGTCCAAAGCCATCTCTGGTACGCATGCCTCATGAAAGTCATCACCTCAGCGTTCTGGTGCCCTCGTTCCCCGTGCCAGCAGAGCAGCATTCCCAAGCAGGGAGTTCCTCTCTGCAGTCGTACTCCTATTCCTCGACAGTGCACAACAGGGTGGGTATGCAAATCTGGCTTTTGAACTCGCGTGGCTCCAGTTCAGAGTTTCTGTTGCGGCATTAAAGCAGCTATGAGGAAATCAGATCCGTGTCATGTCATGTGTTCAATTTGAGGCCTGCAATGGAAAGTCTACAGAGGCCTCGTGGCAGGTGTTCACTATGAAGCATCATTGGGCTGTTAGTCAACCCTCCAGTCCCAGGTCTTACACCATCACCCCCTACTCTCCAGTCCCTCTCTCTGGCACACAGCAGCTCGTTTCCCACCATACGCTGGTTTTCATCTACTTCTAAGAAGCTTACAGCTCTGTTGAGAAATCCACTGATATGGCAACACACATCACCACCACCACCACCACCACCACCACCACCACCTTCTTTTCCCATTCACTCGCACACAGACCGTATGTTCGTACTACCGCCGAGCTTACAGCGGCCGAATACCTGACGGAGAAAGTCAAGTACCATCAAGTCAAACCTCAAGGAATGTCAACAATGCACGAATGATATTCAAATGGATGATGCTCACGGCGTCGGGGACGAGTTGGATTAGAGCTGATTTAAGGTTCGCACACAACTGCAAACGCCGGCGCAGCCAAAGAGGGTAATTATTATACCACAGGTATTAAGCGTTAGTGAAGGTTTGTGCGCTACACTACACTTCAAAGCCACCTGTAAGATCGCACGCAGTGGTGGAAAGTTGCACAAATATTTGCATTTTATGCTACTTTGCACTTCAAACCCAGGGCCAAACATTACACCTTTCACTCCACTTGACAGCTATAGTTACGGGTTACTCTGACAAACAAGGTTTTACATACAAAGCAGATACTCATATTCCAAAATATGATGTACATAATGTAGTAAAACTACCTCAACTTGCTACAACATTCAATGCTACACACAGTAATGCATCAGTGGGCCTCACTCTACCTGCATTGTGACTTTACTTTGGATACTTCCACGCTGCTAACATTCCTCTACTAGTATTTGTAGTGGTATCACTTCTTCAACTTGAGTCACAGATGTGACGACTTCTTCCACGGCTGCACCTGAGCACTGAGCTCCTATGACGGGGTGTGTGTGTGTTCACCACTTTCCAGGCGAAAACGATCACACAAATTTGGAGAGGTCGTGGGAGGAAACGTGACAATTCATAGCACTCGTGTTTCAGTCCACACGACGGCTGATTCTGGAGCTCGGAACCATCTGGAGTGACTCTCAGAGAGCCACCCCAAACCTCCTGTGGCACCTGTCATTCACAGACGCCACAGGAGGTGGCAAACCAGGGTGGTGACTAATTGAACGGCTACACTGCTTGTATTTACAACATTACTCTCCATCTGCAGACCCAGTGCCCCCCCCCCCCCCCCCCCCCAATCCTGAAAGCCTGTAACCTCAGGCGACAGTGCCAGCCAGCCTCGGCCCTGATATATTGACTATCCTCAGCCACAGCCCTCCTGTCCCGCAGTCCTGAGCTCCATGTTGTCGCTGTCTGCTGGTGCGGCAGGACAATCACAGGATTTCGGATTACCCTTGACCAACAAAACGCCTCGCATGTAAAATTAGGAGCACGGCCGGCCACACACGCACACGCACGCACGCACACACACACTTTGCTTATACAAGCCCACGACTCCCACGTCTGCTGGAAACAAACAGTTTAACCGTTTGGTGGTCCCCTCCCTCTGTCATACCTCGAACCGGCCCTTGGTGATACCGTTCATGTCTGCGGCGGCTCGTCCTGCTTCACACCGCGCAGACACCAGTCGAGCCGTTTGACGACTGCCGTTATTGTTTTTGTCGCCGTTTTATTTTTGGTCGGCCGGAGTGTAGGAGCCGAGCTGGAGCTGGGTCCTCACACCCTCCCTCCCGCCCCTGACCCAGCCGTCAGCGAGGCTCCTGTCTCCGGGTCAGCGAGGTGCTGGTGAGGGTGGTGTCGCTCCGGGGCGGCCGGCGGTAACGTTAACGGTCGTTGTCTCGGAGACCGACGGCTCCCCAGCCCGTCTCATCACAGGGCTACCAAAATAACAATAATAACATGGACGGTCTGTCAAGTGACTTCACTTCCGCCTCTCCCTTCATCGCTCCAGCGCGAGCCAGCTGGCCCCGAAATCTCCCAAGTTTGCTAAAACCACGCGGGAAACGGCACATCACCGTCCGCTCTCATGTCCCTCCGCATGTCCCCCGCATCGGGCGCACGTATGGCGGCTGACACGGACGTTTTCCTCAATGTTTTCTGTTTACTTGCGGGGAAGGGGAGGGTTTACGTGACGTCATTGCTGCGGGAAAAGCACGCGTGGTCGATTTGTTTTGATTGTGGGGTCTTGCGGAGATTTGGGCAAATAACGACAAAGGGTCCCTTTCTGGCTGCATTCGCCGCGCCGGTCACGTGTCCCGCAGCACCGGGACGTGACCTGACACGAACCTGCGGGTCTGATTAGAGGAAGGAAACACTCGTATCTGTGAACGCCAGATCCAGAGCCAAGACTTTCTCTGCACTGGAGATGTGCAACACGGTCACGTTAAAGCTTCGACCTGCAGACACACACCCAAAACAACTTGGGCGCTGACTCGTCACTCT
Source organism: Chaetodon trifascialis (assembly GCF_039877785.1). Lineage (NCBI taxonomy): Eukaryota > Metazoa > Chordata > Actinopteri > Chaetodontiformes > Chaetodontidae > Chaetodon > Chaetodon trifascialis. The sequence goes on along the minus strand of NC_092072.1, from coordinate 12,486,665 downwards.
TACATTATGTAAACTGTTTGGAAATGCGTCTTTCAGAAATAAAAATATGAAAATTCTACACTTCAAGTACTGAAAATGTACGTAAAGAACAACTGGCAAACGCCCATTTCATAGAGCTTTATGTGTACACAGACCTATCACAGGGCTGTTATCATCAATGTGTGAGCAGCATTTGTCTTGTCATTTAGAACTGAGTCCAACAAAATATATAACAACAACAACAACAACAATAATAAGGCAGGTTGGGCCAGGGGAATTATGAAAGGGAAAGATATGAGAAAATCCTTGAAAAAAATGTAAATATTGCTTCTACAGTTTTTTTTTCCACACTTTTTGAAAGAAAAACACCTAAATGACTTGATGTTTCTCCACTGAACGATGCATCATGTTTAAGATATTTATCATATTTTTTATATGAAGAATAATTTGTGAGACATATACACTCATTATAGCTGTCAAATAGGCGGCAAGTAGTTAAGTAAAAAGTACAATATTTCCCTCTCAAATGTAATGGAGTGGAAGTAGAGAATAGTATGAAATGGAAATACTCAAGTGCAACCCCAAAACTGCACCTAAGTATGGCACCTAAGTAATTGAACATAGTTACGTTCACTGGGTGTCAAATTGAAATATAAAGACGATACCTGACACCACAGTATATACAGTGTGTAGACTGCAGTCTATATTATTATGTATATTATTATTCTGTTGTCAGTGCTCAGCTGTGTGAGGTGCTTGCATTTCACAGCTACTTCACAGGTTATTTTTCATGCAAAGACATAATCACCTTTTGAAATGCTAAAATATATGCTCTGTTCAGTAAAAGACACAGCCTCAACAAGAAATTAAAGTCTTTAAACTCTTACTTTTTATCTGCCACTGTAGAAATCTGACTTTTTTTTTTTTAAGCAAATCAACATGTTTAGGTATTTTCTAAATACTAAGTTACATTTTCCATAATTCCCCCCTTTTAAAAAAAAGTTTTTAAACAATTTTTATTCATACTGGAAACAGGCTCAGATATTATCACGGTCAGATTTGTTTAACTTGTTTAAAGAAAATGAAGATTTTCCAAGTGAACTACAGACAGAAATGGCTTTATAGGATTCAGGATTTTTGCTGATTAAACTGTGGGGAAAACAGTAGCTCCAACTTATTCAACAATAACGCACAATAAACAATGATCTTATAATATAGCACTAAAATGGTTGAATCTGGATGGGGAACACTTTAACTTTTGATACTTCAAGTCGGCCTCTACTTGAAATGGAGTATTTTTACATTGATGTACAGCTACTATTACCTATGTAAAGGATCTGAGAACATCTATCACCATTGCTGTTGCAGGTTTTGGAGACAGGGCTGCAGACAGACTAGAGCGTGAGTTACACATCCAGAAGAAAATATCTTTACAGTCATTCTCAACAGCCGCAGCTAGAGGGCGATCTAACGCAGCCTGCCTCCTCTGTGTCCACTGTGAACTGTTAGATCCAGAGGATGTTTACTCTTGTAACATAACTCACGTATAACTTAATTACTTTTCTGGTGCTGTATCTTAAGATACTTAATTTTACATAATTATTTGTGTTTAATTTACTTTATACGTCTATTCTGCTCCTTCTCCAGGATATAATACTATTTCCTTCACTACGTTTACCCGACAGCTATAGCAAATAAAGATTTTAAATACCAACGTACTGAATGAGGTGTGACACATATTTTTAAAATGACAACTTTTCATGAGATCAGAAGAAACACATCATCCAAGAGGGCTTTTAAATCATTTATTTAGCCTCAAGAACTCTCTCAGCACATGAAGGAACACTTAGTCTGCCTGTTTAACAGAAAATTTAAATTCAAAATTGCAAAATTTGGAGATACAGTACGTGGTTTTCACTGGACAGGGAAGGTATGAGAAGTTGAACAGTAACTAGTAAAGCTGACAGACAGAGGTAATGTATAAAAAGTGCAATATTTCCTTCAAATTTGTAGTAAATAAATGTACTTAGTTACTCTCCACCACTGTTACAATAAACACAAAATGGCTTTTGATACTTTAAGTATTCCTTCTTACTCAAGTAAAATTTTAAAGGACAAACTTTTACTTATATTGGAGTATTTTTATGGTGTGATATTGCTACATTTACCTAAGTACAGGATTTGAGTACTTCTTCCACCGCAATAGACATGCATTAAATGCAGCCGCCAAGTTCTTTCAGGTCTTCCAAAGACTACAAACATGGCTGGATTACCAGCCGGGCAGAGCTGGTGCCTGCCTCAGATCCCCAGAGCCACAAGTTCACTGTGAGGGACTTTTCCACTGCAGACATTTTGACAGGTGACAGTAAAAAAATTACAGGTATAAACAAGAAAATCAGCGATGGCTGAATTCCATTTAGCTGCCTCAGTGTCAGGGTCCTGGTATTGTGCATGGCGTGCAGTGTCACGCTGTCACGGTTTACTGGGACAGAGCCACGTTAATGTTATTTGTAACACCTGTGCTTTTCCCACTAAGTGAAAATGCCTGCTGTGAAAACCTGCTGCGTACACCCACAGAGGAGGCCTAATCAGGCAAAGTGAGTGAAATCACATGTGTGGGTGTTCTTCGCATGGAGAGGGGGAGGAACAGGTTAAAGCAGTCATGGCTATGCAGTTTCTCCTCTGTGGTGAAAGGCGTGCTCCTCAGTGAACATAAGGATGTTCTTTCCCTCAAAGCCTTTTTTCATGGCAGACACTTTGACTTGTGTAGCACGGGTGTAACTGATAACATTTTTTGGCTGATTTACACCGAGGTGTGCTCTGGTGTTCTGTCTGCCGGCTCCCTGGAATGATTCAGAGGCACTCTTAAATAACAGGGAGACATCCACCTTTGCTTTTTCTACCCTTAATGCCTGTTGGGTTTATCGAAACCTGTCGGGCTGCATGCAAACCCCACCCTCTTCAGCATACTGGCAAACTTTAAGCCTAACTAAATCATAACCATTTGACTGGTGGAGCTCGTCAGGGGAGATATGCAGCCTGGCAGTGCGGTCTGCGAACCAGGCGCTGATCTTTCGCTGCTGATTATCAGGGCTTCTGTGAGGATTTTCTTTGAGCCCCGCAACAACTGATAAAAGTCCCATAATATTCAGAAAGGTTTGCTATCATTATGCTGAGAGGGAGGAGTGTCTGAAGAGAAATGTCAAACTTATTTGTGGGATTTATTTGGATCAGCCAGCACATGAAACAGTCATGAAACTGTTCCATAACTGCCCCTTGTTTTCTCTGGGTGCCCCTGGCAAAGATCACAACAGCATAAGTATAAAAGAGTTTTCTTTATAGCATAATGTATTTCACATTTTAGTGAAAAAAAAAAAAAGTTTGCTTTGCTGCCAATTAGGCTGAATACTAGAATAAGCCATTTAAGACCATGTTATACTAAACACAGCAGGATTTCAATTCATTGTCTCTAAACACACTCATGTAATGGCTAAATTATTCCTGAAGACACTTTATTATTCTGGAACATAAACATGGATCAGAGAGGACTCGGACAGAGCAAACTCATCGTGCCTGTTGGCATGAACGCACACAATCTATGACGCCTGTGCTGAAATGAACTCTTTCATCTGCGTGCAACACATTTTCAATGCTTGCACCACCCCATCTCACTGCATTGCATGGCAATTAACAATCTCTCATCAAAAGTCAAATGAATTATCTCAGTTCTTTGAATAGCTCCATGCCCTTCTCATCCTGACTGCTGCGGCTGGCAGCTCCGTGTTGAATGTGTCCCGATGATCGCAGTGACTCCACCGGTGTCACGCAAGGACATCTCTGTGAAACACCTCAGCGGTTGATACACTCTGTTTATGACGATAACAGAGGTCTGAGTTATGCTCTGCGCTTCATCTGATATGTGTGAAGATGTATTTGTATTTTGGCCTTTTTTTGTCATCATCTGTATTTGTGCCTCCTCTTATTTTGTGATCTTCTGTATTCATTGTTTGTGTCTACCTGTGAGTATTTCTTCTCTAAAGCGCTTTACAATTCCATTTTCATACACGCTAAAACACGCATGTACAGTATTTGCAGGTTCAGACACATGTTCCGAGCTCTTGCCACTAAAAACCACTTATCTCCAAATTTGGTGGTTTCCGATTTTGCTGTTTAACTGAAGGATTTAGAGTTGCTTTACGTCTTAAACTTGAACAAACCGTCTAAAAACCCACCGGTTAGATTAAAAAACTGCATTGTCACAAAGCTCAAACCACTGCTGCTGTCCTCAGCTCAAGAAATTTGGAGATACGTGGTTTTCACAGGACATCACCACACACACGCACGCACGCACACACACACACACACACACACACACACACACACACACACACACACACACACACACACACACACACATCAATCATCTCCCTCAAAACCAATTTTCCCTGCATACAGCTTTGACTCTTTGTGTTGTTCTTGCTTTTCTGGACCCCCACTCCTCCTGGAGGTTTAAGGAGGCTGTTGCCATGGTGACAAAGCCATACCTCCCCTCTGTCCCTGGGGTGCACCAGCGTGACCACTGATGTCCTGTGAGTCAACCACCCACCTGCACTACGCCTCATTCTGACAGGACACGTCTCACATGGGAAGTCACTGGTCTCACACCTACTCGGAGCAATCTTGCGGTTGGTGTGTGGTCGGGGGTGTGTGTGTGTGCGTTTACTTCCGCAGTACGGATTGTCTAACGGGTGTGTACAGGAGGTCCTGTGAGATTACACACCTGTGTGAAGTCTGGACGTGCGTCTGTCCCCTGACAGAGCCCCCCCCTCTTTGCCTGGACACCTGCAGCAAACATAATTCTCACCAGCCTCTCTGAGACAGTGCAGGTGTGAATCACCGTCTCTCCTCTCCTCGTCATCTCCTTTACGACCCTCACCCCTCCAGAAATAGACCCCGGCGCATGAGTCAGGATCCCAGCCCACTTTAATCTCATCCAGACCCCTCTGAACAGGAGGTGAAAGTATGAGAGGTGCATAAGAGGAGCGTGGAAAAATGTGACAGAGAAACACAGAAAAGAGTGACTGTAATGGAAAAACATCAGCGGGGGGTTTAAAGCTACCCCACAGCAGCAGCAGCAGCAGCAGCAGCAGCAGCAGCAGCAGCAGCAGCAGCAGCAGCAGCAGCATGACTGACTCCATTGAGCCAGTGGGAACATGGAGAATTATGAAAATGGTGAAAAGGTGCAAAGTGAAAGAAGACAATGGAGAGAAATGAGTAAGTGTGAATGTTCAATAGAGGTGTCACTCCTCAAGGAATTTCTAGATTTTTTTTTTTTAATCTCATTTCAATTGTTTTCTCTTCTCAAATCCTGTTTTTGAGTGCGCACACACCTGCACTGGATATTGCTTCTGTCCCCTACAGTCTGCAGATTTCTCTCCTGCCAAATCACACCCATTATCTTTCCTACTGCCGGGAGCAGGGATACAATCCTTCCTTCCAAATGTGTTCCTCATCTTTTGCTGCCTCTTCGTCAGAACAATCTGCAGTAGGGGATGTACTTAAGTACAATTGTATGGCATTTGTACGTGTTTCCATTTCATGCCACATTACACCTCTGCACGACTACAATTCAGAAGCTGCTTTTCATTCCACATTATTCGTGGTTACTTTGCAAATGGTGGTTTTACATATAAAACATATGATGACCTTATAACATGTGATGCACTGTTATGGATTAAATTACAATCTAACAGTAGGATTAAAGATGAAATTATGTGCGCGCATCAGTAATAATAATTTGATATCATACATAGTAGTACAATACCAACATGGACCAACGATTACATACTACTCTCAGTGATTTTACTTGTAACTGAGCATGTTGACATTGTGGTATTGCTATTACTCAAGTAATGGAATACTTCTCCCGCTCCCTCCTGTAATCCACTCCGTAGCTGCTCTGGAGCTTTCATCACATGATCTTCTTCAGCAGACAGGGTAGCATGAGATTGTAGATGGTTAAAAGAGCATTTTTCTGATCACTTACTAGACCCCTTGACCATGTTAGCTTAACATTTGAGAAAAGCTCAGAAAATGGAAATGGAAAAAGACCCATCTGCTGAGGGAGATTATGTGAAACATCCAGAGCAGCTACTAAATGGACACAGCGGTGAGATGGTTTTATCAGCTACTGTTTCCAAGGTCAAGAATGAACTTCTAAATATTTCATCATGGTTGCTTGCAGATGAGAAAATGCCCAAAGCATTCACTCAGAGGAGGACAAGTCTGCAGCATTATCCTCTTTCATGCTTGTAAGTGCAGACAGGCGCATGTATTTATTTACAAAAGCATACGTGCACACTGTGATAACCTTGATATGTTTTTATGATGTTGCTTTAGGTTTAGTGGCGTGGATCCTGCATGTCGCGTAGAGCTACGACGTGGGTTGGTTATCTTCACCTGCAGATTCACTGAAACAATGTCTGCATTCTCCAAAATGCTCTTTATGGGCTATGGTCATCTGTCTTTATCTCCCTCAACAAATGGGACACACACACCCACACACACGCCCGCACACACACTGTAGGTGGTAGAAGAATTCAGATTCTTAAGTCATCCTGTTTTTGGATTGATATTGCTGCTGTATTCATGTGTTCTCAGCTGTGACAATGCTTTTTCCAGCCTATCCGAGAGGGGTTTTAAATGGTTTATTTAGCTTAAGAAATGGGAGATTTCTCTAAACACATGAACAGACGCTTCATTCTGCAGTTGGTCAGAAAATTCGAAATCAAAATCACCTGATTTGGAGATACAAGGTTTTCACTGAACAGGAAGGGTATGAAGCATTGCAATCTGAAAAGTAACTGAAGCTGTCAGATAAAAAGTAGTGGAGTAAAAAGTGCAATATTTGTCTCTGAGATATGGTGGAGCATAAAGAAGAAGAGGACAATAAACCTGAATTAAGATTTTTTTTTTTTTGCTCAAAGGATCAGCTCCATTTGGGTGTGCTGAACCTGAGGTCTGGGTGTCACCTCATCTTTAAATAATCGCTGTAATGTCAGGATGTTATTCCTCAAGACAAATACACATTTTTAAAAACATTTCAGATGAGGCCAGCCCCCCGTTATGAGCGGGCATGGCGTCAGTGAGTTGCTCATGGACCCCTCAGATCCTGGCCCCTCTTGTATCCGGCTCTCCGTGTAAAGGAGCAGTCCTTGGGTCGATCTGACCGCTTGAGCCCACCCTCGGGAGTTTGAGCCGTGACGTATTTGCCAACACCGACACGCGAGTTTTCACACCGGCGCTCCATCTGCTCGCGAGGACGATAAACTGCGCCTCGCTCCTGAGCCGCTCTGACCGGTTTCTTTCCACTGTCCCCCGCACTGGACAACAAGCGCACCTCCCTCCCGCTCAGTCCACCTCTGCCAACCAGGAGGGACACAGCTCCCCATCGTCACCTCGACCTGGAAGCTTGGAAGTTTTTGGGCACGTTTTCTAACTCAAAAAGTGTTTTTTACCCCACAGCCGAGGGCGCGAGAAGATGCTGGATCATTGTAACCAAACTGTTCTGTCACTGCTCTTTGGATGCCTGGCGTGTCTCGTGGTGACCTCTGTTGTAAATGCAGACGGTAAGTTAATATTTTCAGCTATTGTAACACAAGATAAAAGATGCTGTATAAAAAAATATAAACTCACAATTCAATCCAAACATAAGCTTTTAAAGTTAGGGTTGAGCGATGCACAAACCGTTACTCACAGCTGGTGGAAGCGCGCGCGAGCAATTGCCACCTGCCTTGTAGTCTCGTGCGTGTCTTGATCATCTCCGGTGGGCACGCTCCCTCTTAGCCCGTGGGTGTTTTCTTTTTCCTCCAGAATAAATCTTTCATTTCACATTTAAAAAAACTTATGCGCCTGATAAAGCTGTGCGTAATGGATGCGCACAGTCATCTTTACTTCAAGCAAGATCCAAATATTTACATGGTCGAACTCTTTAACATAAGAGCACCTTTTCTTTAGTGTTTGTGAACAGTAATGATGTGACAATGAGGTGATAATGAAGGCGACCATCTGCTCCTGTGATGCACCATGCAGATCACCTTTAGCCCAGTACTGTGTCAATGTTAATGTTAATGGTGATGCTATTTTATTTATTACTTATTAACTGATGCTGCACATCTGCATTTGTACTTGAATGACAAGAAGTATTATAAAATCTGTATTATGGTATACAAAACTTGGACATAGATTTTGTAATCAGGCTCAAAATTGTTCTTTGTGCATTGCTGTTGTTGTGCACTTGGAGTCAGTGCTAAGTGTGTGTCAGCAGTGTCCAATGTCCAAAACCCATATGAATAAAAATGAGTAGTGCTTAAAAACTTGGCGTATAGGCTGAGAAATTTTAAGCACAAATATAATCCAGTATAGTTCTCCTAAGATCAATAAAAAACATCTAGATCTTCCTTTTTCCCACCTCCCAGTCATGTCCAACTATAATTTGGGTGATGTCTTTTGCAAACAAATGCGTCTTTCTTTTGTCTTCATGAAGACAGAAAAGACTCATGAATATATTAGATGTTAATAACAGGTATTTAGTTCCAGTAAGAGTTTCCTCTTTGTCCCTGCTCTCAGGTCGAGTGTTCGTGTTGGATCTGAGGAACTCCTCCGGCTTGCAGGGCTTCAGAGACGCTGAGCGGGCTTGCGCCTCACGACATGCCCGCTTGGCGTCATCGGCGGAGCTCCGCCACGCTGTGGTGGAGTGCTTCTTCTCCCCATGCACCCGTGGGTGGCTCTATGGAGGCACAGTGGGGTAAGAAAAGAAGCATTCGTGTATGTAATTGTTTGTACATGAGGGTGTTCATTGTTTTAAGGCACATGCAGGGAGACTGGAGATTTCTAAAGATGTCAAAGGTCAACTCGGCGAGTGTGAGAAAGGAACGGAAGTACAGGCATCGGTGGCAATTACAGAGGGAGTGGGAAGATAGAAGAAGAGAGACACATTTCAGGGGGAAAAGAGAAAAAAGAGAGGAAGAGAGGGAGAAAGACCCCTCTGTTCCTTCCTGGAGGAGGAGGGAATTCTGAGCCGGGGTGTCATGTCGACAACTGCCTCCATGTCCACCTCTCATCTCCACGGTAACATGACACACAGCTTCCAGAGACAGAAACAAAGACAGACAGACAGACAGACAGACAGACAGACAGACAGACAGACAGAGCCGAGGAAGACAGTGGTACAGTTACAGGTAGGTGTTTGATTGACAGCTAGTATGCTGAGCAGTAATTGCGGAGGATAGACAGAAAGTACTGCACTCGTCCTGGTCTGTGTGGTTTCAAATATAAGATGGTCTCAGGCCTGTGGGATATACGGTGTTCAATACGACATGAATGGTGGTATGAAGCTTGCGCTCTTCAAAGTTGAGCTGAAATACTGCCCTGAATCCTTCAAAAGTGATTTTGATTAAATAAATAAAAATTAGAAAGATAAAAGTAACAAATCCTCACAGTTTCTCAAGCTGTAGCCAGTTATGGCACAGCAGTGTTAGCTGAACGCTAATGCTAACATGCTCTTGTTTAGCAGGTGTAATGTTTACCATGTTCACCATCTTATTTCAACATGCTGGCTAACAGCTGCTAATTAGAATATCTGATCTTAAACCAAAGTATCAGACAAATTTAAATTTTGGCCTGATGATGGTGAAAATCAAAGTTGTCATGATTCATGCTGAGGGGAACTTGAAGCTCTGAACAATATTTCACAGTCATCCACAGAAGCCGCTAGTACGGCTAAAGCTAACATGGTTCAAATAGATGGTGATGGAAAATTCCAATTCTCTTCTCTTAAAACACTAAATGGTGTTAAGTTCCTTAACTTTACTAAATGGGCTAAATAATACAAGCCGATAAATTCTGATCAACGTCGCGAAACCGAACCCGCTTCGAAATGGCGGCCGCCCTGAGAAAGACAAACGCCCCGTCAGAGGAAAAGCTGACACATGCTGTCCTCTCTACGTGCTAGCCAGCGGACATCAGCTTTCACACCCGCTTACCATGTTTGACAGTGTATCACCCATCTGTGGCTCTGTCTGTCTAAGCTCACCTCCAACGCCCCTTCAAACCTTTTCCACCTGGACTCCTTCTCCTTCTCCTGAGGGGGGGTTAACATGAAAGCAGGCCAGAGGTACCTCTCCACGTCTGCTTTATCTACTATTATTTCCTCATGTTTTGATTTCTTTTTGTCGTTGTGCCTTTCCTGACTGCTCCCTGTAAGGCTGCTCCTTGGCTGCTCATTGTAGAGTAGTAGATATTTTGACTTAGACGCTAAGACGCTTGCCAGGGACCTTTGTTGCCTGACATCCCTTCTTTCTGTCTGCCTTTTAACTTCATACTTTCAATTAAATATACGGTTGAAACACCCAAACATTCAATAGCGAGCAGAACATTTTTAAGGCTTTTTTTGGAGGCTGCTATGCGCTTTCACTTAATTTCCGTGTGGTGCCAGTTCACCTTTATTCTGCTTTGACACCATTTCTAGGTCTGTTGTGTAACAACGAGTGCTTCTCAGATTGACTCTCCTACCTTAACGTCTTCCTCTTACCTGTCAATCATAGGTCTGCTGCCCTGGTAACCAAACACAATAATCCCAGCAGACTGAATTAAGGTTCAGTTTCATACGAACGCGTTCTCGTACTTTGGATTCTTTTACCTTGTAAAAGTTGTGTCATGTGAGCTGAAGGGTTCTGAGGAATGATTCCTCAGTCAGGTGAAGTGTTTCCTGCCCTCAACCCCTACCCCCTCGCTCTCTCTCTCTCTCTCTCTCTCTCTCGCTCTCTCTCACACACACACACACACACACACACACACACACACACACACACACACACACACACACACACACACACACACACACTCATGTTTCCATCACTTTTGGAGACGTACATTCATTTCCTTCACACTTAGCCTAACTTTAACCCACGTTTTCACCCTAAACTTGGTTGATTTTACGTTTTTAGGACTTGTATTTTGTCCCCACAGGGAAGCCAAGTCCTCACAATATGACTGTGTAAGCAAACAGTCCCCACAATACACATACACACAAAACACACACACACTTACACACACAGACAGATGCCTGCAGGAGCTACAGTTTAATGTAAAAACAGTCTTCTGCGTGCTTTTTTTTGGTCTGTCTCACAGTGTTTTCTTGGCGATTCCTGTCCTGTTGCCCGTTTTTCTCTCTCTCTCTCACTCAGACTTTTGTCCTTATAAGCTGAAGTTAGCATGGCACAAGCATGCAGTATGACTCACACCGCTACTCTCAGTCTCGCTGCACTGCCAGTCAAATTCTTTCCAATTACTGATGCTTTGATTAACTCGGTTACACAAGTGCACACACACAGACAGACACACACATACGCACACACAGAGAGACTCACACACATGCTCACATTCAAATCTGCAGGCATTACCTTTTCTGTTTAATGGCGCTTGATTAATAATATTACCAGTCAAACCTGTTATTAATGAAAAGCATAATATGTCTGACTTTTAATGATGTTTCTGAACTCGGCCAGACTTTGAGTGGTGTTGGGAGTCGGTATGGGAACATTATGTGATTGGCCTGGGAAGTCTGAGTCAGCCTTATCTGGTGCTTTTGGATGACAAATGGGTTAACGATGCTGTAAACCTTAAAGTGGCAACAAAAATAGACTATTTATGCAGCTTTTTTTTTTTTTTTTTTTTTTTTTTCCACTGAGGCTTGTAGGCGTTGTGCACTGACTATTATTTATTTGGTCCCTGTGGAAAGTGTATTATATTAAGTCCCTAATGTTATGATTGTTCTATATGAGGTTGGCTGTAACTTCTGGCCTGCGCATGGGAACATCTGTTCGTAACGTGCTACAGTGTGATAATATTGTGCCACGGGCTACTACTGCTGATACTGCAGCATGTCTGAGCCGTGATGTGTGTTCCTGGACTCTGATGTCATGCTGTAATAATATTTGAATAAGCAGCAAATCAGGCAGTGACCGAGAGAGCAGCGAGTTCTGCACATATCTGTCCATGTGTGTCGTCATGTTACCTGTATACTGTATATAAACCAGAGCTGCAGCTTGTATGTATGATATCATTGAGCTCAACTCTCACTCACTTCACTTTTATCAGTAGTATCAGTAGTTGTCAGTTTGATCAGTAAAAGTGCATAAGTATTATTTGTTCTGCAGAAAAAGATCCCCTTTGACTGTTACATTATTATAAAAGACATGCTGCTACATATTCTTGTTCTTCTATGGGCCCCTCCAAAAGGTCAACAGATAAATCTGAGGGGTCATGGGATGATTAATGGGAGAGGAAAGATGAAAAAACAACTTGTGCTACACAAATCTACATTTCCTTTTTGGACTTTTCTCTAATCATCCCTTTTTTTTTTGGTAAATATGTACTAAAATGCTCCATGTACTAAGTCCCAAGCTGAAAAGACTGCTGCTGATTTAATCCTTAAAAAAAATTGTAATTTATTATGTTTAATCTTAATCTGAAAAGTAAGTAGTTACTTAAGTCATCAGATGTATGTAGTGGAATAAATGAGTCCATACTTTCCTCTGAAATGCAGTAGAAGCATAAAGCAGCATAGTAAGTACCACAAAATTATACTTAGGTACAATCCTGGAATATATGTACTCAAGTGCCGGATGTGTACTTAAGGGAGAGTGTTTCTGTGTCTGTGTGGTGTGTGAGCACATTAAAAGTAAACACAGTGAGTTTAATTATGACCACCCTCCATCCTAGAGTCCCTCAGGGGTGCTTAAATGCTTCGCTGTAGGCCATTTGCTCTCATAGTGTCACTGAAATTAATGAGTGTGTTTGTGTGTATATGAATGTGAATGTTGCGCTCCAACATGATTGTAGCTATCAATCTATCTATTGATTTGTAGGACCACAGTGTGTAATGTGGTGGGCAGCGCACTGAAAGCAGTGGATGTGAGGACAGAAAATGCGACGGAGGACGCTGCACACCTGGACGCCTTCTGCATCAAAGACAGAGGTCAGTAAACACACACACACACACACACACACACACACACACACACACACACACACACACACACACACACACACACACACACATATATTCACTCCTAATTTATAAATCCGTGGTCAGGATATGAATGGATGTGCTCTGTGTGTACAGAATGTGCACGTATGTGAGTGGTTTTCTTTCCTGACATATTTACTGAGGTGTGAAAGAGGTTATGTTCCTGTGTTCCTTCCATCTGCACCTCTACTTTCAACTCCCTCCATCCTTCTCACTCATGTCTGGCGTTACATCTTTCTGCCGTCTCATGAAAATCTGAGTGTGTGATGTGTATGTAATGATATAACTTGATTAGATTAGTTTTGGAGGGCAGTTTTGCTACTGTGAATGTTTATATATCACACACCACACACCCAGAGGCTGGAGCAAACACCCTGCTGTGGGGAAAATGAACAGTACAGATCCACTTAAAGCAATGACACAGCTTCACTGGCGTGGTTTTGGTTGTGGCTACAGTTCTGGTTATGTAGCTATGGTTGTTGTTATGATAGGAGGTTTGGAGGTAGAAGGGGTCTATGGTTGGCAGTAATGTAAAGGACTGGTCACTTAAAGTGATGCTATTATAAATTGAGTAGTTTTATTTACACTTATTAGAGCTTCATTCTAGAAGACAAACACCTGATTTTCATTGTTTAATGTTACAGTAAAATAGCAGCTGAATGTATTATTAAAGGACCACATAAGATGACTGAAAACTTGCATTTTTTTTAGACAATCTACATATTATTGTTTGTCAAATGAACTGTGTTGCCTTGGTATAATTGCCATAAAAAATTAGACCAGACTCAAGACAATACGTAGCCTTTATCTCATCCCGGAGGCATTGTTAGCATTTGTGCTACATCCACATTTTCCACAAACCCCATTGCTTCCTGTCCTTTGAGACATTCTTATCTCTTTCTGCGTACAAATGGGATCGTGACGCTGTAAAGCTGGATAATAATAATGAGCCATGTTTCATTAAACACACTGTGTAATACTGAAGAGGGAATGCATCATCTTTGTCTAATACTTTAACTCAAAACATTTATGCTCCACTTTGTATGTCGAATGCGTTTTTCTTTTTTAAGACTACATACATCTCTTTTTTTGTTCACAGGTGTGCCGTGTGGTGACCCTCCATCCTTTCCTAATGCCCGGTTACAGGGGCACTCTGGGTATGAGATGGGAGATGAGCTGCTGTACACATGCATGCCAGGTTATGTAATGCCCAGTGGGCACAGAGCCTTCAGCCTGCTGTGTGATAGCTGTGGAGAGTGGTATGGACTGGTGGAGATATGTGTTAAAGGTAAGAAGGTGTTAAAACTGTTTATGTTGGGGAGTGCAACAGAAATGTAAACAGGCAGAAAGCCTCCGTTTTGCTTGACCTCTTCAACGCTTTGAGGTTTGACCCAGACCGGAGACCATTCTGAGGTCAACCTCCTCACTTCTTGCCTGTTAGCTCCCATTGTTGTTAGGTGACCAGTGCCTGATTGCTGGCTTTTGGAAAACAGAGTCTCAGTTGTGAGTTGGGATGAAAATGGCTGCGATGACACCTCAGTGTGACATGCCATAGTGTGGCCCAGTTCGTAACAGAGGGAGAAGGGGGCAAGAGCTGTCTGTGAAGGCAGAATGCCAGGCCTGTGTCCATGGTTAGGTAACAGGTCGTAGTAATGTTTGTGCTCAGTGGTTCCTGAACTGGCCTAAGATAAGTCTCAGGGGTCACATAATTAAAGCGATAACAAAGAAAAAAAAAAAAAAACATTTCTGTTACATGAAAGTGTTTTTACTTTTCTGGTTCTGTACAAAGGAAACAAGATCCACTAAAGCTGACTAAATAACACGTAATGTGTTGTTCGTTTAGCCCACAGACTGTATGAAACATGGATGTAGGCTCTGTGATATTACCTACAGGTTTCTGAAGAGCCTTTGTGAAGCTCAGTGACAGTGGGTCTGACCATTGGCATCTTAGCAGTGCCAAACTGCCTGCTAATCCAAAAATGGGCAAAGAGGTAGAGCGTAGGTGGAGCTGAGAGGGGCCTAATGAAGCCTGGTTGTTGAAACCTTGTGGCCAGCTGTCACTCAATGCAGCCATGCCCATAATTATGCATAACTTTAAGCACTAATACAATTTAAATGAGTGAGTTATATAAAAATTCACCCCCATACAGTTCTTATGAACAGGCAAATTGGCTGTGGAGGCCAAAACTGTTTTTTGTACCAGGCACTTTCCTATTGCATTTATTTTTCAGCCCTGGAGGTCGCCACTTGGTTTAGTCCACACAAAAATTGAAGTGCAAACCCAAAATGTTACATTATTTCACGTCTGAAGTCTCTGTTGGTTGCTGGGCAACCTCACAGTGACTGGATGATCAGATCAGGAAATGTTGAGCTTTATAGGTGTTGGTAGTCTGATTTTTTTATGTTTGGACAGAACAAAGCTAGCTATGACCCAGTGTTAACATTTTAATGCTAAGGAAAGTTAAATGCCTGTAGCTTCATTGTGAACAAACGGATACAAGAATGGTAATAATATTAATGCAAATAAGCCTACTTCAGAAAATGTCAAACTATTCCTATAAGGTGTCCAAAAAGTTTGGGAACCAGTGCGTGTTGACGTGTCAAATGCCTCTTTACATTTTTGAGTTGAGCTGTCGTATCATGAACGTTAAGATTTGATGGAATTTGCCACCTGATTGAGTGAATGTGTCTTTGTTGTGTTTCTGCAGACAAGACTGAAAGTCACATTGACTATGAGGACAAATTTCCAGATTCCTATGGAGAGGCAGAGCGCCACAGTGAGAGGCCAGAGGAGGCTCGTGGTGAGGTGTATGAGGAGGTGCATGGAGCTACATACCCTGAGGGGAAAATGAATCAGGAGCAGCAAGAGACGAGCTTCACTGTTGAAGTGGGGGAGGAACATCAGGACCAACATGAGGAGCATGCAGCAGGAGGGAGAAAAGTTGATGGAGCTGTTGAGGAAGGAGAAAAAGAGGTGGACCGGGCTGTTGAGGACTTTATAGGCCATCCAAG